>NC_041009.1:38402533-39047533 GCF_004193775.1 Glycine soja
AGCCACAAAACCCGTCTGTTGCACATCCTATACCAAACACCACCCTTAACACGAACCAAAACACTAACCAGGGAAGGAATTTTCCAGAAAAGAAGCGTATAGAATTCACCCTAATTTCGGTGTCGTATGCTAACTTACTCCCACATCTATTCAATAATGAAATGGTAGCCATAATCCCAGAAAAGGTTCCTCAACCCCCATTTTCCCGAGGATACAACTCGAATGCAACATGTGCTTATCATGGAGGAGTTCTGGGGGATTCTATTGAGCATTGTATGACCCTGAAACATAAGGTGCAAAGTCTAATTGATGCAGGCTGGCTATATTTTGAGGAGGACAGTTGCTTATGAATTCTGACATTGTCAAGTGACACTACTCGTGGGGCAATTTGAAGGTTATTGTTAAATGTCTCCAATGACTCATTAGGATTTTCAAGTTTATGCCATTATTGTAAACAACAATCACAATGCTAATAATATGGATAAATTTGATGTCCTTGTCTCTCATTCTCTCACAATTACATCTTTGCTTATTTAACTTTCACTGGAATGTGAATGTAAGTCGTTGGTTTGTTTGCTCAAGTGACCTACACTCCTGAGTTGATCTTCAAGTCTGTTCAATCAGAAATTGCTCGTTCTCCACGTTTGGTAAGGGTGCTGTAAACGACGAGTAAAGTAAAAAGTTAAAAAATACGTTCGATTGACTATGTTACAAATAAAAAATAAGAAGTGCAGACTCTCATGTGACCTCATTTTTCTTTAAAGTTGTCTTTTTGAGAGAAAAGTGAGTTTGTCAAGAACAAAAGTTGTTTGACTTAATTTGTCAATTGAAAATCCTTTAAATATTTCTCGTCCTTGAAAATTCATTTTCGAGAATCTACACGATTTCTTTCATTTTTCCTTGCTACAAGGTCATGACAAAAGACATCAATAAAAACCTCAGAGTCCTACACTGGGGCAATGAGAGGCATCATGCATGAGCCTCAAGCAAACCTAGGGGAAGATCAGAAGTTCTTACCTGGTAGGTTGAAAAATCAAAAAGGCAGCCTAAGCTAAAATTAGGATTAATAAGAAATAAAAAAATAAAAAACAATAAGGAGCGTGTTTATCAAAGGTTTTGTCCCAAAACCCAAAGTACAAACTACAAAAGGATCTAAGTCAAGATTTGAAATGACACATGATCGTGTTTCAACATCCCAAACACTAATTTATCGCTTGCTACCCCCTCTGAGCTAAAGCATATTTGTTTTCTAAAGACAACACAAAAAAAACAATGAAAACAAAATAGGAACCCTGAGTAGGAACCACCGCTAAACTGGCGGGAAGAGCAATGCAAACAACACATGCATGAAGTTGGGCAACAATGAAAAGAAAAAGAAAATAAAATCTGCCAAAGGCGAGTGAAGAAAAAAAGAGACAAAAGATCTCCAGATTTTACAAGGCACAAAAAGTGCAATAAGGATTAATGTATAAGACAAAAGGAGTAGAGCTCAACCCAAAAGGTACAAGCAACGCTCTCGAGGTTCTAACTCAATGTAACCCTTAAACACTATTTGAACCTTTCTATTCCTTTCTTTCACAGCCCTCTTACCCCTGACCACGTTACAAGCCCAATCAAGCCCATGTGGATCAAGGAATAACTAATTTTGCTTTTTAAGTTTGGATTCTAGAATGTGTGGAAGCAATGCTTTCCAAGATTATTTTGATGATGCCAAAGAATCAAGAGTCAAGCAAGTTTCAAAGAATCAAGAGTCAAGCAAGTTTCAAGAATCAAGATCAAGATTCAAGATTCAAGATTCAAGAATAATCAAGATCAAAAATCAAGATTCAATATTCAAGTAAAGAATCAAGACTCAAGATTCAAGAATCAAGAGAAGACTCAATCAAGATAAGTATTAAAAAGAGTTTTTCAAAAACTATTGAATAGCACAATTTTGTTCAAAAGAATTTTTCAAAAGAAAAATTTTACCAAAAATTTTTACTCTCTGGTAATCGATTACCAGAAGACAGTAATTGATTACCAGTAGCCAACATTGTTTTCAAACTGATTTACAAAGCTGTAATCGATTACCAATGTTTTAAAACGTTAGATTTCAATTTTCAAGAGTCACAACTTGTGATAAAACATTTTCAAATCATTTCAAACTTGTGTAATCGATTACACAATACTTGTAATCGATTACCAGTGTTTCTAAACGTTTTGATTTTCAAATTTAAACATGAAGAGTCACATCTATTGATGTGTAATCAATTACACTATGATGGTAATCGATTACTAGTGACTTGTTTTGAAAAATAAATTACCAAAAGTCACAATTCTTAAGGTGACTTGTTTCTGAAGATTTTTTCAAAAGTCACAACTTTTTAAAGTTTTCACAAAAGTCACAACTCTTAAAGTGGCTAGTTTTCACAAAAGTCACAACTCTTAAAGTGACTAGTTTTTAAAGAAATTGCCAAGAGTCACAAACTTTAACTTGAGTCATCAAATGATTATAAATATGTGACCATGACATGAATTTCAAATACTGATTCCTTTGATGTATAACAAATTTCTTTCATTCATTCATTCATCTTTCTAAGAGTTTTTGTTCAATACTTTCTTTGTTAAGAAAAGTTCATTGGCCAAAAACTTGTGTTATTCTTCTTCTTCATTCCTTCTCTCTTGTCAAAAGATTCAAAGGACTAACCGCCTGAGAATTCTTTTGTTTTCTTCCCTTCTCCCTCTTGACAAAAGATTTCAAAGGACTAACCGCCTGAGATATCTTTTGTATCCCCCTTATAGAGAATTCAAAGGACTAACCGCCTAAGAATTCTTTGTCTTAACATATTGGAGCGTACATCCTTTGTGGTACAAGTAGGGCGTACATCTACTTGGGTTGTGATACTGAGAACAAGAGAGGGTACATCTCTTGTGGATCAGTTCAAGTTGAGTGTACATCCACTTGGTTGTTCAAAGAGAACAAGGGAGGGTACATCCCTTGTGGATCTTTGCTTGTAAAGGATTTTTTAAGGTTATTGGAAATCTCAAGAACTGGTTGTTGCTTGGGGACTGGACGTAGGCACGGGTTATGGCCAAACCACTATAAATTTTGTGTTTGTCTTCTTCTTCCCTACACTCTTTACTTTTTCACTATGTACTTTTATTTCCGCTTTACTTGTGTCTAAGTTATTGTTTTTGTTCTTTACTTCCTCATAACTTAGTAGTAAAGTCTAATTGAATCTAGTAACGTTAAGAAGGATAATTTTTTAATTAGTCAAGACATGCTCATAATTAATTCAACCCCCCCTTCTTAATTATTCTGAGGCCACTTGATCCAACATAATGAAACCCACACACACTTGTGATTGTGGAAAAATATATATATATATATATTAAAAGAAAAAGAGAATCCTCGAGGTTTCGCACTTGCATAGTTGAGAAGAAAACTCATTTGACCAAGAGCTTGTGGGAAATGCCCAAAGACAATTGTGATAGTAGGGTAACATTTGATGTTAGTCGCTCATGCGGACTCCTTAGGATTCCTTTTGAATCCAATATTGGCCTTTGTAGTATAAATTCTTTCGGGATCAGCCCATGTCATCAAGTTTCAATGGGATCGATAGACCTTTGGCATCACTCTATGACTTCAAATCAAGAAAGTTTCAATGGGGTGCACGATCGATCCCAAAGCCTTATGTTTTCATGTTGTGTAGAATAATCGGAATTTTTAAAAAGAAAAGGGAAAACCCTAGGATCAATATTTCGGTTGATTGATTAAAATTCAAATGGCTCCATTGTCATCACTCAAAAATTGTCAAGTGACTAAATCAATCAAAACATACACTCTGAGGGAGTCCCCAAAGAGATTTGCAAAAAGATAGGGAGAGGTCACATGAGTTATCACGTCTTTCAGAAAGAGACAGTCAATCTGTGTTTTCCACAAAAAGAAAAAAAAAGAAGCAAAAAAAAAAACAAATCAAAATCAAAACCATAAAAGTAGGAAAGAATGTCATGAGCATTACACAATTTTCAGGATTCAAAACCTTTTGCATTACTAGCATTTCAAGATGAAGGTTGCATGCATCTGCATCCCAAAAATCATGTTCATATCATGCTATAAGTGTGTATATTTCTCTTCATATACCAATTTCCCAAATCTAATGTCCTATCTTTTAAGTTTAGGATGAGAGGCCCTCTCAAAGAGTCAATCTCTTGCTTTCTCATAAGGTTGAGCCCTTTGGTACTAGTGCTTATTGGCTTGTTTCATAAGACTCAAAGCCCTCGCTTTTATCTTTCATAGGACTCAAAGTCCTCGCCTTTATCTTTCATAGGACTCAAAGTCCTCGCCTTTGTCTTTCATAGGACTCAAAGTCCTCTATCTTTATGCTTTCATAGGACTCAAAGTCCTCTGTCTTTTACTTTCTAAGACTTCAATGTCTTCAGTCATTTATGTTTTCAAAAGACTACAATGTCTTCATTTACATTTCAAAAGACTTCAATGTCTTCAGTCATTTAAGCTTTCAAAAGACTACAATGTCTTCATTTACATTTCAAAGACTTCAATGTCTTCAGTCATTTTCGCTTTTAAAAGACTACAATGTCTTCATTTACATTTCAAAGACTTCCATGTCTTCCGTCTTTTACACTATATAAGACTTCAAAGTCTTTGGTGTTTTATAGGACTCAATGCCCTTGTCTTTGTGCTTCATAGGACTCGACGTTCTCTGTTTCTATGCTTTGAAAAAAAAGCACTTCAAAAGTCTTCAGCTCTACAGGACTTCAATGTCCTTTTGTTTATAGGTTTTTCTTCCTTGGTTTTCGCCAGTTGCCCAGTCAAATAACAAGGTCACTCGAACAAAATTAGTGTCCTTATCTTTACTTCCCTTTTATTTCCAATAAAAGATAAGTAAAGAGGGGCAACTGTCATACCCTAATTTCGTCTGGGGACTGCCATCCATTGATGTTTTTGATTCTCGCTAACCGAAAGATGTTGTTCGACACCGGTTTCTGCACAAGGCACGAGATCGTTCGATGTTTTGGTCAAGGATGCAAAAAATACCCAAGGGGAGGGGCAAAAAGGTCATTCTAAGCAATTTTCTGGACCCTAGCTCACCCAGTCTAGCCTCTGGCTCACCTAGGCCCCCAAATTGCTTAGGGGTGAAGGAACCAGCTCGCTTAGGCGAGCCAACTTACTTCAGGATGAAGCATCAGCTCGCCTGGGCAAGCTCCCATGGTTCCAAGGGCCATTTTTTGCTATAAATAGGCGTGAGGGAGGCTGAGTAAAGGGTGGGACATTCAGTATTAAGAGGATTTTGAGAGAAATTAGAGAGAAGAAGAGGAAAGAAGAAAAAAATGAGGCCAAGGCACTACTGAATTGCGACTGTAATCAACTTCTACATCATTCTTCATTTGTCATCCGATTAGTTTTTTGTTTTAAGGATTTGGATACGATCTATGCACCCTTAGGGGTCCTCTTTGTTGTTTTGTGCATCTTCATCTCCTTCTTGTATCATCAGTAATCTCTTTTCTTCTTGTAAGATAAATTTTAATCGATCATTAGCACCGTAAGTTGTCTTTAAAAATATTGAAAGTTAATAAACAAAACCAAGATAAAACTAACTCACAACTAAACTTCTTTTTTTTTATCAAATATCACTCGAGATCGTTTCAAGGTCCAACACCTTAATGACCCTCTCCGCTTTTCAAATTTAAAAGATCATTTCAAGGTCAAATGCCTTAACGATTCTCTCCGCTTTTCAAAATTTAAAACATCATTTCAAGGTCCAACGCCTTAAACGACTTTTTTGTTCTCAATTAAAATGAATCTTTCAAAAAACATAAAAACAATTTAAGACATAAACATTCAGACTTAAAGAACTACATAGGTCTGAATTCCTCATCGCACCTGAGGATACGTAGGAGCAAGGGCAATACCCTTGTTGACCCCAAAAAATAAAAAAAAAATATAAAATGGGAAAATAAATAATATTGTAGTCATGTTTTTGCACACTCGATTAAAGGCTGCCGTCCCTTGTGACGGGCGCGTGGGGTGCTAATACCTTCCCTATGCATAAACAACTCCTGAACCCTTCTTTTCAAAATTCGTAGTCCATCGTTTTGGTTTTTCTAAATCCTTAATCTTTCAAAATCCGCATAAATGACTGAGACATTGTAGTCTTTGAAATGTAAAAGACTGAAGACATTGAAGTCTTTGAAATGTAAAAGACTTAAGACATTGAAGTCTTTGAAAAGCGTAAATGACTGAAGACATTGTAGTCTTTAAAAAGCGTAAATGACTGAAGACATTGTAGTCTCTGAAAGTGTAAATGACTGAAGACATTGTAGTCTTTGAAAGCATAAATGACTAAATGCATTGTAGTCTCTGAAAGCATAAATGACCGAAGACATTGTAGTCTTTGAAAGTGTAAATGATGGAAGACATTGTAGTCTTTGAAAGCGTAAATGACTGAAGACATTGTAGTCTCTGAAAGCATAAATGACTGAATACATTATAGTCTTTGAAAGTGTAAATGATTGAAGACATTGTAGACTTTGCAATCATAAAGCAGAAGACATTGTAGTCTTGGAAAGCGTGAAAGAAAAAGAAACTGTAGTATTTTGAAACATAAAGCAAAGGATGTTGAGTCCTATGACAAAGCAAAGGACGTTGAGTCCTATGAATCATGCAATTGGATTTTGGAAATTGGTATATAATGAGAAATCTATAGACTCATAGCTTGATGTGAAACATGGGTTTTGGAATGCATGGACATGCAAACTTCACCTAAAAATGAAGTAAATGCAGGTTTTGTATGCAACAATGCAATGCAATGAAAAATTGTGCAATGTTCATGACATTCTTTCCTCTTTTGGTGATCTTAATTTTGTTTTCTTTTTTCTTTCCTTTTTTTGTGTGAAAAAATGCAGATTGACTATCTCTTTCTAAAAGACGTGATAACTCATGCAACCTCATCCTATCTTTTGCAAATCTCTTCGGGGACTCCCTCAGAGTGTATGTTTTGATTTAATCACTTGACAATTTCGGATGACGACGGTTGAGCCATTTGACATTTAATCAATCAATTGAAATATTGATCCTAGGGTTCATCTCTTTCTTTTTGCTCAAAACCTTTTATTATTTTGCACAACAAGGAAACATAAGGCTTTGGGATCGATCGCGTGCCCCATTGAAGGATGGCGATGGATTGTCACACTTTGGTATGTGACCAAGTGAAAATTTCCTGATTTAAAGTCATAGAGTGATGCCAAGGGTCTGTCGGTCCCACTGAAACTTGACGACATGGGCTGATCCCTAAAGAATTTATGCAACAAAGGCCACCCTTGGATTCCAAAAGGAATCCTAAGGAGTCCACATGAGCGACTAACATCAGTTGTACCCTACTATCACAATTGTCTTTGGGCATTTTCCACGAGCTCTTGGTCGAATGAGTTTTCTTCTCAAATGTGCAAGTGTGAAACCTCAAGGATTCTTTTTTTTAATGTTTTTTTCAACAATCACAAGCGTGTGCGGGTTCCATTCCAGAATCCCAACTTAAAAGAAAATTTAGTCATTCCTTGATCCACATGGGCTTTATTGGGCTTGTAATGTGGTCAGGGGTAAAAAGGCTATGAAAGAAAGGATCAAAGAGGCTCAAAGAGTGTTTAAGGGTTATATTGAGTAAGAACCTTGAGAGCGTTGCTTGTACTTTTATTCATTTCAACTTTTGGGTTGGGCTCTACTCCTTTTGTCTTATATATTAATCCTTATTGCACTTTTGTGCCTTCCTTGTAAAATCTGGAGATCTTTTGTCTCTCTTTTTTTCTTCACTCACCTTTGACGGATTTTATTTTCTTTTTCTTTTCATTGTTGCCCAACTTCATGCATGTGTTGTTTACATTGCTTTTCCCGCCGGTTTAGTGGTGGTTCCTACTTAGGATTTCTATGTTGTTTTTGTTTTTTTTAGAAAATAAATATGCTTGGCTCGGAGGGGGTAGTAAGGGATAAATTAGAGTTTGGGATGTTGAAACACAGGCATGTGTCATTTCAAATCTTGACTTAGATCCTTTTGTAGCTTGGATTTTGTGACAAAACCTTTGATAAACACGCTCCTTATTCTTTCTTCTTTTTATTTTTTTATTACCCTAATTTTTGCCTAGACTGCTGATGTGTCATCATTTTCTCCTATTTCTTAACCCTTTTTGTCACCATTTTAATTACTGATTAGCCTTAATTGTCAAATTAATTATGCAGTTTTATCATTTGGGCCTACTGGACTAATTTTGTGTTTTTAATTTAATTTCAGGAGAATTATAAGGAATTGGGCTTGAATCCAGAATTGGACTTGGACTTAAAGAGAGCAGACAATTTTATTCTACCAAATCTTATCTTATCCAGATTTTATCTCATCTAGATATTATTTCATCTAGATTTTATCTTATCTTATCTTATCTAGATTTTATTTCATCTAGATTTTATTTTATCAAATCATATCTTATCTTGTCCAGATTTTATTTTATTAATGGGCTTGGACTTAAAAACAGATTTGTAAGCTTTGGGGCTGAGAACCTATATAATAGCACCAAGGTTTTAGTTTAAAAAAACTCTTTTCGTTTTGGGGAGAAAGAATAATTTTAGGTTTTGCAATTCCAGTTTTTACTATTCATGTAGCAATAAAATTCATTTTCTGCTTCAATCTGCAATTTTGTTTTATATTTTAATTTGCAATTTCGTTTTCTACTGATTAATGGAAGGCTAAGTCTCCATCGTTGTTTTCTCTTGAGGATCAAGCACAACTCTCTTTGAGGTTTTATTATTACTATTGAATTCTGATCAGTTTTTCCTCTTCACCAATTACTCTGTATTTGTTGCTATTAATCCATGCATGCTTAGTGCTTGATTAATTGTCTCTGTGCTTAATTTATGTTCATGCTTAATGATCATTTTTGTTCATGATTAATTGGTGTATGTGTTGCTTAATCACATAATGACCCTTATGTTAAATTTCGCTTAGTAATTTAATTTAGGGTTGGATTAAGTGGTTGAACTGATAAAGGATAAATTCTCGTAACCTAGGATAAGAGACTTGCTTGTGAATCAAGGGGAGATAACGTGTTTTAATTATGATATTTTCTAATTAAATTTGCTTGCTGTATAATTTACAAAAACAAACAACCCCCCCAATTCGTTACTGTTTTATCACTAACTATTATGAACTTGGTTGACCATTGCTTATTGGGAGACGACCTAGGATCACTTCCTAGATACTGTATTTTTAATGTTTATTTGATTCGGGTACGACCTCGATCAAATTTGGCATCGTTGCCGGGGAGCAGTGGGCCAAAGGTTCATAATAGTGTTTAGTAATCTTATTTTGTGTAGCGTTCTGTTTTGCATTTCAGTTGCATTCCCTGTTTAGTGACTGTTTTAGCGACTGATTCAGCGACTGATTCAACGACTGTTTCAACTTTGTGTTGCTGTGAACAGTGATTAGCGACTGGGAATTAGCGATTGATTTTGCAATTTAATTAGCGATTTTTGTTTTGATAGTTAGAGTTTTTATTTTTGGCTGCTTTTTTGTGTGGTAGCTTCTTTTGATCCATATTTTGTGTGAAAAATACCAGGAGCACTTAGTGTGGCAGTACTTGAGAGATAAAAATTTTGGGAACTTGTTTTTAGCAAAACTTAAAACGACCATAACTTTTGCTTCAGGTATCAGAACGACTATTATTATATACGCATTTGGGGTAGAAAAAAATTTCCCATACTATGACAATTGGCTCTAGCCGGTTGGGGTCTCCCAAGCTCCAAAAATCAGCCGTTTACTAAGTTCTTTTTATTTTTCAAGTATTATTGTCCTATTTTTCTAAACTTTGCTTAGGTGGTTTTCATAGTTAGACTGTGAATTTTTGTTTGAAATTTTTTGTGCTATCTTTTCATGATCTTAGGGTGTTCCTAACAAAATTTCAGCTTATTTTGATATCGTTTGAGTATAGTCGTAGTTTTACCCCCTTGTTAGGTGCTTGTTGAGAAACACACTATTTGTTGCATATAGTGCATGACTAGGGGCAATCCAGGTGATTTACAACCCTTTGATCGTGAAATAGATAGAACCTTTCATAGATTAGTTAGGCATAGTGTGCATTCTGTGCATTTTGAGTATTCTGAGCATTCTGTTGAGGGTGATTCTGAATATTCTGATTTTGAGCATTCCACTACTAATTTTCATACTGAGAACATGGCTCAACCTCCACCTCGTGAGAGGACTCTTAGGGAGATGGCTGCACCTGATTTCACTTATGAAAGCTTGTGCATTCAATATCCTGATGAAGGTGTTCCATATGTTCTCAAGACTGGACTAATACATTTGTTGCCCAAGTTTCATGGTCTTGCAAGTGAAGATCCTCATAAGCATCTTAAGGCGTTCCATATTGTTTTTTCCACCATGAAGCCCCTTGATGTCCAAGAAGATCATATCTTTCTAAAGGCTTTTCCTCATTCTCTAGAGGGAGTGGCAAAAGATTGGCTCTACTACCTTGCTCCCAGGTCCATTTTCAGCAGGGATGACCTTAAGAGGGTGTTCTTGGAGAAATTCTTCCCTGCATCTAGGACCACTGCCATTAGAAAAGACACTTTAGGCATCAGGAAACTTAGTGGAGAAAGCTTGTATGAGTATTGGGAAAGATTCAAGAAATTGTGTGCAAGCTATCCTCACCACCAGATTTCTGAGCAACTCCTTCTTCAATATTTCTATGAGGGACTTAGCAACATGAAGAGGAGTATGATTGATGCTGCCAGTGGTGGAGCTCTTGGTGATATGACCCCTGCTGAGGCTAGGAATTTGATTGAGAAGATGACTTCCAACTCCCAACAATTCAGTGCAAGAAATGATGCTATTGTCCTTAGAGGAGTCCATGAGGTGGCCACAGATTCATCTTCATCTACTGAAAATAAAAAGCTTGAGGGAAAACTTGATGCCTTGGTAAACCTAGTAACTCAACTTGCCATGAATCAGAAATCTGCACCTGTTGCAAGAGTCTTTGGTCTATGTTCTTCTGCAGATCACCATACATATCTCTATCCTTCTTTGCTGCAATCTGGAATCAATGAGCAACCTAAAGCTTATGCTGCAAACATTTATAATAGACCTCCTCAGTAGCAAAACCAACAACAGTAGAATAATTATGACCTTTCAAGCAATAGATACAATCCAGGTTGGAGGAGATGACTACTCAGATGAACCAAGCTCAGTCCCAAAATTCTGACAAATTGCCTTCACAAACTGTGCAGAATTCGAAAAATGTGAGTGCCATCACCTTGAGGTCTGGTAACCAAATTCAAGTACCTCCACCAGTAGCAGCACCTACACCTAAAAAAGAGGATGAGATAGTTGCACAAAAGAGAAAGCTTCCTAAAAAAATTTCATGCAGGTGGACCTGCTTCTAGTAATTCTGACTTACAGTAGCCTCCTATCCCTCTTCCATTCCCACCTAGAGCAATTCCAAACAAAAAGATGGAAGAAGCAGAAAAGGAGATCTTGGAGACCTTCAGAAAAGTAGAGGTGAACATACCTCTGCTAGATGCCATCAAGCAGATTCCAAGATATGCCAAGTTTCTAAAGGAGCTGTGCACCCACAAAAGGAAGTTCAAGGGCAATGAAAGGATTAGCATGGGCAAAAACGTGTCAGCATTGATAGGTAAATTTGTTCCTCACATTCTTGAGAAATGTAAGGACCCAGGTACTTTTTGTATACCTTGCATTATTAGGAACAGTAAATTTTAGAATGCCATGCTAGATATAGGAGCATCGATTAGTGTCATGCCTCTTTCCATTTTCAATTATTTATCTCTTGGACCTTTGCAATCTACAAATGTGGTGATTCATTTGGCAAATAGAAGTGTTGCTTACCCCACAGGTTTCATAGAGGATGTGCTGGTTCGGGTTGGTGAACTTATTTTTCCTGTTGTTTTTTATGTTCTTAATATGGAAGAGGGATTTTCCCATGGTTCAGTTCCAATTATTTTAGGTAGGCCGTTTATGAAAACAGCTCGAACCAAGATAGATGTTTATGCTGGCACATTGTCTATGGAATTTGGTGATATTATTGTTCATTTTAACATTCTTGATGCCATGAAACATCCATCTGAGGATCATTCTGTTTTTCGTGCTGAGATAATTGATCAGATTGTTGATGATTATATGTTTGATTTTGATTCTGTTCTTCATGGTAGGAAACATCCATTTTTATCTGATCTGCATACTTGTCATTCCTTATGCATTGAATCTGAATTTGAGTTTGAATTTGATCCTGTATCTGATTTTTATGCTGAGAGTGAATTTGAATTTGAGTATGGTGTTGTACCTCTTGATGTTGATTTTTTAGAGTCAGAATGCACTAACCATGTTGTAGGAAGTACATATACTTCTGACTTGCTTTATGAGATACAGGCTGAGGAACCTTCTTCTTCTCCTACCCTGGTTCCTCCCACTGTTCAGCCACCACCTACACCAGACTTGAAGCCCTTACTAGCAACCCTCAAATATGCTTACTTGGAGGACAAGGAAAAATTTCCAGTGATCATCTCTGCCTCCCTTGCTGCTGAGCAAGAGGAGAAGTTGTTGATAATTCTCAAGAAGCACAAGAAAGTCATTGGATGGACTTTAGCAGAAATTCCTAGTATTAGCCCATCTACCTGTATGCACAAGATACTTTTAGAGGATGGAGCTAAGCCAGTGAAGCAGCCACAGCGGCGACTCAACCCCGTCATTCTAGATGTTGTGAAAAAAGAGGTGACCAAGATCTTACAAGCTGGAATCATCTACCCCATTTCTGATATCCAGTGGGTGAGTCCAGTCCAAGTGGTTCCTAAGAAGACAGGCCTCACAGTAATTAAGAATGAAAGGGATGAGCTTATCCCCACAAGAGTGCAGAACAGATGGCGAGTCTGCATTGATTATAGGAGGTTGAACCAGGTAACCAAAAAAAATCATTTTCCCCTGTCATTCATTGATCAAATGCTTGAGCGCTTGGTAGGTAAGTCCCATTACTGTTTTCTTGATGATTTTTCTGGTTATTTACAAATTCATATTGCTCTTGAGGATCAAGAAAAGACCACATTCACCTGTCCTTTTGGCACTTTTGCCTATAGGAGGATGCCCTTTGGCCTATGCAATGCCCCTGGTACCTTCCAATGGCGTATGCTTAGCATTTTTAGTGATTTTTTAGAGAGCTGCATAGAGGTGTTTATGGATGATTTTACTGTTTATGGATCCTCTTTTGATGCATGTTTGGATAGTCTGGATAGAGTTCTTAGTAGATGCATTGAAACTAACCTTGTGCTGAATTTTGAAAAATGTCACTTCATGGTAGAACAAGGTATAGTTTTAGGGCATATCATTTCGAATAGGGGCATAGAGGTAGACCCTGCAAAAATAAATATTATTTCACAATTGCCTTACCCCTCTTGCGTGCGAGAGGTTCGTTCTTTTCTTGGTCATGCAGGGTTTTATAGGCGCTTTATCAAGGATTTTAGCAAAGTGGCCCTTCCACTATCCAATCTGCTGCAAGAAAAAGGTGGAGTTTGATTTTAATGATCGGTGCAAAGAGGCTTTTGATTGCCTCAAGCGTGCAGTGACTACCACCCATATAATTCAAGAACCTGATTGGACAGCCCCATTTGAGCTAATGTGTGATGCATCCAATTACGCATTGGGGGCTGTCCTTGCTCAAAAGATTGATAAGCTGCCTCGGGTGATCTACTACGCTTCCAGAACTTTGGATGCTGCTCAAGCAAATTACACTACCACAGAGAAGGAGCTATTAGCAATAGTTTTTGCTCTTGAGAAATTTTGTTCATATTTTCTTGGTACCGTGTTATTATTTATACTGACCATGCAACTCTAAAGTACCTACTGAAGAAGGCTGAATCAAAGCCTAGATTGATCAGGTGGATGTTTTGGCTCCAAGAGTTTCATTTGGAGATCCGTGATTGGAGTGGTGCGCAGAACCTCGTGGCTGACCATTTGAGTAGGATTGAGCGTGTGTCTGAGGACTCACCCATTCGGGATGATTTTCTGGATGACCATTTGTACATTCTGTATAGTATTTTTGATTCCTTCCCCACTCCCTGGTTTGCTAATATTATGAATTATTTGGTTGCTTCTGTTTTTCCTCCCTTAGCATCTAAAGTTCAAAATAATAAAATTAAGAGCGATGCTAAGCATTATATTTGGGATGACCCCTATTTGTGGAAGTTGTGCAGTGACCAGGTTATTAAGAGATGCATTCCAGACCATGAGATTGACTCAGTCCTGCAATTCTGTCATTCTTCCGCACCAGGTGGCCATCTTGGCATACAGAAGACAGCTCGCAAGGTGCTTGACTGCGGTTTCTATTGGCCCACCATCTTCAAGGATGCGTGGAGAATCTGTAGCACTTGTGAGCCTTGTCAGAGAGTAGGTGGCTCACCTTTATGGAGACAACAAATGCCTCAACAACCCATGTTATTCTGTGAGGTGTTTGATGTCTGGGGTATAGATTTTATGGGGCCTTTCCCTGTCTCTTTTGGTTTTCTTTACATTCTCCTTGCTGTTGATTATGTTTCAAAATGGGTGGAAGCTAAACCCACCAGAACTAACGATGCTAAGGTTGTTATGGATTTTGTTAGATATAATCTGTTTTGCAGGTTTGGAGTCCCTAGAGCCATCGTTAGTGATCAAGGCACCCATTTTTGTAACAGATCCATGTATGCCTTGCTCAAAAAGTATGGGGTCGTGCACAGAATTTTCACACCTTACCACCCCCAAACCAATAGGCAGGCTGAGATTTCAAACATGGAGATAAAAAGGATCTTAGAGAAGATTGGGCAGTCGAACAGAAAGGATTGGAGCACCAGGCTAGATGATGCTCTTTGGGCGCATAGGAATGCCTACAAAGCACCCATAGGAATGTCTCCTTATCGGGTTGTCTTTGGCAAGGCATGTCATCTTCCTGTAGAGATAGAGCATAAAGCCTACTGGGCTGTAAAGACCTGCAACTTCTCTATGGATCAGGCTGGAGAGGAAAGGATGTTGCAACTAAGTGAGCTAGATGAGATCCTTTAGAAGCCTATGAGAATTCCAAATTCTACAAGGAGAAGACCAAGAAGTTCCATGACAGCTTGATAGCTAAGAAGGACTTTGTGGTTGGACGGAAAGTTTTATTGTATAACTCTAGGCTCGGACTCATGAGTGGTAAGTTGAGGTCAAAGTGGATTGGTCCTTTTGTGGTGACTAATGTTTTTCCTTATGGTACAGTTGAGATCAAAAGTGAATCCACAGATAAGAGCTTCAAGGTCAATGGACACTGGCTGAAACCATTCCTCACAAATCCCTGCTTAGTGGATGTAGTGGTGGAGGAGACCTCCTTACTTCACCCTACTTCTCTTCCGCCATGACTTAGGGAGTTTTCTTTTTCTGTCTCTTTCTTTATTTTTATTGCACTTGTCCAAATTTATTGATTGTTTTGATTGTTCTTGATCTTATTATTGTGCTACATTGAGGACAATGTGTTGTTTAAGTGTGGGGGGGGGAGATTGTTCTTTAATTTTGTTGGGTATTCTAGTTTAATTTTATTAGGTTTTTCTAGGTTAATTTTGTTATTTTTGTTTTATGTTTTGTGTACAACATTGCATGTTTCTCTTTGAATTTTGGGTTATGTACAGGTAATGGGTAATTGTTTTTGAAATAGGAGTTTCTTGGCATTTTGTGAATTGAAATCCTTGTTTTTCTCTGCATGTCAAGTTAGTTTTGAAAGTATGAATTGGAAGTGATAGATTTACCCTTGGTGAGAATTTGAGCCATCATCATCTATTTTATTCGGTGTGTTTTGTCCCATTGATTGCTTGCACAATAGCCTTGGCTTGACTCTTGTTGATACTTCTTGCTTCACATGCATGTTGGGAGATGACTTAGGCATTTTGTTCTGATAAGCCTCTAGCCAAATGAGCCTACCTTGAATTAATTTCTTTGATAGCCCTTTGGAGCCTATGTTTCCCTTTCTTTGTTTTGAAACTCATTACAAGCCTTATGTGAAAAACCATGATTTCACCCTACCCTTAAGGAATTTTGGAGCTTTGGAATTGTTTTGGGAATAAGTGTGGGGGGGGGGGGGTATGTTTCATTGGATGATATGTTTTTATTGGCCATGCTTGATGATGTATACATATATTGCCTAATTGTTGCTTTATTTTTCAAATGCTTTCAATTGCTACTGTCCACTTTCAAAAAAAATATGCAAAAAAAAAAAATGAATTTGAATAAATGAGGTCTTGGTTTGAAGACTTGGATTGGTTGAAGACTTGGTTGATTTTGTTTTAGGTTTACTTTTTAAAGCTTAATTTGTAATTTTGGTTTTGGGGTTTACTACTTTTTCTTACTTTCCACTTATTCCCCATTGCTCCTCTATTCCTTTGGGTTTTAGCTACTATCCCATACTTTCATCTACCTTGTCCTTGGCCCCATTACAACCTTAAAAGACCTTTTGATCCTTATGTGCATGTGCTTGTGATGTGGTTGTCAATTTTAGAGTCTTGCCAAGTCTATGTGGTGTTTGTTTTCATAGGTGCTCTGAGAGTAAACAGTAGCCTAGACACTTGAGAGATAGAGTGCATATCTTGTGAGGCTTTATCACTTTTCATTCTTGAGCTTATTGACTATCTTGCCATGTTTGAGATGCTTGAATGATTTTCATGACGACCTTGATTCTTTAACTCTTTACGTGTTGGATGTTACCCATCCTTTTCATTCCTTGAGATTCATTGAGAAATATGTAATTGTTTTTGTGTCTGTTTGTTTCTCTTCAATGTCTCTGGATTTGTCCCTTGCTTTGTTTTTTATTTTTTATTTTGCCTAGGAGTGCAAAAGGCTAAGTGTGAGGGGATTTGATGTGTCCTCATTTTCTCCTATTTCTTAACCCTTTTGTCACCATTTCAATTACTGATTAGCCTTAATTGTCAAATTAATTATGCAGTTTTATCATTTGGGCCTACTGGACTAATTTTGTGTTTTTAATTTAATTTTAGGAGAATTATAAGCAATTGGGCTTGAATCCGGAATTGGGCTTGGACTTGAAGAAAGCAGACACTTTTATTCTACCAAATCTTATCTTATCCAGATTTTATCTCATCTAGATATTATTTCATCTAGATTTTATCTTATCTTATCTTATCTAGATTTTATTTTATCAAATCTTATCTTATCTTGTCCAGATTTTATTTTATTAATGGGCTTAGACTTAAACCAGATTTGTAAGCTTTGAGGGCTGAGAACCTATATAACAGCACCAAGGTTTTAGTTTAAAAAAACTCTTTTTGTTTTGGGGAGAAAGAATAATTTTAGGTTTTGCAATTCCAGTTTTTACTATTCACGTAGCAATAAAATTCATTTTCTGCTTCAATCTGCAATTTCGTTTTCTACTGATTAATGGAAGGCTAAGTCTCCAGTGTTGTTTTCTCTTGAGGATCAAGCACAACTCTCTTTGAGGTTTTATTATTACTATTGAATTCTGATCAGTTTTTCCTCTTCACCAATTACTCTGTATTTGTTGCTATTAATCCATGCATGCTTAGTGCTTGATTAATTGTCTCTGTGCTTAATTTATGTTCATGCTTAATGATCAATTTTGTTCATGATTAATTGGTGTATGTGTTGCTTAATCACATAATGACCCTTATGTTAAATTTCGCTTAGTAATTTAATTTAGGGTTGGATTAAGTGGTTGAACTGATAAAGGATAAATTCTCGTAACCTAGGATAAGAGACTTGCTTGTGAATCAAGGGGAGATAACGTGTTTTAATTATGATATTTTCTAATTAAATTTTCTCGCTGTTTAATTTATAAAAACAAACAACCCGCCTCCCCTAATTCGTTACTATTTTATCACTATCTATTATGAACGTTGGTTGACCATTGCTCGTTGGAAGATGACCTAGGATCACTTCCTAGATACTGCATTTTTAATGTTTATTTGATTTGGGTATGGCCTCGATTAGCCGCCCTTTCGGGTTTTCATCCTATCGGGTGAGAACTTCTGATCTGCCCCTAGGTTCGCTTGAAACTCATGCATGGTGCCTTTCATTGCCCCAGTGTAGGGCTCTGAGGTATCTATTGTTGTCTTTTTCATGACCTTGTAGCAAGGAAAAATGAAAGAAACTATGTAGGTTCTCGAAAATGAATTTTCAAGGACAAGAAATATTTAAAGGATTTTTAATTGACAGATTAAGTCAAATGACTCTTGTTCTTGACAACTCACTTTTCTCTCAAAAGATAACTTTTAAGAATGATAAAATGAGGTCACATGAATGTTTGTACTTCTTATATTTGATTTGAAATACAATCAATCAAACATTTTTTTTCTTCTCTTTTTTTTTGAACTTTACTCGTCGTTTATGACACCCCCACCAAACATGTAGAACGAGCAATTTCTGATTGAATAGACTTATAGATCAACTCAGGAGTACAAGTCACTTGAGCAAACAAGCCAACGACATACATTCACATTCCAGTGAATGTTAAATAAATATGCAAAGATGTAATTGTGAGAGAACAAGAGACAAGGACATCAAATTTATCCATATCATTAGCATTGTGACTGTTGTTTACAGTAATGGCATAAACTTGAAAATCCTAATGAGTCATTGGAGACATCTAACAACAACCTTCAAATTGCCCCAAGTATCATGCATAGTATTGCTCGACAAAGTCAGAATTCACAAGCAATTGTCCTCCTCGAATTTCAGCCAGCCTGCATTAATTAGACTTTGCACCTTATGTTTCAGGGTCATACAATGATCAATGAAATGCCCCAGAACTCCTCCATGATAAGCACATGTTGCATTTGAGTTGTATCCTCGAGAAAATGGAGGTTGAGGAATCTTTGCTGGGATTATGACTACCATTGCATTATTGAGTAGATATGGGAGTAAGTTAGCATACGACATCGGAATTGGGGTGAATTCTACGAGCTTCTTTTTTGGAAATTTCTTTCCCTGGTTGGTGTTTTGGTTCGAATTAAGGGTGGTGTTTGGCTTCGGATGTGTAGTAGGCAGGTTTTGTGGTTGATTTAGGGGCGGCCTTTGTGGATGATTGGGTGTTTTTGGCTGGTAGGGTGGTGAGTAATGAGAAGGATCAATATTGGCTGAGTATTGATATTGTTGAGCTAGTGAGAAATTTGGCCATGTTGGAATGACAATCACAACATGGGTTTCTCCTTCCTTCTTATTCTCTTCATTTGCCCCAGGCTTCCTATTCATCGAAGCAGCATAATCAAATTTGCCTCTTATCAGACCCACTTCGATCCTCTAGCCAGCAAACACTAAATTTGTAAAACTCGAAGGCATGTATCCCACCATCTTCCCATAGTAGAACAAATGTAATGTGTCTACTATCATTGTTATCATCTCCCTCTCCATCATTGGGGGCGCTACTTGAGCTGCCAGATCCCTCCACCTTTGGGCATAATCTTTGAAAGATTCATGCTCCCTCTTACACATGTTCTATAGCTGCATTCTATCTGGAGCCATATCAGAATTGTACTGATACTGCCTAATGAAGGAAAGCATTAGGTCCTTCCAGGAACATACCCAAGAAGATTCCATATTGGTGTACCAAGTGATAGCCGCCCCAGCCAGACTTTCTTGAAAAAAATGCATCAATAGTTTTTCATCCTTCGCGTATGCCCCCATTTTCCTGCAGTACATCTTCAGGTGATTCTTGGGGCAAGTAATCCCCTTGTACTTATCGAAATCCGACACCTTGAACTTCGGAGGAATGACCATATCGGGCACTAGGCACAACTCTGCCATGTCAGCAAAGGCATAATTTATGCCTCCTTCAATGACCCTCAGTCTTTCCTCTATATGATCGAATTTTTCCCTTTCCACCATGGTAGGAGGCATTCTTCCCATCGCAGAATGCAAGGGTTGTGGTTGTCGGAGATACGAAGGGTCCCCCAAAGTGTTTAGCAGGGGTATGCCACAAAATGTCTACCCCTCAGTGGTATATCCGAGGTAGGGTGGTGAGTAATGAGAAGGATCAATATTGGCTGAGTATTGATATTGTTGAGCTAGTGAGAAATTTGGCCATATAGGAACGACAATCACAACATGGGTTTCTCCTTCCTTCTTATTCTCTTCATTTGCCCTAGGCTTCCTATTCATCGAAGCAGCATAATCAAATTTGCCTCTTATCAGACCCACTTCGATCCTCTAGCCAGCAAACACTAAATTTGTAAAACTCGAAGGCATGTATCCCACCATCTTCTCATAGTAGAACACATGTAATGTGTCTACTATCATTGTTATCATCTCCCTTTCCATCATTGGGGGCGCTACTTGAGCTGCTAGATCCCTCAACCTTTGGGCATATTCTTTGAAAGATTCATGCTCCCTCTTACACATGTTCTAGTGCTGTATTCTATCTGGAGGCATATCAGAATTGTACTGATACTGTCTAATGAAGGCAACCATTAGGTCCTTCCAGGAACATACCCAAGAAGCTTCCATATTGGTGTACCAAGTGATAGCCGCCCCAGCAAGACTTTCTTGAAAAAAATGCATCAATAGTTTTTCATCCTTCGCGTATGCCCCCATTTTCCTGCAGTACATCTTCAGGTGATTCTTGGGGCAAGTAATCCCCTTGTACTTATCGAAATCCGACACCTTGAACTTCGGAGGAATGACCATATCGGGCACTAGGCACAACTCTGCCATGTTAGCAAAGGCATAATTTATGCCTCCTTCAATGACCCTCAACCTTTCCTCTATATGATCGAATTTTTCCCTTTCCACCATGGTAGGAGGCATTCTTCCCATCGCAGAATGCAAGGGTTGTGGTTGTCGGAGATGCGAAGGGTCCCCCAAAGTGTTTGGCAGGGGTACGCCACAAAATGTCTGCCCCTCAGTGGTATATCTGAGGTAGGGTGGTGAGTAATGAGAAGGATCGATATTGGCTGAGTATTGATATTGTTGAGCTAGTGAGAAATTTGGCCATGTAAGAACGACAATCACAACATGGGTTTCTCCTTCCTTCTTATTCTCTTCATTTGCCCCAGGCTTCCTATTCATCGAAGCAGCATAATCAAATTTGCCTCTTATCAAACCCACTTCGATCCTCTAGCCAGCAAACACTAAATTTGTAAAACTCGAAGGCATGTATCCCACCATCTTCTCATAGTAGAACACATGTAATGTGTCTACTATCATTGTTATCATCTCCCTCTCCATCATTGGGGGCGCTACTTGAGCTGCCAGATCCCTCCACCTTTGGGCATATTCTTTGAAAGATTCATGCTCCCTGTTACACATGTTCTAGTGCTGCATTCTATCTGGAGCCATATCAGAATTGTACTGATACTGCCTAATGAAGGCAACCATTAGGTCCTTCTAGGAACATACCCAAGAAGATTCCATATTGGTGTACCAAGTGATAGCCGCCCCAGCTAGACTTTCTTGAAAAAAATGCATCAATAGTTTTTCATCCTTCGCGTATGCCCCCATTTTCCTGCAGTACATCTTCAGGTGATTCTTGGGGCAAGTAATCCCCTTGTACTTATCGAAATCTGACACCTTGAACTTCGGAGGAATGACCATATCGGACACTAGGCACAAGTCTGCCATGTCAGCAAAGGCATAATTTATGCCTCCTTCAATGACCCTCACCCTTTCCTCTATATGATCGAATTTTTCCCTTTCCACCATGGTAGGAGGCATTCTTCCCATCACAGAATGCAAGGGTTGTGGTTGTCGGAGATACGAAGGGTCCCCCAAAGTGTTTGGCAGGGGTACGCCACAAAATGTCTGCCCTTCAGTGGTATATCCGAGGTCAGGCTCGAAGTCGGCTAGAATGTGGTCTCGGGGTACTTCATGTGTCTCTCTCATGGGTTGAAGGACCTGTGCATGACCAAATTGGGGTTGTTGGCTCTCAATGGGTATGGGAGCAAAGTTATCAACATTCTCACCGGGAGCGTGTGCAACATTGGGTGATGTATAGTTGGGAGTCAAACCATATGGTGGGAAGGAATGCTTGCTCTGGACCTACACAAAATGGGGGTCGCCCGTACTTCCCAACGCTTCACCTCCCTGACCTACCATATCCGAGACTGGACGATTTACTTGGTTGAGGCCAGGTGGGTGAGTTGGGTCCACCTCAGTGGTGGTACTTATGGCAATGACTGTAGTCGTGCTGACCTCCATCATTTTTCTCATACTCATCATGGCTTCCATCATTGTGGTCATTTGCTCTTTCATGGCCTCCATGTTAGTCTTCATCTGTTATTGTACCTCCTCTATTTCACTCATCACTCTAGCTTTGGCACGCATTTGGTAAGGGCGCCGTAAAGCACGTTCTTTCCTTTTTATTACAATGATTACAATTTTGATTTCAAGGAAAGAATGCAATAAGCAATGCAACCAATGCGAAAAGAAAAATAAGCATGGATGCATGTGAACAATACATTGTTGAAGTATTGCAAATCAGTAGAACATAGGGTCGAATCAATTCAGATTTTCATTAAAACAACATTGTTCATCACATCTTGTCAGAGTCAAAGTACAACTGGAAATAAAACATGGACATCAACAATCCCTAATTTTGTAAATTATTTAGCTCAATCATGTGTTGACAATTGCCAAAGAAGCTATGTAAACTCAATCTATCTTCTGCCCCAACTTTTGCCAGCTGGTTACTTCCATAATTGACCTTGACTTGATGAAAACCTTTTCTTAAAAGCACGTGCTTGGTTCGGCCCCATAATCCAAGGAATAGAAATTTTGATTTTTAATACTTCGACAACCTATCATAGAGATGAATGATTAGGGCATACTTATGTTATGCATGACAAATGTAATTATGAGATTGACATGAGACGCCCGAAGAACCCCCCATTTCCTAGTTAACAATGCATTAGGTACCATGTTCACGTGATTCTCAATCATTTTTCAAGAGAAATAACTGTATAATCCCAACATGATCTATTTATAGCTATCATTATGGTACCCAACACATGTAACTAAGAATGTGGTGTAAACTTTCACGCTTCATTGTGACTTTCTTTTTGTTCTTTTTTTTGTTTGTTTTTTTTAGGAAAATGCAAGGCATGAGCAACTACATGTTAGGATCACGCATGAGTGAACATAACATGTGGACGATGAAAATAGACTGTATGCAATTGGCAGAACAAAAGCATGATAAATGAAGATGTATGATAATGCAATGACTTATGCAAATGCAATGCATGAATATGATAAATGATAAATGCAGGAATGATATGTCCATTATGATGCCATGAAGAGATGCATGATGCGATCAAGGAACAAGCCATAGTGAGTTTGCTATATGCCCCTAATTCAGGAACCTAATGGAAAGGATCCACAAGTCCACTTCTAGTGACAACTCCCAAGGGTACTTTAATGTAACCTTACCGGTTTCTAGAGATATCATCCTCTTAGATAATACATTGCGGTGATAGAGACTATCAACGAAAATGCATCACCAAAAGAGGAAAACTCTAGATGAGGCTTCACTGTTATCAAGCGAGTCAGAGACCCAACATGACTATAGATCAACATCCACTCCCTATGGCTCACACAGACCCAGGTATAGGGCCTAACATCTAAAGGTGTAGGTGTCATGTGTGAACAGAGCAACCTAAATATAGCACATGTCATCTATCCTTGGGTTCAATGGCACATTTTATTTTGCAAAAATAAAATAAAGAAAAAATTCATGATAAAAATTACACACTCGATGAAAAAGGCTTTACTCTCTAACAATTCCCCAATGGAGTCGCCATCTGTCGCAACCTACCTCACGACGGGACGACGAAAGAAAATAAAAGTGGCATCTTCTAAAAAAGAAAACCCGTGGGAGTCGCCACCAACGTTTATTTGAGGAAAACGTTAGAAAAACCAAAAAGAGGTCTACAAATTTTGAAGATAAGGATTTGGAAGTTGTTTACGCATAGGGAAGGTATTAGCACCTCACGCGCCCGTCACAAGGGACAGAAGCCTTTAATCAAGTGTGCACAACGTGACTTCAAAATTATTTATTTTCCCCATTTATTTTTTTAATTTTTTGGAGTCGACAAGGGGGTTGCCCTTCCTCCTATGTATCCTCAGGTGCGATGAGGAATTCAGACCTACATAGTTCTTTAAGTCTGAATGTTTGTGTGTTAAATTGATTTTATGTTTTTGAAAGATTTATTTTAATTGCGAACAAAGAGTCATTTAAGGCGTTGGACCTTGAAACGATGCTTTAAATTTTGAAAAGCGGGGAGAATCATTAAGGCGTTGAACCTTGAAATTATCTCAAGTGATATTTGATGAAATGAAGTTTATTTATGAGTTGGTTTTATCTTGGTTTTGTTTATTAACTTTCAATCCCTTTTAAAGACAATTTTACGACACTAGTGATCGGTTAGGATTAAACTTTACAAATAAAAACAAGATCACCGATGATAAATGGAGAAGATGAATATAATAATAGAGGGGACCCCTACGGGTACATAGATTACATTCAACTCTTGGAAAAAACTAACCGACCATTGCACGAGGGACACCGAACAAGAGAACGAGGTAGGGAATGATCACGATCGTGATTCGGTAGCGCCTCGGCTTCACTTTTCTTCCTTGTTCCTCTTCTTTCTCTCTTTCTCTTTCTTTTTTCCAACTTCTGAACCCTTGGAACTCCTTAAAACCCCTCCTAGCATGCCTATTTATAGGCAAAAGGCCAATTTGGGGTGGTTGAAGCTTGCCCAGGCGAGCTGATGCTTAGCCTTGAAGGAATGAGCTCGCCCAGGCGAGCTGGTTTCGTAGGTATGAAGCAACTTCATGGCCCAGGCGAGCTGGTTTCGTAGGTATGAAGCAACTTCTTGTTGGATCGAGTGGCCTCAGAATAATTAAGAAGGGGGGGTTGAATTAATTATTCCTAAACCTTTACTAATTAAAAATTACTTTTCTAAGGCTTTTACTAAATTGTTAAGAGAATGAGGAGTAGAAGAGAAACTTAACAGAAAGTAAAAGCGGAAATTAAATGCACAACGGAAAATAAAAGAGTAGGGAAGAAGGAAATAAACACACAAGAGTTTTTATATTGGTTTGGCAACAACCCGTGCCTACATCTAGTCCCCAAGCGACCTACGGTCCTTGAGATTTCTTTCAACCTTGTAAAAATCCTTTTACAAGCAAAGATCCACAAGGGATGTACCCTCCCTTGTTCTCTTTGAAACCCTAGTGGATGTACCCTCCACTAGAACTGATCCACAAGAGATGTACCCTCTCTTGTTCTCAGTCAAACCCAAGTATATGTACCCTCTACTTGTACCACAAAGGATGTACCCTCCAATGTGTTAAGACAAAGATCTCAGGCGGTTAAACCTTTGATACTTTGTGAATGGGGATACAAAAGAATTCTCAGGAGATTAGTCCTTTGAACACTTTTGTATTAGGGAAAGGGAAGAATCAAAAGAATTCTCAGACTGTGTCATTTTGAATTCTTTGACAAGGGAGAAGGGAGACACAAAAGAATTCAGGCGGTTAGTCCTTTGTTCTTTTGGAAAAGGGAGAAGAGAGACACACAAAGAATTTAGGCGGTTAGTCCTTGGCGAATTCTTTTTGGCAAAGGGAGAAGAGAATGAAAAGATGAATAGCACAAGTTTTCAAGGTTTAGAAAACCAGAAAACTTCAGAAAGCTTTTGGTACAAAGAAGAAGAAGAAGTTCAAAGAGATTCAAGGCTTGTAAAGGATTGTAAGAGATTGATTGGAAAAGTATTCAAGATTGAATGAATGAATTGAATTAATTGAAAATGCAAAACAAAGCCTTGCTTTTATAGACTCTTCATGTCTGGTCAAGAAGACCATTTAGAAGAGTTATAACCTTTAGAAAAACTTAAAACCAATTTGAAAAAGTTAAAACCTTTTTGAAGAGTTACATCTTTTGATTTTTTCAAAAACAGTCACTGGTAATCGATTACCAAATAAGTGTAATCGATTACACAAAGATTTTTTGTGAAAAGATGTGACTCTTCACATTTGAATTTGAATTTCAACGTTCAAAGGCACTGGTAATCGATTACCAAAACATTGTAATCGATTACAGCTTTTTGAAATTAATTGGAACTTTGTAAATTCAATTTGAAAACTTTTTCAAAACAATTTTGCTACTGGTAATCGATTACAATAATCTGGTAATCGATTACCAGAGAGTAAAAACTCTTTGGTAAAAGGTTTTTGAGAAAAATTCATGTGCTACTCAGTTTTTGAAAAACTTTTTAATACTTATCTTGATTGAGTCTTCTCTTGATTCTTAAATCTTTAGTCTTGAATCTTGATCTTGATTCTTGGAACTTGAATCTTGAAACTTGATTCTTGACTCTAAACTTTCTTCTTGAGTCTTGAATTCATCTTGATTCTTATCTTGAACTCTTGAAATGTTCTTGATTCACTTGAGTTGTTCTTTGATTGATCTTTGAGATTTTTGTCATCACCTTTGTCATCATCTTTTGTTATCATCATTGTTATCATCAAAACACCTTTGATTCACCATGAAGCTTTGCTTCTACAATTCTTTCTCTGACCAACAAAGGACAGCTTCCCATATGAAATTGCCTCTAGTAAAACAAATCCTTGTGGAGAATTCTGCAGAAATTTTACAATTGTCGTCACTACAGTGAGTGGCAATATCTGAAAGGTTGACAATGGATAGCAATGTACCTTAGGAAGCTTTTCTTTTGGTGGTGGACCAAGATATATTCCTTCTTTTATACTACCAATAAGTAAAAGTCAACATAACAACACAAGAAGCCATTTAAACCATATTTGGACTACAAACATACTCACATACCCTGGAACTAGTGATGAGGACTTAAAGGAACCATTTCACATCAGTGGGCCATCGGTTTGAGAGAAAAAGCTTACCTGAATGATATCCTGGAAACAAACAAAAACATAAATAAGAAAATGAATAAATAGATAGAAAGAATACTTATTATCTAATTTTAGTGGTGTGTAAATAATTTTTATAGCTAGACAACAGAAGTGCTGCTAAATGGAGGCAAGTATAACTTAATTACAATTTTTTTAACACAATGATCAATTATCGGGAGTGTCATACCCTAATTTCATCTGGGGACTATCGTTTGTTGATCTTTTGATCCTTGTTAGTCGACTTACGGTGTTGAACGCCAGTTACAGTGAAAAACAGATGATTATACAATGTTTTGATCAAGAATACGAAAGATACCGAAAGGGAGGGGCAAAAGGGTCATTTCAGGGTGTTTTCTGGACCCTAGCTCGCCAGGGCCCCCAAATAGCTTAGGGGTGAAGTAACCAGCTTGCCTGGGCGAGCAAGGTTACTTCAGGTTGAAGCAACAACTCGCCTGGGCGAGCTGTCATCACCCCTAATGCCATCTTTTGCTATAAATAGGCATGAGGGAGGCTGAGTAAAAGGTCCAAGGTCTAGCATTGAGAGAAATTAAGAGAAATCAGAGAGAAGAAGAAGAAGAAAGAAGAGAAAAATGAGGCCGAGGCGCTATCAAATTGCGAGCGTAATCAACTTCAACATTGTTCTTCGTTCGTCATCCGGTTAGTTTTTGTTTTAAGGATTTGGATGCTATTTATGCACCCTTAGAGGTCCTCTTTCTTGTTTTGTGCATCTTTATCTCCTTCTTCTATCATCAGCAATCTCATTTTCTTCTTGTAAAGTAAGTTTTAACCGATTATTAGTGCTGCAAGTTATTTTAAAAAATATTGAAGGTTAATAAGCAAAATCAAAATAAAACCAACTCATAAACTTCTTCATTTCATCAAATATCGCTTAAGATCATTTCAAGGTTCAACGCCTTAACGATTCTCTCCGCTTTTATCCAAACATCACTTGAGATCATTTCAAGGTTCAATGCCTTAACGATTCTCTTCGCTTTTCAAAGTTTAAAACATCGTTTCAAGGTCCAATGCCTTAAAAGACTTTTGTTCATAATTAAAATCAATCTTTCAAAAAAAAAACATAAAACCAATGTAACACCTAAACTTTCAGACTTAAAGAACTACGTAGGTCTGAATTTCTCATCACACTTGAGGATACATAGGAGCAAGGACAACACCCTTGTCAACCCCAAGAAAACAATAAACATAAAAATGGAAAATACATAATTTTGAAGTCATGTTTTGCACACTCGATTAAAGGCTATTGTCCCTTGTGATTGGTGCGTGGGGTGCTAATACCTTCCCCGTGCGTAAACAACTCTCGAACCCTTATTTTCAAAATCCGCAGACCCCTTTTTGTTTTCTTCTAACGTTTTCCTCGAATAAACATTCATGGCGACCCCGCGCGTTCTTCACGAGAAGACGCACCATTTTGAATCTCGCCTTGCCCTTCTGCCGAAGGGTAGGTTGCGAAAGTTGGCGACTCCACTGGGGATTTATGAGAGTTAGGCCATTTAGTCAGTGTGCAATGTTTTTATCATGACTTCTTCTTTATTTATGTTCCCTTTTCCCTTTTATCTTTTGTTTTGTTCATATTTGTATATAACCTTTGCTATGTTGTTGTGTTTGGTGTGTGTTCATCTATCAGTTACATTCATAGTTAGAAATATTATTTTTCTACGCACACATGGCACCTACACCTCGCACACACATTGAGATATTATGCCCTACACCTGGGTCTATGTGAGCCATAAGGAATGGAGGTCGATCTATGGTCATGCTGGGTCTCTGACTCGCTTGATAACAGTGAAGCCTCATCTAGAGTTTTCCTCTTTTAGTGATGCATTGTCGTTGATAGTCCCTATCGCCATAATGTATTACCTAAGAGGATGATATCTCTAGAAGCCAGTAAAGTTACATGAAACCATCCTTGGGAATTATCACTAGAAGTGGACTTTTGGATCCTTTCCATTAGGTTCCTAAATTAGGAGGGCACATAGCAAACTCACTCTGGCTTGTTCCTTGATCGCATTATGCATCTCTTCATGACATCGTAATGGACATATCATTCCTGCATTTATCATTTATCATATTCATGCATTGCATTTGCATGAGTCATTACATTATCACATATCTTCATTTAGCATGCTTTTGTTCAGCCAACTGCATACATTCTATTTTCATCGTTCACATGTTATGTTCACTCATACATGATCGTTGCATTTTCCTCTACAAAAAAAAAAAACAAAAAAACACAACAAAAAAAAGGAACAAAATAAAGTCACAATAAAGCATGAAAGTTTACACCACATTCTTAGTTACATGTGTTGGGTACCATGATGATGGCTATAAACCAACCATGTTGGGATTATACACTCATTTCTCTTTAAAAAAGATTGAAAATCGTGTGAACATGGTACCTAATGCATGGTTAACTAGGAAATGATGGTTCTTCGGGCATCTCATGTCAATCTCATAATTACATTTGTCATGCATAGCATAAGTATGCCTTAGTCATTCATCTCTATGATATGTTGTCGAAGTATTGACGATCAAAATTTCTATTCCTTGGATTATGGGGTCGAATCAAGCACATGCTTTTGAGAAAAGGGTTTCATCAAGTCAAGGTCAAGTATGGAAGTAACTAGCTTGCAAAAGTTAGGGCAGAAGATGGATCAAGTTACATCCTTCTTTGTCTATTGCCAACACATGATTGAGCTAAATAATTTACAAAATTAAGGACTGTTGACGTCCATGTTTTATTTCCAGTTTCACTTTGACAATATGTGACTGACCATGTTGTTTTAATTTATTCGACCCTATGTCCTGTGTAAAATTTGCAATACTTCAACAATGCATCATTCACATACATCCATGCTTTTATTTCTTTTCACATTGGTGGTATTGCTCATTGCATTCTTTCCTTGAAATTAGAATTGTAATCAAAAGGAAAGAACGTGCTTTCGGTGCCCTTATCGAACGTGTGCCAGAGCTAGAGTGATGAGTGAAATAGAGGAGGTGCAAGAGCAGATGAAGGCCGACATGGAGGCCATGAAAGAACAAATGGCCACAATGATGGAATCCATGATAAGTATGAAAAGAATGATGGAGGTCAACGCGACTACAGTCATTGTCGCAAGTACCGCCACTGAGGTGGACCCGACTCACCCATCTGATCTCAACCAAATAAATCATCCAGCCTTGAATATGGTAGGTCAGGGAGGCAAAGAGTTGGGAAGTGTGTGCGGCCCTCATTTTGTGCAATTTTAGAACAAGCATTCCTTCCCACCATATGGCTTGCCTCCCAATTATACACCACCCAATGTTGCACACGCTCCCGATAAGAATGTCAATAATTCCACTCCCATACTCATTAAGAGACAACAACCCCAATCTGATCATGCACATGTCTCTCAACCCATGGGGGAGGCACATGAGGCACCCCGAGACCATAATCTAGTCAACTTTGAGCCTTACCTCAGTATCACCCACAACCACAATCCTTGCATTTTGCAGTGGGAAGAGTCCCTCCTGCTATGGTGGAAAGGGAGAAATTGGATCATATAAAGGAAAGGCTAAGGGCCATTGAAGGAGGCGGAGATTATGCCTTTGCTGACATGGAAGAGTTGTGCCTAGTACCCGACGTGGTCATTCCTCTGAAGTTCAAGGTGCCGGACTTTAATAAGTACAAGGGGATTACTTGCCCTAAGAATCACCTGAAAATGTATAGCAGGAAAATGGGGCATACTTGAAAAATGAAAAAATTGTTGATGCATTTCTTCCAGGAAAGTCTTACTGGGGCAACCGTCACTTGGTATACTAATCTGGAACCCTCTCGAGTCCATTCTAGGAAGGACCTAATGGTTTGCTTCATTAGGTAGTATCAGTACAATTCTGATATGGCTCCGGATAGAATGTTGCTAAAGAACATATGCAAGAAGGAGCACGAATCTTTCAAATAATATGTCCAAAGGTGGAGGGATCTGGCAGCTCAAGTAGCGCCCCCAATAATGGAAAGGGAGATGATAACAATGATAGTAGACACGTTACTGGTGTTCTACTATGAGAAGATGGTGGGTTACACGCCTTTAAGCTTTGCCGATTTAGTTTTTGTCGGCGAAAGGATCGAAGTGGGTTTGAAAGGAGGCAAATTTGATCATCTGACTTTGATGAAAAAAAAGCCTGGGGCAAATGGAGAGAATAAGAAGGAGGGAAGAACCCATGTTGTGACTACCATTCCTACATGGCCAAATTTCCCACCAACTCAACAATGTCAATACTCATCCAATATCAGTCCTTCTCATTACCCACCACCTTACCAGTTAAGAACGCTCAATCATCCACAAAGACCACCCCCAAATCGGCCACAAAATCCACCCGAGGTGCACCTAAGACTAAACACCACCCCTAATACCAATCAAAACACCAATCAGGGAAGGAATTTTCCAGAAAATAAGCCTGTAGAATTCATCCCAATTCCAATGCCATATGCTGACTTACTCCCCTATCTGCTCGATAATGCAATGGCAGTCATAAGCCCAGCAAAGACTCCTTAACCTCCATTCCCCAGACGATACAACCCCAATGTGACATGTGCTTATCATGAGGGAGTTTCGGGGCATTCCATTGAGCATTGTATAACCCTAAAACATAAGGTGCAAAGTCTAATTGATGCGGGTTGGCTAAAATTCGAGGAGGACAATCGCTTGTGAATTTTGACGTTGTCAAGCGACACTATTCATGAGGCAATTTGAAGGTTGTTGTTAGATGTCTCCAATGAATCATTAAGATTTTCGAGATTATGCCATTGTTGTAAACAACAGTCACAATGCTATTAATATGGATAAATTTGATGTCCTTGCCTCTCATTCTCTCACAATTACATCCTTGCGTATTTATTTAACATTCACTGAAATATGAATGTACGTCGTTGGTTTGTTTGCTCAAGTGACCTGTGCTCCCGAGTTGTTCTCCAAATTTGTTCAATCATAAGTTGCTCGTTCTCCACATTTGGTGAGGGTGTCGTAAACGACGAGTAAAAAAAACAGAAAAAATGTTCGATTGACTGTGTTACAAATAAAAAGTGCAGACATTCATGTGACCTCATTTTATCATTCTTAAAGGTTGTCTTTTGAGAGAAAAGTGAGTTGTCAAGAACAAGATTCAGTCGACTTAATATGTCAAATGAAAATCCTATAAATATTTCTCGTCCTTGAAAATTCATTTTTGAGAACCTGCACAGTTTCTTTCATTTTTCCTTGCTACTAGGTCATTATAAAAGACAACAACAGATACCTCAGAGCCCTACACTGGGGTAATGAGAGGCACCATGCATGAGCCTCAAAGTGAACCTAGGGGCAGATCAGAGGTTCTCACCCGATAGGTTGAAAGCCTGATAGGGCGGCCTAGGCAAAAATTAGGGTAATAAAAAAATAAAAAAGCAATCAAGAGCACGTTTATCAGGGGTTTGGTCCCAAAATATAAACTACAAAAGTATCTAGTCAAGATTTGAAATGACACATAGCCATGTTTCAACATCCCAAAAACTAATTTATCCCTTTCTACCCCTTCCAAGCCAAAGCATATTTGTTTTCTAAAAACAACACCAAAAAAACAACAAAAACAAAATAGGAACCCTGAGTAGGAACCACCGCTAAACCGATGAGAAAAGTAATGCAAACAACACATGCATGAGGTTGGGCAACAATGAAATGAAAAAGAAAATAAAATCCGCCAAAGGCGAGTAAAGAAAAAAAAAGAGAGACAAAGATCTCCAGATTTTACAAGAAAGGCACAAAAGTGCAACAAAAGATTAATGTATAAGACAAACAGAGTAGAGCCTAACCCAAGAGTTGAAAGGAACAAAAGTACAAGCAAGACTCTCAAGGTTCTTACTCAATATAACCGTCAAACACTCTTTGAGCCTCTTTGATCCTTTCTTTCATAGCCCTCTTACCCCTGACCACGTTACAAGCCCAATAAAGCCCATGTGGATCAAGGAATGACTAATTTCGCTTTTATGTTGGGATTCTAGAATGAAACCCACTTGAGATTGTTGAAGAAATAATATATATATATATATATATATATATATATATATATATATATATATATATAAGAGAATCCTCGAGGTTTCACACTTGCTCATTTAAGAAGAAAACTCATTCGACCAGGAGCTCGTGGAAAATGTCCAAAGATAATTATGATAGTGGGATACAATTGATATTAATCACTCATGCAAACTCCTTAGGATTCCTTTCGAATCCAAGGGTAGCCTTCGCTTGATAAATTCTTTCAGGATCAGCCAATGTCATTGAGTTTCGGTGGGATCGACAGACTCTTGGCATTGCTCTATGACCTTAAATTAGGAAAGTTTCACTTGGTCATATACCAAAGTGTAACGGTCCATTGCCATCCTTCAACGGTGCATGCGATCGGTCCCAAAGCCATATATTTTCTTGCTATGCAAAATAATCGAAGTTTTAAAAAGAAAAGGGAAAACCCTAGGATCAATATTTCGGTTGATTGATTAAATGTCAAACAACTCCACTATCATCATCCAAAATTTTCAAGTGACTAAATCAAACAAAACATACACTTTGGGGGAATCCCCAAAGAGATTTGCAAAAAAGATAGGACGAGGTCTCATGAGATATCACGTCTTTCAGAAAGAGACAATTAATATGTGTTTTCCACAAAAAAAGAGGGAAAAGAACCAAAATCAATCAAATCAAAATCACAAAAATAGGAAAGAATGTCATGAGCGTTACACAATTTTCATGATTCAAAACCTTTTGCATTACTAGATATAAAGCCTACATTTACTACTTTTCAAGATAAAGGTTGCATGCATCTACATCCCAAAAATCATGTTCATATTAGGCTATAAGTGCATAGATTTCTCTTTATATACAAATTTCCCAAATCTAATGCCCTATCTTTTGAGTTTAGGATGAGAGGTCCTCTCAAAGAGTCAACCTCTTGCTTTCTCATAAGGTTTAGCCCTTTGGTAATAATACCTATTGGCTTGTTTCATAAAAGTCAACGTCCTTTGCTTTATGATTTCACAGGACTCAAAGTCCTCGCTTTTATCTTTCATAGGACTCAAAGTCTTCATTCTTATCTTTCACAGGACTCAAAGTCCTTGCATTTATCTTTCATAGGACTCAAAGTCCTCTGTCTTTATCTTTCATAGGACACAAAGTCCTCTATCTTTACGCTTTCATAAGACTCAAAGTTCTCTATCAGTTACATTTCAAAGACTTCAATGTCTTTTGTCAAGACTTCAATGTCTTCTTTACATTTCAAAGACTATCAGAGTCTTTTGTCAAGACTATCTAAGTCTTCTTTACATTTCAAAGGCTATCAATCTTTTGTCAAGACTATCAAAGTCTTCTTTTCTTTACATTTCAATGACTATCAGAGTCTTTTGTCAAGACTATCAAAGCCTTTTTTACATTTCAAAGACTATTAGAGTCTTTTGTCAAGACTATCAACATCTTCTTTGCATTTCAAAGACTATCAGAGTCTTTTGTCAAGACTATCAAAGTCTTCTTTACATTTCAAAGACTATCAGTCTTTTGTCAAGACTATCAAAGTCTTCTTTTCTTTACATTTCAAAGACTATCAGAGTCTTTTGTCAATACTATCAAATCCTTTTTTTAAAGATGACAATGTCTTCATTTACATTTCAAAGACTTCAATGTCTTTAGTCATTTATGCTTTCAAAAGAAGACAGTGTCTTCATTTACATTTCAAAGACTTCAATGTCTTCAGCCATTTACACTTTCAAAAGATGACAATGTCTCCATTTACATTTCAAAAGACTTCAATGTCTTAAGTCATTTATGCTTTCAAAAGACGACAATGTCTTCATTTACATTTCAAAAGACTTCAATGTCTTCAGTCATTTACGCTTTCAAAAGATGACAATGCCTTCATTTACATTTCAAAGACTTCAATGTCTTCAATCTTTTACGCTTTCAAAAGATGATAATGTCTTCATTTACATTTCAAAAGACTTCAATGTTTTCAGTCATTTACGCTTTCAAAATAATACAACATCTTCATTTACATTTCAAAGACTTCTACGCCTTTTGTCTTTTATAGGACTCAATGTCCTTGTTTGTGCTTCATAGGACTCGACGTCCTCTATTTCTATGCTTTGAAAAAAAAGAACTTCAGATGTCTTCCGCTCTATAGAACTTCAATGTCCTCGTGTTTTCTCAGTTTCACTTCCTTGGTTTTTGCCAGTTGCCCAGTCGAATAGCAAGATCTCTCGAACAAAATTAGTGTCCTTATCTTTACTTCCCTTTTATTTCTAATAAAAGATAAGCAAAGAGGGGCAACTATCATATCCTAATTTCGTTTGGGGACTATTGTTTGTTGATCTTTTGATCCTTGTTAGTCGACTTACGATGTTGAACACCAGTTACAGTGCGAAACAGATGATCATTCAATGTTTTGATCAAGAATGCGAAAGATACCGAAAGGGAGGGGCAAAAGGGTCATTTCAGGGGGTTTTCTGGACCCTGGCTTGCCCAGGCTAGCCTCTAGCTCGCATGGGCCCCCAAATAGTTTCAGGGTGAAGTAACCAGCTCGCCTGGGCGAGCAAGGTTACTTCAGGTTGAAGCAACAACTCGCCTAGGCGAGCTGCCATCACCCCTAATGCCATCTTTTGCTATAAATAGGCATGAGGGAGGTTGAGTAAAAGGTCTAAGGTCCAACATTGAGAGAAATCAGAGAGAAGAAGAAGAAAGAAGAGAAAAACGAGGCTGAGGCACTACCGAATTGTGACCATAATCGACTTCTACATCGTTCTTCGTTCGTTCTTCATTCGTCATCCGGTTAGTTTTTGTTTTAAGGATTTGGATGCTATTTATGCACCCTTAGGGGTCCTCTTTCTTGTTTTGTGCATCTTCATCTCCTTCTTCTATCATCAGCAATGTCATTTTCTTCTTGTAAAGTAAGTTTTAACCGGCTATTAGTGCTGCAAGTTATCTTAAAAAATATTGAAGGTTAATAAGCAAAACCAAAATAAAACCAACTCATAAACTTCTTCATTTCATCAAATATCACTTAAGATCGTTTCAAGGTCCAATGCCTTAACGATTCTCTCCACTTTTCATCAAACATCACTTGAGATCATTTCAAGGTTCAACGCCTTTACGATTCTCTCCACTTTTCAAAGTTTAAAACATCGCTTCAAGGTCCAACGCCTTAAACGACTTTTGTTCATAATTAAAATCAATCTTTCAAAAAAAAAACATAAAACCAATGTAACACCTAAACTTCCAGACTTAAAGAACTACGTAGGTCTGAATTCCTCATCGCACCTGAGGATACGTAGGAGCAAGGGCAACACCCTTGTCGACCCCAAGAAAACAATAAACATAAAAAGGGAAAATACATAATTTTGAAGTCATGTTTTGTACACTCGATTAAAGGCTGTCATCCCTTGTGATTGGCGCGTGGGGTGCTAATACCTTCCCCGTGCGTAAACAACTCCCGAACCCTTATTTTCAAAATTCGCAGACCTTCGTCTTTTTGTTTTTTCTAGTGTTTTCCTCTAATAAACGTTGGTGGCGACTCCATGCATTCTTCACGAGAAGACGCTCCATTTTGAATCTCACATCGCTCTCCCGCCGAATGGTAGGTTGCGACAGGGAGAATTACAAATACTTTTGGTTTTTGAAAATTTCAGGCAAAAGGTTCTTCAATTTGGGCATGTCTAACCCAACAACATTATCTGATCTTTGTAGCTGCCATGTGATTATACTACTAGACTAGTAAAATACCATTTAATCATATTTTCAAAACTCTCCCTAGATAAGATTTATGGTGACTCATGACCCCATCTTTATTCTGAGTCACATAATCAATGCTAATTCAAAAACCTTCAATCATAGTGGAAAAGCTCTTCTAGACTTCAGCAACAATTGACCATTGTGAATACATAAAATTTATGAGATATACTACCTTATATTCCAAATTTTGCTCAATGAATAACACTAAATGCCTCATCTTTTCCAAAATCTGCACATTTTCATGCCTAAAACAAAAAATATAAATTGTTATGAATGCAAATTATGGGAACCAATAACAACTATCATGAGCAGTTGTGTATTATTAGATATAAGTGCAATAATAACTATCATGTTGGCAGTTTTTGGTAAAGTATGAGCTAACATATTATCAGAAAATCTATAATAATAAATGTCAATAGCAGTTGTGTATCATTAGAATATGTTCAACTCTAATTGTCATGTTGACAATTTTTGGGTAGACATATATTATTATATAAGTAGCAGTCACAATTTGGATCATGCAAGATTGCAATGTGTCTACTTCAAAATTATTATATAAGTAACAGTGTACCATGAAAAGGTTTACAAATGCAATGGAAGTGTTTTGACTTTTGACTCAAGCAGGAAGGATTAGCATTACACAGGCAAGCCAAACGCAATCATTTCAATTCCCCATAGAAGCCATGCATCTAATTATTAACATTAAGAGATAAACTCAGAAGAAAAAAGGTGTTTGCATCTTGTTCAGAAATGTTTGCTATCAATTTTATTCAAAAATTAGAAACCTAGTTTCATAAGCTTTTACAGTTATACAAAATTAAAATATTAACACATAAAGCAAAAGACACAACTAAAACAACTAGATTAACAAAAACATCCCTATATGTCTAACAAATTAATGTTGAAGTAACAAAAATCGGGAGCATAATAGTTTCAATTTTTCATGAACAAACAAAAAACTAGATAACAACAAAGATTATTTTGGTAACACATTCAATGAAAAATTGTCATACCCTAATTTAGTTCGGGGACCATCCATTGTTGGGATGCGACCCTCGTTTGAGCACTTCGAGGTATTTGGCACCCATCGTTAGGCAATTTGTGAAGTTCTAAGACATGCCGGAAGCCAAAAGAAAAGCGTTGTAGCACAATCCGTGAAGTTCCGTGACATGGCAGAAATTAAAAGGAAGTGTTAGTGCGCAATCCGTAAAGTTCCGTAACATTCTGAAAGGAAAAAAAAGGATGATTACGTAATCCGTAAGGTTCCGCAACATTATGGAAAGAAAACAAGTATCGTTACGAAATTTGTAAGTTTCTGTAACTTTACGAAAAAAGAATCACCAAAAAAAAGGCAGGGGATGTATTTAGTAAAAATGGGGGTTCAAATAGCAACCAGACCCACTTGGGCCTTCCAAGAAGATGTTCCTCCAGAAGGCGGTTGCTTCTGGAGGAAGCAACCTAGCTCGCCTGGGTGAGCTGGGTGGCAAGTATCTCCTTCCTTTTCCTATAAATAGGGGAAGGAGGGAAGAACAAAAATGTTCAACCCTCCTGGTATCTGAGATTCACTTAAAATTAGTGAGAAAAATTGTTTCCGTGAAGAAAATCCAAGCCGATGCGCTTCCGTAACGTTTCCGTGGGTGATTTCGCGAAGATTTTCAACCGTTCTTCGACGTTCTTCGTTCGTTCTTCGGTCTTCAACCGGTAAGTTCCCGAAATCGAACTTTTCAATTCATTCCATGTACCCTTAGAGGTCCTCATTTGTTTCGCGTGCTTTTATTTTCATTTCATTTACCTTCAGTACCCCCTTTTGACGTGCTTTAGTCATTTGTAATATCCGTTAATTTCTGTTAAAATGAATTCCAATCGTTCGGTCATGTCGCAACCACGTTTAAAACCCAAAAGAGGTAAAATAATAATATAATAATCAAAAATATCTTTTAATAAAATAAATCAAAAAAATCAATCGGACGTTTTCTTTGGGATTTTCCTTTCTTAATCAAATTGACTAATAACCAAAGTGAAACTAAGGATAAAATCAATTCATAAACCAAACCTTTTTTGTCATCGCCTAAAAAAGCCATTTTTAAGGTCCAACGCCTTGAAATGGTCTTTTCCGCTTTCATTGGTTAAATATAGATTTCTAAAGGCCTAAACCAACATGTAACTTTATTATCTCTCCCATAAATAAAGAGATCATTAATGGTCCAATACCTTAATGTTTTCTCTCTTCTAAAAAAGAATCGAAAGATTGTTTAAATGGTCGAACGCCTTAAATGACCTTTCATTCAATAAAAACATATATTGCAAAAAAGGATAAAAAATAACTTAACCAAACGCTTTGTTAACAAAGAACTACATAGGTCTGATTTCCTTATCACAATTGAGGAATACGTAGGAGCAAAAGGGAAACACCCTTGTCAACCACAAAAAGATAAAAAATAAAAAGACATAAGAACGTAAAAAGGGGAAAATAATATAAATTAAAGTCACATTTGCACATTGGATTAAAGGCTTCTGTCTCTTGTGACGGACGTATGGGATGCTAATACCTTCCCCGTGCGTAAATACAACTCCTGAACCTTTCACTTAAAATTCGTAGACCACGTCTTTTCCGGTTTTTCTGATGTTTTCCTCAAATAAACGTTGGTGGCGACTCCGTGCGTATTCCTTTCTTGGAAGACGCTCCCGCGAGTCACGCGTCGCCCTCCCACTGAAGGGTAGGTTGCGACAGTTGGCGACTCCACTGGGGACTAGTTTTTGAGAGTTAGGCCATTTAATCTTGTGCAATGTTTTATCATGACATCCTCCTTTGTTGGTTTCCCTTTATTTTCCTTATGTTCTTGTGTATATAACTCTTTGATGCTTTTAGTGTGTTTTAAAATGTATGCATGAGGTAAATATTTTCATTTGATGCACACAAACACCAACACTATTTGCACACACGGTGATTTGAAAAAGGGCCCTATACCCGGGTCCGTGAGAACATAAGGAGTGGAGGTGAATCTGTGATCATGCTAGGTCTCCGACTTGCTTGATTACAGTGAACCCTCATCTAGAGTTTTTCTCTTTGATAACATATTGTTGCTAGTAGTTCCTACTGCTGCAATATGTTCTTCGAAGGGGATGATACCTCTAGAGACCATCAAGAGAGATATGACCACCTTGGGGATTATCACTAACAACCCTGTTAGCTCTCTCCCATTTAGGTCCCTTGAATAGGGGCACGAAGCGGACACGCTGCGTGCCATTTTTTCACACTGCCATGCATAAGTGTCATGTACCCTTTTGCTTATATTTTGTGAATATTGTCATACTGTACATTCCCGTGTTGCGCCTTTCGCATATGCATCACGCACGGATTCTGTTTTGATCCCCTCTCTTTGAGGGTCCGTGCCACCTTCTTAAATTCATACGTCGGGCACTTTGCTACCCCAAGACGTTGTATCTAAGAAGGAGAAAATTTCTCGGTTTTCCGTATTCATAAATTGCATCTGTGCTATATGCATTTCTTCATGCATTCATCCATTCCACCCATGATAGATGTCGGAGTTTTAATTCGCACAGATTTTTGTTCACTTTAGTAAAACATGGGATCAAGTCAAATGCCTTCACTTAAAAGGAGGTTCTATCAAGTCAAGGTCAAGAGCCTAGGGACCACCAGTCTAAAGGAGTTAGGGCAGTTAATGGGTCAGCTCCAGTGGCAAGCTTTTCGCAAAGCTTATGATAAAATCTGGGACTTAGCCATGGTAGAAGTCTCCACAGAGGCCATTGCCTCCCTCGGCTAGTATTATGATCAGCCGTTGAGGTGCTTCACCTTTGGGGACTTCCAGCTATCACCAATGGTAGAAGAATTTGAAGAGATCCTAGGATGCCCTTAGGGGGAAGGAAACCATACCTCTTCTCAGGGTTCTATCCCTCATTAGCTAGAATTTCCAAGATAGTCCAAATCTCGGCGTAGGAATTAGACCACAGGAAGCAAGTCGAAAATGGGGTGGTTGGAATACCGAGAAAATATTTGGAGGCAAAAGCAAGAGTCTTGGCATGTAAAGGTGAGTGGGCCCCGTTCATAGATATTCTCGCACTGTTAATCTTCGGAGGAGTCCTCTTTCCGAATGTGGATGGGTTGGTGGACCTAGCAGCGATCGATGCTTTTCTCGCCTATCATAACCACAAGGAAAGCCCAGTTGTCGCTATGCTAGCCGACCTATATGACACCTTCGACCGAAGATGTGAAAAGAGCAATACGAGGATTGTTTGCTGTACTCCAGCTCTTTATGTATGGTTGGTTTCGCACCTTTTTCGCCAAGAGGTGAGGCATGCTTGCCCGCTAGAAAGCCACCGTTCATGCATAGAGAAAGAAGGGGCAAATTGGGACCAACTCTTAGCAAGCAAAGAAGGAGCATCTGTCAACTGGTTCCCTCGATGGAAGGAAGGAAGAACCAGAGTTCTTATTTCATGCGGAGGATTTCCAAATGTTCCCTTGATGGGGACGAGGGGTTGCATCAGCTACAATCCCGTTCTTGCTATAAGACAACTTGGCTACCCTATGAGAGGGGCGCCACTAGAGGATGAGCTCGCGCCTGTCATTTCACAAGGCTTCAATAAGACCAACATGGAGACACTTCAGAAGGTCCGCAAGGCATGGGAGGTGTTGCAAAAGAAGGACAAAGAACTCAGGGGCAGTAACAATGGGCCCATCGGTGGCTACCGTAAGTGGTTGAAAGCCCACGTGCAAGGTTTGGTTTGGCTTCCAAGTTTGAGAACTGCTAAAAGAGAGGAAGTTGAGGCACCGGAGGAAGACAAAGAGGTGCAGGCCCTTAGGGTGGAACTTGAGCAATCCCAAATAGTTAAAGAAAGGTTCAAATCAGCAGCTCTGAAAATCCGAAAGGAGAATGCCGAACTGAGAGATGTAAATGTGGCTACCACCAGAGCCTTGGAACGAGAAACCAAGAGGGCTCATAGGGAAGAACACGGCCGGAACAAGTTCCGAGGGGCTTTGTGGGGCAGCAACAGCGAGCTTAAACTCCGAAGAGATGAAAGGGACCAATCACGAGTAGACAGTTTGATCTTGAAAGATGAGTTGAAGGCTTGCTCGAGGTCCAAGAGAAGTTTGTCTCAGCGGTTATGCGAGACAGAGACCAACATGTTAGCTATCATCACCAAGTACCAAGAAGAACTAAATCTAGCCATGGCCCATGAGCATAGAGTGGCAGACGAGTATGCCTAAGTGTACATGGAAAAGAAGGCTAGAGGAAGGGTGATCGACTTGCTACATCAAGAGGCAACGATGTGGATGGACCGATTCGCTCTTACCTTGAACGGGAGTCAAGAGCTTCCCCGACTGCTAGCCAAGGCCAAGGCAATGGCGGACACCTACTCCGCCCCTGAGGAGATCCACAAACTTCTCGGCTATTGTCAGCATATGATAGATCTAATGGCCCATATAATTAGAAACCGCTAGGGAACTTGTATTGTCACTCAGATCTTGACTAGTTATAACTTTTTGAATAAAATGAGTTTATCCCATGTTTTTACTCCAAAAGTCAATGCGAATCAAATCATTCCTACATTTTATCTCTAGCATGCATTCATCATTTTTTTACCTACTCCTCACGTTTGGTTTTTCTAGGAAAAACACCATAACTAAACGCGCCCCAAGGCATCCCTATCGCACCAGATCCAAATCTAGAACGATGGGTGATCAAGAGGAGACACAGGAACAGATGAAAGCCGACATGTCAGCTCTGAAAGAACAAATGACTTCCATGATGGAGGCCATGTTAGGAATGAGGCAACTCATGGAGAAAAACATGGCCACCGCTGCCGCCGTTAGTTCGGCTGCCGAAGCAGACCCAACTCTCCTAGCTACCACGCACCATCCTCCCCCAAATACGGTAGGATGAGGAAAGAGCACACTGGGGCACAACAGCAACCCCCATTTGGGATACAACCGGGTGGCTTACCCTTATGGATTGCCACCTAATTACACGCCGCCAGTCATGCAAGATGATGCAGGTCATGTCTCTTCCCCCATCCTTGAAGGGGAGCCTCCTCGACAGCCCGACGAGGTCCACAAAGATCATCAAGAGTATGCCCAAGGGGATGTCGAGTTCTACCCCCCGATCCCCGTCGAGGGGCCGACACCCAACACTTTGCCTCAGCCCAACCTCACAGCACAACCAATATTCTTGTCCACAGAAGGACCACCCCCCGCGACCGAGGAAAGAAGGAAACTCGATCTCCTCGAGGAGAGATTGAGAGCTGTTGAAGGCTTCAGTGACTATCCATTCGTGAACATGACTGATCTTTGCTTGGTACCAGATGTCATCATCCCCCCAAAATTCAAAGTGCCTGATTTCGACAAGTATAAAGGGACGACTTGTCCTAAAAACCATCTCAAGATGTATTGTCGCAAGATGGGGGCGCACTCAAGGGATGAAAAGTTGTTAATACATTTTTTCCAAGATAGCTTAGCTGGAGCTGTGGTTGTTTGGTACACTAATCTGGAAGCTTCCCGCATCCGTACTTGGAAGGACCTGATTACTGCTTTCCTAAGGCAATATCAGTATAATTCCAATATGGCTCCTGATTGCACTCAGCTGCAGAATATGTTTAAAAAGGAAGGTGAGACCTTTAAAGAATACGCACAGCGGTGGAGAGACCTGGCGGCACAAGTGGCCCCTCCCATGGTCGAAAGGGAGATGATCACCATGATGGTAGACACCTTGCCAGTGTTTTACTATGAGAAGTTGGTAGGCTACATGCCTTCCAGCTTCACGGACTTGGTATTCGCCAGGGAAATAATTGAAGTAGGGTTGAAAAGAGGGAAGTTCGATTACGTTTCCTCCACAAGTACCCATGCTAAAAGAGTCGGAGCAACTGGGGCAAAAAGGAAGGAGGGAGATACCCATGCCATCACTTCGGCGCCTGCATGGGTCAAGCCCCCGCAGACCTCTCATGGTAGACATCAGTACGCGTAACATCATCTGAGCTTTTCAGCTCGCGCCGGGAACTCCTCCAATTCAGCACCCGTGCAGCCTAAGGCATCCATCCAGAGGGAGGCCCCCCAAGCTCCGGCTCCAACCACGACTCGCCTGACCGGCAATTCCAACGCAATGAGGAAATTTCCCCCGAAGCCAATTCCAGAATTCACCCCGCTCCCAATGACGTACGAAGACCTCTTGTCGTCACTTATCGCCAACCAAATGGCCGTAATAACTCCCGAGAAGATCTACCAAACCCCTTTCCCAAAGTGGTATGATCCTAACGCAACTTGCACGTACCATGGGAATACCCCGGGGCATTCCATCAAAAAATGCTTGGCCCTTAAATACAAGGTCCAACATTTGATAGATGCTAGATGGTTGACATTTCAAGAGGATCGACCCTACGTGAAAACCAACCCACTCGCCAATCATGGAGGGGGAGCGGTTAATGCCATTGAGTCAGATAGGCCGTGCAGGTCTAAACCTTTAAAGGACATGGCGACCCCTAGGAGGTTTATCTTTGAGGCCCTACAAAAGGGAGGTGTGATTCCCCACGGTGGGCATAAAGAGGATTCTTGTTTGTTGCATCCCGGCGAGCTACATAACATGAAAACATGTTTGGCAGTAGAGGAACTGTTGCAACGAATGATAGATCAAGGCCGACTGGAAGTCGGTGATGAGGGGAGGGAAGAGCATCACTTATGTATGCAGTTCGCGGATGCGAGAAGTTTTGGAAGGCCTAAACCTTTGGTGATATATTTCACCAAGGACGCAGCTCCACAAAAGCCTCGATACCCCCCGGCAACTAAACCTGTTCCTTTCCCATACCAAAACAGCCACGTAGTCCCGTGGAGGTATACGCCTCCGAGTGAAAGGGAAGAAAAAGCCACCGACAACAGTTCATTGTCGGCCAAGGTAACCAATATCACGGGGCTGAGCGGTGTGACCCGCAGCGGTCGCGTGTTTGCACCTTCCGACCTGCCAACACAACCTGCAAACATTAAAGGAAAGGCCAAGATGGTGGAGGAACAAAATGACAAGACGACCCTCACTCCGAACGAGGATATTCCGGTGAAGGGTCTTTCGGAGAAAAGGGATGGCTACGGCAAGAAGGAAGTGTCGCTAGAGGAAGCAAGCGAGTTTCTCCGCATTATTCACCAGAGCGAGTTCAAGGTCATTGAACAGCTCAACAAAACCTTGGCCAGGGTCTCTCTTTTGGGATTACTCATGAGCTCTGAGCCTCATTGGGCTTTGCTAGTAAAGGTCTTGAACGAAGCTTATGTGGCTCAAGATATCTCTGTAGAGGACTTTGGAGGACTCGTCAATAATATCACCGCCAACAATTATCTCGCCTTCGCCAAAGAAGAAATCCCTGCCGAGGGGAGAGGGCATAATAGGGCTTTACATGTATCAGTCAAGTGCATAGACCACGTCGTAGCCAAGGTGCTTATCGATAACGGTTCCAGTTTAAACGTAATGCCCAAAAGCACTTTGGAGAAATTACCGTTTAATGATTCCCATCTAAAGCCAAGTTCCATGGTAGTTCGTGCCTTCGACGGCACCCGCCGAGAGGTTAGGGGAGAGATCGACCTCCCTGTACAGATAGGCCCTCATACCTGTCAGGTTACCTTTCAAATAATAGACATTAACCCCGCTTACAGCTGCCTGTTGGGGCGCCCATGAATCCATTCGGTGGGAGTCGTTCCCTCTACACTCCACCAAAAATTGAAGTTCGTAGTGGAGGGGCATTTGGTTATCGTATCGGGCGAGGAAGACATCTTGGTGAGTTGCCCGTCCTCTATGCCATATGTGGAAGCCGCGGAGGAGTCATTAGAAACCGTCCTCTATGCCTCTGTAGATTCCTTCTCTAGGCAACCTTGCCTATCCGATGCGTCAGTAATGATGGCCCGAGTGATGTTGGGGAATGGTTACGAGCCCGGAATGGGTTTAGGCAAGGACAACGGCGGCATAACCAGCCTGATAAGCGCTAAAGGAAACTGTGGGAAGTTTGGGTTAGGCTATAAACCCACACAAGCATACATAAATTAAGGCATTACAGGAAGGAAGAGCGGAGGTCAAGGCTCGCGATTGGGACAAGAAGTCAAAGGAGGCCTGCCCTGCCACATCACTAGGAGCTTTATAAGCACGGGTCTAGGACACGAAGGCCAAGTCGTTGCGATATGTGAAGATGATTCGCCAAGTGGGTCGGAGTTGGTATGACCATGCCCTCCTGGTTTCCGACTAGGAAATTGGCGAGTGGAGGAACGCCCGGACATTTAGGCAACAAGCATAATGTAACCCTTTGTGGCTTTTAATCTCTACAGTTGGGCCTAGGCTTTAGAGTTTTCTTTTGTTAAGGCTTTATGTCTTTTGATCCTAAATTTATAAAATAAAAGATCTTTCTTCATTTGTTCCTACGTCTCTACCCATTCTCATCCATTTGCATGTTTATTTCTTTACGTTTAAAACGCCAGATCTGACGACGAGTCCCTCGAAGGTACTAATACCTGGGACCCGACCATCGATTTCGAGCAAGAAACAAATCAAACGGAGGATGAAGAGGACGAGGATGTGGTACTAATACCTGAAAGACTACCAAGACATCTTTGCTTGGTCATACCAAGATATGTCCGGTTTGAGTCCTGACATTGTACAACACCGATTACCTCTAAATCCCGAGTGTTCCCCGGTAAAACCAAAACTGAGGAGGATGAAACCCGAGACATCCTTGAAAATAAAAGAAGAGGTGAAGAAACAATTTGACGCTGGTTTTCTGGCTGTCACTCGGTACCCAGAATGGGTTGCCGACATTGTACCAGTCCCTAAGAAGGATGGGAAGGTGTGAATGTGTGTGGATTATCGGGATTTGAATCGAGCCAGTCCCAAAGAAAATTTTCCTTTTCCGCACATCGATATCCTCGTGGATAATATGGCCAATTTCGCTTTGTTTTCCTTTATGGATGGATTCTCCAGTTACAATCAGATAAAAATGGCGCTGGAGGATATGGAAAAGACTACCTTCGTCACCCTATGGGGGACGTTCTGCTAGAAGGTGATGTCCTTTGGACTCAAGAATGATGGGGCAACTTATCAACGGGCTATGGTAGCTTTGTTCCACGATATGATGCACCAAGAGATCGAGGTTTATGTGGACGACATAATTGCCAAATCTAAGACCGAGGAGGAACACCTTGTCAACCTGCGGAAGTTGTTCAAAAGGCTTAGGAAGTATCAATTGAGGTTGAACCCCACTAAGTGCACTTTTGGGGTCAAATCAGGGAAATTGATAGGTTTCATCGTAAGCCAGAAAGGGATAGAGGTGGACCCCGAAAAGGTGAAGGCCATCCTTGAGATGCTGGAACCCCGTACCGAGAGGCGAGTCCAAGGTTTCCTGGGACGTTTGAATTATATTGCCAGATTCATATCACAGCTCACTGCTATTTGTGAGCCATTGTTCAAGATGAGGATTGTCAAGAGGCATTTAGGAGGATCAAAAAGTGTCTCATGAATCCTCTTGTGCTTATGCCACCGGTACCCGGAAGGCCTCTCATCTTGTATATGACAATTTTGGACGAGTCGATGGGATGTATGCTGGGGCAACATGACGAGTCCGGGAAGAAAGAGCGTGTTGTCTACTACTTGAGTAAGAAGTTCATGGCCTGTGAAATGAATTACTCCCTGCTTGAAAGAATGTGTTGTGCTTTAGTCTGGGCGTCCCACCATCTAAGACAATACATGCTGAGCCATACCACCTGGTTGATATCCAAGATGGACCCGGTTAAGTACGTCTTTGAAAAGCCTGCTCTCACAGGATGGATCACCTGGTGGCAAGTCTTGCTATCCAAGTTTGATATAGTTTACGTCACCCAAAAGGCGATAAAAGGAAGCGCCTTAGCAGATTATTTGGCTCAGCAGCCTCTGAACGACTATCAGCCCATGCATCCCGAGTTCCCGGATGAGGACATCATGACCTTGTTTGAGGAAAAACTAGACGAAGACCGGGACAAATGGACTGTATGGTTTGATGCAGCGTCAAACGTTCTAGGCCATGGCATTGGAGCAGTATTGGTCTCTCCAGACAATCAATGTATACCTTTCATAACCAGGCTGGGGTTTGACTGCACCAACAATATGGCTGAGTATGAAGCGTGTGTCCTGGCCGTCCAGGCGGCAATTGACTCTAATGTCAAACTGCTCAAAGTGTACGGGGACTCAGCACTGGTGATTCACCAGCTGAGAGGGGAATGGGAAACTAGAGACCCCAAGCTGATACCCTACAAAGCCTATATCAAGGAGTTGGTTGATTCCTTTGATGAGATTTCCTTCCATCACGTTCCTCGGGAGGAAAATCAAATGGCGGATGCGCTTGCTACTCTGACATCCATGTTCCAGCTAACACCGCACGGGGACCTACCATACATTGAGTTCTGGTGTCGTGGCAGACCTGCGCATTATTGTCAGGTGGAAGAAGAACGGGACGGTAAGCCTTGGTATTTCAATATCAAGCGATTCGTTGAAAGCAAAGGATACCCGCAGGGGGCTTACGACAACGATAAAAGGACATTGAGGAGATTGGTGACCGGTTTCTTCATGAGCGGGAGCATACTATATAAAAGAAACCATGACATGACTCTCCTGCGATGCGTGGATGCCAAAGAGGCAGACCACATGATCAAGGAGGTCCATGAGGGTTTGTTCAAAATGCACGCCAACAAGCATGCTATGGCCAGGAAAATCCTAATAGAAGGTTATTACTGGCTCACCATGGAAAGTGATTGCTGCATCCATGTAAAGAAATGCCATAAATGTCAAGCGTTCACGGACAATGTCAATGCTTCGCCACATCCTCTGAACGTCATGTCCTCCCCTTGGCCTTTTTCCATGTGGGGGATAGACGTCATAGGGGCCATCGAACCCAAGGCTTTGAACGGTCATCACTTCATTCTCGTGGCAATAGATTATTTCACCAAATGGGTCGAAGCGGCTTCCTACACCAATGTCACGAGGAGTGTAGTGGCCAGATTCATCAAGAGGGAGCTGATTTGTCGATACAGACTCCCTAGGAAGATCATTATCGACAATGGTACCAATCTGAATAACAAGATGATGCAGGAAATGTGCGCGAATTTCAAATTCCAGCATCACAATTCCACGCCCTACCGGCCAAAGATGAACGGAGCCGTGGAAGCAGCCAACAAGAATATTAAGAAAATTATTCAAAAGATAACAGTGTCATACAAAGATTGGCATGAGATGTTGTCTTTTGCCTTGCATGGATACCGAACTTCGGTACGAACTTCTACTGGGGCAACACCATATTCCTTGGTTTATGGAACGGAAGCAGTACTCCCATTTGAAGTAGAAATCCCTTCCCAAAGGATATTAGCATAATCAAGCTTAGAAGAATCAAAGTGGGCTCAAACACGCTATGACCAACTCAACCTTATTGAAGGTAAGCGCTTGACGGCCATGAGCCATGGGCGCTTGTATCAACAAAGAATGAAGAACACATTCGACAAGAAGGTGCGTTTGCGCAAGTTCCATAAAAGGGACCTTGTGCTAAAAAATATGTCCCATGCTGTTAAAGATAATTGAGGTAAGTGGGCCCCGAACTACGAAGGACCTTTCGTCGTGAAAATGGCTTTTTCTGGAGGGGCCCTGGTGCTTACCAACATGGATGGCGAGGAGCTACCTTTAGCCATAAATTTTGATGTTGTCAAGCGATACTACGCTTAGAATCTGGGGCAATTAAAGGATATCGCTGCATGTTCTTTTATTTTTATGTGTTCTTCTTGATTTCCCCCAGGAATTCCTGTCTGCTGTAATTTTCTCATCACGGTCTTTTAAAAAGAAGGGAACATGAGTTTGAGGTTTCAGTCCTCACTTCGTGCTTTAAACCATGTGCAGTTTATGATAACCTGAGCCTTTTCGTTCAGTACACGGGATGCCCCAAAGCTCTTAATTAAAACTGAACCTAACCAGCTTTCACTAAAAATTTGTTGCGTTTGAAAACATTCATGCATACGCATACGCATGCATATTTTGTGATAACAGGGGCAGAATCAACTGGCCGTGGTCAGATGCCAGTATAAAGTTGGAGGCCGAAACCCATCAAGGTAAAACGGTAACGCAGCCACGGTTTACCACGCAATGTTGTTTCCTACTTTCAGGTACTTAGGGATAGATGCAAATAGAGGCTAGGGTCACAACCGATGGGTTGTCGTCCCTTGCCTAGCTCTGGACAAATGGAAAGTGCCGCTGCAAGGCAACCTAGTATCCTTTAAATTTACAGTAATTATTATTGTTGTGTCTTTAAAGTAAATATTGGATATCTGCCCTGAGTGGGTTCGAGTAAGCGAACGCTGTCCGTAGAAGGCCATACTTATGTCTTCCCTAAAAAAAAAAAGTGCAGGTTAGCTCGCCTGGGCGAGCACCCCAGCACCTGCAAATATAAAAAACGAGGGAGGGGGAGTTTTCGGCACCCCAAAAACTCCCCCCCCCCCTTTCATTCAAAAGCAAGATCCACGGATTTCACGAGTTTGCAGCGCTAGGGTCACCATTTTTCGCGTTTTTGATTCCGTTTTGCGCTATTATGCATCTCCAACAAGTAAGTACCTCATTCTTGGGCTCTCTAGCTTTCCATTGATGTATTTTGGTGCTCTAAGTTGCATGTATTTGCTCAAAAACGTGAGGGATTTATCCTTTAATTGTTGCTTGTTTTTGTTGAATTGAGGGGTTGTAAGGGATGGCCTTAGGCCTAGGGTGCATTCTGAAGTAATGGGGCATGCCACATTGCCCCCATTCTCTTGATATTCATGCCTAAACATGCGCCCACCAAGTGCTCGGTGAAATGCCTCAACGGCATATGGGCATGGTTTTGTGAACTTTGGACTGTGTGGCTATTTTATATGTATGAGGACAGCACGTAAAGGATAAAATAATTGCCCGAATGCGATTCTAGGCCTCGGAACCCAAGCTTTTAATTTCAATACAAAGAAGCATGACTTACGCCTAGGAATCTAAGTTTTGGTTTTGAATGCAGGAATATTAGGACATGTTTGAGAGGTTTTTTATTAGAATTTAAATTGGATGCCTCATGAGGAATACCTTGCACCTAGGTAGGATGAAAAATACCTTTCAATGGTATGTATATATGTGAATATATATGGCATGGAAATGCCTTGCAAAGTGTGTGAATATATGGCATAAATATACCTTGCAAAGTGTGAATGTATAGCAAATAATGCATTTCAAAAATCTGTATATGTAAGATAGGTAGCGTAAAAAATGCCTTTCAAAATATGTATATATGTGGGTAGGTTGCATAAGGAGCCTTTCAAAAAATGTACCCATGGTGAAAATGGCACGAGAATGCTTCCCAAATGAATATTTGATGTGGAATTGCCTTTCAAGTGTAGATAGATGGCATGAAAATTCATTTTCAAATAAATGCAAGTGTGTGCATGACGTGAGATTGGCTATCCAATGTGCGTATATGTATAAATAAATGTGAATGAAACAACAAAAATTTTATGTTAATAAAATACTTCAAATGTGCGTAGGTAACTTTTGGTAGCAAAATACTTTGAATATGGACATGTGTAATTATGGCACAATACCTTGAGCATGCATATATGAATTCTTTTCAAAAAAATATGTGTGGTAACTGGAATGTTTTGAATATCCTTGTATATTGATATAAATAGCAGGATACTTGGCGCGTATGCATGTTGGTAAATGTTCTTCTTTAAGGAGATGTGGGCACAAATTTGTTCTAAATCGAAAAAAATTAGCATGTCGTTTTTACTTTAAAATAACATTTCCTTGTAAACAAACTATCCAAATCTTTGTCCTCACAAGAAATGGCTCCGAAAAAGCTTTCCGCGAAGAGATCTAGAAGGGACGCCGCGGCTGAAGGGACCAGTGCCGCTCCTGAGTTTGATAGCCACCGTTTCAGGAGTGCCGAGCATCAGCAGCGTTTCGAGGACATCAAAGGATGGTTGTTCCACCGAGAGAGACGTGTCCAGCTCAGGGACGATGAGTACACCGACTTTCAGGAAGAGATAGCTCACCGACGTTGGACGTCGCTTGCCACTCCGATGGCTAAGTTTGACCCAGATATAGTCCTAGAATTTTATGCCAATGCTTGGCCCAAAGAAGAGGGAGTGCGGGACATGCGATCATGGGTGAGGGGTCAGTGGATTCCCTTTGATGCAGATGCCCTCAGCCAGTTCCTGGGAGACCCGCTGGTGTTAGAGGAAGGCCAGGAGTGCGAGTTTAGTCAGAGAAGGAACAGGGCCGATGAGTTTGACGAGGAGGCCATTGCTGTTATGTATACCGGGTCAGGATTTTTCCCGGACTGCTGCAGGGAGGCGGGTGCGGATCATGCGCACCAACATGACTACCCTAACCCAGATATGGATGACGTTGCTACTCAGCAATGTCTTGCCCAGTGATCATAACTCCGACCTTCCTCTACCGAAGTGTCAGCTGGTGTATGCCATCCTAACACGGATGAGCATCCATGTCGCTCAGTTGATTGCTGAGGCCATCTATTTATTTGTAGGTATGCCACCCACCAGGCACCCACTAGACCCGGATAAGTCTAACAGGGCCCTGGGGTTTCCAGCGTTGATCACGGGCCTCTACCAGTCATTCGGGGTTCCCGTCACACCTAGTAAGGTGATCCGGCCGCCGATCACCCGAGCCTTGATTGAGAAGTATTGCACGCCTAGGTAGGCACAGGGTGATGTGCCACAGGCCGCAGACGCATCGCCACCACCTCATTAGGCTGATTCCGTTGGGTCATTAGGCATGGAGCGGTATCTACAGCACTTGGTTCGCCAACAGGCGGCCAACCACCAGGGGCAGGTGCAGATACATGAGTGTCTCTACCAGCTCAGCCTCAGTCAGCAGGGCCAGGGTTTCGCTCCTTTTGTGTGCCCTACTCTAGATCAGTTTAGGGCTGAGGTCGCATGGCTCGGAGATTGGCCTGAGGCCCAGACGGAGGAGGCATCTGTAGGAGCTCCCGACGATGCAGAGGAGGCCCGCATGGATGAGGAGATGACAGACTAGCTCGGCTTCTTGGGAGGAAGTGGAGCCACCTGACCGAGGTCACCGCACTTTTTGACATTTCTATTTTTTGATTAGTTTGCTATTGACGTTTTTCTGTTATTGTCTATATTGTTGTTGACATTACTATTTTCTGTTTTTGTTCATATGGTTACTAACATTACTATCATTATTGTTCATTTCTGTTAGAAATTTTCGGCATTATGGCTCTCAGTTATTTCGTCACCGTTTTTCCGACTTACCATTTTCGTGCGTTTCTCGTTCGCCTTGTGGTTAGACGTAAGTAGGTAGTGTGCGCCCTCGTCCGCACAACCTTTTCAGAGAGAAAAAGAGAAAAAAAGAAAGAAGATAGAGGAAATGAACAAATGATAAATAACTTTAAAAAGAAAAAAAAAAGGAAAAGGAAAAGAGAGCAAGTAAGAAAAGAAAAAGAAGGAAGAAAAAAAGAAAATAATAAAAATAAAAAGTTGTCTAGCTAAAAAACAACATGCTTGTGAAAAGAGATAATTTCCAACTTTTATTTGAAGAAAAATTCGCTGATCATAACTAGTTTTTGAAAAAAAATGTGTGTACACATTTGAAGGGTAAATGCTGGGAAATTTTTTCGAACACCCAAGATAGACTCGGATGAATGCATGAATTGATAAAAGAACATATTTTGGAAACACTGGGTTGACTAAAATAGAGACAATGAATTATGAGCCCTCGCATCACATAGGTGCATGCACGACTAGTTTTGCATAAAATTTCCAAATCATCATTGTTGCATTTGTGTCATGGAAATAATGTGGGACATCCCCTTTTATCCTTGAACCAAACCAAACCTTGACATATATCATGTCCAGCCGTGCTACAAGCCTTGAGCCAAAATCCCAATTTACCATAAACCTTGCCCTCAGAAGAAAACAAAAAAGAAAGGAACTTCCCAATCAAAAGAGCGGGAGAAAACAAAAAGAGAAAATTCCCAATCGAAGAGCGGGAGAAAACAAAAAGAGAAAATTCCCAATCGAAGAGTGGGAGAAAGCAAAAAAGGAAAGAAAATTCCCGATCAAAGATCGGAAGAAAACAGAAGAAATATACAGAAAGGTCTTTGGACCAGACAATATCTGAACAATACAGAATTGTCACCAAAGTAAACATAGAAAGAAAGGAAACCACGACCTAAAGTGGTCCTCTCCCTTTGATTGCCAACCAAAATCCTGTGCATCGGTGGCTTGTTCACCTCACACTAAACAAAAACAGAAAAGGAAAAGGCCAAGAACACTCAAAGCCAAAAATTCCACAAAGAAACAAACCATTCCCAAGACAAAGTCCTATTGATCCATGATCACGCATGTAATCTTTGATTTGATAGGAAATGATTTGCAAAATCAAGTCATGACATACCTATGGTTTGGAATTAGGATGAAACACTTACCTGTGTGAGATTGATACACTTTGAGTGATTTTCTTCTATTTTTGTTGAACCCGGTGTTTCCTCTAAATGGTCATTTAAAAATGAAATGCTAACATCCAAAATCTCATTTGTGGTTATGAGAAGATTTCATCAGCATACTCCCCTTCCCCGGTAGACACATTGTTTTTCATCCGAAAAGCATGTGTTGCTCTGATTAGTGAAGAAAACACCGAGACTACTTTTAGTCTCACAAGTTATCCAGAACTACGTAGGTCTTAGTTCCTCATTGAGGATACGTAGGAGCAAGAGCCTCACTTTTGTTGGCCGCCCCATAATCTCTGTCATACTGACCTTGAAGTCATGTGACAAGAGGAAATACCCAAGCGGTTATCCGTATAAACCTTTTGCTATCTATAAGACTCAAAGCATGATAGCATGCAGAGACTAACGTCGTCTTCTGCGCCTTTTGTCATCCAGAGGCGGCGGGCCCGATGACATGCGGGAACCATTTGGTCCCGCACTTTCAAAATACTTTTGCTATCTATAAGACTCAAAGCATGATAGCACGCAGAGACTAACATCGTTTTCTGCGCCTTTTATCATCCAGAGGCGGTGGGCCCGATGACATGCGGTTATTCGCACGCTCGATGAGTGATAAACGCGCAGAGACAAATTCTGCGCCCTTTATCATTCAGGAGCAGCGAGTCGAGTGGTAAACGCGCATAGACGAATTTTGCGCCCTTTGCCATTCAGATTTCGCAAATTGGGTGATAAATGCGCATAGACGAATTTTGCGCCCTTTATCATTCAGGAACAGCAAGTTGGGTGGTAAACGCGCAGAGATTGATTCTGCGCCCTTTGTCATTCAGATTTCGCAAGTCGAGTGATAAACGCCCAGAGACAAATTTTGCGCCCTTTGTCATTTGGGGACAGTAAGTCGAGAGGTGGGCGGAGACAAATTATAGTCATTCTGCGTACCATTTCGCCATCCAGAGGCGATCGTGTCCGGTGGCACGCAAAGACAAATTATGGTCATTCTGCGTCTTGTATCAACCAAGAGGAACAAATTCGACAGTATCAGGATGATGTGTCGGTACTGATCATTTTCAAATTTTTGCAGGTTCCGCTGGCAGGGAGGTTCACTGACCGAATGGTGTTTCGCTCGAACAAAATTAGTGTCTTATCTTTACTTCCCTTTTATCTCCAATAAAAGACAAGTAAAGAGGGGCAACTGTCATACCCTAATTTCGTCCGGGGACCATCCGTTGTTGGGGTGCGACCCTCGTTTGACCACTTTGAGGTATTTGGCACCCATCGTTAGGCAATTTGTGAAGTTCTGAGACATGCCGGAAGCCAAAAGAAAAGCGTTGTAGCACAATCCGTGAAGTTCCGTGACATGCTGGAAATTAAAAGAAAGTATTAGTGCACAATCCATAAAGTTCCGTAATGTTCCGGAAGGCAAAAAAGGGATGATTACGTAATCCGTAAGGTTCCGCAACATTATGGAAAGAAAACAAGTATCGTTACGAAATTCGTAAGTTTCCTTAACTTTACGGAAAAAGAATCACCAAAAAAAGGCAGGGGAGTGTATTTAGTAAAAATAGGGGTTCAAATAGCAACCAGGCCCACTTGGGCCTTCCAGGATGTTCCTCTAGAAGGCGGTTGCTTCTGGAGGAAGCAACCTAGCTCGCCTGGGCGAGCTGGGTGGCAAGCATCTCCTTCCTTTTCCTATAAATAGGGGAAAGAGGGAAGAACATAAATGTTCAACCCTCCTGGTATCTGAGATTCACTTAAAATTAGTGAGAAAAATTGTTTCCGTGATGAAAATCCAAGCCGAGGCGCTTCCGTAACGTTTCCGTGGGTGATTTCGCGAAGATTTTCAACCGTTCTTCGTTCGTTCTTTGTCGTTCTTTGGTCTTCAACCGGTAAGTTCCCGAAATCGAACTTTTCAATTCATTCAATGTACCCTTAGTGGTCCTCATTTGTTTCGCGTGCTTTTATTTTCATTTCATTTACTTTCCGTACCCTCTTTTGACGTGTTTTTGTCATTTATTTAAGTCATTTTCCCGCCTAATCAAAAAATAAAATAAATTTCCACCGATCATTCGTATTGTAATATCCGTTAATTTCTGTTAAAATGAATTTCGACCGTTCGGTCATGCCGTAACCACGTTTAAAACCCAAAAGAGGTAAAATAATAATATAATAATAAAAAATATCTTTTAGTAAAATAAATAATAAAAAAATCAATCGAACGTTTTCTTTGGGATTTTCGTTTCTTAATCGAATTGACTAATAACCAAAGTGAAACTAAGGATAAAATCAATTCATAAACCAAACCTTTTTGTCATCGCCTAAAAAAGCCATTTTTAAGGTCCAACGCCTTGAAATGGTCTTTTCCGCTTTCATTGGTTAAATATAAATTTCTAAAGGCCTAAAACCAACATGTAACTTTATTACCTCTCCCAAAAATAAAGAGATCATTAATGGTCGAATACCTTAATATTTTCTCTCTTCTAAAAAAGAATCGAAAGATTGTTTAAATGGTCCAACGCCTTAAATGACCTTTAATTCAATAAAAATATATCTTGCAAAAAAGGATAAAAAATAACTTAACCAAACGCTTTGTTCACAAAGAACTACGTAGGTCTGATTTCCTTATCAAAATTGAGGAATACGTAGGAGCAAAAGGGAAACACCCTTGTCGACCACAAAAAGATAAAAAATAAAAAGACCTAAGAACATAAAAAGGGGAAAATAAGATAAATTAAAGTCACATTTGCACATTGGATTAAAGGCTGCCGTCTCTTGTGACGGATGTATGGGGTGCTAATACCTTCCCCGTGCGTAAATACAACTCCCGAACCTTTCACTTAAAATTCGTAGACCACGTCTTTTCCGACGTTTTCCTCAAATAAACGTTGGTGGCGACTCCGCGCATATTCCTTTCTTGGAAGGCGCTCCCACGAGTCATGTGTCGCCCTCCCGTCGAAGGGTAGGTTGCGACAAAAATTATGGCAATATATACAAACAATGAAAATAATGGTGAAGTAAAGCTGATGCAATTCTACCCCATAAGGGCATTGAATAGAAGACTCCAAGTAGATTGGGCCAGAGATGCAAGAGAAGACCCTAGGATTCTCATGAGCCTTAGGGTAGATTTCAGGCCCATGGGCTAAGTATGAGCCCACTTATCTTTGTAATATTAGATTAAGATTTCATTATTTTTGGGTCTTGTATTTAGGGCTCCATAATGTAAGTAGGGTATCCTAGAAATGTAAGATTTTTTAGCCTTTGTATTTTAGGGCACCTAGACTAGTTTTTGTATTAGGGGTAGTTTTGTAATTTCACATGCATTAAGTGAATATTTGATGTGTGCGTTGAAAAATAAATTTAATTGAATTGGGAGAAGCCCAATCCAATTAAATTTTAGAGAGGGAGGTGAGCATTTGCGTTTAAAAATAAATTTAGTTGAATTGTGCGTGTCCTTCATGCTTTACATACCTCATGACACCTAAGCGCACTTAGTGGAGAATCTTGGACTTGATCTTGGATTAATGAGATGAACCATAACTAAAATTCACTAATCATAATTAGTGAAATTTTGGCTCCAAAATTTGGCTCCACAAATTCAATTTCAAATCCAAGTGAAATTTGAATAGAAATTCAAATTTCCCTCCAATTTTTTGTGACGCTTAGGCTATAAATAGTGGTAATGTGTGTGCATTTTTTTTAACTTTGATCATTTGAGAATTACACTTCAAAGTTCAGACCTCTTTTGAGGCACAAAATTTCGTGCTCCTTCTCTCCTTCTCCCTCCCCTCATCTTCTCCTCCTTCAAGCTCTTATCCCTGGCTTCCTATGGTGGTGAGCTTCTTCTTGACTCATCTTCTCCTTGAAGTGGCATCTCCAATTATCTTTCATCCTTCTCCATTCTGTTTCCATGATCTTCAAGAAGCAAAGGACTCCATTGATGAAGAAGATCTAAGGCCTACAAGCTCCACATGGAGCTACATCAAAAGCACACTAACTTGAAGGTGCGACCATTATAAGTGAGCAATAGATAGTCAGGGGCCATGACAACTATTTCTTATGTAGAATGTAATTCAATGCACTCCTCAAATGGAACCAAATCCTTGAAGTTGTCAGCATCTTCATGAAATTTTGGATTAACTTGCACTGTCCACTGTGAATATATGTGACCAAAAGTTAGAAAAGAAATACTGACTGAAGTCACAAAGGACCCGACCGTAATACAATTTATAAGTCGCTGATGAAAAGATTAGAATTTTGAAAAGTACAAGCAACGAGAGAAGCCACGTGGGTCTAAACTTAATCCATGACAAGTCAACCAAATCAATTCGGTGATTGATTATAATTGACATGTGGTTGTTAACTTGAAATTCAATAAAACAATTCACTATTTTATAATCTTCCTTCCAGCTATGCATTATACTATTAACATATTTTTGGAGTCAACCACTATGCACCACTATCACAAATTGACAACTACCTACTTGATGAGATTGGATTCATGGGCTAACTATGTATGAAACTTTGGTGTGATAATCAAGTTATCATTCACATTGCCTTAGACCCAGAGTATTATGAAAAAAGAATAGAACACATAAAAGTCAGTTGCCACTTTATTCAAGAAGAGTTAGAAAAAAATGAAGAATTTATTATGATAGAAAAGTACAAGCACAAGAGAATAAGAAATTCATAAGAACTAACAAAATCAAAACCCAAATAAAAAGGGGGAAAGGAAAACTAAGAACAAGAAACATGCAAAACAACATGCCAATCTCTCCATAGACCAAACATCAACCCCCAAAAGACCATGAGAAGAATACCACAATGAACATAGAAAAAAAATACTTCAACATAAATGACCACAAGACAAGCAACACCAATAAAGATTTTAGCATTTTTTTTACCAGCCAAGTATGCCAAAGCAATACAAATTGAGAAAAAGATTTAGCTAAGACTAATGCCATTGCCCACTACATGTTAGAACTGGAAAAAAAATTAACAAGTAGTTAATATCTTCAAGAGGTCACTTGATGGGAGTAACGCTAATTATCATTGTTTTATTGTTTCCTAATTATATGTTGAACACTTGAATATATCAGGAATCAGGCCATTCATTGTAAATAATTATACTTTCTAATTAATGTAGGTTGAATTAGGAGTTAGAATTATTGTGTCATTAACAACTGTAAATACTAATAAGTCATTATTATTGTTTTCAAAAATATTTTCTAAAATTTGTTAGTCCCTTTACTACATGTGAAAGTGTTTGTCCCCAGAGAACATTTATATTTTCTAAAAATTTGTACCCTGAGCACTTGAACAAAGCATTTGAAGAAAATAGAAAAAAGAGAATGACAAGACATTTGTTAATCCTTTTCCACTCTAATTTTATCTGCATTTACTCTTTGGCCTTAACTATCATAGAAAATATCCAACTTCTTCTTCAATATTTCTGCTTGGTCAGAAGTAGCCTCCACAAACAAAAGAATATGATCTACAAAGGACAAATAAGATAATTTTGGCCCTCCTCTAGATAATTGGATAGGATGCCACAATTCTTAATTCACTGAAATGTAAGAGGATATAGGGTCACCCTACAAAACTCCTCTTGAAGGGAGAAAAGTATCAAGAGCCTCTCCATTCCAAAGAACCAGCATATAAAAGAGGGAGAAATAAAACATCTAACTATGTTAACAAAAGGTTTTTGAAAACCAATGTCACAAAGGATATCCACCATGAATAGAAAATTTTATTCATTTAATTCCCAAAAACCGAGGCGAATAAGAGAATTAAAAAAGACAAAAGACCTACTTTGGTGGATGTGTAAACAATATGGTAAGATTGCCATGGAAGATAGTCGTCGGTTCCCTTTCCCTTTAAGACATGGCTCCACACTCCCATTGAGATTTGTAAATTTGACGCAGCATTGACATGTTAAGAAATAATGAATAGTTTTAGTAACTTAAATATCGCCAATAAATAAAAAAGAAAAATCAAAATCATTAGATCAACATACATTAGGGTAGTTGTTGAACCTCATATTTGTTGGTGTCAATTGGTGTATCATCACGATTATCCAAATCCTTAGCTTGAGAATGACATGCAAAATGTAAGGCTTGGTCGCACAAGAGACATTTGTCCTATCGATGCAACTACTCATTGCGAATACAATGCATTGTCCAAGGGCTTTGGTGCAGACAAGATGAGATAAACAAATTTTAAATGTATGAATACAGGTTTTGATGATGCCAAAGTATAATCAAACAAGATTGCTTGAAGAAACATTCAAGGTTAAGCAAATAGAGATTGCTTCAAGATTAATTCAAGGTCAAGCAAACAAGATCAAGAAAAAGATAAGGCCTTAGTTTATTTGTTAAAAGAATCTAACTGGTTGATCAATTTTATCCCCAAACAAATTATTTTCAACAACTCAACGCACTGGTAATCGATTACCAGGCATTGTAATCGATTACCAAAGACAGATTGCAAATGGGCTTTTCAAAAAGGGTTTTGAAATTTGAATTTTGAATCTTGTAATCGATTACTAGTAACAACACTTCAGAAAACACTTTGAAAAGTCATGACCCTTCAAAATATAATTGTGTAATTGATTTCCAGAATCATGTAATCGATTACCAGTGAGAAAATTTCAGAAAAGCTTTTTGAAAAGACACATCTCTTCAAACCATTTTAAAATGGCACAATGGGCCCATATATATGTGTGTCTGACTTCGAAAAGACAAGAGAGAGAGTTTTAAAAAAAACTTAATTGTCAAATCCTCTCTAAACAACTCTTGGCCAAATACTTGCAAATCTATTGAGAATTCTTCTAGGATCTTCAATTTGTATCATCTACTCTAAAGGAGATAAATCTTTCTGTTCATCTCATAAACTCAGTGGTAATCAAGAGACTGGTTGTCTCTTGGATTGTGAGAATATTGAACACAAGGGTGAGGGATCCCAAGGTGTGTTCAAAGTCTGTAAAGGATTTACAGAGATAGTGGAAAATCTCAAGTGGGTTGCTTGAGGACTGTACATAGGCACGGGAAGTGACCGAACCAGTATAAATTGAGTTTGCATTTCTCTCTTCCCTTATCTCAGTTATTTTATTGCAGATTACTTTGTCTTGTGCAATTAAAAGAACATTATTAAATTAATTGCTTCTTCTTCTTCTACATTATGAGCCTATCATATATCATTTAAAAGGGGGGTTAAAGTTTGTTAGTCGGAAAATTTTGAAACTTAATTCACCCACCTCTTAAGTTATTGAGGCCACTTGTCCAACACAAATATGTATATTTAATCTCAAATAATTATCAATAATTGTAAAAAATTGTTTATAATGTTTATAGTAATCATCAAATACACCATAGTAGTTTGTCCTATATCATCTAAACCTTTCTAAATCAAGTGTCTTTAACTTTTACAAAATAAGCTGCCCATTTGTTGCGAATTGTTGTTATGGTCTCCTTGTCTAATGGTGTGCCATCACCAAACCACTACAAAATATGAAATATACAAATTAGTCATGTACATGTAAAATGAATAAAAAATGATAGCAAACTAATAAGTTAAACTTGTTAAAGTAAATATACAATGGCCCAATCATTCTTTAAATCCACGCCTACTATGTTCCACATCCAATGCATGACATAATAGCCACACTCAGCCTCCACTTTGAACGTGGCTCTACATTCAATATGAAAAATAATTGAATCTCATAATTACGAACTTAGAAAACATCACTAGTTTGAAATAAGGATGCATTAAATGACTAACCTTTACTTCAATCTACTGAGGTGAAGCTTGATCAGTTTTACCATCCATGGTAGTCTTTAAAGTCTTCATTGTACTGGTTAGAAAAAAGCATCAACATATATACACTCTAAAACTATTTAACAATCCAAGTTTACAATACATTAAATGAGTTATAATATAAAACTTAACTTGTTAATTGCAGCTTTGATATGAATATCAGGTGTCGCAACCTACCCTTTTGCGGGCGAGTGAGGCGAGGCTCACGGGTGCGTCTTCCAAAGGAGGAAAATGCGCGGAGTCGCCACCAACGTTTATTTGTGGAAAACGTCAGAAAAACCAAAGGAAACCGGTCATGAAGAATATTCTAGATTCAGGAGTTGAATTTACGTTTGAGGAAGGTATTAGCACCTCTCACGTTTGTCTCAAAGGACTACAGCCTTAATTTTAGAATTGTGTGAAATTGTGTACCTAAACTTTTATTTCTTTTATATTTTTGAGGTCGACAAAAGCGGGGCTCTTGCTTCTACGTACCCTCTATTGAAGAGGAAATCAGACCTACGTAGTTCTTTCAAAAGAGCGAATCAAGCGATTCTTTTTACTTGGAAGGTGGTCCTTTAAGGCGTTGGACCTTAAAATGATCCATTTTTACTTGGTGAGAAAAATTGAGGTATTGAACCTTAAAATCCCTTTTAATGATTTTTGCGGACGAGCTTGACTTTGCGAGTTGATTTTAGCCTTAGTTTCACTTTAGTTATTAGTTAATTCAATTAAGAAAGAGAAATCCCAAAGAGAAACGTCCGATTGATTTTTTTGGTTTATTTTACTAAAAGATATTTTTTGATTATTATATTATTATTTTACCTCTTTTTGGTTTCCAACGTGGTTACGACATGACCGAACGGTCGGATTTCATTTTAAAAGAAATTAACGGATATTACAAATCCAATGATCGATGGAAATTTATTTTATTTTTTTTATTAGGCGAGAAAATGACTTAAGTAAATGACTAAAGCACGTCAAAAGGGGGTACGGAAAGTAAATAAAACGAGAATAAAAGTACACGAAACAAATGGGGACCACCAAGGGTACATGGAATGAATTGAAAAGTTTGATTTCGGGAACTTACCGGTTGAAGACCGAAGAATAATGAAGAACGAACGACGAACGAAGAAGAACGATTGAAAATCTTCGTGAAATCACCCATAGAAACGTTACAGAAACGTTACGGAAGCGCCTCGGCTTGGATTTTCTTCACGGAAACAATTATCCTCACTAATTTTAAGTGATTACGAAATACCACAAGGGCTGAATCCTTTTCTTCTTCACTCCTCCCTCTATTTATAGGAAAATAGGGGAGGAGCTTGCCACCCAGCTCGCCCAGGCGAGCCAGGTTGCTTCCTCTAGAAGCAACCGCCTTCTGGAGGAACATCCTGGAAGGCCCAAGTGGGCCTGGTTGCTATTTGCACCCCCTTTTTTTTTTACTAAATACACCCCCTTTGCTTTTTTGGTGATTCTTTTTCCGTAATGTTACGAAACTTTACGAATTTCGTAACGATACTTGCTTTCTTTCCATAAGGTTACGGAACCTTGTGGGTCATGTAATTACTCCTTTATTAGCTTTTGGAATGTTACGGAAACTCACGGATTGCATAACAATGTTTCCTTTTGATTTCCGACATGTTACGGAATTTCACGGATTGCATAACAATGCTTCCTTTTGATTTCCGACATGTCTCAGAACTTCACGTATTGTGCAACAAAGGGTGCCAAGTACCTCGAAGCGGTCAAACAAAGGTTGCATGCCATCAAACAATGGTCCCCGGACGAAATTAGGGTATGACATCAGGCTTCTTACGCAATGAACAGAACCAGACAACAACAGTGTTCCTAGTACATAGAACAATCAGCTGCCAATGGGTCCTGAATTTGACAATAATTAGGTACATATAGTGCACATATTTCTCTTACAACCATTTGCATAAATTTTACTTACTGATTAAAGTAAGCTCTTAGGTAGACCTCTCGTTAGGATTCCTTCACCCATTTTTCAATTTAATGTTGACATTCAACACGTCCATCCTTTGCATTGTGTATGGACTGAGGCTAAAGGAATCCATACACCGAACCATGACCCAAGCTTGAACTCCACTCATCCATAAACCTATTTTTAACATTTGGAATGAAAATTGCTAATGATGTATATCATAAGGAATATTCATTATTACTTAATGATATGAAATTTACTTACATCATCCACAGTTGTAGTATAACTATGTCCAGACATTTGTCACCTGATATTATTTCATTTACATCAGAGTATGTTAAGAAGAAGGATGCATCTGCATTTGGAATCCCAAATTTAGTCCTATCCCACAATAACTCAACATGCTTCTCATAAATGTCATACATGGTCCTAATCAACTGACGCAATGGATCATCTGCAACAACATTATTCGACCTTTGAACAGGTCCAGGCACTTTGTTTGGAGTTATAGTTGAATCCTATATGGTTAATGAAAATAAGACTTAAAGTAATGTTAGTAACTAATTGATGTCAATCTACAATTGTGTTAATACATGTTAAACAAAATAAAAATGACCTCATGTGATACAATTTTGACAAGATTTGTCGACCATGCAATGAATGTGTGAAGGGTCTGCCTGACATACTGAATTTTTGAAGTCAGAAAGGGGACTTGGGCTTCATTGTCAAAAACTTTTTCAACACTTACCCTTACCACATCATCTGCATAAGCCACGATGTGTATGGTAGACCCCCCCCCCCCTCATATACTTTTCCCAAGGCCACCAGGTGTGTACAATGATCACGTTGCACACATAACCCCATAGTCAGCATCATATGAACAACATGTTCTTCCCCTGATGGATTGACAACAATTTTAGCATTGCTCCCCTTTCTGCGCACACGTGCACCTAATAACTGTATATCCGCCTTAATCGGGGGTGAGTACTGCAATCCCTTTTGGGATAATTCAATTTTGATCGCCTCCTTAAACTCTTGCTTCATTTTCTCTAGGCTCCATTTGTTTTCTTGTTCCAACTCATTCCTCCATTCTTCCTTAAGACTTCCAACAATCTCAGCCAGTTGTTGTTGGGTGATGGTTGTAGAGGAACTATTAGAGCCACGTGATGCCCTTCCATAGTAATGACTGATTATCGTACCAGACCCTGCTACATGAACACGACCTGGGTGCTTCGGTCGCCCAATGGCAGTATTGAGTATGTTATCACAACCATGGGCAACAAAGGTACCCAGTGTTGTCTGTTCTTGTAAGGAGTCCTATAACAAACACGACATGCACAAACAACAAATGAAAACAAATTTATTTAATAAAAAAACATTTATGAAATTCTATGTGGAGCATGAACTCACAATTCTATCAGATATTTCTTGTTCTGCCTGAGATGTTATCTGCCCATATCGTTTAGTGTGGGTCAACTTCTATTTCACATATCTTTCAATAGGAAATGGAGGGTCCTCAATCGATGGTGTATTCTCAATCAGCATTGCCTCCTATTGTATTCTCTTCCTTTTCTCATCTAATAAATGTTTTTCAAGAAAATTATAACTCCTACGAGACATTATGTGGGGGCACTCATTGTATTTTTGAATTTACTATGCCTTTTTCCTGATTTCTTGTCACATAATATAATATTTCCATCTAATTAATTCAAATGAAATAATATATCTGAATTGAAATTTAAAGTAAAACACATGGACATCTAACCTGCCAGTTTGGGGTCTTGCGGCTTGCAGCAAGTTCCTCCCAAGTTTGTTGATCCATACCATATTTTACAGAAGGATCTTGTTTATCTTGACCGTCAATGTTAGCATACACAAATTTAGTGGTCAATGTAGACTTAAATTGCCCCCATCTACTGGCCACCGTGGACATTACCTTCTTTTTGACATTTAGGGCTTCTGGGATATCAAATTTGGCCTGTAACATATTGTTGTGTAACATTTAGTGCATGTTAACATTAGGAAGTGTTTAAAACAAGAAGATTAAATACACCTCCCTGTTAAGTAGACTTACCAAAATGTCATCCCATACTAGGTCCTTTAGAGATTCCATTACATATTTCTAATTGTTATGTACAATAGGAATCTTTTCTCGAGCTACAACCCCTAGATAGCTGTGGAACTTCTATTTTTGTGGGCCTGATCCTTTCCCAGTTGCAGGGTCGAGGTTAACTATTGGTCTTTGCTAATGCAAGGTTCTTAAAGTCAACCTTCTTAGCCGTGTCGATTGTCTACTCTTCCTAGACGTAGGCTCTGAATGATTATCTGAATGCGGAGGGGACCTTGGCGGTGTGCCCATGCCCCTGTGCAAATAAAACGAGGTTGATGACGCACATGCAAATTCATTAATGTACATCGATTACAAATAGCATAAACATAACAAATTGTAAAAATGCACATAAAAGAAATTGATTACAAATAACGTGATATGATAAACATTACTTTGATACAACACAATTACGTGGGAATGTTCTCCCATAGACCTTCATCATGATCATTACGATTTGCATGTACGTCATCGACCTTGTTTTCTTCAATTATAGAAGGCATTTTTATGGAAAAAGCAGGCATTTCATAAATGTCAAGTGTTGAATCATCATTCTAGTCACTGATATCAATTGGTCTTCCTTGTAGAACCATTGACAATGTTAAATTACATGAATCTTGGACGTAAAATACCTGTCTGGCTTGTTCTGCCATAATGAAAAGTCCGTCCTTGTAACCCACCTTATTAAGGTCTGCTGAAGTAAATCCCAATTGATCTCGATGCACACCGGTATTTCCATTAACCCACTTACATTTGAAAACAGGCACTCAAAATTAAATATAATCAAGCTCCCATATTTCTTCAATGACTCCAAAGTAAGGCATCGAGGCTTGAATTGGGTTGTTATCTGATGGACTACAAAAGGGTTCAAAATGAGCCTGAACACTCACCCCAGTATTCTGCACACTATTTTCATCATCTTGTGACTTTGTATAGAATGAATAAATGTTGATATCATATCCCTTCCAAGTGGGGACATTAAGATTTGGGCCAACAACCAATAATCTTAATGTTTTGGAAGCACTCTCATCAGCAAAGATTGTTTCTTTAAACTAGTTTATGAAAGTTTTATTATGCTCTTGCAACACTTTCATCACGTTCATTTTTTGGTGAATAACTGTCAGATATTCTTTGTTAGTACGTATGTAGGGAAGAACATCTTGTGTGTTATTCAAGATGTACAGATGCACTTGTGAGACATCATGTCGAGTCATTGTTACAACATTGTATCCTTGTGTACCCTTACCTCCCCCTATCCGGTCATGATGACTTTCAGGAAGCCCAACATATTCAAGGCTCTCAATGTACTTGGAACAAAAAACAATAGTTTCTTCAACAATATACCTTTCAACAATGGAAGCTTCTGGTCAATGTTGATTAAGTGAACCATTATGTCAAAAAATGATGGAGGAAAATACATCTCCAATTGACAAAGGACAATGGTAGCCTCATTCTCCAAATCATCTAATTGTCGAGGGTCAATGACTTTGCTACAGATAGCATTAAAAAGAAAGCAAAAATGAGTTATGGCAATCCTAACTTTTTCAGGCAGGATACCCCGAATCACTACAACCAATAGTTGTTGCATTAACACGTGACAATCATAAGACTTCAAGCCAACCAACTTCAGATCATTCAGGGCTACAAGGCTCTTGATATTTGAAGAGTATCCTTGTGGGACTTTTACACTTTACAAACATTGACAAAAACTTATCATCTCTATTATTGACATTGTGCGGCATGCTGGGGGTAGATACGTTTGTCGACCTTGTGATATCGAATGCAACTACTCTCGTAATCACATGTCAATAAGGTCTTGACGACATTTCAAACCATCCTTTGTCTTGCCTTTAATGTTAAGAAGGGTACCAATTAAACTATCAAAAACATTTTTCTCAACAAGCATTACATCTAGACAGCGACACACATATAGATAGGACCAGTATGGAAGATCAAAGAATATTGACCTTTTCTTCCATATGTTCGTCTCAGATGATGTCTTCTTTTGGGTCTTCCCAAAGATAGTTATGATGTCCTTCACCCGATCATAAACTTTGTTTCCAGGTAATGGTTGCGGCACACTTTCATTCTCCTGACTTCCATCAAAAGTTTTCTTCAATCGCTGATATGGGTGATAAGGTTTTAGAAATCTTCGGTGCCTGCTATATATTGTCTTCTTTCCATGTTTCAATTGGATGAAGTTCGTGTTTCTCTCACATATAGGGCATGCATTATGTCCTTTGACACTATATCCACTTAAATTTCCATATGCTAAAAAGTCATTAATAGTACAAAACACCATTGAACATAACCTGAAGGTCTACTGGAGATTCCCATCCCACACATCAACTCCGTCTTCCCACAATTTTCTCAAGTCTTCAATCTTCGGAGTAAGATACACATCAATATCATTCCCCGATTGCCTTGGACCCGCTATCATCATACAAAACATAATGTATTTTTGCTTGATGCACAACCAAGGAGGGAGGTTGTAAATCATCAACAAAACAAGCCACGAACTGTGGTTTGTGCTTATGTTACAAAAAAGATTCATTTCATCTGAAGCAAGACCAAGCCTTAGGTTTCTTGGCTCTTCCCCTAAATGTGGATACAAATGATCAATTGTCTTCCATTGCGGAGAATCGGCCGGATGTCAGAGTAATCCATCATTTTTTTTTGCCATCTGCATGTCATGCAAGGTTTTTTGCATCATGTTGATTAGCAAACAATTGCTTAAACCTTGGTATTATTGGAAGATACCAGCACACCTTTGCTGGACGCCTATTATTTGTGATCGCATCATCAATGCAATCATCATCCTTGACTTTGTACCGTGATACCCCACATGTGGGGCACTTACGCATTTCTGCAAACTGATTTCTGTATAATATGCAATCATTAGGGTATGCATGAAATTTTTGGTACTCCATTCCCACAGGACATAAAATCTTCTTCGCCTCATACAGATTCTTTAGCAATGTGTTGTTTTCAGGAAGCATCTTCTTCAATAACATAAGCAATTCAGTGAAACTTTTGTCACTCCACCTAAATCTTGCCTTCAAGTTCACCAAAGCTAACACCGCCGACAACCTTGTAAAACTTGTCCATCCCTCATACAATGGCTTCCTCAAATCACTTCCTCTTTTCTCATACAAAGGTGCATGTGCTTGTTGAAAATAGTTTTGTCCAAGATCACGACTCATGTCTTCTATACGATCTCTAATGTCTTCATCAACCGGCTCAGTGCGACAAACTGTTGGCATGTCTGGCAATTCCCCATGCCATATCCAATTTGTGTAATTTGAAATGATCTCGTCACATATAAGATGTGATCTTATTTCGTTTACTGAGTGGCATCTCCCGTTCACACATTTAACACATGGACAAAAAAATCTCCCCCCAAACTTTGTGCATTTCATTCAGTAAATTGTAAGAATTGTTCAACCCCGTGTTGATATTCATCATTGATGTGTAATGCTTTCATCCAACTTTGATTCATGTTTTCCCTTTATTGTCACACTTCATTAAGTTATATATCATGCATGATAACCTCACTTTTTTCTTTAAAGGTATGGCACTATCCCATTCAGGAAGACATTTTTATAGTAGATTCATATGTAAAGGTTTACTCTCTTTTCTTAGATTTGACAAAATTTTGGCAGCATTTTGCATTGATCTCCAGGAACACAACATGAAAGCGATGACATGTGACACATCCACCGCAGTCAAGTATGCACCCAAAGAACAAAGCAAAATGCACTTTACAAAAATTTCTTCAAACCTTAGAAAAGAGAATTTACCTATATGTATTAATCAACTATAAAAATAAGTCTTCCCAAATTGTCCAAATGGATAATTCAAGACTCAATACATCGATTAATCCAAACTATCCGTATTAATCAATGTATTGAATCTCAAACAGGAAACTAAGGTTCACTCACAATGGACGTAACTACTAATATAAAACAATACTCATGTATCAACAAGCATGTAATAAGCACAACAGTGTCACAAATAAATACATACCTCAGAAGATGAGGACTAATAACCATTAGGAGTGCAATGACACAGCGCTATAGTATAGAAAAATGTCAACTTCATTACACTGGTAACGTGATAAGAGTTAACTACTTCTCAAGAGCATATATAATATGTAAGGTTAATGGGAGAAATAATCAGAACATGTAGTAAAACAATACACACTCAGGCACAATGTCAGCTATTAAGTCCTTATGAAATGAAGTCACAACAGACTGACCAAACTTGCGAATAAAAATTGTACCATGCCTCTACTTTGAATACACTTAAAATTTGATATATGCACAAAATAGAAAATGAAGCATTTGTAATTACAATAGAAACTTGCATCCAACTTCTTCAAAGAAACAATACCTACGGGTTCATACATAATTAAAGGAACTAGAGAAAATACATCAAGGACCAGCTATTTGCATTTTTCTTACAGTTTAGGCAATAAAACCATGAATTTTTAAAAGATCCATAGTTGAACTTGCTATGGCAAAATATTGAAATTTTGTTACCAAAAAGGGTCGAGGCCAGCCTTGGGTTTGAACCACAAGCTATATTAGTGTATGCAATGAGGAACATGGGTCACTAATTGTAGTTAGGACATAGTGTTAAAAAAATATTGTTAAGCTAGTTACAACTGTTAGAATAGTTGTAAAGAGGAACAATAAATAGACCCTTGAAAGGTAGATTAAGGCATGAACTAGTTTACATTGTTTTCAGATCAACTAAGCGAACAAGGCAATGTCATCTATCCATTTCCCTCTATATAGCTCAATGTGTTATTCACAAAACAGAAAAAATAATTTAGTCACCCGATCTGAATCCTAACATAATTGCCACTAATGCCTACCTCACTAACAGAATGCACGATAAGAACATTCTACAACATGCTGAGTGATGACTCTACTAAAACAAAAACTATAAAGGATAACGCAATAAGGTATAAGACACATAATCCTTGCATTTCTTTGGTGCTAAAACTGTCCTTTTATGCCTCCTTCGCATTTCGTTGTCCAATTGCTCGCTGTCCACATTGGTCTGCATGTTGCTAATGGAGTTGCGCGTATCAGCTTTAGTATAGTTTATTATATTACTCATCGTTGTCCATATTTGTGTTATTTAATTAATTAGAAATCATGGAATGAAGTGTGTGAATCATTTCATGTTGTGAACTCTTTTTTCTGCTTTTAGGTGTGAAACCAAATGAAAGTAAAAAAGTGGACCTCTCCCTGCTGTATTGTCCATGTTTGCAATCTTTGGTTTGTTATGTACATGTGCACTTGAACATGTGCAACTGTGACCTTAGGCTATGGAAAGCATAGATCAATCGTCCAGATTATGAATAACAAAACATTAATAGATACTTGCAGTTTTCCATTGTCCAACATTATCAAATATTTATAAATTTGTAAACTTATATAAATACATGGACCAATAACAATTGGTTGTCAACTATTATGGAATCTCTGACAATCACTCAAAATCAAGAAAAAGGAATGGTACGTGTTCTTCCTTAACCCCATTGCATTGACTCCCTAATTGCCTTAGTTCCTTATTAATAAGACCGTTGTCATCTCTCTTCCCAATGGAAAGAAGAAAAAATATGTTGTTATTGGATATATCATGGACCATAACCAATTAGTTTCTTCTATATGGTTAATTAGGGTTTTTATAAATCCCTAATGGCCAATATTGGTATCAACTCATTACATTCAAACCAATTTTAGAAAGGTATAGGTTCACCAAAGCACACCACACCACTTAAAATGAAGCACATTTAATTAAATGGTTAATCTAAAAGCATTAAACATGATAGCCGTATTTAGAATAGGGAACGTGAAATCCCTAATAAAACTATTTATAAATGTTGAAAATCACTAATCTATATGCATTAAACATGACATCTCTTTCTTTTCTATCCATGTTCACTAATTAGTTATGTTCACTGTTAGGTGTCACTCACAACAAAAAGAATATATTGCATTGTATTATTCATCCCTTAGGAAGCTCTTGGGAGAAGGTTCAACAGCAATGGCCATGACTTATGCATAGTGTCATAATTGGGTGTTAGACCAACGAAACACAGGACATAAACAAGGTTAATTTATTACTACTCACTGGGTGGGTTTATATGTAGCTAACTTGATAAATTGAAAGAAGTGATGTCACTTAGAATGTCAACCTTCCGACATTGATATTTTGCAGCAAAGTATATTTTTCAGTTCCATGTGTTATCAACACAAGTGCATAAAAGATGGAGGGAAATACCCTTCATTGATGCAAAAAAAATACATTTGACATAGTCAACTATAACAGGTTTAACTTATCTCGGTTGCAAGAAGAGAGCTGATTCACTCCGTTTGTAATGATACTATGAAATTTCAATGCATAAGCATAAGATTTAAATTAACAACAATCATTCAAACGATAAAGAACAGATGGCACACCTTTTATGGGTTTCACATTCAAAAAGGCAGCTTTTCCATGGATTCTAGTAAAAACCTACACACAACAATCCCAAATTTTAATTTTTATACTAAGCAATAGAGGAAAATTAAGCGACAAACAAAAAAAAATACATGCAGAATTTTAACATTGTATAAAACTTTGCATGTTTCTTCCTACACCTTATTCCTTGTCACGTATGGCCATTTTGGATGAAAGGTTACCACCATTATTGTTCTACCTACACTCTACCGTCTATGGAGATGTGTATTATAGTAAAAATGAATTTCTTTCATAATAGTTGACATATTATGGTTTCTCCATTTAATTCTTAGTGATGCCTACTATTAATATAATTTTTTGCTGAGCTGCATTTAGTTTCACAGGAAATTGCTGAACGAAAAGAACAAAGAAGAGTAGAATATGTCTTGAATTTTATGCTGCCCATAGCTAAGAAATTTAATTTATTCCCTTATTATTATAGTAGAAGAGTAGAATTACTGTCTTTTCTTTTTACTTTGTTAAGTTGAGTTAGTTTGTTAGTTAACTTAACTAACCTTAGGTTAGTTGACTGTTGGTTTGTTAGTTATGACAGCTGTGGTGATATCATGCAACTGGAAAATAGGTCAGTGTTTGAATATTTGCTTCAAATTCAGTCTCTTGTTGATTTTGTTGGTTCGATTGGAGTGATAATTTCTTCAGATAAGCATCTTGATGCTATTCTTAAGGGTTTAACTAGGGAATATGAGTCCACCATGTCATTGATATGTATTAAGTTTGAACCTTTTTCCGTTGATGGGTTGAAACTTTACTCCTAGGTCATGAAGCTAGGCTTGATAAATTTTTAAAATGGGACTCTCTCGTTACTGTTAATCTGACTCAAGGGGCTTCCACTTCTAATAGATCTATTAACTTCACTCAAGGGGCTTCAACTTCTAACAATTTTGCTTATGTTCAACCTGTTCAAGTTGTTCAAAATTTGCCAAGTTCTTCCAGTGGCAATTCCAATAGTCAGTCCTTTCATGCCCAAGCTCATCTCACTCGAGGGAATTATGATAATTCCAATGATACAAACAATGGAAATAGGTTTTTCAATTATGGCAGAGGTGGTGGTAGTGGTTACGGTGGCTGCATCAAAGATCTCAACAATTCTGCTAGACGAGATGGTCGTGACAGAGGATTAAAAAACACTTTAGTAGGATTCTCAGTGCCCATCAAACTATCTCTTCCTGATGATGGAGAATTAGAAGACACTTCAGGAGGATTCTCAACATACATCTCATCATCTTTTCCTGATGACAGATGATTATCAGTGCCCATCATATTATCTTTTACCGAAAACGTAGGATTAGAAAGCACTTTAGTAGGAATTGCAGTGTCCACCATACCGGCCTAAATTCTGTAACAATGGGAAGTACTGTTAGAAAGCCACCTTAATTGTAGTCATCCCAAGCTAGTCTAAATTCCAGCCTCTTCTGGTCTTAATTGCACCCTCAAAAGAGTACTTAGTCCTACATTGACTAGAAATATGGCTTAATAGAGCACATTTAGCTTGGGCAATTCTCACCTTACAAGTTGGTTTTGTGGGGTTGAGTTAGGCTGTAAGTCCAAATTCTAAAAGGAACTAAGATAACTTAATGTTCAATCATCTCAAACATTATTTCAAGAAATCACTTCATTCCAAAGCTAAACAACAGCTGAATTCTTTTTCTTTAATGCATGCTTACTCTTCATTTTTATCAGTTACTAATCTTAATTATTGGATTTATATACTTTATTTGATTAGTAAATAAATGAGATAAAATATTAAAAAATGAATACTGATGGAAGAATAAGGAAAAGGATAACCATAAACACAAACTTAAGCAAACATAGAAAGAGAAGCCAAAACACATGATAGTAATAGTACGATACAACATGACAGCCACAGCTAAAAGTAAAACAAAATAGCCTAACATGACACACAGATAACAAGCTATAAGCTTAAAAAAAATGCAAGCTAGAAATCAAGCCTCCATACTTTAAACTTCTTTATTAAAGCTGGTTGGTGATGATAATAAACATAACCTAGCTAGTAACACTAAATATTTCCTATTCAAGTGTAACCAAAGTCCAATGAAATAGTAAATAAGTCATGCAATTAGACTAATAAATTTTTGGGTGTGACCAATGTGATGCATCATACTGTGGAATTGTGGTAAGTTAATGATGTAGAATTTTTTTTTGGGCAACCTAGGGACTCTATGGGACACCCTTTACCCTGACATACATATAAATAAGAAAAACATATAAAAATGCGGGATTAACTAAAATGATTTTATTCAATTAACATAAAGGAGCTCATGTGAGTAAAAGAGTCATATTCATTTTAATATTACCAAATAAAACTTATTAAAAACATATCCAGCTCAGAACAAGGCCATCAAAGTTTACAAAATAAATTTTGTTAAATCGGTGAGGTAAAATAACATCATGCAATTAAAATAAAAATTCACCCCATCAGAGCATTGTGTCCCAACGTCCTTTAGCATGAGGTTCTTTAAAGTCATCCACCTAGTCATCTGCCTTTACGAACACAAGGTTCGAGATCATCACAAGCTCCAAACACAAATAGCACACAAGGAGTAAGTTATCACATTTCTAAAAAAATACAAATAAACAAAGACATAATCAAAATAAATTATGAAAGTATTTATAATATAGCTCAGCTTAATACAATCCACATCACTTCACCGCTTTAAAATTCATTTTTCAATCACCAATCACATTACGCATGAACCACACACTCGGGTCAAGACGTAATAACACTCATCAATTTCATAATAAACAATTAGCAAGCGTTATGCAAAATTATACTACGACACAAGCCTATATGAAATGTAATACCATGTCAGTGAAGAACACTTGGGCGCTTAGGAGTACATAACAAGACACACCATACAATGGGTATGTCAAGTCACTCTCACTAAGTAAAATCATAAGGTGACCAGTCAAGGTTACTCTATTTTGCGAGAATGCTCCAACCATATGGGATCAACATAGGCTTAAAGGAGCACTAAAATCGAGTGTCTTTACCCCCAAGGCCTAGACTCTGAAGAATCCGTTAGGGCTTCACCTTCCTGATTCAATTCCAACCCCTAAAACAATTTTTGCATGTAGACACTGCTCATGAATTATACAATACCCACGACCTCACACTCGTGTTTCAAACACGTTTAACACATTGTGCTACAATTTAACACTTTAGTTTCCTAACTAGTAATCCTACACTTTCCCTTTAACACTGTGCATAAACACTTTTCTCAAGGTAAACACCAGTCGATTTATTGTATAATTCACAGCTCACAACACAAGTATTGTCACATCAAGTGTTAACCACATACTTATCACAACCACATCTCATGTCCACAATTTAACATTTCATAATGTCACAATTCACCATCACATGTTTACGTGTATCTCACAAATTAACACATGTTCAACTTTGCATTTATACTCAATTTCAATAACAATATTATGATCTCAATGCAATATGTTATCTCACAATTCATCACATATTCAATTTATCACTTACACACAATTTCAATCACAATTTCATGATCTCAATATAACAATCTCACAATTATAATCATACATGAAGAGTTACAATACAATAAACATCCCAAAATAAACCACAATTTGATCCCCTAAGGATCCCTACACATGTTCATTCTAATCCTAATTGCGATAAACTCATTCCTTTCCTCTAAGTGGGCTCATGTGTGTAGTTCAACAATGATAGCGGTGTCTCTAGCAATTCCCTATGATTCCTCAAGTTTTTCCTCTGTTTGCTCTATTAGGGTTTCCAAGTGTTAGAGAGAAAAGGAATAGATTGTAGCCTCTATTTTACTGTCAACGTGAAAGACTAATTTCTCTATGAAAAATATTATTTCTCAAATCCCAATGGTAACAATGTGCGAAACTGTGTTATGAATGTGGTGACCAAACTTCACGACGATCCAACGATTGACGAATCTGGGATCGTAGTTTTATTGGGATAGGTTTTGGGTGCCTGTGGGAAAAGAGAAAGCTCAGTGAGAAGGACATTTCTTCCACCACAGACATCATTTCAAAAATCCCTCAACAGTAGCTGTGTGCGAAAATAAGTTTTGAACCAGACGTTCAAATTTCACAATGATCCAACGGTTAACGAGTCCAAGATAATCATTTCACTGAGATAGGTTTGAGTGTATGCGGGAAAAAGAGAGGGTTTTGGGAAAAGAAGAAAGGAAAACGGAGTTGAGAGGAAGAGAGAGCACAGAGACGTGTCATAAATGTAAAGAGTGACCTATTAAATCTCTATTTATACCTAGGATACTCTGGGCCTTTATTTACTCTATTTTTCTTTCTTTATTTATTTATTTTATAAAAATAAACTTTATTTTATTTCCTATCAAATAAATAAATAAAATATCCTTTTTATTTTCCTTCAAACCATTATTTTAATTAATAAATTTATTTCTCCTTATTTATTTAATTATAAAAACTTCATCATTTTTTAAATTCTTTTATTTTTAAATAAAAATCTTTTTTAATTTATTTTACGAAAAATAAGGTGTTACACCCTATATAGTTTGTAGCCTAACAATGGACAAGCAAGGATTAAGTTCAACTTTTTGGGGTACTAAGATAAGGTACAAACGAGATATATGAGAAACTATGTCAAATTAGTATGCAAGCACAAAAAGTTTGCCATTTTATTGTTTAGCAGATTAACATATTATAGTGGCTATACGGCAGAGAGATGAAAACCAAACATCATAAGGCAACCTTTTTCAAGTTTTTTCTTTTATTTCCTTCACTATTGTTTATTCCTTTTGGTACCCTAAGCAAAGAGGCCATTTAAGAAAGCACTCTCATCTCTTAACCAATACAAGAAAGGGAGTTTCCAGGAAGGGGGATAATTGAATTGAAGAGGATAGAGAACAAAATTAACAGGGAAGTCACATTTGCTAAGAGAAGAAATGGATTGCTCAAGAAGGCTTATGAGTTCTCAGTACTTTGTGATGCTGAGGTTGCCCTCATCATCTTCTCCAACCTTGGCAAGCTTTATGAGTTCAACAGCACCTCAAGGTATTCATACATAGATATATAAACTCTATTTAATTGCTTATGTGTGTGTCATGTTTTTTTAAATGAGTGCATAAGTGCAAACATGCTGGCAATGACTTCTCTTTTGTGCTTATTGTTTTGGCTCAAAATTTATTCTATAATTGGAAATTTCAATTGAAAATTAGTGTGAAGACAAGTGCCAAAGCTAGAGGTTTGTTGAGTCTTTTTTTTTTAGTTTTTTTTACTCTACTCTAGAGCCATTCTAAGCTTCTCTTTTAGTCCTAGCTTGCTTCTATGTCCTTTTCATTGCTTTAATTTTTGAATAATCCTTGAAAAATTGTCTTGTTAAAACTCCATTGGTTTAGCTTTTATTTCATTTTTTTTGTCTTTGGTTATTGTTTGTCTCTTTGTTTCCTTGTTTATGAGTTGCCATATAGGGAATTGGAAAGGAGGATTGGTGCCATCCCTTGAAGAATTTAAGTCAAGAAGCAAGGGGCCAACCACCTTAAGAGCTATTGGACTAAGAAGCACTCCAAATTGAGATAAACACTAAAGAGAGAATAGCCACCACAATTGAGGACTTTTTTTTTGTAATTTTGTAATTGGCAATTTGCTTTGCTTTCAAATTTTGTAACAAAAAGGTCTTTCATTGGAAGTAAGTTGGGAGCCTCCGCTAGGTCACCCTACTTCCATTTGTGTGTAATAATTTTAGGCAATTTTCCCTTAGGATAGTGAGTGTTTTGTTGGGAACCTTAAATGAGGTCATCCAAACACTCTTAGGATCCGCCTAGTTTGCATTTCTTGCACTTTAATTTCTTGCTTACTTTCATAGCTTATTTCCTTTACCCTCCATTGTCAAACCGCCTAGATAGCTTGCCTTTTACCAATTAGTTTTTACCTTATCTTTCACACCTCTTTTAGTGTTTATTTTGGCTAGTTTCAACCATAGTTTCTTTTACCTTTTTTTCAAACCCCCAACAAGAAAGAACCATAACTTAGGAACCAACACGAGTCTTCATTCTTCATCTAGTGTTAATGGTGAGGGTTCTACTCCTAAAGACCCCTTGTTTAAGATATTAGATGAGTTGAGATCCCTTAAGTTGTGGAAAGAAAAACAAGAGAGAAAAGAAAAAGGTAAAAAAAGAGTGGAATAAATAAGTCAAGATGAAAGAGAGAAAATAAGAGAGGAAGAAAGAAGAAAAATAATGAAAAAAATGAAAAGAGAAAAACATGCCCCCTATAATAGTCATGACTTTTGCAAGAGTTTAAGTGAAGAACTTAGCGACTATTATAGAGGGTGTCATAGTTCACATACTAAACATCACTCCCAAAGAAGAGAAAAGGATAGAAGGCCTCAAGAGGTTAACATTAGCCTCCCATATTTCCATGGAAAAGATAATGTTGAGGCCTACTTAGATTGGGAAAAGAAGGCTGAACAACTCTTTGCTTTCCATCATATTAGCGAAGAGAGAAAAGTTCCGTTGGCTACCCTTAGCTTTCAAGGGTATGCCCTCTATTGGTGGACTTCCCTTGTTAGGGAACGAAGGATTCATGGGGATCCTCCAGTAGAGTATTGGAATGATCTTAAGAGTGCCCTTAGGAAGAGGCACATTCCCTCCTACTATGAAAGGGAGCTTATGGACAAGCTCCAAAGGCTTAGACAAGGGAGTATGAGTGTGGAAGAATATAGACAACAAATGGAGCTACTCCTTTTAAGAGCTGGAGTTAGGGAGGAGGAAAGAACAAGCATAGCTAGGTTCCTTAGTGGGCTTAATATGGAAGTGAGGGACAAGGTTGAACTCCTTCCATATAGGGACCTAGATGAGCTAGTTCAACTTTCTATAAGGGTAGAGCAACAACTTAAAAAGAAGTCTACTTCAAAATCTTATGGCTCTCACTCTTATCCAAAGAAAGACCAAGGTTAAGGCATCTTAGGGGTGACACCTTCTAAGCCCAAAGATGATAAGGGGAAGACAATAGAAAAGCAAGCCCCTAAGGCTAGTATGCAAGAGAAAACTAGCTCTATAAAGTGTTTTAAATGTCTTGGAAGAGGACACATTACTTCTCAATGCCCCACCACAAAAACCATGATTATGAGGGACCAAGACATTTATAGTAGCCAAGATGAGCCTACTACTTCACCTTCCTCTAGTGAAAGTGAAGAAGCAAAAGGGGAAGAATCTAGTGAAGAAATCTACCCCCAAGAAGATGGACAACCATTAGTGGTTAAAGAGAAGTGTAAGGAGGTAAGTGTCTCCTCCAAGAGGTTAGCTAAGAAGGAAACTCATTTTACAATAAAGGTAAACATTAAAGAAACTTTCCCTCTTAGACAACCTCCATATTTTCTCTTTTGTAAAAAGACACTTGTTAGCACTGCCACACCTCTTGGGCTTGAGGTTATTCCTCAAGTAAAGGAGTTGTTGGATGAGGGTTTGGTTCGTAAGAGCTTAAATCCTTGTGCTTTGTTGGTGCCCAAAATAGGTATTATTAGGTACCAAGTCCCTACAATAAGTGATATGATGAATGTGTTGAGTGTTGCAACCCTCTTTTGTAAAATCAGTCATGCACCCAACGTCTTCATGATTAATGTACATAGGGACTCATTAGGTAGGTTTGTTCTTATTTTTGGTTTTAATAAAAACTTAAGTGTTCATATGGGACACCTTAGGTTTGTCGTATTTTTTTGTAGGAATAATCAACATAAAAATACAGAAAAAGGTACGCTTTATTTCATTACTTTCCTTAATTTTTTAAATAGTGATCAAGGGGTTCCCACGAACCCTAATAGAATAAAGATTATTCCTGATTGGCCCACTCCACCAAGTATAAGGGAAATCTGGGGCTGTCATGACTTAACAAACTTTTACAAAAGGTTTGTCCCATATTTTTCTATACTTGTAGCACCACTCATTGAGTTGGTGAGGAACCATGTTCCCTCACAGGAAGATGTCCATGAAAGGAGTTTTCAGACCTTACCCTACTCTAACATACCCAACACCACTAATACATATGTTTTTATTCTTTTTACAGGTGTCAAGGGAAGGAGCCCAGAGTATGAAGAACCTCAGGATTTGAGGTCAAATCCTTTCCAAGGTGGAGGGGATGATGCAATCCTACCCCCCAAGGGTATTGGATAGAAGACTCCAAGAGGCTTGAGCTAGAGCTACTAAAGAAGGCCCTAGGGTTCTCATGAACCTTAGGGTAGATTTTTTAGCCCATGGGTCAAGGTCGGATCCACTCTTCTTTGTAAAAATTAGAATAGGTTTTTCCTTCTTTTGGGCCTTGTATTTTGACCATTCTAGTAGTATAGGGTTTTAGCCTTGTATTTTATAGCATTTTGAGTAGTCTTTGTAGTAGGGACTTTTTAGATGGGTGTGTGTAGCTAAGCTCTAGCTTCTCAAGGAAGTTTTCTCAAAGAAGCTTCTCAAGGAAGTTTTCTTAAGAAAGCTTCTCAAGGAAGCTACCTAGTTTATAAATAGAAGCATGTGTAACACTTGTTGTAACTTTGATGAATGAGAGTCTTGTGAGACACAACTCAAAGTTCAACTTCTCTCCCTTTTTCTTCCATCAATTTTGTGCTCCCCCCTCTCTCTTTCTCTCCCTCTTTTTTTTCCTCCATTGAAGCATCCTCTCCAAGCTTCTTATCCAAGGCTCATCTTGGTGGTGAAGCTCCTTCTTCCATGGCTTATTCCCTTGTAGATGGCGCCTCCTCTCACCTCTTCTCCTTTGTCTTCCGCTGCATCTCCATGGTGGAAAATCACCATTAAAGGACCTCATTGAAGCTCAAAGATCTAACCTCCATAGAAGCCCCACAAGCAAGCTTCCATCACAGTTGGAAGCAATAGAGGGAATGCACTAGCTATGACGGTAGGACGAGAGTGAGATAGAGTAGTGTGGGCATGACAGAGCTTGCAACAGACTTTAGAGGTCACGGCAGACTGAAGGGCGAGACCGAGTAAATTAAAGGCACATATGTATTCGATCAAAGAGTGAAAAGTGAAAATTAAAGTAATTAAAAATCTAATAACTTCAAAGATGGTTTTTAAAAAATCGTAGTAGTCAGGTTAGAAACAAAGATGGTTTTTATAAAACTTCCTTCGTAACATTCATATCAAAGAAGGTTTTATAAAAACCATCGTTAACGCCTTAAAATAGTTGGTATTAATTTAAAAAATGTCACCACATGTTTTACTACATTGGTTTTTCGATAACCGACATAGATGCAACGATTTTGAATCATCATTTTGTAGTAGTGAAAGCATCTTGAGGTTGATTCATTCACTAGAACATTCTATTATTTGAATTTTTCCTCTTGATGTATGTTGTGAAATTCCTCTAACATTTGAATATTAAGTTGTGTTCTCTTTTAGCCAGAAAAGAAGAACAAAATTACAAGAGCCGTAATAGTACAAGTAGTGAAAGCAGAGAATGTGCTAGAGGGAAAAACATTGTACATTTTGTCCCCTTGCTCTTTCCTCTTCATAGTGCCAGGTTGCAAGGAAGACAACTATGAGACCTTGGTCTTATCAAAGGAAAGCTCTAATGTCGTAACAAATACTTTCATTGAAGCCTATAAACACTAAAAGAAAAATCTTTATTTGCGATGGGATATTTCCCACAGAATGTATTTCGTTGGAAATGTATGAATTACCGACGGATTATATTTTGTCAGAAATGTTTAAATTACCAAAGGAATTTACCGACAGACAATTTTTACGCCGAAGAGTATGAATTACTGACGGATTTTTACCCATGGATTTAGTTCTGTCGAAAATTACTGACGGAATTTTCGACAGAATATGTATCTATCGGAAATTAAAATTTTCCCAAAACAAAAAGAACATACCCTAGCTTTCTCAATCACTCACGTTTCACTCACCCTAGTGTTCTTCATCATCTCAGTCACTCCACCACCCATGTTGTTGCACGCTCACTGCCTTTCTCACTCACTGACGTTAGCGCGTATCCTCTCACCCACATCATCATGTTGTTGTTGTTGAGCCCACACCGTTATTGTACACGCCACCGTCGCTGGTTCATAATTTTTTTGTTCCATTTTACATTTACTTATTCATGACATTTTTCCATTTTTATTCATAAAAATCTTTTCCATAAAATTTAAAAAAACTGAAATGGACAGTTGCACAAGACATACATCACTAGGGAAAATCTTTTTACACATATTAAGCATGTCATGGTTGTCCTAAATATGTGAGCAAGTTTTAATATTTAATAGTCATCAAGATTTAGTGTAGCTGGAATTTATTATCAATTGTTGTACTACCGATATTGTTTGAAAATATTTATCACATTAGCGTTATCACTGCTCACAATCGTTACAATCAGTTGAAGACCAAGTATATTGAAACTCTGAAATCTCAAGTTGTTCTTAAGTACTCTATTGGATAGTTTTGGTGAATTTTCTACTAGAAATCACTAACAGACTTAAACTACCTAATATGTCCAACCAAAAAGGTAAAATGCATCCCTAACCTCTTAATTTCCTGCTAATCACATATGACTGTAATGTTCATGTATTAACCTTTAGAAATTCAAAATGTTTACACATAATGTTTCTTAGGATATGCTAGAGAGAAATTATTACTCAACTATTTCTTAGGATATGCTAGGCATAGAGGTTTAGAAAATTAAAAAGAAATAATTGGTAAGCCGCAAGGTTTCAATGGCTTTAATACTGCTTCTTATTTTAATTAATGTAAGTATATGGTTGTGAACTCAAAGGGATACTAAAAGTAAATAAAATATGAGCTTAAACACAAAAGGTTTAAATATGATTTTTTTAAGGTTTAAACTAGTTTTAGGTGTCTAATGTGTAAATGAAGTCCTTCGCATGTAGTTTATACTAATACTTACATGCATCCCAAAACAAGATTTCGAAATGTTTACAAGTATGGTCTAATGCAAACTAGAAGATTAGTAACATGGCTGATTGGGCTAAAACAACAAAACACCTTTGCTATTTTCATTCTAGCTATAGAATTGTCCAAAAGAATTGGTTAACTTTATTATAATATTGAGGTTGGCGATGTCATTTAGGCAGAGAAAGTTCTATTATCTTTAATGTTACTTCAATTACCAAGTCAAAATGTGGCATTGACACTTAATGTTCTAGTTTCATATACTATTATGTGAGTCCATGATAATGGTGCTTGTAACTTGTAAGATATTAGTACTTATTCTGAATTTGAAGTGGTTTGATCATTGATGGTTGATTGTTTTCTTCTTTGCATCCAAATGAATGGCAAGTCATAATAGGAAAAATGTCAATATGAGTTGTAACTTTCTCAGGATAAACCATAAATTGGGATCTTTTGGCACATGGCTATTTATAAGAGGTTTGAGCCATTATTGAACTAAAAATAACGATAATTGTATGTGCAATCTCTATATTGGTAAGAAAGGAGGGAAAAAAATCAACCACACAAAGCCAAAATAAATAATTAGTCGAAGTTCATATGTTATTATCTATATATTATAAAATTAAATACTATAATCCATATATAGTATTCACTTCTTTACTGCAAATTGGGAATAGGATTTGGGAAGGTACAGTTGGTTCCTGGTGGCATTCTATTACAGAACATTCTTTCAATTTTATAGAACATATTTTCTTTTTTCCATTTTTTACAGTTACTACTATCATTAAGATTTTCTTATTCTTTTTAGTATAACATCACTTGTTACCTTCAAGTAAAACAAACAAATAAAGCCAACCTTTTCTTCAGTTCTATCATATATTTATTCAACAGTTTTGAAACTTTAAAAACAACATAGAAATACATTATATTTCGTGGGTAGGTAAAATGGTTCATTTCCTTCACCCCTCATTTTCATTGTCATGAAATTTTTTGACAGTGGTCCAAAAGTGCAGGAAAAAGTTACCAGCCTTCATATTTGTCTTTTTAAAAAAATTGAAACAAGTTGGCTATAGAGCTCACTGATTCTTCTTCTTCTACACATGATGATAAACCATGATGAGTTTGTCTTTTTTATAAACTAAGATAAGAACATCATTTACCTAGTGGTGCTGCTGATCAAACTAAGGGGAGAAATCAAAATGATTTTGATCTTATTTATTTTATTTGGTAATTCTTGCTTATATCATTTACTTACACGTGAGATTATAAATAATTTACTATTTGTTCAAATAGGGCTTATTAATTATAGTGGTTGGAGATGAACATTTCAGTTGTCTTTGATTTTATCCCTTTGCATCATAAGATCATTCACCACTAATTAATCTATTAAGACCTTAGCCCCCACCCGGAAAAAAACACTAATAAAAAACTTGTTTTTTATGATGCACATTCTAAGACGGTTATACGGAAACCGTCTTAGAATGTGACGCAGTGACATTTTTGTAATTAAGATCACTGTATTTTATTTTTATGACGCACATTCTAAGACGATTATGAAAAGCAGTCTTACAATGTGACACGGTGGCATATCTGTAATTATTGAAAACTTAAATAATGACGGGTTTCAAGAAAGAACCGCCTTCGTTCCTTTGTAAACTAAGTTAGTAACCCTAGCTTGTTCTCATTCATTTCATTTTCAATCGAGGCTTTCTCCCCCATTTCTCAACCACTCCACCCCATGTATAACGCCGCACCCCACTCCTCCCCTCCAAACCTAAAGCGTGTATCACTCCCTAGTGATTTAGTAGTGAATCTGAAAATGTAGCTAGAGAGATGAGGACTAATGAGATTATTGAAGATGGTGAAAAGGGATACTAAACCAAGAAGAAGAAGAAGGAATGTGAAAACAAGAGAGATCCTAGAGTTGTGAGGTGAAACCCTAGGGTCATCGGTGAAGAAGGATCACATGTGCCGGTCGTGGACCTTGGACGAGTGTCGATCGTGCTCGTCATCGTCAGTGAGGTGGTTGTCAGGAATTAGAGGGGAGGAATCGTTGGTGCCAGCACCGGCGTCACGCTTCATCGAAGAATTGGAGGCTCGACTGCCAAGGGAGGAAGAGTGTTGGAGCTCCACCATGCTCCGATTCACGATGAAGTGAGTTTTGTCTTTCTCTTTCTATGACTTAATAAGTAACAAGTGCTTGGGTCTTACTCTTAGCAGAGGAGAAAGCAGCGTTTTCTTGTTGTGGCTGAGTCCCATGTGAATTCAAATCCACTTATTTGCGCAATTCATTATATTTTTTCCACAATGAGTAAAGCAACAACTCTATATTATTGTGTTCTCTAATCATATCATTAGGTACTGTTTTCTATTTTTTCTATTCTGGAGGGCATGATTGTCATTCACCGACAGATACCCTTTGCTCCTCTTTGGGTCTGATGAGGGTAATTTCATTTGTATTTTGCCTCTTAATCTAACTTGCATTTTCTTTTGGCTAACATTTTGAATTGCTAGTTGATGTTATAATTACCATGTTTTCTTATACATGGTAAATGCATGTCATTAATTATGATTAAGTTAACTTTTAAGAGAATATACTATCAAATTTAATGTAAAGGGGTGGTTGTATTAATTCTATCGACTTGCTTTTGCTTACTGTTAATGTTATTTATAGCCACTGACTCTACTTTCAAGCCCATTTTCTCACATCCTTGAATAAGAATCCGATTCAAAAAACTTCCTTCTTCCACTAATCTTGTTTATGAAATGAAGGATTATCTTGATTGGTCTGAAGGAAAAGGGGTATTGTTTATTGTTAACTGTTTATTATCCTGATTTTGGTTAATAAGAATTAGTAGAATGCACTGGCATTGAATGCTAAATTCTCCTTAAATTTGAACTGAAAAATTCCAGTAGTAGAGTAGTTACTCATTTTTTTAATGCTGATAAGTTATTAATGATTTTGGTTAAGGATGATTTTTCTCAACTTCTCATTTTTGTTATTTCAATCTTATTGTTAGTCTTTCTTATCACGTATGGTTCTTTATCAGGTTCTCTGTTGTTGGGCTTCTTCAAGATGAAGTTGATCAAATGGTCTCTGTTATGAAGGTTGAAAAGGCACCTTTGGAATCATATGTTGACATTGGTGGTTTAGATGCTTAGATACAGGAAATTAAAGAAGCAATCGAACTTCCCTTGACGCATCTTGAACTGTATGAAGACATTCGTATCAAGCTTCCTAAGGGAGTCATTTTATATGGAGAACCTGGAACTGGGAAGATGTTGCTAGCTAAGCTGTGCATTTTTTGGGGTTTCTTATATGGGGTGTTGGAATATAATCCTGACATCAATTTTATTCCTCATTTCTCTGTTTAATAACATGGAGTTTGAAATTCTTTCTCATGTCTTCTTCCACAAAAAAGAGATTTGAATGTTTATCTGATTTATATGGTTTATGCATTACAAAGTTTTTTTTTACATGTTTGTGTCTGCAAAATTGATTTTTCATGTTACTTGTTTGAAATTCAGTTATTTGCTAGTTATTGATTGGTAGCTTTACGGATACTGGAGGGCATTGCATGAATTTTCTCTTAAGACTTTTCGATTTCATAATTGATGTACAGAAGAAAAAAGTTCTTGAGTGTTTAAGATATTAATCTATGGTTGATGATCTTGATAGTAAAGTGAAGCTATAAATATAGAAAAATTCTTTGATTTTGTTGAAATTACAGGGTTTTAGGAATTAAGAGAGGAATTTGAGACAATAGAGACTGGATAATATTTTCTTGAGCATTGCAAGGTATTTTAATGTTACAAGATATGATACACTGACCTTTATTTATACTATTATTAGATCATAATCCTAAGTAAATAAGGAAACAAGTAATAAGATAAGAAATTGTAGGAGATAATACGGAAATATGAAACTAATCCTACAGGATAACATAATATACCTTTGTTTAAAAAAAAATTCTTCATTAAAAATTATATTGATATTATTTAAGCATTTAAATATCACAACAAATTTTTTATTCCTACAGGTGTTAGACATCATTTAATTAACTCCAAACATGGTTACAACTAACAAAACTTGTGGTAATTTCTATCTGATGAAATTGATGTCGCTGGTACAAAGAGGTAAGTTGTCAAGTATCAGCTTCTAGAGTCACTTTTTTAAGACATTTTCTATCCTCTTTTTTCGGATGTAGTTTTTTGTTTTGGGAGGAGCAGGGGTACAGGACTGGTAGAAGAGTGATATCATGAGTCAATTCTTATTATATGTCTCTTATATGCTTTGCAGGTAAGATGTCCACTCAAGTGGAGAACGTGAAATTCAGAGGACTATGTTGGAGTTACTGAACCAGTTAGATGGTTTTGATTCAAGAGGTGATGTTAAAGTGATTCTTGCAACCAACAGAATTGAAAGCCTTGATCCAGCTATCTTAGTAGGATATAGCCATCATTCAATTTAGGCATAAAACCTAGTTTACGGTCCTAGCTGCATCGTAGAATTTAGGCATAGAACCTGGTCGTATTATAATGATGAAGTTATAACACAACCATGGATTTTATTTGCTGTTACTTTGTGTTATTTGTTTTCCTTTTTTTCTCTTTGGAGAAGAGATATGGAGATGCCTAAAATGAAGTGATGACCCAATTAAATGGTAGGGGCGCATGATTAGTTACTACCACTGTGTACTTTCTTTTATTATAGCCTAACAATATATATTCTTATTACAATTTAGTATCAAGATATCAACATGTGGAAAGTAAAAGAGCTATCATGAGGCTGGAACAAGGTTCCCATTCTTGTATTCAAAGAGCCATTGATTCACATGGAGCATTTGCCATTTTGTACAGTCGCCACTCAAAGCATTATATTAAGAAACCTGAGGTATTTGAGCATGTAAACAGGTTACTCGGTCAACTTGTCATTTGAGTGATCTTTTTTACAGATTCTGTTTCAAACACTCAAAGCATAACGAGCTCATGTTATTTATTTTTTAATAACTTCTTAAAAAAATCTCACATGCATTATATATATGGTTACTCACACACACTCACATTTGGTTGTTTTATTCAGATTGTGTTCTTGACTTGAGGCAGCAATCTGCTTGTAAATTATTAAGTAAGTTTTTTATGAAAGCAAACTCTAAAGGAAGTAGTAGTTGGATAAACATAAATGTGCTTTGAAAAGAGTGTTGCACTGGGATAATTTTTTTTCAATACTTAAATTGAATTTAAGATATTGGATAATGCTTTAATGATGGCTCAATTCATCCTGTAGGTTTTACTTGGATGGGCAACTGAAAGTGTTCCCGTGGACATTGACTTGGGCAAAGAAGGACATGGCAATGCAATATCTTGACGTCAAGTTAGTTATATTTACCAACTTAAACTTAAATGTCAATGTTGTAGCGACTTTTTGCTGCATTTGATAGATTTTGGATAAAAACATGCATAATGTACATCTCATTTTCAAATTTATATAATAGTGTTTACATCTGAAAACAAGTTACATTGTACTAATAACCTCAATATGGTTTATGAAATACTTCAACAGCAAAATAACGCATGGTCTTTCTTACTGCTGTAATGTTGTTTTAGATCAGAGAAATGCAGAAAACAAAAGTTCTGTTGATACATCAGTAGTTCTCCCCATTTTTCCTCCTAATTTTAGCTTCAAAGAGAAATGAATGTCATCCTAGGAATTTAATGAGAAACATTGTGAATTTTCCGTACACATTATATCACACTTGTGCATATGTAACTTTTAGGTGAATAAGCTAACTAACAAACTATATGTTAAATAAAGATCATTTTGCATTTATATAAACATGTAGCCACTTGTACCAATTTGCATGGCCAATATATAGCTAGATCATGTACTTAACCATTCAGTTAAAGAATAGGTCTAATGTACTATATTGATACACGTAGCCGTCTGATTGTTAGTCTTTTTAGAAAATTAGAAACTACTCCCTACAATATCATTTTTAGAAAATTGTTAGTCTTTTTTTATAATTCTTTTTTTTTCTAATTATCTCTTGCAATATTTTTCCTTCCTCGAAAATATACTTAGTTAATTAATGATTATTTTAGTAAAAAATAATAAATAATGAAAATTAATGGAGATAAAATCTTCTTTCTCTTATTATGAATGAAAACTTTAGTAATTAGATGAAAAACATGTAAATGGAAAGAGAGATGATTAATTTTAAAATATAAAAGATAATTTTGGAAAAATAATATAAATTATAAATAAATTTCATTTCACTAACTAAATTAATCATTAATGTCACACTGACAAAAAAGTAATCATAAATTACTTGAAAGAGTCTTTTATATATGGATAAATTAAAATTCATCAAATAAATATTAATATATTTTAAATAAATATTTTGTAATACCTTTATAAATTAACTCTTATTGAAATTTCATGATTTTTTACAAAAAAAAATTTAATTCTCTTCAAACTTTCTTTCTTGCGCATAGTAACTTCATTTTGAAAAGATGGCTAAATTATCTTGGGTGTGTGGAGTGAAAGCACCAGAGATGACAAAAGTTTAAATCTAAATATAAAGAATCAAACTACATTTAGTAGTAAATTAAAATTATTCATATATTGCTATAAATTTACATATATAAAACATTTTAATATAATGGTTTTGCCAATTAAAAGTGATTGTAATTAGTTGATCAGCTAATGGGTACATCTTGTACTGGATCTTAATTACCTTTTTTTTCCTCCATAAAATTTTTATTTAACAAAAAATTATTAATTGATCATGAAAAAAATTCTAAAAACATAAGAAGGAAAACGTGAAAACATGGACTAGTTTTACACTTCCTTTAACTTTGTTAAAATTGGACTAGTTTCATCCACATTATTGACCAGTCGGAATGATAGCATGAAAACATAAGAATGCAAATTTGAGAATAACCACTTTCAAATTTTTTACTATTGTCTTATCGTGTAACTAATTAATTTTCTCTAGGTTTCTTTCTCTCTAAATCTTGATATTATACATAGATCTAAGATGTTAAGGTACACAGGCTTTTGATCAAATCAATATTATTCTTGGACCAAACTTTTGAGAATAACCACTTTCAAATTTGAAGTGTAGAAATTAAGGCACTAGGTAGATAAACATATTCTTTGAGGGAGAAACTCTTATATGTGTTAGATTTGTGTCTACATAAGAGTTTCTAAAAAAAGACTGGTGGAAAAATATTCATTATGACTTATACATGTACTTGCTAATTAACTAACATCTTTCTTTCAAGTTACTTATACTTTAGTAAAGAAGCATCTCGTGCGAAGATGTTGAAGGTCATTGGTGATTCAGCTAACCCTTGCATTTTAGCCAGTTATAATGGTAAACATATATATAGCCCCTCCCCCTTTAATTTTATCTGTTCACTTAGAGAAATTACTATAATCTTGAATAATATCCATTTAGATTTTATATAATCAAATTTTATTATTTTTTATCGTAAATTAAAAAAGCTAATTATGTGTTACATGAAATTTAGATAAGACTATGGAAACATGCATAATAGTCTAAATCCTACAATAATTTTTTGCTAAATAAAAGTAAAAAGCCTTAAAATTTCAAGTAGATATTTATTTTATTTTTTATTTTTGTCTTTCCCGAGCTTAAAGATGCCAATAACATGTAAACAATATTTTTATTCTTTAAAGGGACCTACACATATTCGATCGGGAGTTAAATATAAGGCTTTGGCCTCCACTTCTAGGTCCAATTTCAATAAATGTCGAGAGGTAGCTCTTAAAGCTCTGAAACTGAATGAACCATGCCCTCATTAGAAGTGCACTTTTGGCGGGATATGGAACGGTGGAGGGAGGAGTGGACAAAAAATCCTTTATGTTACTAAATCTTTCTATTATCTACATGTATTTATTGTTTTATTTAATCATGAGATATTTTATTTGTTTGCTTTAGAAATTATTTTTTATGCTTTTAAAAGAAATGGTTTAGTAGTTAAAATTACTAAGATAGTAATTTTTATTCAAAAAGAATTACTTGCAGTTGCAAATCCACTTCTTGAAAGTCGATTTTGCTTAGATACAACTGCACTTATATACAAATTTATGAAAATGCATCAGATTATTGGAGCTATATATGAGGTAGAGAAACCTCATATATAGAGTGATGATGGAATTGGTTTTTTTTAGCATCTCCATGTGAGTACTCTTTTAGAATTATAATTAAATTTGTCCTACTTTAGTTTAATAAATATAATATGATTTAATATTTCTTGAGCAAGTATAATACAAATTTAGGTTATTTGGAATTATTATCTTTGAAGGTCATTCGCATTATGAAATTGGTGCTTAATGGTGTGGATACCACTTGCATTAACCTCATTCAACTTTGATTAATCAAATTTGACTTCACATGTTTTTATTAAGTTAGCCATATATATTTGTACTAATCACATTTTGTTAGCAAAAAATAAATAATGATTGATTAAAGTTAATTTTCGTTGAAAATGAAAAGAGCATTACATTTGAATGTCATTTGATATACCAATTTTTTAAGACGCTTTCTAAGACGGTGGTTAACTAATAACCGTCTTAGAATGCTCACTTTCTAAGACGATTCTTAGCTAACCACCGTCTTAGAAAGTACATTTTCTAAGACGTTTCTTATCTGGGACATCTTAGAAGTCTTAGAAAGTGGACATTCTAAGACGATCTTTAGCTAACGACCGTCTAGGAAAGTACAATTTCTAAGACGGTTGTTAGCTGAGACCATCTTAAAAAGTGTAGTTTTTAAGACGGTTGTAAGTTAAGATCGTCTTAGAAATTATATTTTCTAAGACGGTCTCAGTTAACAACTGTCTTAAAATTTCTACTCTTTCTAAGACGGTTGTTTACTGACAATCATCGTAGAAAGTTAGATTTTTTTTACGACAGTCATAATACAACCGTCGTAAAAAAAATTAAATTTCAGCAACATTGAATATAAGGATGGTTCTTAACCGTCGTGAAATGCATTTATTAACCGTTGTTAAATGACTTTTTTGCAGTAGTGAAAAGGCCCACAAGCCACCATGCATGCATACCAATACACAACACAATTATTAAACATAATGTTGATGATTCCATATTATTATTTTATAGATTATAGTTTATCTGAATAAAAAAATTCAACAATTATTTTGGTAAATTTTATAAATTCAAGGTAAATTATTTATTGTAAATTCTATTTTGTCTAAATAATTTGGAGTGATAAACAGAAGAAATAAAATAAATTATATCAATAAATTTGGGTCAAAATGTAAGTATATGTTTTGCTGACTGAAAAATGTCTAATTTAAATTTAGTACTAAATAGTTTTACACTTTCTATAAACATAAATTTGAAGACTCAATCTCAATTTCTTAAGCATTAATTAATTAAACTCAATGGCAAGCGACAAAATCACTTGTAAACAATGTTATTTAATCTTTTTTTAACAAATTCATATATTAATATAATTTTGTGATATATACAAGTTACGCGTGAGGTATGTGCTTATGCAATCATGTTGGGAAAAGATAACTCACTAGTAATGTTATTTTTTCTTGTCTCTTTTACTATTTTTTTTATTTTAAACTTTCGTGAATGTGGGTGATTTGAGATATCAATATTAATATACTTCATCTCAATCTCCTTTTCACTTCTTTTTTACTTCTGGTTTTCAATTCATTTACTTATTTTTTTGAACAATTTTTTATAATTTTTTCTTAAATATATATACATGTGAATTAAGTGTCATGTAGCATAGACAAAAATTTATTGTAATTTCCCATCATAAGCATTTTTAAATAGTTTATTATTCAAGTAGAATATTAATTATGCTTCATAAACCATGTTAATTACTTGCAAGACGCATTTACTACGATTTCCCATTATAAGCATATTTAGATAGTTTATAGATAACCGTTTTTAAACTTTTTTCTTTCTCTCTTACTCTAAGGCTCAGAGGTGTATTTTGTTAGGTGATGACTCCCTTAGTCACATGTACATTCCATTATTTAGGTTAGTTGTGGTTTTTTTTATTCTAGTTGCTTTAAATGTTGTATTCTAAATTTGTTAATTATATTTTTTGTTGTGGTTATGCTATTTATATTTCATGCTTTGTTCATTTAGAAATACAAACACTATGTATGTGATTTTTATGTTCACCTAAAACATCACCAGAATTCTTGCTACTAATAATAGATGACAACTCTAAGATTATGTATGTGATTTATGAATGTTAATACTTTTTTCTTAAATATACAAAACATGATCTATATTCCTTTGAATCATCGTTGGATGTACAATAGATGTTATAGAAGATGACCAGTAGAGACACTCTACCACCGGATATTTTGATTACTGCCTTAGCAACACTTGTTACTATTGACATATTAGACATTGTGCTTTGATTTTGAATTTATTTTTAATTTAAGTGAATTTTTTTTTATCATTTTTTTGGATTTATGAATTTGAGTATTTCACTAATTACATGTATGTGTTAATTTAAATATTGACATTAAATAATATAAATGAAAAAAATATTCTTGAATTACCAATGTTAAATAATATAAATAAATAAAAATGAAACAATAAATTCCTGGAAAAAAAAAAGAATTTCCAACGGATTTTACCGTCGGAAAATATGGCCATGGGGAATACCGATAAATATATCTGTCGAAAATTTCTCACAGATATTTTCGTGGGTAATTCCGTCAAAAATTTCCCACAAATATATTCATCAATAATTTTCAACAGATTTTTCCATCGGAAATTTTTCACGGATATTTCCGTCGGTAATTTTTTATGGATATATCCGTCAAAAATTACCGACGACCTCTTTTCGACGGATAGATCCATTAGAAATTACCAACGGGCATAAAATTTTGTCGGTTAGTATTTCCTACGAATATTTTACGGACGAATTTTGGATCATCGGAAATAATAAATTACCATGGATTTTGGGGGTTACCGACAGATTTGTGCCATTGAAAATACTCTTTTTTGTAGTAAAAAGTTGTCTCAAAGATCAACACAAACTAAGAAGCGCCAACTATATTTGAAGTGTTGAAACTCTGTCAAAAGAATTGGATGATCAAACATAAGAAATTAGAAAGTTTATTCTTTGCTTAGGAAAGTTAGTCGTTTGTATTTAAGCTTAATTGTATATCCTCTCGTTGAGATATTTGAATATTGTATTCATTCAAACTTTTTGTTTAAAAAGTCAGGAGTGACTTAGTGATTAAAGAATACTTGGGTGTTCTTAATCTTAGGAGAGAGATTAAGGGTGTGTGAGAAGTGGCCTAAAAAATACTTGTTGTAGCTAGGAGTGACAAGTCAAAATATTTGTTTGTAATCAGTTTAATTAGTGAAACCTTTTACAAGTTGTAAAGGAGAACTGAATGCAAGTTAAGTTGAGTGAACTAGTATAAACCAAGTTTTTCTACCTTACTCTTTGTTATTTAAATTATATTCTCTTGAGCATATTTCTATACACTTGGATGCACAAGTCTGTTGCTGAAAACCTTTTATACAAGATTATATGATAGTCACAAAACACTATCTTGTTAAAATTGTTTTTATAACTATTGGATGCATATCAAAATTATGTTTTCAACATCTTATTCAAACTCTCTTATGTAAACATCGTCCATTTTGAAAAAGATTCACTTTTGTCTAACACACTATTCAACTCCCCCTTCTAATGTGATATTTGTTATTTCATACCTCATAAGTGATTCTACACAATGAACCCTTTGCAACTATTTAAGGAATGTTGGATTTGACCACTTAGTGAGGTTCAAGTGAAAGGGTTTTAAAAGGTTTTTTTATTATACTATTTTTTTAAAATAAGATTGACTCTTATGTGACATGAGGCTTGCTATTTTGACTACTGAGTCCCACCTGAGATGTCACGTGAGAGTTGGTACCAATTTTAAAAAAAGAAATACATGTGACATTAAACAATTTTGTTCGTCACTCAACATGAAATGTGTTACTTAAAGTATGTTCTTCCTTGTCACATAGGTGGTCAAAGTAAAAGTAATTAATTTGACTAGTGACTTTGATTTCAACTACCTATGTGATATGAAACTAGTTAGTTTGACCAACAACTTGATTCATGAGTGTTTAAAACACCTAATGTTGATGATATGTTTCAAAATAAATTTGTTTTAATATTTAGGCTTAAAAATGCTTTAAGCCCTTGATAAATTAACAAATTTTATTTTGGATCCCTAAATATTTATTGTTTGTGTTGAGTCTCTAAAAAAATTATTTTTAATCCTCGTTATTTTGTTTTAGTCCTTCTAATATATTTTTTTTTTATTTTAGTCCTCATATAAAATTTTATTCATTTTTTATTAGTCCATTTGAAAAATATTAGATAGAAACTTATAAGAAATGATCTACATATTATAGGGACAAAAACGAAAAAATAAATATATTATATAAAAAAATTGTTTTGTTAGAGACAAAACATAAAATTTTTATTAGAGAGTTAAAATAAAATTCTCTAATTTATTAACAACCAAAATATATTTAGGCTTAATATTTAGTTTCTTTTAAGTGTTACAGTTTGATCAAGTTAATTGTTTGCTTTTCAACGAAGACAAATCACAACCATGAAGACTATTATTTCTATTTAGATTTATTTTAGAAACAAGGGAAGACCAAGGTGAAAGTAGTGGAGCTTCAGTTTTCACTGTTTGATCCATAAGCCAAATATGATAAAACCAACCATCATCATGTGTATCAGGTAAATAGCCTCGTGGAAATGTTCAAACTCCTCTTCCAAGACTTTTTCTTCAGGTATCCTTTAGCTTTTCTTTTCATTTTGTTAGACAAAAGCATACTGAAAAATTCCCAATGCAACATGTATATAGCAAATTAGCTAATCAAGAATCACATAATTTTTTTTTACAGAAGAATCACAAATTATCAATTAAATAAAGTCTTACAAAATTGTGTTGATTAGACACCCCATCCCCAAAAAAGAAAAAAGAAAGAACATTCCATGAAACAAAAAAGAATTTCGGTTTTAGCAAAACCGATGTTAACTACTTCATGTTAACATCGGTTATTTAACAAACCGATGTTAACATGATGTTAAGATGAATATGGTAACATCAGTTTTGGCAAAACCGATGTTAACTTCATAGAGTTAACATCGGTTTTGAGAAAACCAATGTTAAGGAGTTTATCTTAACATCGATTTTTTAAAAAACCGATGTAACCTATTTGATGTTAACATCGGTTTTGCCAAAACCGATGTTAACTATATTCAGTTAGCATTGGTTATCCTTAAAAAACCGATGTTGTTATGTTTATAAGTTAAAACATTGACACTTCACAACCCGCGCGCTCGAAAACCTTGCACTCGCTCTTCTCTTTCTCCTCCTGCCTGAAATCGCTCTTCTCTTTCTCCTCCCGCCTGAATTCTGCCGGAAACCGCTCCCTCAACACCTACATTGTCCCACATTGTCTTCAATACTGCCGGAAACCCCTCGCTCGAACCCACAGAACCCCCTACACTGCTCTTGGAATAGTGGCTCGAAGAAAAGCCTACATACACTCCTCCGCTAGGTACTAGGGTGCTGAAACACTCGTGGGTGCTCAAAGCTCAAAGCTTTCTCCGCGAGGTACGTAGGTCAACTTCGTGTATGCTAAGTTTGAGTGGGTGTTCATGTTTTATTGATGATAATAATAATAATAATACGTCAGTTGCAGTATTGTTGATTGAGGTACGAGGAAAGCTTAAAGTTTCGTGTCATTTTGTTAGATCTCACCACCATTGTCACTGTTTGGGTTCGAGGTAAGCTTGGTCTCTTTTTCATTTGTAGTTTAGTTAGGAAACATGTTGAAGTTTGTCTCTGTTAAGAGGATTATAAAATTCCTACCTATATATGATGTGCATATTATAAAATGCAGTGTTTACTAAATGATGCCTAAAAACTACACAATCCCTGTCATTGGCCTAATAATAAAATTTTGGGGGGATGTCTGTTTGATTAATCTGGCATAAATGAAAAAAATTGAAAGAAAAGTATAAAACATTTACAATGTAAATGTTTTGGAAGTATCATAAGCATTTTGATTTTAGAGATCGAGAAATAAAAAATATATATCAGTTATACAAATATGTGTAAAAGTAATATAGTTTACTAATTTGTCCTGTACTTTTTTGTTCAATGTTGTAAATAGTGGTTAGGCATGATGTGACTGATTGGGTTAGTGAAAATTGATTGGGCAGGGTCTGAGCAGAAAGTTGGTCCATATATTTCCTGCGTTGCTTTTTCTAGTTTCTTGGGCAATTTTCAGGTATCCCATTTCTTCAATTTTTGAATCTTTGATACTAGTTTATGTGTGTGAACTGCAATGCATTGATTGCTAGTGTTGCTGCAATGTTTGAATGTTTTGATGTAATTGCTAGGATAGCAATAACTCCGGTAAGGCTACCTACTTTGCTGCTTTTGTTCCTCTGGTCAATTACTTGAGTCTTTTGGTCAATTGTGTATATTAGAGTTGTAGTCAATTGATGAATACTAAAGAAATGCAGAGAAAATGCTTGACTCTTTCTCATCATGCTGACTAACTAGTTTGTAGGTTCAATATCCTTTAGAAGTCCAACTATCTGTTGCATGCAGAGATACGTATTTTAAGTGGAAACATTTACATTCAAATAGAATTCAATTCTTAAAAAAAAAAATAGAAGCATGTTCACTTGAAGTATAGCTTTTAGAAAGATGACTAAAATGTTGTGTGACACACTGCTGCTCTCTCTCTGTCTTTCTGTCTCTCTCAGCCATCTTTAGTCCTCACCACTATTTGACACACTGCTGCCCTCTATATGGCGTAAAGTCAATAGTTGATACACAGAGACACGCACACACACACACACACACACACAAAGACTCACACACACAAAGACACACACACACATAGACACACACACACACACACACACACAAATGAATGCATTGGGTAAAAAGTTAGGGTAGCACCTGTTGTAAAAAAGATGGTAGATTCTTGCCTTAGAGGGTTGAGCATGTGTGAGGATGATCTTATAAGCCTTAGTAAGGAGAGTAGATCATATGGAGGATAGCCTAGTCACTAGAGGCAGAGGGAGAGTAAGAAAAATCGTAAGCAAAAGAATTAAAAAAGATTTAGAGATACAATGGAACATTATGGCATTGTCTGATTCATGTAGTGAACTCCACCTAGTGGGAAAAGGCTTGGCTGTTGTTGTTTTATCAGTCACTGAATAAAGTTGGTTTTACTAATTAGGGTACTTCAGTTATCCCAAAATAAGATATATGGCAATACAAGTACATTCAGCCACTCCAAATACATAACTTAAACATACACAACTGATGAAGGAATCAGATTCCTTCTGTTTCACATTTATTTAAAGGCAGGGACAGTACTTCAGCAACCATAGAGCCCTTAGATAGAGATACTGTTGGGAATTCCTCTGAAAGTCAATCCCTCCTCACTAGAAGGATAGAGCAAAGTGTAAGGCATTTTAGCCGGCCCATAGCGGTTTCTCAATGTCTCATCATTGTTCTTCTCTATAAGCTTCTTTTCAATCTCTTCAAGATTCTTTCCAAACCTCTTAAAGGCCTCTAATGGCCCGACATCAGATGTCCAGTAGTCACCACCATCTCTCTGCCCAAGGTAGAACTCATCAGATGCGTGCCTTGATAAAATTTCTATAACTGTAAGGTCAATGAGGGTCTCTTTCTTGCAGTAATAGTCTTCAAAAACTCCTTCTCAGGGTTCTTAGCCAATGCATCATATTCAGGAGACCCTTTCTCAGGCATGAATCTCCTGCTAATAGTTGGCCTATTCAGGATTAAACCTCCATATGGATACTGTCCAAAGTTAACAACAGCATGAAGAGCTGAAGCAATCCATAGCGGAAGCTTCAACCAACTCTTCACGAGTTTGCATCTTTTGCCACCATGGCTTATCCTTCAAATCCCCATGACCCACCTCTACAAGTTCTTTCCACCAAGCTTGGAGCTCGGGGTCTTTTTGAAGTTCCTCAGCTGACTTGTAGTAGAATGAGACATATTCTTCCACCTAAGACTTGATAGCATCCCATATCTCTAGCCCATCAGAAGCATAAGGATAGTCCTCAATCAAAAGTCGAACTCCATGGGGAGCAGATGGATCCTTAATAGCAACTCCTCTGAATTAAAAGCACCCAAATAACATTGATTAGCACAAGAGTTATATCAAGCCTGAAGCCTTTTTTCTTCTTATGTCATTGATGACTTTTTATATCATGCATTCATGTGTTCCCCCATTGTATGCACTTTGTGATTTCTTTTCTTTTTTTAATTTACTGTCAAACACAAAACTAAAGCTGAATCGAAACAAGAAACTGTTTCCAACACAAAAGACTAGAGCTGAATCCAAACAAATAGAAACAATCATGGCTAGAAATAAAAAAAATAAATTAAAATAGAATTAGATTGATGGAAAATTTAGGACTGTTATTCGTTCGTTGGCGAGACTGAGAATGAGGTGACAGAGTTAATTTCTGGCTTATCAGACCAGCCTGGGCTTTGAAATAGGCTAGGTCAGGCCTTAAGAATTGGTCCATAACAAGCCTTGGTCCATAACAGGTAAAAACCTTGATTTATTTTAATAACTAAATTGATAAAATTTACATTTTGTAAAAACTAATTAAAAGTGTAACTTTATAAAATTTGGCAAACAAGACAAAGACTAGAGAAGGTAGGTATATAAGTGACTTACATACTAGGAAAAGATAATAAATTAATAAGTAATTATTGAGTCATTAAATTAACCCAGCTAATATTCTTATTAACCTAATTTTTATTTTGCTCAACTTCTTCTAACTAACCTAATAATATAAGGCTATGTTGAACTCATTATTTTTATTTTGCTCAACTTCTTCTAACTAACCTAAAACTTGAATAAATAATGGACCTAAAATTTTCTCAATATTTGTGTTATTTATCTTGAATTTAAACCTGTTTAACTCCTTATTATTTAGAACCACAAATGTTGATAACTAATTATTGTTTAATAAACTATTGTACCCAAAGATATATCACTGTCATTTTCTTTATTAAGTAAGTGGTAGCAATGCAGAGGAAGGATCTGTTGAGGGAGAATGAGATGATTGATCATTCAAATCAATGGTAGAAGATAGAAACCCCATCCCATGTGAGAATTGAAATTAGCAATAGTGGGTGCATCATTCTATTTGCACCCTCCCACTCCTTTCCCTCTACCAGACATGCTCTTATTTTCTTACTCGTTGTCCACTCTTGCATAATCAATTAGAGAGAGAGAGAGAGAGAGAGAAGTCTATGTATCCATCATCAAGGTAGTAGCAGTAGTAGTAGGAACACCCAAACGGCAGAGTAGTGAATGAAATTGGGGAGAGGAGAGGACGAAGAGCTTGTCCTTTACAGACTGTACTTACTCCCTCGCCCCCACCAACCAACACTCTCCATTCTCATTTCATTTCTCTATATAAATAACCAAACCCTACTATACTATAGTCTCCATTCTCTATACCAATGTTGATGTTAACCTCTTGCCCCTAGGATGTGATGTAAAAAAGGGAGAGAAGAGATGGTGGGAGTGCCATAAGAGAAGATTATGAGGGAAGATGGTAGGTAGGTAATTTTACCAATGCTGGGGGATGAGATTTGGGGGTGAGACTAGAAACCCCCAACTAATTAAACTAGAGTCACTTGGGTTCAACTCTATATTTAATCTAAGCCACTTATGTATGAAAGGCCACTTTTACTAGTAACAACACCTATTTTATTAAACTAATTAAGACACAATTTATTATCCTTTTAGTTATTCTAAGTACTAATATAATCTCCAATTTTATTTTATGCTCTTGCTAAATGCACCTCCCTATTTGCTAAGTTAACCCCCTTGTACCTTTTTTAATCCTATTTCTACACCCCCACGATTGTGTCTTCCTCTTCTTCCCTTCAAACTTCCAATATAAGGTGGAAAAGACCTCACAATTCAAAGAATACTCACACTCGTAGAGGTTTCTATATCTATCTAATGCCAAAAACATGAATGAGGCCTCAAACCTACAAATTAACCTACAATGTGTTGTAAAAAGGAAAATCTTCCTTGTAATTATTGCTTGCAAGATTTTGTATTCTTAATGCATTAATCTGGTCATTGTTTTGATGATCCAAATGATCGACAGAGAATTTATTTGAAAAAAATATTATTTGGGTAGAATATAGCACGCTAACCACAAATTCCTTCAAAGATAATTTCGATTATCATGATGCTAAAGGAAGACAACATTCAAAACGTGCTGACCCAATTTTTTAACTCATCAAATAGTTATGGTTGGAATCACAATTTCCATAACCACTTAATGAATAATGATACCGATTAAAAAAAATTACAATATTGTTGCGAATACAAAGGATGTATCAATGCCCGATTACATGCAAGAGAAAAGTTCTTATTCAAGACACAACAACCTAACAAAAATATATAATGCAAATCGAGATCACTAATTCCTTGACAAGTGGCAGGGTTGAAAGTTATCACATTTCCCCTTTGTTAACTAGTGGACAACGATTCATTCTCTGAAATTTAAGAGCTTGGTTTCAGACTTTCAGTGTGTTTCCAATGTCAATAACAAATCGATATTTAACATCTGCTTTAAGGAGTCGTTCCATTGCTGTGTTGGCAGTCCATAAGAATGACTTCAATGTCAGGTTTGACATTGTGTTTCGCTGCAAAATCAATCATTTCTTGTGTCTCCTTTAACCCTCCAATCAGACTGCCAGCTACTATCTTTCTCCCTGCCAATTATGTTAAATAGTACCTAAGTTAATTGGCATCAATCTACTTAAGTTTTGCACTAAACTATTCTTATATATGAATCATCACATATGCTTTCATGTGCTCTGCATCCTATAAAGGGAAATATTTTTCACATGCTTACCATCAAGTAAAGGAAAGACTGGCAGTTCCAAAGGCTTCTCTGGTGCACCCATCATTACAATCTTTCCATGAGACTTGAGCAAACCAATGAGAGGTAAGAGAGGATGAACCGCAGAAACTGTGTCAATAATACCATCCAAAGCACCCATTGCAGCCTACGAAATTATCAACATTAGTTAATTGAGAGAAATGTGTGTATTTTGATATTTTCACAATATTCCAAATGCATGGCATTGGCATATATATAGTTACCTGCATCTGATGTTGGTCACGGCTTAGTAGAAAGGAATCAACTCCAAGATGTTGTCTAGCAACCTAATAGATGGTTTTTGCAATTAGGAAACAAAAAACCTATGGGGCAAGGTGTTGTATTTGTTGTTCAGAATTCTGGATTGATCAGACTGATACACAGCCTGATTCCTATATCTAGTCGCCTATCTATAACTTTAATGTATCTTTAGTACCTCTAGTACTTTTATCTAATAAAATCTACCTTTGCTATCCAAAAAAAAAGCTCCAAGATGTTGTATTCCTTCATCCTTTTTACTAGGTGATGTACTTATTACTGTGACCTTAGCTCCAAAAGCTTTGGCAAACTTGACTGCCATGTGGCCTAGTCCACCGAGACGAACCACACCAACATGTAGGTCAGGCTTGTCAAGTCCATAATATCTGAGAGGGCTATACACAGTGATGCCAGCACAAAGAAGAGGTGCAGCAGCATCAAGTGCTAAGCTATAAGGAATGCGAATCACAAAATGCTCATCTGCAACCATTGAGTTAGAGTAGCCTCCGTATGTGATGGTGCCATCTCTATATTTGGCACCATATGTGAGCGTATATTGAGGACAATAATTCTCAAGATTGTCATCACAGTTCTGGCAGGTGCGGCAGGAATCAACCAAGCATCCCACACCAACCTTGTCTCCAACTTTGAACTTTTCTACTTTGCTTCCCACCTCTGTCACTACACCAGCTACCTCGTGCCTGCACCATTTCTCACATTAATTAGAATCAAATTGAATTTAGGTTTCTATATGTCAAACTATAATTCCTCGTGCCTAGCTGCATGTTATGCATGCTCAAAAATTCATCATATACTTCAAATGGAAACAAGTTGCATGGAATGAGCACAACTAAAAAATTCCCAAGCATCCTATAGTTGCTTTCAAACTAAATAAACTACAACTATACTGATCCTCAAAGTACAGGCTCTTTAATAGGTCACAAGATTAACAACTTTATGGATGTGTTGTATTTAAGCTGCTTGAACATCTCACAATAACATAAAACATATCCAAGAAGTAAAGCTTATTCCATGTTTGCCCATATCTAAGAAGCTTTAGGATATCTAATTTATATTTTAGGATATGTAAGTTATGGACCTCTCCGAAATCGCACACGGTGGTCAATGTCTCAGCATATCTGTGTTACAGTTGTGGATTCTGTAAGTCATTTTAGATTACTTTTAATTACCTAAGTTATTGCTTTCAATTCATAAATATTTAACTTTGACTTAACATAAACAGGCATCTCACTGATACAAGTATGCGAGCGGGGAATTCTGATATCTATGGATTCCTCGAGCCACAGTCCATTCAGAGGTCTGGGCAATCGCAGTTTGAGTTTGAAAGTTACATAAAGACTTGGATGCAGAGTTCAAAACGGGATATCTATCTTGGAGCCTACCTAAATGGGTAAGTGATGCAATCCTCCCTAGGAAGGGACCAATCACTAGAACCATGAGCAAGAGGCTCCAAGAAGATTGGGCTAGAGCTGTTGAAGAAGGCCCTAGGGTTCTCATGAACCTTAGGGTAGATTTCTGAGCCCATGGGCCAAGGTTGGGTCCAATTATCTTTGTACATATTAGACTAGGATGTCATTATATTTGGTCCTTGTATATAGGGCTCCATATTGTAGGTAGGGTACCCTAGAAATATAGGATTTTTCAGCCCTTGTATTTTTGGGCACCTAGACTAGTTTTTGTATCAGGGGTAGTTTTGTAATTTCACATGCACTAAGTGGATATTTGATGTGTGTGGTTGGAAATAAATTTAATTGAATTGGTAGAAGCCCAATCCAATTAAATTTTAGAGGGGGAGGTGAGCATTTGCTTACTACACCCCATTGCCACATCATATAGTCACACTTTGTGCATGTCCTTCATGCTTTTCATGCCTCATGACACCTAAGCACACTTAGTGGAGAATCTTGGAATTGATCTTGGATTAGTGGGCTGAACCATAACTAAAATTCACTAATCATAATTAGTGAAATTTTGGCTCCAAAGTTTGGCTCCACAAATTCAATTTCAAATTCAAGTAAAATTTGAATTTCCCTCCAATTTTGTGTGACACTTAGGCTATAAATAGAGGTCATGTGTGTGTATTTTTTTGAACTTTGATCATTTGAATATTAACTTTAGATTTCAGAGCTCCTTTTGAGCACAAAATTTCGTGCTCTTCTCTCCCTCTCCCTTCATTCATCTCTTTCTTCCTCCAAGCTCTTATCCATGGCCTCCTATGGTGGTGAGCTTCTTCTAGACTCATCTTCTCCTTGAAGTGGCGTCTCCTCTCTCTCTTCCTTCTCCATTCCGCTGCCATTTATCTTCGAAGAAGCAAAGGAATCAATTGATGAAGAAGATCCTAGGCCTACAAGCTCCAATGGAGCTTGCATCATGTGGTATCAAGAGCATCTTCATTTAGGTGATGTTCTTTTGCTTCCTCTATCTTTTTGTTCGGTGAATTCTCTTTAATTCCTTGTTCTTCATCTTATTCTCCATGTATATCCTCCATTGTCTTGTGGTTTGGTACTGTTTAGAGTAGATTAAAAAAAAATAAACCGATTAAATCTTAGATCTACACTTGTTCTTGCATTTCTATGGTTCAAATTTTGTAGATCTACTCTTGAATCTTGTTTTTGTGTTGATTTTAGGTTCTATCATTTTTCATTCATAATATTCTTGTGCTGAACATTAGATCTAAATTTTCTTCCAAAATATTGATTAAAAAAACACAAAAATCTAAGTGTAAATCACTTAATCCATGTTGTCTTAGAGTCATGTTTAGTCATAGTAATTGTCACATTATGTTCTAAGTTTGTGTTGAATTTTATTTTGTTGATTGAATGCTAGATACATTTGCTCATGTATTCTTGTTATTCTTAGCCTATCTTTTGAATTTTGAGTCTAATTCATGCATGTTATTTAGTTCATAACATGTTCTAAATCAATTCCTAGAAGTAGTCTTGTTCTTGAACATTTTTTTTGCTTTCTAAGTTTCCTACATGATGCCTATGATGAAGTTGAGTTGTGGTGCTGAGTTGTGGCTGGATTTGTGAATCAAAATAAGTCTTAAGCTCTCTTTAATTGTGTTATTCAAGATAATTGAGCATAAGCAAACACAAATTGTAACTATCCAAGCCTTAAGCAACATAAACACTACTCTTGATTTCTAGGTTGAAATCGCTGGTGCTGGCAGCTTGAACATACAAACTTGTATAAATTACTGGGAATTGGTCACTACGTTTTTTGAGCTGAAACTTTTACTGAATTTTTTAGACATCTGGACCAAAATTATAAAAAAAGAACAAAGCGATTTGGATTAAAGGAAAAATAAATAAAAATCTCACAAGTTGGCAGAAAAATCAGTGTCCAGGAAAAAAAAAAGTGAAAGGAAAGTGTGCTTGTTGTTTTGGCTCAAAATTTGTTCTATAATTGGTGCCTATTTTATACCAATCCTAGTTCTGAAATTTCAATTGAAAATTATTTTGAAAACAAGTGCCAAAACTAGAGGTTTCTTGAGTCTTTTTTTTTTAGAGTTTTTCTACTCTACTCTAGAGCCATTCTAGGTTTCTCTTTGAGTCCTAGCTTGTTCTTTTGTGCTTTTCATTGCTTTAATTGTTGAATAATCCTTGGAAATTTGTCTTGTTAAAACTCTATTGGTTTAGCTTTCATTTCATTTTTTTTTGGTCTTTGGTTATTGCTTGTCTCTTTGTTTCCTTGGTTGTGAGTTGTCATATAGGGAATTGGAAAGGAGGATAGGTGCCATATCTTGAAGAATTTGAGTCAAGAAGAAAGGGGCCAACCACCTTAAGAGCTATTGGACTAAGAAGCACTCCAAATTGAGTGAAACACTAAAGAGAGAATAGCCACCACAATTGAGGACTTTTTTTTTCTTTGTAATTTTGTAATTGGCAATTTGCTTTGCTTTCAAATTTTGTAACAAAAAGGCCTTTCATTGGAAGTAAGTTGGGAGCCTCTGCTAGGTCACCCTACTTCCATTTGTGTGTAATAATTTTAGGCAATTTTCCCTTAGGATAGTGAGTGTTTTGTTGGGAACCTTAAATGAGGTCATCCAAACACTCTTAGGATCTTCCTAGTTTGCATTTCTTGCACTTTAATTTCTTGCTTACTTTCATAGCTTATTTCTTTTACCCTCCATTGTCAAACCACCTAGATAGCTTGCCTTTTACCAATTAGTTTTTACCTTATCTTTCACACCTCTTTTAGTGTTTATTTTGGCTAGTTTCAACCATAGTTTCTTTTACCTTTTGTTTTCAAACCCCCAACAAGAAAGAACCATAACTTAGGAACCAACATGAGTCTTCATTCTTCATCTAGTGTTAATGGTGAGGGTTCTACTCCTAAGGACCCCTTGTATAAGATATTAGATGAGTTGAGATCCCTTAAGTTGAGAAAAGAAAAACAAGAGAGAAAAGAAAAAGGTAAAAAAAGAGTGGAAGAAATAAGTCAAGATGAAAGAGAGAAAATTAGAGAGGAAGAAAGAAGAAAAATAATGAAAGAAATGAAAAGAGAAAAACATGCCTCCTATAGTAGTCATGACTCTTGCAAAAGTTTAAGTGAAGAACTTAGCGACTATTATAGAGGGCGTCATAGTTCACATACTAAACATCACTCCCAAAGAAGAGAAAAGGATAGAAGGCCTCAAGAGGTTAACATTAGCCTCCCATATTTCCACGGAAAAGATAATGTTGAGGCCTACTTAGATTGGGAAATGAAGGTTGAACAACTCTTTGCTTGCCATCATATTAGCGAAGAGAGAAAAGTTCCATTGGCTACCCTTAGCTTTCAAGGGTATGCCCTCTATTGGTGGACTTCCCTTGTTAAAGAACGAAGGATTCATAGGGATCCTCCAGTAGAGTATTGGAATGATCTTAAGAGTGCCCTTAGGAAGAGGCACATTCCCTCCTACTATGAAAGGGAGCTTATGGACAAGCTCCAAAGGCTTAGACAAGGGAATATGAGTGTTGAAGAATATAGACAACAAATGGAACTATTCCTTTTAAGAGCTGGACTTAGGGAGGAGGAAAGAACAAGCATAGCTAGGTTCCTTAGTGGGCTCAATATGGAAGTGAGGGACAAGGTTGAACTCCTTCCATATAGGGACCTAGATGAGCTAGTCCAACTTTGTATAAGAGTGGAGCAACAACTTAAAAGAAAGCCTTCTTCAAAATCTTATGGCTCTCACTCTTATCCAAGGAAGGACCACACCCATGGAATTTTAGGGGCTGCACCTTCAAAACCCAAGGAGGATAAGGGTAAGACCATAGAGAAATACACCCCTAAGACTAGTTCCCAAGAAAGGACTAGCAACATTAAATGCTTCAAATGTCTTGGGAGAGGTCACATTGCCTCTCAATGCCCCACAAAGAAAACCATGATCATGAGGGGTCAAGACATTTATAGTAGTCAAGAGGAGACTACTTCTTGCCCTTCCTCTAGTGGAAGTGAAGATGAAGTAAGGGGTGAAGAGTCTAGTGAGGAAGTCTACCCCCATGAAGAAGGTGACCTCTTAATGGTTAGAAGGCTCCTTGGAGGTCAATCTTGTGATCTATCTCAATCCCAAAGAAAGAACATCTTTCATACAAGATGCAAAATTTTAGATAAAACTTGTTCTCTCATTGTGGATAGTGGATCTTGTTGCAATTGTTGTAGCACAAGATTAGTTTCCAAGTTGAACCTCACTATCATTCCCCACCCAAAACCTTATAAACTTCAATGGCTCAATGAGCAAGGGGAAATGATAGTTAACCAACAAGTGAAGGTACCTTTCTCCATTGGGACATATAAGGATGAAGTTAATTGTGATATAGTTCCCATGGAGGCAGGACATATTCTTTTAGGAAGGCCGTGGCAATTTGATAGGAAGATCATTTATAATGGCCTAACTAATGAGATTACCCTCACCCATCTTGGCACTAAATTTGTGTTGCATCCTCAAACACCTTCACAGGTGGCCAAAGATCAACTAACTATGAAAGATAAGAGGGATGAGGAAGAAAAATTAGAAAAACAAAAGAAAAAGAAGGATAGTAAGGCCTTGTCTTCAAAGGCCAGGGGGAAGGAAAAAGAGGGAAAGGATTCCTCCAAGAAGATTGTTAAGAAGGAAAATCATTTTGCAACAAAAGGTGATATTAAAAGAGCACTCCTTCTTAAACAATCTTTCTACCTTCTCCTATCAAGGGAAACATCCCTTAGCACTGCCACAATTCCTACATTTGGGACCTTACCCCCAAAGGTCCAAGCACTCTTACATGAATTTGGTGATATATTTCCCAAAGAGATACCCCCTGGGCTACCTCCTTTAAGGGGAATAGAACACCAAATAGATTTAGTCCCAGGAGCAAGCCTTCCTAATAGGCCAGCCTATAGGACTAACCCTCATGAGACTAAGGAGATAGAGTCTCAGGTTAAAGAATTGTTGGAGAAGGGTTGGGTCCAAGAGAGCCTAAGCCCATGTGCTGTGCCAGTGTTGTTGGTGCCCAAAAAGGATGGTACGTGGAGAATGTGTACAGATTGCAGGGCCATCAACAACATCACTGTAAAGTATAGGCACCCCATTCCTAGACTTGATGATTTGCTTGATGAGTTGCATGGTGCCAATATCTTTTCAAAAATTGATCTTAAAAGTGGTTATCACCAAATCAGGATGAAAAAGGGTGATGAGTGGAAAACTGCTTTCAAGACCAAGTTTGGTTTGTATGAATGGCTAGTGATGCCTTTTGGGCTCACTAATGCACCAAGCACCTTTATGAGGTTTATGCATCATGTCTTAAGGGATTTCATAGGTAGATTTGTAGTTGTTTATTTTGATGATATTTTAGTGTATAGTAGGAGCCTAGATGATCACTTAGGACATCTCAGACAAGTTCTTTCAGTCCTTAGGAAAAACACCCTCTATGCAAATATAGAGAAGTGTACCTTTTGTGTAGATAATATAGTTTTCTTAGGTTTTGTAGTTGGTAGAAATGGGGTCCAAGTGGACCCTGAGAAAATCAAGGCCATCCAAGAATGGCCCACCCCAAAAAGTGTGGGAGATATTAGGAGCTTCCATGGGTTAGCAAGCTTCTATAGAAGGTTCGTTCCTAATTTCTCTACAATTGCATCACCTCTCAATGAGCTGGTGAAGAAGAATGTGGCATTTACCTGGGGTGAAAAATAAGAGCAAGCCTTTGCTTTGCTCAAAGAAAAGCTTACTAAGGCACCTGTTCTAGATCTTCCTGACTTTTCTAAAACTTTTGAGCTAGAATGTGATGCCTCTGGAGTGGGAGTTGGAGCTGTATTGTTACAAGGTGGGCACCCTATTGCTTATTTTAGTGAAAAACTTCATAGTGCCACCCTCAACTACCCCACCTATGATAAAGAGCTTTATGCCTTAATAAGAGCCCTCCAAACTTGGGAACATTACCTTGTTTCCAAGGAATTTGTCATTCATAGTGATCATCAATCACTTAAGTACATTAGAGGGCAAAGCAAGTTAAACAAGAGGCATGCAAAATGGGTAGAGTACCTAGAGCAATTTCCATATGTTATCAAATACAAAAAGGGAAAAACAAATGTGGTAGCTGATGCCCTCTCTAGGAGACACACATTGTTTTGCTCCCTAGGAGCTCAAATTTTAGGATTTGATAATATTAGGGACTTGTATGCTTTAGATGAACATTTCTCTCCCATTTATGAGAGTTGTGGGAAAAAGGCCCAAGATGGATTCTATTTGGCTGGGGGGTATTTGTTCAAAGAGGGAAAGCTTTGCATACCCCAAGGATCCATTAGGAAATTACTTGTGAAAGAGAGCCATGAGGGTGGGCTCATGGGCCACTTTGGGATAGACAAGACCCTTGTCTTACTCAAAGAAAAGTTTTATTGGCCCCATATGAAGAAAGATGTCCATAAGCATTGCACTAGGTGTGTGGCTTGTTTACAAGCCAAGTCTAGGGTGATGCCTCATGGGCTATACACACCCTTACCCATCCCATCTGCACCTTGGGTAGACATTAGTATGGACTTTGTCCTTGGGCTTCCTAGAAGCCAAAGAGGTGTAGACTCTATCTTTGTGGTGGTGGATAGGTTTAGCAAGATGGCACACTTTATACCATGCCACAAGGTGGATGATGCTTCCCACATCTCAAAACTCTTTTTCAAGGAAGTTGTGAGACTCCATGGTTTGCCTAGGACCATTGTGTCAGATAGAGATGCTAAGTTCCTTAGCCACTTCTGGAAAACCTTATGGGCTAAGTTAGGAACTAAACTTCTTTTCTCTACCACTTGTCATCCACAAACTGATGGGCAAACAGAGGTAGTGAATAGGTCTTTATCCACCCTTTTAAGGGCTCTTCTGAAAGGCAACCATAAGTCTTGGGATGAGTATCTTCCTCATGTAGAATTTGCCTACAACAGGGGGGTTCATAGAACCACCAAGCAGTCCCCTTTTGAGGTTGTCTATGGGTTCAATCCCCTAACACCGTTAGACCTCATTCCCCTCCCACTGGACACTTCTTTTATACATAAAGAAGGGGAATCTAGGTCAGAATTTGTAAAGAAGATGCATGAGAGGGTTAAGAACCAAATAGAGAACCAAACAAAGGTGTATTCAACTAAAGGCAATAGAGGAAGAAAAGAGCTAGTTCTTAATGAGGGTGATTGGGTTTGGCTCCATCTTAGGAAGGATAGATTCCCTACTAAAAGGAAATCCAAGCTTAGCCCTAGAGGGGATGGACCTTTTCAGGTTTTGGAGAGGATCAATAACAATGCCTATAGGTTGGACCTCCCAGAAGAGTATGGAGTCAGCACCGCTTTTAACATTTCTGATTTAACTCCTTTTGCAGGTGGAGCTGATATTGAGGAGGAGGAACTAACAGATTTGAGGTCAAATCCTCTTCAAGGGGAAGGGGATGATGCAATCCTCCCTAGGAAGGGACCAATCACTAGAACCATGAGCAAGAGGCTCCAAGAAGATTGGGCTAGAGCTGTTGAAGAAGGCCCTAGGGTTCTCATGAACCTTAGGGTAGATTTCTGAGCCCATGGGCCAAGGTTGGGTCCAATTATCTTTGTACATATTAGACTAGGATGTCATTATATTTGGTCCTTGTATATAGGGCTCCATATTGTAGGTAGGGTACCCTAGAAATATAGGATTTTTCAGCCCTTGTATTTTTGGGCACCTAGACTAGTTTTTGTATTAGGGGTAGTTTTGTAATTTCACATGCACTAAGTGGATATTTGATGTGTGTGGTTGGAAATAAATTTAATTGAATTGGTAAAAGCCCAATCCAATTAAATTTTAGAGGAGGAGGTGAGCATTTGCTTACTACACCCCATTGCCACATCATATAGTCACACTTTGTGCATGTCCTTCATGCTTTTCATGCCTCATGACACCTAAGCACACTTAGTGGAGAATCTTGGAATTGATCTTGGATTAGTGGGCTGAACCATAACTAAAATTCACTAATCATAATTAGTGAAATTTTGGCTCCAAAGTTTGGCTCCACAAATTCAATTTCAAATTCAAGTGAAATTTGAATTTCCCTCCAATTTTGTGTGACACTTAGGCTATAAATAGAGGTCATGTGTGTGTATTTTTTTGAACTTTGATCATTTGAATATTAACTTTAGATTTCAGAGCTCCTTTTGAGCACAAAATTCCGTGCTCTTCTCTCCCTCTCCCTTCATTCATCTTCTTCTTCCTCCAAGCTCTTATCCATGGCCTCCTATGGTGGTGAGCTTCTTCTAGACTCATCTTCTCCTTGAAGTGGCATCTCCTCTCTCTCTTCCTTCTCCATTCCGCTGCCATTTATCTTCCAAGAAGCAAAGGAATCAATTGATGAAGAAGATCCTAGGCCTACAAGCTCCAATGGAGCTTGCATCAGTAAGTTACACAAAATAACTGAATTTAATTAATGTTTACTAATATACTAACCCATATTCATCCCCACTGCAGTGGACACTGGCAGATGGTGGTCATTGTGCCCAAGGAACACCTAGTTGTCTGATTTTGTTCATTGCATAACAGGCTAGACAACTACCTTAAGGGGATAATTAACAGGTTAGTATTCTTTTCAATGCATTTGCATTCAAATACCTCAACAACACCACTTTTTAATTGTTACTCGCATGCAACAATGCTTTAAAAGGTCTTGATGATGCTACACAGCCTAAATCAAAGGCTCCTGCTAGGTGGATTATCATCAAGGTACGTCATTTACATCAAACTTCCACTTATATATATTTCTTATGTGTCTGTACACTAATTTTTTAATTAATATCCAAATTTCATTATGTATTTAGTGTAATAGATAAAAAGGAAGTACTGAGTATGGCTACTATGTCATGCACTGGATGTCCACCATCATTTTAGGAAGTTTTAGGAATAACTGGAAAGCGGTACGTTTATTTCAAACAAATTCAATTTTTTTATAATTTGTATTACATTATTAACTTATTATCATTTATTTCATCATGCAGTATTTTAACGATCCTAGACCATTGGAGCCAGAGAGATTAAAGGCGTTGCAGATCCAGTGGGCACAGTATTATCTCCGAGTTAGAGATCAGACTTAGGGTATAGGGACATTAAGTTTAGCTTAGTTTACTTTGGTTTAACATTTTTGACATTTCCTATGTAATTTGAACATTGAATTCATTTGTTGATCATTGTTTATGATAAATCAATTATTCAATGTTTATTATGATTAAAATTACTTCAAAGCAGAATAAAATTTTTATTTGCTGGGAATTGGGTCTGAAATTGCATTTTACAGGTACAATTTTGGGTTTATTGTAAAAACAGAAAGTTTATATAAAAAAAACTTCAAAACAACATGGGTTATTAACAGAAATTGATGTTAATATAGTAAACAACATTGGTTATTTACAAAAACCGATGTCAACATTAACCTTAACATCGGTTATGTAAATAACCGATGTTAATATACAAACGTTAACATCAGTTATTTATAAATAACCGATGTTAATATACAAACGTTAACATCAGTTATGTGTAATTAACCGATGTTAATGTTTGTATATTAACATCGGTTATTTATAAACAACCGATGTTAAAGTACAAAGGTTAACATCGATTATTTATAAATAATCGATGTTATATACAAAGACTATAGCAAGACATCAGTTTTCTTGTGAAACCGATGTTAATGTAAAATATTAACATTGGTTTTTCTAGAAAGCCAATGTTAAGATATTACATTAACATCAATTTTACTACAAAACCAATGTGAATATATAACATTAACATCGGTTTTACTAGAAAATCGATGTCAAGGTTCATCATGCATACACTTATTTTGTTGTAGTTCTTTGTGTATAACATCGGTTATTTAGAAAACCGATGTTATCGTTTTTATGTTAACATCGGTTTTGGAAAACCGATGTTAACAATAATTCATTCAACATCGGTACTTTCAACATCGATTTTAAAACCGATGTAGAATGCCGTAAATAACCAATGTTGAAAGTGTATTTTCTAATAGTGTAATGAAAGGGCAATACATAGATAACCACAAACTTCCCTACATTGTTGAAATATCTCCCACATTGAAATGATAAAATCCATTGAATCACATGGTGATAAATCAATATCTGGGAAATAGGAATGCTTATATTTAATATTTTGATAAAACATGACATGTAACCATGTCATGCTACAATTTATTATTAGTTTGTTTATCTTTGTGAAAATCTTGTAGAATGTTTCAAAGGTTGTGATTCAGAGTAATTACTAAAATTCATCTGTGACTTCCTCTGTGCATTTCAAGTTCAACTCATCCTCATCTAATTGTTTCATCAGACCAGTAATAAACATGAAAGTAACATCAACTTAAAAAACAATAACTTATCAAAAGATACTCAAATTAATTACATCATTTTTTTTCTTACTAAAAAAGGGACAATAAGAGGGGGAAGTATTTAGTCTTTGGTAATTCCGTGGGAGAAAATTTTGAGCATTGGCCTTCTGAAACCATTCAGAAGAAGGCACAATTTGTTGCCTATGGATGAATGTCGTTTGTTCGGTATCCGTTTTCTATGAAGTCACATTGCCACACTCTATAAGACTTGAAATTCTTCCTTGGCACATTCTCTACCTTAACAACTAAACATAACCAACTGGGATTTGACATTATGCAACCAAGTAGGGGGAAATCTTGCTACTCAGACAGGAAAAGTCATCAAACTTACTTCATTCTTGGGGTTATCTTACTTGTTCTTAATTTTTTGATATATTTACCCTTGTCGTTTTTTAGATTAAACAAAATCAATTAAAAATCTTTCCTCACCCGTCACCACTATCATGACAGAGGACCAAATCTTTTTTAACTATGTACCCTTCTACCTTTCTTGCAAGTAAATTGGATGTATGACTTGAAATAAAATAAAATCAATCTTGTAAGCCTCATATAAACTTTATATATTAAAAATATATAAAATTACATTCTAGATCATGTGATTTACTATCTACATAGAAAATTTGAGATTTGCTAACTTATATTTACTTTTTTTAGTACATTAGTAAACTATACTTCAAATATATTTTAAGATTAACATAGTTGTAATTTGTTAAAATATTTCTTTTAAAAATCAAGTAAGTGTACACAAAAATGTGTTAATATACACCCACTTATTTTTTTTTAGAAAGAGTACATTAACAAGTTATATCTTAGTAGTTTTTAAGAAAATTGTAGTTATAACTTTCTAATGTACTAATTAAAAAAAAGTGAGTATACTTTAACAAATCTCTGATTAAAATTTATAATAAGTAAATAATAAATATGTTTGAATATATATATATATATATGATGAATAATTTAAATTATGATATAAAATTATCTTTAACTATTGGTAATTTTTTTAAAAAAATTATTCAATTTTAATTTAGAGATAAAGATAAAAATGGAAGATCGAAAGAGGTAAATTTTAAGCATATTAAATATATAAATAAAGATGAAAAGAAAATAGTTTGAAATAGTAGATAGAGAAAATAGTATGTGAAATATGTGTGAAACGCACATCAGAATGTGTCTAATTGAGAAAGTAAGGAAAATAAGAATATTATTTTTCATGTTGTTCATTTTAATTCATAATACGATATGAAAATAGAAAATAATAATAATAATAATAATAATAATAATAATAATAATATTTTGTTTACGTAAAAAATTAAAAAAAAAAAACAAAAAAAAAAAAACTCAAGCTGAAAAGAGCGTCAAAGAGAAGGCTTTTGTAGTTTGTATACATCTTAAGAGAATCTTCAACTTGTACTAGGCAGTAGGCACGATCGTATGAAATTATAAAAAACGTTAAATCAGAATCTATGGTTGCTTACTTGAATTGCAAATTTCCAATCTGAAGACTATTAATAATGTCTAGGACTAGGACGACACATGAAAGCAGCATTAATGCTCTGCATTGACAGAGATTCTGTTTTTGATTCCAAATATGTGCTTGTGAAATTGCAGGAGCTATGGCTTGGATTATGTTCTATCTACTTTCACAATCAACTTCCTATATATCAAGGCATTTGTTTGTGTATTCGTAGTCGCTAGCTAGCAAGAACTCAAGTGATTGGATCTATCAAAGGCTACTTTTGGACCACCGTGCTTAAGCTAAACACATCATAGTTGGCACATATTTGGGTATACATGTGTGGGACGATCCAGAAACCTTATAAAGGAGGGATTGGATTTTTTTATAATTGTTTAAATGTCTAATTTTCATAAATAATAATTTTTTTAAAAAAATACTATTTTTACTCATAAAATTTAAATTAATTTTTATATTAAATAAAAATAACAATAAACACACAATTAGATTTACACAATTTTATATTAGTTATCACTTTAAATAGTGAAATAAAACAACAAATACAATTAATTTTATATAATTTTATATTAATTAATCTTAGCCATTATTATAATAACAACACACAATTAATTTTATACTAATTAATTCAAAATACATATGTATATACATAAAGGTTTAATTTTATACAATTTTATACTAATTAATCTTAGCCATTATTATAATTAATTATACTACTGCTTTGTTATGTACTTAGTTTGCAATAGTTTAGTTTACAATAACTCGCGTTCTGTTTAATTAGATTTCGCTAATGAAGGCATTTTCTTTACTAGCACTTTTGCTGGTCTTTCGCGCATGCAGGCGAGACTCTAAAGAATCAGAAGTTCAGAACTATTGCAAAGCAGTAGACTCTGATTTTTTTTATTTTTTATTTTTACTGTTTTATGAACCAGATGACTAGCTATTTATGCCTATATGCTTTTTAAAGAGTTCGATTCTTATTTTCCTAGGACACTTTTATTGGACTGATATGTCAAGTAACTATTAGTATATTCCTATAAAAAAAAGGTTTATAAAAAAAATTAGACATATAGTAATAAATACAGGCCAAGTTTCTCCTCCAACCCTTACTGTTAGTGTTTTACCAATAGAAAATCGCATGTTGACTTCATGCTTAGAGAGAAAGACTCCTACCATGTGTATTCGTAGTAGCTTGACCAAAATAAATATGCATTTTGTTTTTATTTTATAAGAAAAATAATATATTAATAGCTTGTAACCAAGCTTAGCACAAGTTCCAAGATTAGTCATTTTATTGTTATTGATAATTATATGCATGAGTAAAAAAAAAAAGATTATATGCAATGTTGTATAATATATATAACATCTTAATTTCCCTACGATTACCTTATGCTTTTATATAATTTTTTAACCTAGCAGTACAAAGTTTGTGTATATCATATTATAAAAAGGGTAAGCATGTGAATAAGGAAGGACAGGCAAATTATTTTAAAAAATTATATAAAATTGTAATAGATAATAATTTTGTTTTATGACAGTAACATGTTCAAGTAGGCTATTTATTGTAATTAAATGTTTGAATGAGCCAATGATTAATTATTCACCAAAATACTAAAAAAACACTCATACAACCTAGCCTACACTTATTAGTTATTATTAGTTCATTTTAGACTTAGTTGGCAAATCAATTTATTTTTGGAGTTTTTCTATTTGAAAAAAACCATATTAGCATTTGTAGTTGTGTAAAATTTATATTTCTCCGATTAATTAAATTGAAAAATGGGTTATTCACTGTATAATTACTTTTTTTTACTTCACTTTATAATTAGTTTTATTATTATTTGTCGATCTGAGACTTCGTGTATTTAATAGCCATTTCCAATTTGATTAATTTGATGAGTTAAACTAAATTTTTCTTTAAAAATAAACTATTTTGTTATTTATTTTATTAATTTAATTATTAATTTGATCTCCATATTTATTCTCACTTTATTGTTTTTGACCTTATACTTAAAAAGTATAAGTTTTAGAGAAAATCATTAACGCCGTTACTAACATGGTTATGTGACTCACGATGTTATTTACAAAAAATTTTAATGTTTACTTTAAAGACCCATTGACTATGAAAAAACAAATGATTTAATGAATTTGAATTTTCTTCTATATATGCTAGGAAAACTTGGCTTTTGTGATAAGTGGATAGGGTGGATTTGAGAATGTTTCAACTCTTGCTTCATTTTGATGCATGTTAATAGAAGTCCAACAAGTGAGTTATTGATACAAAATGGTCTTTGTCAAGGAGATTTTTTTGATCCTTTCCTCTTTACAGTGGTAACGGAGGGCCTCAATGGCTTGATGAATGAAGCAATGAGGCATAATCTTTTCTCAAGCTTCAATGTGGGGAAGAAGGAGGTGAAAATAAATCTATTGCAATATGTCGATGATACCATTTTCATATGTGATGTTTCCTTGAGGAATGTGATCACTATGAAAATCATCATGAGAAGCTTTGAATTGGCATCAAGACTTAAGTCAATTTCAATAAAAGTTGCTTTGGAGGTATAAGGATGGAGAGAAGGGACATAGAAAAAGTTTGTGGATTTGTTGAATTGCAAGGATATGGATTTTCCATTTGTATATCTTGATATACCTATAGGTGCCAATCCTAGAAGGGTGGAAACTTGGAAAACCAATTGCAGACAAAGTGAAGAAAAAAGTATTATTGTGGAAGCACACACTACTATCCTTTGTCGGGAGGATTTGCCTCATCAGTTTGATATTATCTTCTCTTCCATTATTCTTTTTATCTTTTTTCAAAATTCCAAAATAGGTGGTGGCTCTGGTTTGGTTGGATGGTTGGTTAGAGGGAGAGTGTTTGGCTATGAAATATCATAGACTATTCCTCATCTCTTCACAACAACAAGATGAAGTGGGGAAAATGGGAGTTTGGTGTGATCATCTAAGGTCTTGGTAGTTTCAGTGGCGTAGAGACATGTTTCAATAAGGAGTGGAGATGCTTCAAAATTTGAAGCAAGAATTATCACAGGTATTGCTAGTGGAAAATGAGACTGATAGATGGGTGTGGTGTAGAGAAAGGTCAAGGGTGCATTAAGTAAATTTTACCTATGGGGCGCTAATTGAGGACTACTACACGACAAATTATTAGGTTCTTCAAGATCACCACATCATTATGGTCCCAACCGATAATCATGTGACACATAGATAACTTAATTTGATTATTCATGTGTCACGTGATTATTGGTCACGACCATGACCGGCGTGATAATCCTTGACCACCAAATAATTTATCGACTCCTATTACATAGTTGAGGTTGATGACATTTGTCAGGAGATTTGGAGGATTAAAATCCCACCTAAGGTGGTTCATTGTGTTTGGAGAATTTTTATGATCAAATTGTCAACTCTTGAGAACTTGTAGAGGAGAAATATAAGGGTGTAAGGAGATGTATACCTCTGCCCGTTTTGCTCAAATGTGGAGGAAACAACGACACACATCTTTTTATCTTGTAATAAGATTGAATCTATTTGAAAGGAAATACTTTGGTGGGGCATTTTTAGAACAACAACTCTAGAGGTTCCTAGAACCAATTTTTGCCAATTTCATGGTGAAGTAAGCTTTGAAAAGTTTACTAGAAGATAGAAGGTACTTTGGTGTTCAGTTGTGTGGACCAGGTGGATCACTAGAAATTCCTATATTTTTAAAGGGAAACTCTTCGACAAAGAAACACTTGTGCAAAGCATTATGTTCTAGCTCAGTTGGTTGAGTAGGGTGTGTGAGTGTTGTAAACCTCTTGGTGTCGTGTTCAATTCCTATCGATAAAAAAAACAACATGTTCCACATTAGGTGTTGATTAAAGTTTGTTGGAAAAGATTTTGAGATATCCTTCCTACAATGGTCTTCTCAGCCAAAGTTGTATCTATTGGACTAGGCCACTTTGGAGCTTAAAGTATGGTGGAGCTATAAGAAGGACATTTGCTGCATTTTAGTGTGTTGAAGCATGCATGTGGATGCTAGTTTATGCATAGGAGCATGGGTGATCATTTGGTGTAGAGAGAAAGGAATTGTAAGATTAGCAACAACAAAACTAAAAAGTGTCCTGCTCAATGGTAGCAGAAGAATGTAGAAAGAAAAGAAAGAAGAAGAACACAAGGATTATAGTGGTTCGGATCTGAATCCTACATCCACTCTTCAGGATACTTCATGGACTTTTATTGAGAGATTACAAGAGCTAGATTGCTCACACTTTGATATCTCACACACTCAAAGGTATATCACCAAATTATGTGATTCACTTTAATGAGTCACCTAGCTAAGACTTTATATAGAAAGAATACACAAGCCTAAAGTTAGCTATTGTAGAAGTAAAGCTTCATGGTGAATCAAAGATGATTCAAAGGTGTTTTGATGATAACAATAATGATAACAAAAGATGATGGCAAAGGTGATGATAAAAAGCTCAAAGATCAATCAAAGAACAACTCAAGTGAATCAAGAACAATTCAAGAGTTCAAGATAGAATCAAGAAGAATTCAAGACTCAAGAGGAAAGTTAAGAGTCAAGAATCAAGATTCAAGGTTCAAGATCTCTAGAATCAAGATCAAGATTCAAGACTCAAGATTCAAGAATCAAGAGAAGGCTTAATCAAGATAAGTATGAAAAGTTTTTCTCAAAAATTGAGTAGCACATGATTTTTCTCAAAACATGTTTACCAAAGAGTTTTACTCTCTGGTAATCGATTACCAGATTGCTGTAATCGATTACTTGTAGCAAAATGGATTAGAAAAAGTTTTCAAATTGAATTTACAACGTTCCAATTAATTTCAAAAAGTTGCAATCGATTACAATGTTTTGGTAATCGATTACCAGTGCCTTTGAACGTTGAAATTCAAATTCAAATGTGAAGAGTCACATCCTTTCACATAAAAGCCTTGTGTAATCGATTACATTGATTTGGTAATCGATTACCAGTGATTGTTTCTGAATAAATCAAAAGATGTAACTCTTCAAAAGGTTTTTTGACTTTTTCAAATCGGTTTTAAGTTTTTCTAAAAGTTATAACTCTTCTAAATGGTCCTCTTGGCCAGACATGAAGATTCAAACCGCCTGAATTCTTTTTGTGTCTCTCTTCTCCCTTTTCCAAAAGAACAAAGGACTAACCGCCTGAATTCTTTTGTGTCTCCCTTCTCCCTTGTCAAAGAATTCAAAATGACACAGTCTGAGAATTCTTTTGATTCTTCCCTTTCCCTAATACAAAAGTATTCAAAGGACTAACCGCCTGAGAATTCTTTTGTATCCCTATTCACAAAGTATCAAAGGTTTAACAGTCTGAGATCTTTGTCTTAACACATTGGAGGGTACATCCTTTGTGGTACAAGTAGAGGGTACATCTACTTGGGTTTGACTGAAAACAAGAGAGGGTACATCTCTTGTGGATCAGTTCTAGTGGAGGGTACATCCACTAGGGTTTCAAAGAGAACAAGGAAGGGTACATCCCTTATGGATCTTTGCTGGTAAAAGGATTTTTACAAGGTTGAAAGAAATCTCAAGGATCGCAGGTCACTTGGGGACTAGATGTAGGCACGGGTTGTTGCCGAACCAGTATAAAAACTCTTGTGTGTTTGTCTTCTTCTTCCCTACTCTTTTAATTTCCGCTGTGCATTTAATTTCTGCTTTTACTTTCTGTTAAGTTTCTCTTCTACTCCTTATTCTCTTAACAACTTAGTAAAAGCCTTAGAAGAGTAATTTTTTAATTAGTAAAGGTTTAGGAATAATTAATTCAACCCCCCCTTCTTAATTATTTTGAGGCCACTCGATCCAATAGCTATAACAAAAATAACTAACTTAACTACCAAGTCTTCTTCAACTAACACTAAGCCAAAAGCAACTATGGCATCTAACTAACTTAGCCTAATGATATCCACTAATCCTCACAAATCTCCACCTTGGATCTTCATTATCAGCTTAAGCTCCAATAGATGCCTTAAGTTTCTGAATTGAAAATTCACTCATTAGGTCTTTGAATGCCTACTAAGTCTAGACAATGCTCAAACTTAGCAATAGTGAGAGCCTTGGTCAACATATCGGCATGGTTCTCTTCAGTTGCAATTTTATTCACTTGGATCACTCTTTTTGCAATGATGTCTCAAATGAAATGAAACCTTACATTTATATTCTTTGTCCTCTCATGAAATGATTGATTCTTAGAGACATATAGCACTTTGGCTATCACACATAACCTCAGTCTTTAGTTTTTTTCCTTCCAACTCCTCTACAAATCCTTTCAGCCAAAATAGCTTCCTTTATGGCCTCAATTAGTGTGCAATGTACTCTGATTCAGTGGTTGACAGAGCTACAACAGATTGAAGATTTTCTTTCCAACTGATTGCATTTCCATATAGAGTGAAGATAGCCAGTTATTGACTTGCATAGTTAGCATCTACATATCTAGTAATTGGATTGTTGTCAGTTTTTTATTTGCCGAACTTCAATCCAATATTTGTAGTCCTCTTCAAGTATCTAAACAACCACTATAATCCTTGTGTTCTTCTTCTTTCTTTTCTTTTCTTTTTTGCATTCTTCTACTAGCATTGAGCAAAACTCTTTTTAGTTTTGTTGCTGCTGATCTTACAATTGCTATCAAGAGCACAATTCGAAATGGGTGATCATCATTATCATTCTGCTATGGGCTCAACAAAATTCGATATTGAGAGGTTTAGTGGAGAAAATGATTTCAGTTTATGGAGAATCAAGATGAAGGTGCTTCTTATTCATCAAGGGGTTGAAGATGCACAAGCTGGAGAAAGAAAACTACCCGCAACATGGACAAATAAAGAAAAGAAGAATGTGATGAACAAAAATAATAGCTTGATCATTCTTTCTTTGGGAGATGAGGTGTTGAAGGAATTTGTAGGAGAAACTACATTAGGAGGTGTATGGCTGAAACTTGAAGGATTGTACATGACAAAATCCTTGACAAACAAGTTATACCTTAAGAAGAGGCTTCATCAACTCAAAATAGAGGAAGGAACATCCATAAGAAAACATGTATCATTGTTCATGAAGGCTATCTTGGATCTGAAAAGCATTGATGTGGAGGTTAAAGAAGAAGATCAATCCATCATGTTGTTATACTCTCTCCCACCATCATATGAGAATCTTGTTGACACTATGATGTTTGGAAGAGAGATTCTTACTCTTGAAGAAGACAAATCCACCTTCAATGCTCGTGAAACCAAGAAGAAGATCACTAAAATCAAGGGAGAAGGTGTTGAAGCAAAAGGCTTATTTGCTTGAGGGAAATCTGGGAAAAAGGAGGACAAGTCAAAAAATTCCAATAAATCAAAACCAAAGACTAAGAAGTCTTGTTACTTCTGCCACAAGGAAGGCCATTTTCAAAGAGATTGTCCAGAGAGGAAGAAAAAGAATAATGGCAAGGGCAAGGAAGGGATTGATCTTGCAACTATGACAGATGGATATGACAATTCTGATGTTCTTATTGTCACTGATCAGCCATGTAGTGATGAATGGATTCTAGATTCAGGGTGTACTTTCCATATGACCCCGAATCAAGAGTGGTTTGACACCTACAAGAAAGTGGATATTGGAAGTGTTCTAATGGGTAATGACATTGCCTGCAAAGTAGTTGGTATAGGGGCTGTCAGAATCTAATTAGATGATGGATCAGTTAAAGTCCTCATTGAAGTTAGGCATGTGCTTGAGCTCAAGAGAAACTTGTTATCTCTTGGCATGCTGGGTGAGGATGGATGCAACTTCAAGGGAGAAGGAGGTACAATCATCATTAGCAAAGGATCCAATCAGATTATGAAGGGAATAAGGAAGAATGGTCTCTATAGGTTGTAAGGTAATACAATTATCAATTCAACTAATTCTTGTCTAGTGTCTAAGGATAGTTCAATCAAATTATGGCATCTTAGACTAGCACATATTAGTGAGAAGGCATTAGAAGAATTGCATAAGCAAGGCCTATTAGAAGGAATCGATTATGAGAAATTGGATTTCTGTGAACATTGCTTGTATGGAAAACAGAAAAGGGTGAAGTTTACTACTAGTGCACACACTACAAAAGGGATTATGGATTATGTGCACTCTGATATATGAGGCCCAACTAGAACTCAATCACAAGGTGGAACAAGGTACTATACCACTTTCATTGATGATTAGTCAAGGAAAGTGTGAACCTACTTGTTGAAACACAAAAACAAGCTTTCAAAAGCTTTAAATAGTGAAAGGCTTTGGTTGAGACTCAAACTGGTAAACAAGTCAAGGTGCTAAGGACTGACAATGGTTCATAATACATAAGTGATGAGTTCAATGAGTTTCACAAGGATAAAGGGATAACAAGGCACAAGACAGTCAGATTGACCCCTCAACATAATGGACTAGCAGAGAGAATGAATAGAACCATTCTGGAAAGGGTAAGGTGCATGCTATCGAATGCAAAGCTCATCAAGCAATTTTGGGGAGAAACTGCTCATACAACAACATATATCATCAATAGATCACCTTCTGTAACCATTCAATTCAAGACACCAGAAGAACTCTAGAAAGGTATGCCACCAAGCCTCAAACACTTGAGAATTTTTGGTTGCGATGCATATATACACACCAATAAGGGAAAGTTAGAACCTAGATCAAAGAAAGGTATCTTCCTTAGGTACCTTGATGGTGTGAAAGGCTACAAAGTTTGGATTATTGAGTCTAGAAGAGGAAAGGCAGCCACAAGTAGAGATGTTGTCTTCAATGAAGAACACATGATGAAGGGCGATGAGTAGAATCCTGTTGTTCAAGAAACTACTAATGCAGAAGAAAGAGTTCAATTGGAGGTGGAGCATATTACCCCAAGACAATCAAATGAAATTTTCATTTATCAACTTGAAGGAACTCAATCATAAAACATTCAAAATGACTACATGTTGACCAGAGATAGGGAAATAAGACAAAGAAAGGCACCTGAGAGGTATGGTTTTGCAGATATAATAGCTTGTACCTTAACTATTAAATATGATGATAATAGAAATGATCCTGCTTGCTATAGAAAGGCTATGTTAGTCGTTGATTGTGAAAGCTGGAAAAATGCTATGACAGAAGAATATGACTCCTTCATGAAGAATCAAAGTTGGAAACTTGTGGAAAGGCCTAAAAAGCAAAGACTCATAGGATGCAAGTGGACTTTCAAGAAGAAGCCTAAGATTCTTGGTGTTGAGAAGGGCAAGTACAAGGAAAGGCTAGTAGCTAAATGCTTCTCACAGAAGGAAGGGGAAGACTACAATGAAATATTTTCTCATGTGGTCAAGCACACCAATATAAGAGTGATTTAGCTCTAGTGGTTTCCTACAATCTAGAGCTTGACCAAATGGATGCAAGGACATTCTTACATAGTTTGCTTGATGAGGAAATATATATGAAGCAACCTAAATGACACGAGGTAGCAGGTAAGGAAAACATGGTTTGCTAGCTGAAGAAGTCATTGTATAGTCTCCAAGATAGTGGTACCTAGGGTTTGACAACTTTGTTGTGTCTAAGGGATATCAGAGAAGCAAAAAGGATTTTGGGAATGGACATTGTTAGGGACATAATCAAAGGCACAATTCATTTCAGTCAAGGAAGCTATGTTGAGAAGGTCTTGAAAAAGTTTAATATGTTCAATGCAAAGCCAATTTCTACTCCTATTGCAGGGCATTTCAAACTGTCACTAAGTCAATCTCCTAGCAATGAGGAAGAGTACAAATTCAAGAGTAATATTCTATATGCACATGCAACAAGAAGCCTGATGTATGCCATGGTCTGCTCAATAACATATATAGCATATGGAGCAAGCCTAGTTAGCAAGTTTATGGGAAATCTAGGAAACGAACATTGGATGACAGTCAAGTGGTTGTTTAGATACTTAAAGAAGACTACAAATATTGGATTGAAGTTCAGCAAATAAAAAACTAGCAACAATCCAATTACTAGATATGTAGATGTTAACTATGCAAGTGATATAGACAAGAGAAGGTCAATAACTGGCTATATCTTTACTCTATATAGCAATGTAGTCAGTTGGAAAGCAAATCTTCAATATGTTGTGGCTCTGTCAACCATTGAATCAGAGCACATTGCACTTACTGAGGTCAATAACTGGGTATATCTTTACTTTATATGGCAATGTAGTCAGTTGGAAAGCAAATCTTCAATCTGTTGTGGCCCTGTCAATCACTGAATCAGAGTACATTGCATTGACTGAGGCCATAAAGGAAGCTATTTGGCTGAAAGGATTTGTAGAGAAGCTGGAAGAAAAGAAACTAAAGAAATTGAAGACTAAGGTTATGTGGAACCTGACACCACACTTTAACCTAAAAGTTTATAAAGTATCTCTCTAAGAATCAGAAAGAGGTAAACCAGAGAGATTTATACCAATGAGTAATGAGCAACCATATAAGTGAACTTGACACCACACTTTAATCCAAAACCTTAAGGCTCAGGTTTATGGGTCTTCTCCTCACTTATATGGTGTTCAACCTTCTCATTCTTATGTAGGACTTCACCTCACACTTGTATTTTAAGAGGAATGATATAACTCATTGTTTTGTGTGGCATGTATACAAGACATGTGAGATAAAAGATTGAGTTGGGAAACATTATATTTTTAAAAATCTTGTAGCACGCACAATTTGTCTCGCTAAGTTGGGAAGGGATGTAATTTGTTTTTTTCTCATTTGTGGGATATGTTGGATTTATAGGTTCATATGTACCTTTAAATTCTCTGCAACCCTAGATTTTGTTACATATGTTCATGGATTTGGGTAACCCTTATACCTATTATTAATACATTCTTTTGCTATAAAAATAAAAAGACCCGTTGTCTCATAAAAAGTTAAAGATGTAAAAAATATTTCAATTCATTAATTTTAATATTTAAAGCACGTATAAAATTTTCATATTAAGTTGATTGAACTTCACTATTTTATGAACATATGGAATCAATTCTTTTTTTAAAAAAAAGAAAATTATTTTTATTTTAAATAAATGATATGTGATCGTTAAATAAATGCTATCTTTCTCTCTATATATATACATATATAAATCATTATGAAATGCATAGATACATGTAGCTAGATATCAAAATAAAAAACACATAGATATCAAAATACAAGCCAAAGAAGAAAATGCATCATAATAAGGGAGCTAATGAAATGAAATACAAAGTATTACAAAACAAGATACACATAGCTAGATATCAAAATATAAACTAAAGAAGAAAATACATTGTAACAAGGAAGCAAGAAATTGCCAATAAAAAAACTCACTCAAGAATCAAACATCTCTTAAACACTACTACAATTAATTGGAGGACAAGAAGACGTGGTTATCCTCCTCAACAATACTAAAGGGAAATAATTCTAGGGACTAGAAATAGCCCTTTTCCGATGAGACAAGTTAGAGAATCATTTGAAAAGTAATTCCTTCGAGCACGCAATTTTATTTTAGAAATTGTTTGTTTATCTATCCCTAGGTCCCATTATGCGATGACACTCATCAAACTTCCGCATAGGTTGAGACGCCTTCTAGCGACCTCCTAACTTACATGCATACTCATTCACAACAATTGTTCATTTATACAAGTTCATATCATCCTTTCGTGTTTTCAATACGATAAAGTATATTTTTAGTTCCTATACTTTTGTTGAATCTTGTTTTTAATCTCCGAACTTTCTTATCGTACAATTTAGTCCATGAATTTCATATAAAAAATATGTTTTTAGTATATACACTAACAATGTAAATTTTTTTACGTAGTCATCCAATCACAACACATCCTCATGTATGGTGAGTTTGTTGACTTTTAGAATAATTATATTAAAGTAATTCAAATAGTGACATGTGATTAGATAATAATGTAAAACAATTTTGCACGGCCCGCGTATATACATTAACCTCTTAAATAAAATTGTTTGAAATAATAAACCACAATTGTGTGATTGACACTTGATTCAGGATAACAAAAATTGAGTAAAGTCATTTAATTACAATAGAATTCCTTTTTATTTATTTAATTTACCCTTTTAAGCTTTATATGTCATCTAAAAATGTTGAAATTGTAAAAAAAATATAAAGTAAACTTTAAATATCATATTTGGATTAACTTATATTAAAATTTATAAAAAGCAATATAACCTTACCTTATAAATCAATTTTTTTAATTTATTGATTTGCTTATATAAAGTTTATCATTTAATTTTGATATTTTGGGGATGAATGACTTTAAGTAGAATGTGATGTAATATGAAAAATAAATATAAATAAATTAATGAATTAATATCATGTGGCAAACACATTTATTAATTTTAAGCATTTCAATTAATATATCAAATCAAATATCCACTTGAATTATTTTACAAATGATTGATCATATTATCAATAATTACTTAAATCAAATTAAAACATATTTATAATATTATTAAATCATTTTTTATCTTGTTGTTATTCTTCTTTTTATCAAGGTTGTTTTCCAGCATGATATAATTCTTTTTCCTTTTAAAAATGTCTTTCAAGACTTTTATGGCATCTTCAAAACTATAAAAGAGAAAAAAATAATAATAAAATTAGCAAGTAGACTTTAATGTCATACATTTGAGAAAGACAAAAAAAAAAGAGGTATAAATTGACCTTAGAAAAAACACAATCAAATACATATTTTTGTCTCTGTAGTATTTAAAATCAATCTATATTTAATGTATTGTTTGAATGTTCAAATAATAAAATTTGCTAATTAATTTGAGTATGTTATAGCTTTGAATCATACTATACATTAATATTATCAATTATCAATTAATTTGAATTAAAATATTTTTTAATAACAAAGTATAATTATCATCATCGTTATTCACTATTTTATTACTGAAGAAAATATAATAAATTATTATCATTATTATATCCTTATAATACATACTTCCCTTAAATTAATATATTATTTAAAAAATTATTTCAAAAAATAATTGATTCAGCAGTATAAAAAATTACCATAATTAAAAAAAAACTCCATGATTAAAAAAATTATTTCATAAAATTTTAAAAATCTTGTGCTGACACCAGATATTTAGAATTGGGTAGAATAATATCTATTAATTATTTTTTAAAAAGAGAGTATACTTATAATTCTTAGAATTGGGTCTAATTTTGTTATAAAATAATAATATATTAAAGATTTACAAAATTCATAAATGGTGTCTATAATTCTTTAAATAGAGCTTATATTAATAGAAAATTTCATCAATAATTATAAAAGAGTATAATAATAATTCTTAGAGTTTATAAATTTAAAAACACCATTATTATAAAAATTAAAAACACCAATAATTATAAAATTTTAATAATCTCGTGCTAATAAGGGATATTTAGAATTGGGCAAAATAATAGCTATTAATTATTTGTTTAAAGAAAAGTATAATTATAATTCTTAAATTGATTATAAAATAATAATAATAATATTACAAAATCCATACATTGTGTCTATAATTTTTTAATAGATATTATTTAATAGCAAATTCAATCCCTATAAATAGTATAAGTATAATAATATTTCTTAGAATTTGTAAATTTTCTAATAATCACTGATTATAAAACACATTACATTTGTAAATATTTATTGTAATTGATTTTTAAAAAAATCATGTATACATTTAGTTGATAAGATAACTAAATTGATGATTGATTAAATATTTATTTATTGTGATTCATTTACGATAGAATCATTTATACAATAGAATTATATCCCTTATTATAAATCTAGTCGATCAATTTTATATAATCTTAAAAGATAAATATATGATTTAATATCATTTAATATTTTTTTGAGGGATGTCACGTGGCATTATATATATATATATATATATGAGATATTAAAACTCCAATTTTTAGTACATCATATTTTTTTAACTAATTTAAATAGTTATTTTTAGATCATTAATCTAAAAAGTTAACTTTTAAAATCAATTACTTAAAGAAATGATTTCTATTATGCTAGAGAATTTTGGTGATTTGATTACCGTTAGAAATTTTTAAAAGTTTAACACCATTAGAATATTTTTCAGCAATATTAGAGAGATATCAAAGTGAGAAGATAATTGGTACCAGGGACTAAATCACATTTGCTTATCCAAAGACTAAATCTTATAATTTTTACATACATGGTCAAAACAACAAAGTCCGGATTATAAGCAAACTTGCTTTATTTTACAAAATTTAAATCGAGACTTTATTTAAGAATAATATAATTTTTTTTTCAATTACTTCTATTTGACATACTAATAACTTTTTAGCCAAATCCAGTCAAAATCAACAAACCAAGTAAACATAGAATAAAAATCTCATGCAAATTTTTACACAAAAGGGAAACTCTTCTTTCCTTTTATCAAGGTGAAAAAAAAAACAAAAACAATTTTGATAGTCTCTAACGATTTTGATTTTGATATTATTTACTTATTTTATTTTCTCTTACAATGACACGTATGAACCAATCGATTCTGGCGGCTTCACATATATTTCTCTTCAAAATACCCCTTAAAGTCTTTAACCTAAGGCACATGCCAAGTTTCCTACATAACGTTGTCCCCTTCCCCACCCTCTTCTTTCATCCTCCACTCAACTTTTCTCTCAATCCTCTAAGTGTCTTCTACCCAATAGATTTTTTCATTTTTATGTGCATAAAGTTTTCTTCTTTCAATCCATCTATTGAAGCACTAGTTTCACAAGGTTTCTATTGATTCTTTTTTTATACCATTTTGAGGTCTAGCAATGGAAGGGAGCATTGACCCTGCAACCTCAAGCCTTCTGTGTCTGGAAAACAATGACATGTGCTTTGATGATTTTGATTGTAATGTTGCAGATGAATCTCCTTCATTGGACCACAAAAATCTTAACTTTAACAATCAGTATCTGATTAAGGACAATCATCATGGATCGGAACATTTGTTGGATTTTTCTGTACAGAGCGATGAAACTGTTTTGGGTTTGGTTGGGAGGGAGAAGGAAAATTTGCCCCAAGATGGTTACCTCAAGAGACTTCTTAGTGGGGACTTGGACTTGAGTGTTAGGAAGGAGGCTCTTGATTGGATTTGGAAGGTTGGTTTTTCTCTAATGGGGGTTCTTGATTCTTGTTTGTTTGATACTTTGATTGATGGAGAATAATTACTTTCAACAAAGTTTTTTTTTTCTCTTTCTTTTCTTTCAATGAGAGTGAAAAATGAATTCCCTTTAAGATTTTTATTTTTTGGTTAACTTACTTGGATTCTTACCTTGGTGGTTCAAGTATATTTAATGGGGTTTTAGCCATCTAACAGATTAACTTTTCCATTCTGGTATCAATTTCTTTACAATTTATGGCTTTCTTATTGGATTTCATTTGGCTATTGCATTAAATTTTCCTTTATTTTCATAGATTTCGAAGTGTTTTATTTAGTGGCAGTATTTCTGTTAATTCCTAAACTGGTTTTGCAAGGCCAAATTCATTTGAGAATTCCTTATATTTTTGCATCTCTACTCATTCTATTTGGATTTTGATCATGTTCCGCTCATTGCATATGTGATTTGGTTTTGGATTGGATAACTTTGTTAGTAAATTTTACATTGCCTAATGTGATCAACAGGCTCATGCATACTTTGACTTTGGACCCTGTAGCTTATGTCTATCTGTTAACTACTTGGATCGGTTCCTATCAGTATATGAATTACCAGTAAGATCAAATGCTAAAAGCATACTAGTGTCTTGTTGAATTTGTGTTTTCTGATCTCCTTTTGATAGTCAAAATTCATTTTGATGGCCTTTTTCTCTTGGTATGTTTAGAGAGGCAAAAGTTGGAGTATGCAACTGTTAGCTGTAGCATGTTTGTCAATTGCTGCCAAAATGGAGGAGATTAAAGTGCCTCCTTGTGTAGATTTACAGGTATTGTAGAATCTTACTACCCAAGATTGTCAAATATACTTTTGGGTTGGCATCTACATTTTCCTCTGATTTTATCACTTTTGTTTGTAATTGGTTGGTTGGAGAACCTAAGTTTGCATTTGAAGCTAAAGACATTCAAAGAATGGAACTACTGGTGTTAAGCACATTGAGATGGAAAATGCAAGCTTCAACTCCATTTTCCTTCCTAGATTACTTCCTCAGGAAGATCACTTGTGACCAAGTTATAGTAAAGTCATCCATTTTAAGATCAGTAGGACCCATCCTTAACATAATTAAATGTATATATTCTCTTTACTCTGTTAGTGTGTTTACACTTTAGCCTTATACTATGTTCTTGAGGAATAATGTGGTGCTTGTTGGGAAATCAATATAGGTATCAATTTCTTGGAATTCAGGCCCTCTGAAATTGCTGCAGCAGTGGCAATTTCTGTATCAAGGGAAATGCAAGCAGAAGAGATTGACAAGACCTTAACATGTTTTTTCATTGTAGGGAAGGTAATATGTTGATTCCCACTTCCCACACAACAAACATGGGTGACTGTTTAATATGTATCATCTTCCATTTGTAAGTTATTTTGTTTTCTAAGTTATGAGGTTTTCATTTTGCAGGAAAGAATTTTGAAGTGTCTTGAATTGATCAAAGATTTGTCCTTGATCCAAGATTCTGCTAACTTAGGCACCAACTTAGCATCATTTGTACCCCAAAGCCCTATTGGGGTGCTGGATGCTGCATGCTTGAGCTCTATAAGTGATGAATTAACAGTTGGATCATATACAGATTCATCCCTTAATACTCCAAATTCTAAGAGGAGGAGGAAATCTGACTAAACCCTTCTGATGGGACATTCAAGTCATGAAATTTTAATTTATTTCCTTCACTAAAGTTCATTTGGTTTGGTGGTTGAATAAGAGTTTAGTGTGGTCTTTCAGGCAGTTGGTAACACACTCAATGAAGGTGTGTGTCTTGGGTGGATAAGATGGAAATTTAAGCACTTTCATGCTTATAGCATGAAAAGGAGGTGTTGCTAGTAGGTTATAGAAACAGCTGCGGAGAGATATTGTGGATGGGAGAGGAAATTTTGATGAAACAACGTGTTGATGAAGCAAAGCATGTCAAGTGGTAATAATTAATATTTGGACAGAATATAGCTATTCTTATTTATGTCCTAACTTTTCATTTTTCGGGAAAGAGAATGAAATATAATTTGAGATTTTTTTATTTATTTTGTGTTGTGTGCGAATTCTGGAGGAAAGATTGAATTTTTGCGTGTTGTCCAATTAAACAACAAAAAAAGTATAAATAAAAGGAAAGGCCTTACTTTCCGGTTATCCTTGTTCTTTTTTTTTGTTGTGAAAAAGTTGATGGGCATTAGCAAATGACAAAAAAGGTAGATGTTAATTTTTTATAGTATTGTGATGTAAAATAAATGAATTGATAAAAGAAAATTGAATATATTATATTAAATATTTTTAAGGAAAATTTTTACCCATTTTGCTTAAATTATAAAAAAAAATGAAAAAAAAATAGCAACAATCTTCAGGATTTTCAATGGAATATTATCGCAATTTTTAATAAAAAAATCTATTATATATTAATTCTTTAATTAGGTTATAGTTTGTTTTCTTAATAGGTACTTTTCGTTTGTCAATTGTCATGAGAATAACATCACGTGTAATAATTTGGTTGATTTGGGCATGGGTATTGGAATTTTAGTTTAGGGTAACAAAGTGAATGTGGTTTGATTACTTGCTTTGGTCGTTGTCAGTATTTGCGAACAAGCTTTACTCAACAAACGGAAGATTTGCATCTGCTTGATATTGGGATTGGAGAATGCTATATTGAACAGATAAGGCCCACTAGCTTTTGTTTCAGTTACTGACCAATCAAAAAGTAAGTATTAACTAACTTCATTGCCAAAAATCCATTATGAGGCGCAACATCATAAGATCGGTAAATTTTATTTTAAAATGATTAATTTTTTTTTATGTAGTTATTTTCGAACTTCAAAAAGTAAAAATTATGATATGAGCAAGTTGAATCTGGTATGATCTCACCAAATATTATTTATTTTGAGAAATTATTAGATAATTTTGAATAATTACTATCTTATTTATGATCCCCTCAATCGATATTAATTATTTTCTCTTAAATTTAAATATTTTCATATAGAGATTGGTTGAGAGCATAAATAAGTATAAATAAGTAGTGGTTTAGGATTACTTAATCATAGAGCCATATAGAGAAGACCCACAAGTAGGTGCAACCATAAGCTAATTCTCACAAATGTTACTCCTCTAAACTATTTAAATACGTCGGAGCCATGTAGAACACTATGTGCTACAATCTATCAGCAAAATTAGATGGGTCTTCATACAGAACGATTCTAGTCAACTTAGACCTTGTTTGAATATCATTAATGCATTTGGGTTGGGTCTTAATGAGTTGATTCAAAATAATAGCCCCAGCGCCGTGCTAAAATGTAGTGAATGTTGTCAGAAATCAAGCTCTTACAAAACAAAAGCGCTTTTTCTTTTGGAGTTGTATTGAAATTGATCCTTTTTTTTTTCATATTTGACATTATGTGGCTCCAAGTAATTTTTTTTTTTAATTTTGTCTTTTTTCTCTTAATTTGAATTGTTTTCATGCATTGATTTATTTTAAAGTTGAAAAGTGAAAAAAATTACTTGTATTTTTAGAAATCATCTATTTTCTTAAAAGAACCAGTTATGCATTTTAGTTAGTAAATTCAATGTGACATCATGGGTTGTTATATTATTTGATTTACATCCTCTGTTTGCTTATAATCAACATCGATTGTGTTAGTTATGATTGTTAGCGGCACCCATATGCAATTATTAGGCATTAGGCCTATTTTTATATTTTAGTTATAACTTATTGAGTCATAAGACGAATCAGGACCATATTAAAATGTAATGACAATGATGTCATAGCTTGAATCAAGCGCTTTTCCTTCTAGAGTTGTATTGGAATTGTTTCTTTTTTTTAGTATTTCGCATTATGTGGGTCCAAGTATTTTCATTTTTATTTTGTTGTTTTCTCTTAATTCGAATTGTTTTCATGGATGGATTTGTTTTAAAGTTGAAAAGTGAAAAAAATTACTCGCATTTTTAGAAATTACCTATTTTCTTAAAAGAACTAATTCTACATTTCAGTTAGTAAATTCAATGTGACATCATGTGATGTTATATCATTTGATTAATATTCTTCGTGTGCTAACAATCAACATCATTTGTGTTAATTATGATTGTTAATAGCACCCATATGCCATTAGCAAACATCAGGTTTATTTGCATATTTTATTTATAACTCATTGAGTCAAAATAAATAAGGATCCTCAATTATTTTGATTAATGAAAATAAATATTAAGTTTTAAAGATAGTGTCTTATAGAAAACAGACAAAAGCAATGTTGTGTTTGTGTCTATTCCATCATAAGATAGTCAACGAACACTGAGTTTGTAGTTTATGATCGAGATTAATGTTCCATGTATTTGATCCTTCATACAAAGAAATGTTTGTTTTCTTCTTCATAGGATTTGTTGAAGAATAAAGAGAAAGACATAAGTCAAATAATAAAGCTACTTGCTTCATCAAAAGGCACACATAAAGTAAGTTGTGCTAGAACAAAGCTTGAATCCCCTAGTTTTTGTTTTGGTTTGATAATTTTGCAGTGCCTAAAATGTTTTAATAGATGAGACATTTGTATTGAATGTTTTAGACTACACATGTGTGAGAGATAGTTTTAATCTTTTTCATGCTCAGTGTTTGATCAATTATGAAGTAGATGAAGATTTCTTATTCTCTAAGTTTCTTAAGAACTTACTTTTACTTGAAATTTGGCTAGAGCATCGAATTAATCAATTGGCTCATTTGGTAATCAAATGCCTAAGCCAATTTCAGAAAGAATGAAGGATTTGCAGCTTAGGATAATCGATTACCCAACTCCTGGAAACAAAAAGAAGCTCTTTGTATGAATCTATAATCAATTACCATACTTGATAATCAATTATTCAGTCAACACAGAAGAAACTGAAATTGTCATACTGAAACGAATTAATCGATTACCCTTTTTGATAATCGATTAACCAATTTCTAGAATTGCAGAATAAAGAGGATTTTGATGAATTAATTGATTACCTATTTTTATAATCAATTAGATATGTTTTAACTATCCAAATTTATAAATACCTCTATGTGTTTTCTTAGAAAAAGACTCTTGATTTGTTCAATTTTAGAGAAAAACATTTCAAGAAAGTCTTCTAAAAGAATAGCACTACAATAAGTCAGAAGATTGAAGTTGATCAAAGAATCATTCATTTTAACATCATGATTTGATCATCTTGTGAAGAAATTTGATCAATCCTTTATCTTTTGATCTTTTAGAGTGTTGTTCTTGGTTAGAGTTACCAGGGATATTGAAGAATTAATAAGGTTTCAATTCTTGATCTTTTCTTGTAGGATTCAAGAGAAAGATTTATTTTATATTAGAGAATTGTGTGTGCATAGTGTTTTTACTAGTGTTCTCTATATAGTGGAAGTTCTAAGAGAATTTAGATAAAACTGGATGTAGGTCCGAATTAAACTGAACCAATATAAACTCTTGTGTGATTCTCTTATTCTCTTTTACTCTAAGTTTTGTAATCATCTTGGTATTGAAATTGATTTTAAAGGGTCATCATAAAAGTTTTTGTTTTCTAAAAATATTTTGGAAAAACTTTAATTGATTTAAATGGATGTTTTTTAATCAGTGTTAAGAATGATTTGGTAAAGATTTTGAAAGAATCTATTCCACCTCCTTTCGATATTCTCGGCCTAATCCAACAAGTTATAGGGTACCTGAGTGATCGAGGCCGTACCCGAATCAAATAAACATTAAAATGTAGTAATTAGGAAGTGATCCTAGGTTGTTTCCCAACGAGCAATGATAAACCAAATGTTCATAACAGATATTAGAAATTAAACAGCGAGTAAAATTGAATTAGAAAATATCAGAATTGAAATATGTTGCTTCCCCTTGATTCACAAGCAAGTCTCTTATCCTAGGTTGCGAGAATTTATCCTTTATCAGTTTAACCACTTAATCCAACCCTAAATTAAATTACTAAGCGAAATTTAGCATAAGGCATTCATTATGTGATTAAGCAACACATACACCAATTACTCATAAACGATCGTTAAGCATAAATGTAAATTAAGCATAGAGACAATTAATCAAGCACTAAGCATGCATGAATTAATAGCAACAAATTCAGAGTAATTAGTGAAGAGGAAAAACTGAATAGAATTTAACAATAATAATAGAACCTCAAAGAGAACTGTGCTTGATCCTCAAGAGAAAACAACGCTGGGGACTTAGCCTTCCATTAATCAATAGAGAATGAAATTATAGATTGAAGAATGAAATTTTATTGATAAAACTAAAAGTCAGAACTGGAATTGCAAAAAACGAGAATTAAAGGAGAAAGAGAAAAGAGAGCCTAAACTAGAACCTTGATGCTGTTATATAGTTTTCCAGCCCCAAAGCTTACAAATCTATTTTAAATTCAAGCCCATAAATAAAAAAATCAAATCTAGATAAGATAAGATAAGATAAGATCTAGATGAAATGATATCTAGATGAGATCAAATCTAAATAATATCTAGATAAGATAAAATTTTGTAGAATAAAATAGTCTGCCCTCTTCAAGTCCAAGCCCAATTCTAGATTCAAGCCCAATGCTTCATTAATTCTTGAAATTAGATCAAAAACATCAAATTAGCTGAATGGGCCCAAATAATAAAACTGCCTAATTAATTTGACAATTAAGATTAATCAGTACTTAAAATGGTGCAAAAAGGGTTAAGAAATAGGAGAAAATAATGACACATCAAAACCCCCCATACTTAGCCTTTTGCACTCCTGGGCAAAATGAAATAAAGAACAAAATCCAAGGATATCAAAGAGAGACAAACAAAAACATTTACATATTTCTCAATGAACATCAAGGAATGAAAGGAATGAGTAACATCTAACATGAAGAGATCCAAAGAGTCAAGACATTTGTGAAAATCATCCAAGCAACCCAATCATGGCAAAATAGTTAATCAGCTCAAGAATGAAAAATGATTAAGCCTCACAAGATATACACTCTATCTCTCAAGTGTCTAGGCTACTGTTTACTCTCGAAGCACCCATGAAAACAAACACCACATAGACTTGGTAAAATTCTAAAATTGACAAACAACTTGACAAACACATGCACATGAGGATCAAAAGGTCTTTAAAGGTTGTAATGGGGCCAAGGACAAGGTAGGGGAAAAAAATATGGAATAAGTAGCTAAATCCCAAAGGAATAGAGGAGCAATGGGGAATAAGTGGAAATTAAGCACAAGTAGTAACAAAATCAACCAAGGCTCCCAAATCAAGTCCTCATAACAAGACCTCATTTATTCAACTTCACTTTTCTTCTTCTTCTTTTTTTTGAACAGTACGAATTTGCAGAATTTGCAGCAATTGAATTTTGATTTTTTTTTATTTTTTTTTAATAATAAACAATATGAATTTGAAGATTAAAGCAAGAACTGGGCAATATATATATACATCAAGCATGGCCAAAATAAAACATTAAGCATGGCCAAAAATCATATCTTCCAATGAAACATACCCCCCACACTTATTCCCAAAACAATTGCAAAGCTCCAAAATTCCTTAAGGGTAAGGTGATATCATGGTTTTTCACTTAAGGCTTGTAATGAGCTTCAAAACAAAGAAAGGGGAACATAGGCTCAAAGGGGCTATCAAATGAATTAATTCAAGGTAAGTCCATTTGGCTAGAAGCTTATAATAACAAAATTGCCTAAATCATTTCCAAATATGCATGTGAATTAGGAAGCATCAACAAGAATCAAGCCAAGGCTATTGTGCAAGCAATCAATGGGGCAAAACACACCAAAAGATTATGATGATGGATGGCTCAAATTCTCACAAAGGTAAACTTATCACTTTCAAATTGAGCTTTCAAAATTATCATGACATGTAGAGGAAAAACAAGAACTTCAAATCACAAAATGTCAAGAGACTTTTATTTTCAAAACAGTTACCCATTTCTTGAACATATCCTATAATTCAAAGAAAAATATGCAAAGTTGTACATGCAAACATAATTGACCTAAAATATTAAACTAGAAACCCAACAAAACTAACAAAACTAACAAATTTAACACAAACAAAACTAGCAAAACCAAAACCAAAGAACACTCCCCTCATACTTAAACAACACATTGTCCTCAATGTAGCACAATTAAAAGATTAAAAGCAATTAAACCATCAAATAGAATCGGACAAATGTAATAAAAGTAAAGAAGGAGATAGGAAAAGAGAAACTCCCTAAGTCATGGTGGAAAAGAAGTAAGCTGAAGTAAGGAGATCTTTTGAGCAAGGACAACCCCCAATGTGTAATTGGATGCATCGCACATTAGCTCAAATGGGGCTGTTCAATCAGGTGCCTGAATGATAGGGGTGGTAATCAGTGCTCTTTTGAGGCAATGAAACGCCTCTTTGCATTTATCATTAAAGTCAAACTCCACCTCCTTTTGCAACAAGTTGGATAGTGTAAGGGCTACCTTGCTAAAATTTCTTATAAAGCGCCTGTAGAATCCTGCATGACCAAGAAAAGATCGCACCTCTCGCACGCAAGAGGGGTAAGGCAATTGTGAAATAATAGAAATTTTTGCAGGATCTACTTCAATGCCCTTATTGGAAATAATATGGCCTAAAACTATACCTTGCTCAACCATAAAATGACATTTTTCAAAATTTAGAACAAGGTTAGTTTCAATGCATCTATTCAAAACCTTTTCCAGACTATCCAAACAAATATCAAAAGAGGATCTATATACAATGAAATCATCCATAAACACCTCTATGCAATTTTCTAAAAAATCACTAAAAATACTAATCATGCACCGCTGGAAGGTACCAAGGGCACTGCACAGGCCGAAAGGCATCCTCCTATAGGTAGAAGTGTTGAAGGGGCAGATGAATATGGTTTTTTTTCTGATCCTCAAGAGCAATAGTGATTTGCATATAACCAGAAAAAACCATCAAGGAAACAGTAGTGAGATTTACCTGCCAGGCGTTCAAGCATCTGGTCAATGAATGGTAGTAGAAAATGGTCCTTTTTGGTAACCTGGTTCAGCCTCCTATAGTCGATGCAGACTCTCCAACTGTTCTGCACCCAAGTAGGAATCAACTCCTCCTTCTTATTTTTTATCACGGTGAGGCCGGTTTTCTTCGGGACTACCTGGACGGGACTCACCCATTGGCTGTCAGAGATAGGATAAATTATGCCAGCTTGCAAAAGCTTGGTTACCTCCTTCTTCACTACATCAAGAATCACTGGGTTGAGTCTTCTTTGTGGTTGTCTTACTGGTTTAGCCCCATCCTCTAAATTTATTCGATGCATACATGTGGATGGGCTAATACCAGGAATGTCTGCCAGGGTCCAACCTATAACCTTCTTATGCTTCTTGAGAACTGATAACAGCCTCTCCTCTTGCTCATCAGCAAGGGAGGCAGATATAATTACTGGAAAACTTTTGTTATCATCCAAGTAAGCAGATTCTAAATTTGATGGTAGAGGCTTCAATTCTGGTGTGGCCAGCTGGATAGTGGTAGAAAGAGATGGTTTCTCAGCCTGTACCTCATAAAGAAAGTCAGAAGTATGTGTACTTCCTGAAACATGGTTATTTCTATCTGACTTTATAAAATCAATCTCAAGAGGTAAAACATCACCAGACATGTAATCAATATCAATTTCAGATTCACTCTCAGCATCAAATTCAGTCATATGATCAAGTACAAGTTCAGATTCAATGCATGAAGAGTGACAGGCATGTAGATTAGAATGAAGATCAGTCATGTATTCATCAACAATATGGTCAATTATTTCAACATGAAATATAGAAAGATCTTCGGATGGGTGTTTCATAGCATCAAGAATATTAAAATGAACAGTTATATCACCAAACTCCATGCCTGCATATACATCTATCTTAGTTCTAACAGTTTTCATAAAAGGTCTGCCTAGAATGATGAGAACTGATCGTTTAGAAAATCCCTCCTCCATATTCAAAATATAAAAATCAACAGGGAAAACCAATTCACCAACTCTAACTAGGACATCCTCTATGAAACCAGCAGGATAGGCAACACTTCTATTAGCTAAATGAATTACCACATCAGTTGACTGCAAGGGACCAAGAGATAGAGAATTAAAAATAGACAGAGGCATCACACTAACAGAAGCTCCTAAATCTAGCATGGCATTGTCAAACTTATTGTTCCCTATAATACAAGGTATGGTGAATGTACCTGGATCTTTACATTTTTCAGGGATTTGGGGAACAGATTTACCAATCAATGTGGAGACATTTCTGCCCATACTAATTCTTTCACTTCCTTTAAGCTTCCGCTTATTAGTGCACAACTCATTCAAGAATTTAGCATATCTTGGAATTTGCTTTATTGCATCCAGCAGAGGTATGTTTACCTCTACTTTTCTAAATGTTTCCAAGATCTCCTTCTCCGCCTCTTCCATTTTTTTGTTGGAAATTGCTCTTGGAGGGAATGGAAGAGGGATATGTTGCTTCTCTTTAGATTCACCTGCATAGAAATTGTTAGGTAACTTACTCTTCATTTGCGGATGAGGAAGATGTTGCTGGTTGAGGTTCTTGACACTGCTTTCCCAACCTCAATGTAATGGCACTCACATTTTTGGGATTCTGGACAGATTGAGAAGGTAATCTGTCAGAATTCTGGGACTGTTGTTGATTTAACTATGTAGCCAATTGTCCCATCTGATTGGTTAAGCTCTGAATGGAGGCTCTGGTCTCTTGTTGAAACTGCATGTTTTGCATAGTCATTTTCCTCACAAGTTCTTCAAGGAAAGGTTGCGGAGGGGCCTCAACAGTTTGCTGTTTCTGGGGCTGTTGCTGTTGTTGCTGCTGGATTGGTGGAGGAACATATGGTCTGCTTGGGCCAGCAGCATTTTGAAAATAAGGATGTTGTTGCTGCTGTTGTGAAGGATTCGACCATCTAAGGTTGGGATGATTCCTTCACCCGGGATTGTACCTGCTGCTGGAGAGGTCATAATTATTCTGTTGTGGATGATTTTGCTGCTGAGGTTGAGGAGGTCTGTTGTAAATGTTTGCAGCATAAGCTTCAGGCTGTTCAATTGCTTCAGATTGTTGCACAGAAGGGCAAAGGTCTGTGTGGTGGTCGGCTGAGGAGCATAAACCACAGAGTCTGGCGACAGGTGCAGATTTTTTATTCAAGGCCAGCTGGGTTACCAGGTTAACCAAGGCATCTAGTTTACCTTCAAGCTTCTTAGTCTCGGCTGATGAAGATGAATCCGTGGCCACTTCATGCACTCCTCTAATGACAATAGCATCACTTCTGACACTAAATTGCTGGGAGTTTGAAGCCATCTTCTCAATTAAATTTCTGGCTTCAGCAGGGGTCATGTCTCCAAGGGCTCCACCACTGGCAGCATCTATCATACTTCTCTCCATGTTACTGAGTCCTTCATAAAAATATTGGAGAAGAAGCTTCTCAGAAATCTGGTGGTGAGGGCAACTAGCACATAGTTTCTTAAATCTCTCCCAGTATTCATATAAGCTCTCTCCACTGAGTTGTCTAATGCCTGAAATATCCTTTCTGATGGTTGTGGTCCTGGAAGCAGGGAAATTTTTTTCTAAGAATACTCTCTTGAGGTCATCCCAGCTCGTGATGGACCGTGGAGCAAGGTAATAAAGCCAGTCCTTTGCCACTCCCTCTAAAGAATGAGGAAAGGCCTTCAGAAATATGTGATCCTCCTGGACATCTAGGGGTTTCATGGTGGAGCAGACAATATGGAATTCTTTCAAATGTTTGTGCGGGTCTTCACCTGCAAGGCCATGAAACTTTGGAAGCAAATGGATCAGTCCAGTTTTAAGAACATATGGGACATCCTCATCAGGGTATTGGATGCACAAGCTTTCGTAGGTGAAATCAGGTGCAACCATTTCCCTTAGAGTCCTCTCATGGGGTGGAGGTTGTGTCATGTTCTCAGAATATTCAAAATCAGAATGTTCAAAACAATAATGCTCAAAATCACCAATAACAGAATGCTCATAATGCTCAAAAGGTACTAAATGATGTGTAACTAATCTATGAAATGTCCTATCTATCTCAGGAATAAAGGGTTGTAAGTCAGATGGATTGCCTCTAGTCATACACTATATTCAGCATGCACAGCTAGTTGTCTTCTTATGCAAGTAACAGTGTAGGTTTGAACTACAACTACCATTAAATGATATCCAAATGACTTGAAATTTTATGAGCAACCTTATAAAATGATGAGAAGATAGCACAAAAAATTTCAAACAAAAATTCAAAGTCTAACTATAGAAGTTAAAAATGATAAGTTGAGAAAAATAAGAGAATAATACTTGGAAAATAAAAAACTTTTGACAAAATCGCAATTTTTGGAAGGAGGAGACCTCAGTCGGCTAGGCCGACTATTATGACATGGGAAATTTTTTTCTACCCCAAATACATATATAATAATAGCGATTCTGATAACCGGAGCAAAAGTTATGGCCGTTTGAAGTTTTGACAAAAATCAAATTTGCTACTTTTTTGGAACTTTCAAATCTGACCAAACTAAGGGCTCCAGCTATTTTTCCCACAAAATATGGATCAAAAGAAGTGAACACAAAAAAATTTCAGCCAAAAATAAAAACTATAGCTGCCAAAACAAAAAATCCTAATTAATTCAGCAAGGGTGGTCTCTAAAATCTGTCGCTAAGGGATTTCCACTACTACCCTGTTTTCCAGTTCAACAAAAGTGGTCGTTAAATCCGTCGCAAATCACTATTCACAGCAAAACACAAAACTAAAATAGGGGAAGCGCTGAACATAAAAACTAAAACAAAGCACCACACTAAACAAAATAACAAGACTCTAAACACACTTAACGCAACACGAACACAACACTAGCACACACTAACACAACACACGAAAGCATAAAACATAAAACACGAATTACTAGCTATTATGAACCTTTGGACACTGCTCCCTGGCAACAACGCCAAATTTGATCGAGGTCGTACCCGAATCAAATAAACATTTAAATGTAGTAACTAGGAAGTGATCCTAGGTCGTTTCCCAATGAACAATGATAAACCAAATGTTCATAACAGATAGTAGGAAATAGTAACAAATTGGGAGGGGGCGTTGTTTGCTTTTGTAAATTAAACAGCGAGTAAAATTGAATTAGAAAATATCAGAATTAAAATACGTTGCTTCCCCTTGATTCAAAAGCAAGTCTCTTATCCTAGGTTGCGAGAATTTATCCTTTAACAGTTTAACCACTTAATCCAACCCTAAATTAAATTACTAAGCGAAATTTAACATAAGGCATTCATTATGTGATTAAGCAACACATACACCAATTACTCATAAACGATAATTAAGCATGAATGTAAATTAAGCGCAGAGACAATTAATCAAGCACTAAGCATGCATGAATTAATAGCAACAAATTCAAAGTAATTAGTGAAGAGGAAAAACTGAACAGAATTTAACAATAATAATAGAACCTCAAAGAGAACCGTGCTTGATCCTCAAGAGAAACAACGCTGGGGACTGAGCCTTCCATTAATCAATAGAGAACGAAATTATAGATTGAAGAATGAAATTTTATTGATAAAACTAAAAGTCAGAACTGGAATTGCAAAAAACGAAAATTAAAGGATAAAGAGAAAAGAGAGCCTAAACTAGAACCTTGGTGCTGTTATATAATTTTCCAGCCCCAAAGCTTACAAGTCTATTTTAAATCCAATCCCATAAATAAAATAAAATCAAATCAAGATAAGATAAGATCTAGATGAAATGATATCTAGATGAGATCAAATCTAAATAATATCTAGATAAGATAAAGTCTAGATAAGATAAAATTTTGTAGAATAAAATAGTCTGCCCTCTTCAAGTCCAAACCCAATTCTGGATTCAAGCCCAATGCTTCATTAATTCCTGAAATTAGATTAAAAACATCAAATTAGTTGAATGGGCCCAAATAATGAAACTGCCTAATTAATTTGACAATTAAGATTAATCAGTACTTAAAATGGTGCAAAAAGGGTTAAGAAATAGGAGAAAATAATGGCACATCACTGAGTGCACAAAAGACTATTTGATCTTTGATTTAAAGATTTGGAGTACTCCTAAAAAATGATAAGTAGAATGCTTTATCAAAAATCTTGACAAGTTGCTGACATGCATTTAATGCCTCAAGGGACATTTCACTAACATACAAACAAGAAGCTGAAGACAAAGGTCATTTAGAGATAACAATTATTTCTCCCCAAGTCTATATATACCTAAAGATTTGAAGTGCTGAAGTTAGAGACTTCAACGAGAAGATCATTCTCAAGCATTCAAACTCTTTGCAAAAAAATTTCAAAGATAGTTTCGAGCTCTCAAAACACCTTGCTTATCTTGAGAGTTATTAATTGTAAGCTTAAGTTGTATATTCGTCTGTCAAACGTTAGTCATAGTCATTGTGTCCCTTACCTTAAACAAATATGTTGGTTTGTTGAAGCCAATAGTGGCCCTGTAGTAAAATAATAAAAAAAATTAGGGATTAGCTTGGAGAGGCTATTGTAAAGACTATACTTGGATAAAGGTAGAAGTAGCTTGTAAAAAGAATATTTGTATCCTTGTGAAAGATAGTAAAACTTGGTGGGTTTGTAAGAACTAAACATATTCTCGATGTTTGAGATGAACAAATATAAAAACTTGTATCTTTATCTCTTTCCCTTATTTGTGTTTATCTAACCTTGAATTATTATTTCGTTGTTCTTGCTATCATCATCACCACTACCACCACCAACAACAACAATAACGACACTACTACCACCACTACAATCGGCACCACTAATACAATTGCCACGTTCACTAACCATTATCGACACTAACCCCACCCCACCATCAACATCACCACCATCATTGTTGTCATCATCACACAAAAATACCATTAAACTATTTTTTTAATAGGATAGAAAAACTTTCAAAATAAGTTTATTTTGAAACTAAAAATTAGAGAAAAAACTATAAAAAATAAAAATTGATTTTTGTTTTTAAAATTTTTTGAAACTCCTAAAAATACCCCAAACGAGGTGTAAGATAAATAAATGAGATGTAGGAGAAGAAAGTAAGAAGATAAAATAAATTGAGTTTCTCACATAAGCTAAAATACTTAACTTTTATTGAAGCCTTTTCATTTTAATTCTCTATAAATTAAGGTGTATAAGTTAATTTTAACTTATAAAGAAGCTTAAATATTTTATTGTCTTATTTTTTTCTCCTATAAGAACTTATGAAAGTTTATTTTCAAATAGGACTAGAGACCAATTTTGACCAAAAATTGAGATATAAAACTCATTTTACCCTATATATAAAATGTGTTTGGCTATAATTAACTCTCTTAGAAATAATTATTTATTTTCACGTTCTATATAGGAATATTTCCTCTATACTTAATTATAATGAAAAAAATATTTCCACAATAAAGATAAGAACATTTTATTCTCATTTATTCATAAATTAACATTTATAAGAATCTTTTATTTTCAATAGACATTTTTATTCTTGTACTTACCAAAATTTGGAGTTGGCACACGTCAGGGTGGATGTGACTAAAGTGTGCTCTTGGACTTCGCATGTCGAACGAAGAATGGCCTTTGTTAGGAGGACAAGAGGGGAGACTTGCAAAACAAATGACTCCGACGCTCAAGTAAGTACGTGAGTTAGGAAAGTATGAATGAGTATGAAAAGAGTATGAGAGAACCTAGTACTTATAGTGTAGAGAAGGAGCTATGAGTCCTTGTTTGTAGGGGTTGTTACGATCATGTAGCAACCCTTGTAAATAATGGTGGCTTATCGATAATGTTGGAGATAATGTGTAGTTTAGAGATAATTATTTACTTGCCAAGTGATAAAGAGATGACAATATATTCAAATAATAAGATGTTAGAGATAACATGTCAGTTGAGAGCTCGACTGCTAAGGGCATGATGTTCGTGCTCCTGTGCCAAGGCTAACATGGAGGGCTGACATGTGTAATAGAGTGTCACGTAGGTTGCCATGTGTATTTTGTGGATCCTGGACAGTACATAAACCCCTAAGCTCTGAGCTGGCTTGTGGGCAAAAGAGGTTGTCTTGTGTTGAAAAAGATTGTCTGATGTCGGGGGTAGTAGCCTTGACAAGTAGAAGGGTCGCAAGTTTGTCGAGCCCCCAAGCATGGACAATTATTGTTCGGTGTTGAGAGTGGTAACCTTGACAAGTGTGAGAATTATAGGTCCGTTAAGCATGTCAAGCCCCCCCAGCCTGGACAAGTGTTGTCCGGGCTGTTTTTGTCAAGTTGTCCAGGGTGGACATGCTTTTGGCTTTACAGGCGAAACTAGACGTGTCAGGTGAGGGAAGTCCATGTTAATGATGATTCTACCCTTTTTTGACCATTGGAGGATGCATTGAAGACAAACAATACGTTTTATCTTTTGCTGCAGACATGTGCAGTGCACGAACAATATTCTTGCATACATGTCCCTTGTGGAGTGGGCACATACTGAAGACGTGGTGCGTGGGTGAGTGGATCTGCGTCTTGGTGCGAAAAAATAGTGCACCATTTAAGCTTCCACCAGTTACTAAAGAGCCTGCATCCACTTTAAATGGAGTAGACATTTGATTTTTGATCGCCACCATTTTCAGACTTTTGTTATCTTTCTCTCAAAATTTCTTCGCTCTTCTGCTTGTGGTTTTCCCTTCCTTCTTCCTTTGGCTTTTTTTCTTTCCAAGGTACATTTATTTTGGCAATGTCTTCCTTCCTTTTTGACTCCGCCATTGGCATAAGTGATAGTGGCTTTGGGGGTTCGATTCAACAACCTCTGGTAGACTGATAGGTCATCTCCATCGGTGTTTCCTCCTCGAAGGAGACTCATCATGGGGCTTCTGATAATGAATCCTCTTCCTTAGAGAGGTTGAGGGTTCGCACCGTGCTGGTGGAGGCACTTCTCACCTCCATGGGAGGGCGCAACCTTTCGCTACTTCTTTGGTCGGGGAACTTGTTTCGATCACCATGATTCTTCCTCCGTCTGCTTTTGGGCGAGCAAGGAAGAGTAGTGGTGAAGGAGATGTTAGGGCGTCCCCCCGTGTGTGACGTAGCCATAGTGCTGAGTTGCCATCGTCCCCACCTGCTACTGCTAGCTTTGAATGGGTGAGGGATGATGTGCTAAAGTATAGGTCCTCCATCAAATGAAGTTGGCAAGCCCTGAGGACTCCTGCAAAATTGTCGTCCAGGCTTGTGGGAGTGATGACTTTCCTTTTCTGAGGGCGACGTTGGGCAGTTCACCCTTCTTTTTTATGTGCAGGTGTTTGTTCGAGGTCTTGGGTCTGATTCTCCCTTTGACCGCATTCTAGTGTGCTCTGCTTGAGCACTTGAACATGGCCTTTTCTCAACCATCCCAACAATTAGGCCATAGTAAGGGCCTTTGAAGTCTTGTGCCCTTTCTTCAACATTTGGTTCAGTGTGCCAGTGTTTCTATATTTTTTATGGATGAAGTTGACGGGCAAAATTGGTTGGATCTCCTTGAAAAAAGTGTCTAAGAAGCTGTTTGAGTTTGACTCAAATGTATTTCGCCGCTTCTAGGATTGTTTCTTCAAGGTTATGGCTACTGACGTCGTGGCTGATGGCTTGCCACTAATGTTCAACCAAGATGGGGAGCCCTACTTCTCATTCTACTGGCAGTTTGACCCTACCAGGTTCAAGTTTTTCGATGAGGATCTATTAACCCTTATGGAGATGGTCAACAAGGCCATCTTTGAGCAGTTGCTAGCCTCGCTGGATGCATGGGCCATTTTGTCTCTTCCTTCAGCGAGCGATCCCCTCGTTGCCTTGGACGGTAAATGTTTTGCCTTGTCTTCCTCTTTTGTGTCTGAAATACTTTATGGCTTGAATTAACACTTATTGTGTTGTTGATGCTTGTTTTGCAGTTATTATGGGTGACTTTGCTTGTAGGTCACTAGTGAAGCAGGTCAGACCTACTGGTGGGATTGTGCCACCGTCTACTATCATTCCTCCTACTGGAGAAGGGGGTCAATCAACTATTGAGGTTGGTCGTACTGCTGGTATTGTTGAGGTCTCCCCAATGTTCCTTCCTCTATTTTGGTTAAGAGGAAGCGAGATGATGGGGCTGGGGTGTCAGGCCATAAGAAGTCGAGGGGCCCTCTTAGCCTTTGTGCACTAAGGTAGGCTGCAGGGTTGACTCTCGGTTCGGGTCGCCCTTCAAGTTCGTAAGATTTGCCCCAAGCTCCATTGATCGTCAAGGCTTTTGCTTCTACTACTAATGCTACTATTGTTGCTCTTGCTCCTCCTGTTGTGCCTATTCAAGAGGTCATTCCAACTGCTGAAGTTAGTGCCCCGGATGCTTTGGCCGATCTAGTCATAGCTCCTACATCCACCACCACTACACCCTTTCTGAGTGCCGGTGTGACAGCCACATGTGCTCCCTAGATGTCACATCCTCCTTCTTCAGCTCCCCTAGTTCCTCCCCTCGGCTGTGTTGGTGCTGGCATCGCCTACCACCTTTTCTCACCCTTGTGTTTCTCTGGACCATATCTACACCTCCAACGATGTTGATTCACTATGGGGTATGGGTTACAAGCCTAAACAGAAGACCTCAACTGGCTTTGTGTTAGCCTTTGATAAAAAAACTTATCCGGTCAGGTGGGGTCCAGCATGCCATGGATTCTGCCAAGGTTTTCCTCCAACAAAGTTTGATGATCCTAAAAGAGAATGGACAAAGGCACCAAGAGGCACCAAACAAGGTGGCATCCTTGGAGGCTGAGGTTGCCAAATGGAGGGTTGCTGCTCGCACAGTCTGGAGAGTGAAGTCCCTTAAGGTAGCTAATGTCACCGTTGCCTTCACTGAAGCTGTGAAGTCAAACCACCAACTATCTTCCAAGGTTGGCATTGTCCTTTCCAAGTTGCTACGCACCATATTGGATAGAGATGAGTTGTTTGGGTGCTACAAGGACTTGTAGAAAGTGAAAAAAGACTTGGTTGGCAGGGTGGAGAGAATTACGGTGGAGAAGGACAAGCTTGCCAAGGTGGTGGCGGACCTCGAGGCCTGGCTGAAGGATTCAGAGTCCAGCCTAGAGGAGTCTAAGCTATAGGTGTCCAAGGAGACAGAGGCTAGCAAATAGCTTGAAGAAGAGTTGTTGATGTACAAGAAGGAGGCCATGGAGTAGCATGAAAAGGGTTTATACAAGGTCGTTAGGTAGGCTGGGTTCTTCGCCAAGGAACTTGAATTGGGTCTTTTTTATCCTTTTAAGGGCGTGAAGGACGATGTTCTGCTTGACGAGGAAGACATAGCTACTGAGGAGGAGGATGCTGGCGAAGAGCAAGGCACTAAAGAGTAAGGCGATGGTGCCAATGTTTAGGTTGTCTTTTGCTTATTTTCTTCTTTGTTTGATTTTGGCCGCGATGGCTATGTAATTATGACAACTTTTTTTTTGATAATGTATTTGCTTTCCTTTGATGATGAATTTTGCACCGTTTGTATGTCTTGTATGTTGTTATGTGATGCTCTGTTGCTTGTGGTAGTAAAGATAGCCTGGCTTGAGATTTTTTACGGCGCAGGAAGCAAGACCTTGGTGGTGTAGGAAGCAAGACTTTGGTGGTCTTGTGAAATTGAGAAGTAGATGACATGAAATCATCTCAGGTTTGATTTCAACATGATTAAAGGTCTTGTCACTCATCTAGTGATGCTTCCTTTCACTTTGCAAAACTTCTCCCCTGATGTTTATGAGGAGCTAGTTTGATTTGCACCTGGTTGAAGGTCTTGTCAACCAGTCTGGTGGTAGTTCATTTTGAGTTATTGAGCTTCTCCCCTGATGGTTATGAGAAGTTAGTATGACTTCCACCTGGTTGAAGGTCTTATTGACCAATCTAATGGTAGTTTGTTTAGACTTTTGGAACTTAGACCTTTGACTGTGGTCATCGTAGTTCTTAAGGAATGAGCTGACCAAGGGCATGCCTTGGGTATTGTAGGAGTGCGTACCAAGGGTGGACCTTGGATTTTTGTACCACGGGGCAAGCCTTTGGTTTGTAGTGTTCTTGTAGACTTATTTTCCTGCACATATAAAAGTGAAAAATAAGGAAACCTACAAGGGTGGACCTTGGATTTTTGTACCAAGGGCAAACCTTCGGTTTGCAGTGTTCCTGCGGACTTGTTTTCCTGCACATATAAAAGTGAATAATAGGGAAACCTACAAGGGTGGACCTTGCGTACCTTAGATTTTAGCAAATGCAAAATATTGCAACGGAGATGTTGACCAAGGGCAGACCTTGGATTTAACAAGCTTTGAGCCAGGGATTTGTTTGCCTTGGGCTTTGGCAAGACTCACCAAGCCTAACCTTGGGTTTGACAAGCCTGTAGAGCTACGTCGAGGCTCACCAAGGGTGGACCTTGGGTTTAACAAGCCTTTGGAGAAACGACACTCACCAAGGGTGGACCTTGGGTTTGACGAGCCTTTGGAAAAATGAGACTCACCAAGGGCGGACCTTGGGTTTGATGAGCCTTTGGAAAAATGAGACTCATCAAGGGCGGACCTTGGGTTTGACAAGCCTTTGGAGAAACAAAACTCATTAAGGGCGGACCTTGGGTTTGACGAGTCTTTAGAGAAATGAGACTCACTAAGGGTGGACCTTGGGTTTGACGAGCCTGTGAGACTCACCAAGACTGGACCTTAGGTTTGACGAGCCTTTGGAGAAACGAGACTCACCAAGGGTGGACCTTGGGTTTGACGAGCATGTGAGACTCATTAATGGAGGACCTTAGGTTTGAGGAGCTCGTGGGCTTTCTTTGTTCTTCTGTTCCTGGAAAAGCATCCTCCTTGTCGACAGTTTCCCAATTTTGATAGGGATCATGGCGTTTGTGCCATATATGAGTCGAAAAGGAGTTTTGTTGGTTGTTGTCTGGAGAGAACAATGATTGGCCTAAAGTATACAGGGGAGTTCCTCCTTCTATAAACCCTTAGACTTGTTCAATCTAGTACGCAGGGCCTTGAGGATAACTCTATTGCCTGCCTCTGCCTGACCGTTGCTTTGAGGATGTTCGACAAAGGTTATGAGGTGCTTGATGCCTAGCCTCGCTAGGAAGTCTTCATAAGCCCGAGCTTTGAATTGGGTGTCGTTTTTAGTGACAATGGTGTACGAGAGACCATACCTACATATGAGGTGTTTCCAAGTGAACTTCTCTACCTCATTGGCTATGATTTCTCCCAATGGTGTTGCCTCAATCCATTTGGTGAAATAGTCGACGGGGACTAGTAAATATTTGACTGCTCTTGAGGCTTTTGGCAGTCATCCCAGTATGCCCATTCCCCACAAAGCGATGGGCCAAGGGGAGATTAGGCTATTGAGATTGTCAGGAGGGGTGCAAAAAACGTCAGCGAATTCCTAGCATCGTCTTCACTTCTTTGTGAAGTCGAGGGAGTCTTCCCTGAGTGTCGACCAATAGCAGCCGACATGCACCACTTTGGTTGCAAGGGAGCATCCCCCTATATAAAGGCAACAAATCCCTTTGTGAAGTTTTGTCATAAAATAGTTTTCTTATTGGTTGTTTAGGCATTTTAACAAAGGTGTTATCAACCTTCTTTTGAATAGCTTGCCATCATGGATGACATAGTAGATAGCCTTCTGTTACAGGCGTCAAGCTTCATTCTCGTCTGATGGTAACACCCCCCGAATTAGGAAATTCTTGTAAGGGGTCATCTAGTCTGGTTCCTCTTCTTCTCCAGCCATAACTTCCTCAGTGTCTATGGTGGGAGTTTGGAGCGTCTCTTGGATGATAGCCTTGAGGCGCCCGGTCTTTTTTGGTGCTGGCCAGCTTGGAGAGCAAATCTGCTCTGGTGTTGTTTTCCCTAGGTATGTAGTACATCTCAAAGCATTCGAAGTTGTCAATGAGAGTTTCGACAATATGGCAGTACTTGAGCAACACTATTTCCTTAGTTTGGTATCTATTAGCAACTTTCCCCTAGACAAGCTACAAGTCTGTGTAGCATCGTAGTTTTTTGGCCCCGACTTCTCTTGCAAGTTTTAGACCTGCAATAAGCACCTTGTACTCAACCTGATTGTTTGAAGCTTTAAAATTAAGCTTGAGAGCTTGGTCTAGAATGACATTGTCAAGTCCTTCGAGGATGATTCCTGCCTCGCTCCCTTTCATGTTGAGCGCATCGTTAACATAGAGGCTCCACTAGCCTAGGGTGGTTTGGTCATTTCTAGTGAATTTTGCTAGAAAGTCTGCCATTGAACTTTGAAAGTTCTACTGACAATGCTACCATCCTTCTTGCCAGTTTAGACTTTCGCAAAACCTATTTGATGGGGTAATTTGTCTTGACTAACATTTGGTCACTCTAAAGGTATGGTCTGAGACGTCGGGCCAAGGTAATGAGTGCTAGTGCCACCTTCTCTATCATTTGTTAGCACTTCTCGGTGTCATGGAGTATGCAGTTGGTGAAGTAAATGGAAAGCTGGTGCTTCCCTTCCTTTTGTATGAGGGTTGAGCTAACGGCTTCGTCAGCTACTGAGAGATATATGAGTAGGGGTACTCCTGGCCCGAGTCGACTCAAGGATGGCGGTGTGGCAATGGTCTTCTTGAAACCTAAGAAGTCTTGTTCGCAGGTCTCGTCCCATAGGAATGGCTCAGTTTTCTTAAGCAGTTTGTAGAATGGTTTCGCCTTTCCAATAAGTTTGGGGAGGAACTTGGACAGGGATGCTAGTCTACCATTCAACTTCTAAACTTTCTGGACATTGGTAGGACTGTGCATCTCGAGTATGGTTGTGCATTTGTCGAGGTTGACTTTTATTCCTCGATATGTGATTATAAAGCTCAAGAACTTGCCTCTACCAACCCCGAAAGTGCATTTTTCTGGGTTGAGGCGTATGTCGTATTTACGGATTTATCTGAATACTTCTTCCAAGTCTGTCACGTGTTGGGCTATGTTATGGGATTTGAAGACTATGTCATTGACGTAGACCTCGACATTTCGTCTGATCTATTGTTTGAAGATCTAATTCATCAATCTCTGGTATGTAGTGCCTATGTTTTTTAGGCCAAAAGGCATGACCCTATAACAGAAGTTGGCATATTCAGTGATAAATGTCATTTTCTCCTCATCTAGAGTGTGCATCCAGATCTAGTTCTTTCCGGAGTTGGCATTTGGGAAGCTTAGTACTTTGAACTTGGACACTCCATCGGCTAGCTTTACAATGGAGTCGGTGCACATTCGCCATTTGCCGTTGACCTTTTTGACCATGACGACATTGGCGAACCAGGTAGAGTACCAGACTTCTCTGATAAAATTGACTTTGAAGAGCTTGTCCACTTCTTTTTTAACCATTTTGCATCATTCTTCTCGTAGCTTCCTTTTCTTTTATGATACTGGTTTGGCCTGGGGACAGATGGCGAGCTTGTGGCGGATAATGTTGGGGTGAATTCTTGGGATTTTAGATGGCTGCCAAGCGAACAGGTATGCGTTCATGTGTAGGACATCAGCTATGCGTCTGTTCTCATGGCTGGTGAGGTCCCTAATAAGTTGCGTACATTGCCCAAGTTTGGGTCCGAGTTACAACTTGACAAGTTCTTCAATAGGCTTTGGGCCTTTATCAAAAGTGTTGTCGCATGGATTTACATCAAATACGTCGTCTAGACTTTGTTGGTAGACAGTCAGGGCTTGGACTGGAGGCCCTTCGTCCATGCTCATGACTTGAGTGGTACCATCTGTTGTGGGATGAGGCTTGGCAGGCTCCCTGGTGGGAGGATAGGGTGCCACTATCAGGCTTTTCACATAGCATTATCGTGCCTACTTTTGATCTGCCTTGATAGTCACAATCTCTCTCGTCAAGGTGAGGAACTTTATCTTCAAATGCGGTATGGAGACGATGGCTCTGAGCTCGTTGAGTGTTTTCCTGCCAATCAAAGCAAAGTAAGAGGTATTTGCATCGACAATTAAATACCTGATTGTAAAGCTCCTCAAGAGCTATCCTTGACTGAAGGTGGTTATTAGATCAACATAGCCTTTATTCTCTACTTTTTCTCCTACGAAGCCAAAGAGTGGACCAACGTGAGGCTGAATGGTGTCAGGAAAAACTTCAAGCCTCTAAAATGTTTTCCAATATAAGATGTCAGTGGAGCTGCCCTGGTCGATGAGGACCTTGGATACCATGAAGTTGGCGATTACGATGGAGGTAGCCATGGGGTCGTCCTGGTTGATAGGGTTGATACCCTTAAAGTCTCTATTAGGGAAAGTGATAAGAGGGAGACTTCGTGGTGATGGTGTATCAACACAGTTGATGTTGATGTTTTGGATGACGTGGAGGTGATGCTTGTGGGACTGGCTAGACTGCCCTCCGTAGGAAAATCCACTCGCAATGGTGTTGATTACACCTCTTATTTACTGGGTGGGCTCGTTTTCTCGTTCTTGCAGAGGTTGTTGATCGCGTCTTTGTTGGTGGTGTCTTTGTCTTCCTAGATCTTTTGCTTTGTCCCTTCTTTTTTCCGCATCGTGATTCCTATGCCAATCCTCTTGGTGTCCTCCGAGTCTCGCTCCTGCTACATGATTGTCCGGCCTTTTCACGAATTGGACTAGATATCTAGCTTCTATGAGCTCTTCTATTTTGTCTTTCAGGGCCCAATAATCTTTTGTGTTGTGATCGTAATTGTGATGTTATTTACAGTATTTGGTACTGTCTAACCCCGGCCTGGGTGGAAGTGGCATAGGTAGTTTTATTGGTACCTCCGCGTTGAAAGCCTCCTCGAGGATTGTAGTGCGATTGGCCGTCAAGGGTGTGTAACGCTTGTACCTAGGCCCTTTTGGGAGAGGCTGGCACTTGTTCGGCTTGTGCCTCTTTTATGACTTGTATGAGTCGGTCTTGGTGCTACCTTCTCACTTGTTGCGCTTTTGTTCGACTTGTTGAACCTCGTTCTTGAACCTAGACATCTCTTCCATCTGGATGTAGCTTTTGGTGCGTTCGCACAACTTATCCATGCTACTAGGGTGTGTTTTGCTCAGACTATCTACAAACTTAATAGGCCTTAGAGTGAGTAGCATAGAGTGTAATGCTACCTCTGGGTTCGGATTACAGATCCAGACATGCGTCCAAACCTGTCCATGAATTTTTGGAGAGATTCATGGTCTGCTTGTCGCAATCTGGCTAGAGCGGCTGATGTCATACAATGTGATCGGCTGGTTGCATATTACGCTTTGAAATGCTTGACAAGAGTGTCGAAGCTGTCGATGGACCTTGGAGGCAGTCCACCATACCAGGTTAATGCCGCTCCTTTGAGGGACATTGGGAAGACACGACACAGGATTGCATCCTCATTTGTGTATAAGTTTGCTTGGGTGAGGAAAGCGTCCAGATGTTCATCTGGATCGGTGGTTCCATCGTATCGCTCTAGGTTGAGTGGTTTCCAACCTAAGGGTATGTCGGCTTCCATGATCGATTGACAAATGGGTGTCGACGAGTAGTCCACCTTGCAAAATGGTGCATGTGGGAGAGACTTGGATAATCTTGAGTGTTGATTGTGCGTCGGGGGTGTGATTCCCTTTAGGTGCGCTTAGGTAATGTATGGGCAGAGTGCTCGTCACGCTGGGGGCATCTGACATGAGCCTCCAACTGATTATGGTCAGGCTTTAGCTTTCTAAGCTTCTTCTCATGACAACACTTCATATCTGCAATGTTGTTTTCAAGTTGTTGGAGAGTATTAGTGTCCATCATGGTTGTGGGAGGAGGATTGGAGCCTTCAAATGGGGTCTCATGTCTGAGGCCAGACCGCGTGCTAACCATGGGTGAAAGAGAAAGAGAGAGAGAGAGAGAGAAAGAGAGACCGAGAGGTATGCTTTACCACGATCCCATAGTAAGTGCCAAATGTACTTACCAAAATCCGAAGTTAGCACATGTCAGGATGGACATGGCTATGGTGGGCTCTTGGACTTCGCACGTCGGACGAAGAGTGACCTTTGTTAGGAGGATAAGAGGAGGGACCTACAAAGCAAAAGACTCTAACCCTCAAGTAAGTACGTAAGTTAAAAGAGTATGAATGAGTATGAAAAGTATACGAGGTAACCTAGTACTTATAGTGTAGAGTGGGAGCTGTGGGTCCCCTTGTTTGTAGTGGCTGTTACGGTGACGTAACAACCCTTGTAGATAATTACCGGCTTGTAGATAATAACCAATAAATAATGATGGCTTAGAGATAATGTGTAGCTTAGAGATAATTATTTACCTGCCACGTGATCAGGAGATGACAATATATTCAAATAATAAGAGGTTAGAGATAATCTATCAGTTGAGAGCTCAACTGCTAAGGGCATGATGTTTGTGCTCCTATGTCAAGACTAACATGGAAGATTGATGTATGTAACAAAGTATTACATAGCTTACCACGTGTATTTTTTGAACTCTGCAGTATGATTCTCTGTTACTAAAAAAAAATTATATTCTCTTGTATATATTTTTTAAAATTATTAAAATATTCCTTAATGATACCTTGTACAAGAAAAAGGTTCTAACTTAGGAAACGTCACTTGTAAGGGACGTTTAATTGTACCGCTTGTGTCCCATACAAATAGATTGGTTGCACCCTCCAATATAAAATCACTTAAAAAACATTATAAATCAATTTTTGTTGTGAAACTTTTTAAGAGATCCACAAAATTAGAAAGTTTTGAATGTGATCTAATGATATACAATTATGATTAAACACTGCAGTCATATAAGAGAAGAAAAAACTGATTGGCACAACTTTTCAAGCTGTTAACCGAGGCAAAACTTACTGGTACAACGTTACGAAAAACAACATAATAAAATAATTTATATTGACTGATTTAAAACAACCAAGCATGTTCAATTGGATTAATATACCTAACCCATAAAACTGATAAGCACCGAAAGTACATATTTATATATAATGGATCCCGATAATAGATATAAACCCGGATATGCATTGCATATGAGACGAACTAAATAAGTTATGGCAGACAATTCTCTTTCTAAGGTTCGATTATTATTTTAGTTCTTTAATTTATTTTTTAAGTCAATTTGATGATCTTATTATTATAAGATTTGCTTAAGTTTTCTAATTTTTAAAAATATTCAATATCATCCATTTATTTTTATAAGAATCAATTAGATCCTTTATTTTTAAAATTAGTTTAATTTAATCCTATTTTTCTTTTATTTGCTTCAAAAATTTTGAAAAATAAAACTGAACTCATCTTAAAAAATAAGAGATCTAATTAAAACATTTTTAAAAAAAGGACCTAATTGAATTACATCTAATTGAATGTTTTAATAATAAGAGGAAAAAATTAAATTTAGAACTGAATTTGATTTATAATGAAACCAAATTGAACTCATATTAAAAAATAAGGATCTAATTAAAATATTTTAAAAAAAGAACCTAATTGAATTACTTTTAAAATTATAGAATTTAATTGAATGTTTTAATAATAAGAGGACAAAATTAAATTTAGAAATTAAATTAAAAGATTATAATTATAATTAAACCTAGAGCTAAATTATTCGATAAATAATTAATAATTATCAACAAGTGAGGCATCATGAAGTAAGAAGAATAACTCGCTGAGCTTTATGCATGTGTCAGCTTTGTGGTGTCGCATCTAAGTGCCTCTATGCACGTGTATTTCTGACAGTGTTAGTTGTGGAACCAAAACAGTGATAAGTGGCGCCACAGCGCGGGACTGACCAAGCTTTGAGTGAATATAGTGACCACAGTTTTAATTAGTGCTAGGTGTTGGTATGGATATATTTTAAGATGTAAAGCTAGCCATATGATATTAGTAGTCTTATGCTTGGATTCATGATTCATGATCATAGTACTATAGTAGATATTCGATCACAAGCAAACGCGAGATCCAAGGAGAGAGATGGGAGTTTCGCCAATGCCTGAAAAATGTCAAAAATATCATAGATAACATGAAGATGTTTTCAGTCCGTGGGGTATGTTATTATTAAGTAGTTAAGTAGGTAGGGGAGCTATAAGTTATAACTTGCCATTGCTTTAATTTTCTGATTGATTTTGATAACTTTATACTTAAAGATTAGATTTGATGCATTTTTTTCATCTTTATATTAGTATAGAGTATTTATTAATTTTGTTGATGATTAAATTTTTATGATAAAAACTTGATTAATCACTTTTAGTAAGATATTATTTTCTAATCACATTTTTTCATTCATATGACTTGAATATGAAATATTGTTTAAGAAATTCGAGTTTAATTTAATATTACTCATACCAACATGTTAGTAGATTTAATATATTTTGAAAATAAATTTATGTTATGTTTCATGTCATTTTAATTTGGTTTGATTTCTTATTTTCTTTTTTAAGTATAAGTTTTTTAATTATTATATATAAATAATAAACATTTTTATTTAATAAATAATAGTTTATAACAAGAGATTAGGTTGAATTCAGATTTAAATAAATGACCTTAAAACTTCAAGTTTGGTAGTGATAAAGAAAATGCAATAGCTAAATGCAACCCTCCAAATCACTAACATCCTCTTTAGTAGACATGATGGAATTTATATTGAGTGAATAAAACTAATACATTTTCTTTTATCTTGAGCGAACTAAATGCAACTCTCCAACCCAACATTCTATTTTATTTCAATTCTATTTCTCTTTTATCTAATTATCTTTCTTCTATTTTCATACATTTTCTTTCTCTTTTATTTCCAAGAAGGGTTTCTTGCTTATATCAGATGGCGTATACTTGTCCAAGGGACAATGCCCTACTATACTACATCAAATGAAAGGCAACGAATGAGTAGGATTCCATATATTTCGGCAATGGGATCTATCATGCACACCATGATGTCTCATATGCTTTGAGTATGATGAGAATATACCAATCTAATCTTGATAACGATCATCAAACCATTGTTAAGAATATTCTAAAGTGCTAGCAAAGGACTAAGGATTCATTTTGGACATATGGAGGTGAGGAAGAGCTTTTTGTAAAGAGTTACATTAATGCTTGCTTCCAAACTGATAGGGATGATTCCCAATCACAATTAGGGTTTGTGTTTTGCCTGAATGGTGACGTTGGAAGCTAGAAGAGTTCTAGGCAAGGGACAATCGTCGATTCTACTAGAAAGACTAAGTATATAGATGCCTTTAGTGCAAGCTGAGGAGGATGTTTGGATCAAGAATTTCATTGTTGAACTTCGAGTCATTCCTAGCATCGTAGACTCGATTTACCTTTGTTGTAATAACAATGGAGTTATCGTGCATGCTAAGGAAAACAAATCGCACCAATGATCTAAACTCATACTTATATGCTTCCATCTCATTCAAGAGAAATGCAGACAACCAACATTAGAGAATGTTGTTGACCTACTTATGGAACACCTTGCTTAGTAGAAGCATAATGCTTACACTAGATTAATGGGTATTAGGTTTATACCGATTGGCACTATTTCTAGTGGGAGATTGCTGGAGTGAACCCTAGTGGCCAATCCATTTTAGGCTACATTTGTATCATGATTTTTGTTTATATATTTTATTTATACATGAGTAATGTCAATTATTATGTTAATAGTTTTGTAGTGCAATAATGTTCTTAGAATAAACAATTCATTCAATGACAAATCAAGTGGGACTTGATTTTGACATTCTTTGAACAATGAAATGTTGTTCTAAAATTAGTATTTGTAGTCAAGTATTATTGTTAACTATGACGACAATAATGCATTGGGACTATTGTGTGAGTAGACTGATGATCATGTTTCATAGGTCATGAATATGATGAGATATCAAGTCGACACACAGTTAATTAATAAAATATAATTTAATTAATTAATGACATATTGAATTAAATAAGACACAAGATGATAAGACACGCCGATTGTTGCTCCGATTGTTATGTTGTGTGGATTGAGTAAAAGCATCATACTTTCATCACTTAGCAATCAAAGGCAACCTCTCCATTGTTTGAAGCATGCTACAAAGGTAAACCTCTAAATCCTTAGTAACTCTTGCATAATGTGTGGTCCATGAGATGAGGTTCTTTCTGCTCAAGGTTTATTTAGAAATTTAAAATTATAGACCATGGAACAGTGGACTATGTTGAAAAAACACATGATATAGCAAAGCTTAGTATCGAGTGTGGTGGAAAATTATAATAGGACATTGATTTTAAAGTCTTCACCACTAATCCAAACACAATTAAAAAAAAACTACTACGAAAAATGTACATTTAGTAATTTAAAGGATGTAACAATTTCTTGCCAAAGATTGATAATGATCAAAATATATGAATGATATATGCACCTTTTGTTATGGGGATTACATTCGCTTTTACACTTTTAATTCGACATTGCTTCTACGAAGCAACACCGGTTTGGGAGCAACTGTTATGGGAACAACATTCGCTTTCACACTTTTAAATCATCATTGCTTCTACGAAGCAACACTAACTTGGGGGCAACTGTTATGGGGATGACATTCGGTTTCTCAGTCTTAAGTCAGCATTGCTTCTACGAAGCAATACCGACTTGGGGGCAACTATTATAGGGACGATATTTGTTTTTACACTCTTAAGTTGACATTACTTCTACAAAGCAGCACCAACTTAGGAGCAATTGTTATAGGGATTAAATTCACTTTTACACTCTTAATTTGACGTCACTTCTAAGAAACAACACCGACTTAGAGGCAATTGCTATAAGAATGGCATTCGCTTTCACCATCTTAAGCCAACATCACTTCCACAAAGCAACACTAACTTGGGGGCAACTATTATGGGAATTATCCCAATGTTGGACATAATAGGTCGGGTTTTGTAAAGTTGTGCTGATGTAAAGAGAATGACATATGCATAACACACAATGTAGACTATTTAACACAAATAACAAATAACACATGACATAACTAGCTTTCTGACCAAATGGCTTTTTAGCGGCCCTATAAATATTGTAACCAAACACAAATAAAGACAACTATGATTCATTGTGAAGAATCCATTCTCTCTCTCTAAATTCTTTATGATTTATCTTTTCTCCCTCGCTCAATCACGCTTTACACATTCTGACGATTAACACCGTAACACCTTCCAATTTATTCTTGATCTTTGCATTGTATACGCATAATTCTCAAAATTAAAGAGTTAAAGGATGATGAAATAAATTTTTTAAGAAATGAGAAAATATAAGATAGAGATAGCAAAGTTAGATAAATTCTAGGTCTGAAGAGTTTCACCATCATTCCAAATTTATAAACAAAAAATGGGGACATGCTAGGTGCACCCAGCAACATTGCTGGTGCACCCAGCAATTAGGTGAATGGGCAAAATTGCCCTTGTATTAAAAAAATAATTCCTTCTTTCGGAAGAAGGTTCTTCCGGTAGAACAATTTATTCTATCAGAAGAACCTTCTTCTGGAGAAGTTACCGGAAGAAGTTCTTCCAGTAACTTCTCCGAAAGAAGGTTCTTCCGGATGAACAATTTGTTCTACCGGAAGAACCTTCTTCCGGAGAAGCTACCGGAAGAATGTTCTTTCGGTAGAACAAATTGTTCATCCGGAAGAACCTTCTTCCGGAAGAATAAATTGTTCTACCGGAAGAAGGTTCTTCCGAAAAGCTTCCGGAAAAAGGTTCTTCCGGTATAACACAAATTATTCTTCCGGAAAGTTTCCGGAAGAACCTTCTTTCAGAAGAAGAAATTATTTTTTTTAACGCAAGGACAATTTTACCCATTCACCTAATTGCTGGGTGCACCAGCAATGTTGCTGGGTGCACCTAGCATGTCCCCAAAAAATGCCTTTACCGATCCGATATGACGATTCGTTCTAGATCGCCTTAGTTTTTGTTTCTTCAACTCTATGGGAAGAAATTATCAGAAGTATGAACCAGATGCTACTGCTAACCAAGATTGGAGGCAAGTGGGCAACTCAAACTCAAGGAAGAACGTTATTTTCCCCATGTGGTCGTAGGTTGCTAGTATAGCAGCTGCCAGAAGAGTTTTATCAGGGCCCACGGTGGGAGCAAATATTTCGGTATAGGTTTCTTCTATGGTTTGAGGTCGCCTACCAAGAACATGCAATTGTATAATCTGTCCTCGCTCCTAAGTCAACATGGATTATATAGTAGTTCTTAAAAGATAACTTTATCATATATTATTTTCTTAATTCCTGGAGATAAGATATGATGAGATAGAATATGACGAGATATGATAGGATCTGGCCAATTCCTATAAGATACGAATAAGTGAGAGCATAAATCCCTCAAAGGCAGTTCCAAGATACCTGCTTTGTATTTAGGTCAGGTCAGTCAACTGCTGGGTCATTGGGTGAGTTGGCCTGATCACGTTTGAAGGATACAAATGAATACAGGATTTTCGAGTAAATTATACTCACCCTCTAATTTTTTAGTTGCATACAATATCCTTTTTTTTTTCTATTCCTACACTAAGCCCCTTTAAATGTTTGAAAAATATTACATTGGCACTCATTGTATATTACACCAAGCCCCTTTAATTATTTGAAAAACATTATATCGTGTAGTCTTGTAAGAAAAGTTATTGTAAATATTAAAAATGCGGAAAAATTATGTGCAATCTCAAAAAAGCTATGAAAAGCTACATTACCAGCTCAAAATGTGATCCAAACACAGGGTATGAGTGTCAGGGTAATTTACTGAATTTGTCTCTTTTCACCGAGGCACCAACCATGATGGGTGCCAAAATATCCTTAAAATGCTTTGCAAATAACCTTTGCACAATTTAGCCACAAAATTCATCCCCAGGGACTGCAATTATTAACGTGCAATCCAGTATTCAAGGCGTGAATTTCAAACACGACAGTTAATCAGCTAATTTACTCATTAAATTTTGGCCATTTGGCCCCTAACATCGGTTAAATAATGTTACATCTTACAATAGTCGCACTAGTTTAGCATTATTTTCACATATACCTGTTCAATACAAATTGACCAGACATATTTTGAACCTTGCTTCTTATGATATGCTCTTTGGAAACCTGAATTTCCAAGCCTCTTGAATTTATTGGAAAAAAAAGGATAAATTATTAGATGAAGTCAGGTTGACCTGTTGATGTTAAGCAACGATGCCACATTCGACTGTTGGGGTCCACCAGCCTAGGATGAGATATCACTTCGGGGATGGGAAAGTAGGCATAGTGGGTGTTACATAAACCTACTGTAATGCCACTATATCCTGCAAACGCACCATGAACCTGCAATGCAAAAGCTGTGGATCAGTATCAGATAGAAAATAACAGAAATACACATCTTCTGAGATACACATACAGGTAACTATTAGACGTTGGAGGAATTGTATTTATATTCTAAGGTTAAGTTTTTAGTCCCAAAACTTTTTCAAAATTCGATTTTTAGTTCCTAAACTTTTGTTTGACTGGTCAAGGTCCCTCAATATTTTTCCATGAAGGTTTAGTCCCAGAACTTTTGAAAAATTCAGTTTGTAGTCCTTGAAATCTCATTAAATAAATAAAAATCAAGGGTTCAAACTTTGGTTCGAAAACTAAAAACTGAAATTTCTAAAAGTTTAGGGACCTTGACCAATCAAACAAAAGTTTAAAGACTAAAAACCTCAATGGGAAAAAGTTGAGGAACCTTGACCAGTCAAACAAAAATTTAGGGACTAAATCTAATTTCGAAAAAGATTAGGAACTAAAAACTTAGTTAACCCTTTATTCTATGGTCATATGTTATCCAATAATCACAAACTACAGAAAACACCATATAGACGCTTCACTAGCATGATATCTGGAAAGAGTTAGCAGTTAAAATGTTGATGATATACAAATTTGACAAACTAATAAACTGTCATTCTACATATGCACTAACATGGGAAGAGGGAAGCCACTATAAGTTGGCTTTTTGGCTAGCAGCAAGGGATTTAGATTGCAGAAGACACATTCAAAACTAACTGCTGTAATTGAACCAACAATAAAAAGGGGCAGAGAGAGAGTGACTAACAGCATTTTGTCCAAGTACAGTGCACAGAATTCCATCTGATGCATTTGCTCGAATTGCACGGATCATATACGTTGGATCAATATATTTCACATCAGCATGAACACCAATCTCCTTGAAATATTTTTTTGTCTGCAATATGACAGTTGTCAGCATAAAATATGTGGTAAAATAAAAACTCTAAATAAAGGAAGCTATCTACATTACAAAAGAACTCAATATATTTGTTCACCATGATAGAATACAATCATAGTACCGTATGCAGCATAAACCATACTAACACACAGTAGACATTACACCTAAAATTGCAGTTGAAATCACTTATTGTTAACAGAAACATAGTAGGGAAGCAGCTAAATATCAGAAATTTACAAGAGCACACATTATTAAAAATTAAAATATTGAAAGGTTCAAAGTATTTTGTCTCGAACATTTCAAAATGAACTCATGAATAAACTTTCTATTTTGGCCAAAGCATAGTCTACAGGATGTATAAGAAAAGAAAAAAAGCATTATCATAAGCTGTTTTATGTCATGTCGGAACTTCTAAAGCTTGGACAACAAGACGTGTTTTAAGGAAACTTATCCAAAAATTATTATGCTTGATCAAAGAGTTGATTTTTCAGAAAATAGTAACACTCTTAAACAGCCATCATAGTCACAGACAACTGTAAAGATATTAAGTTGTCAACATTGCTATTTTCATAAACAGAATAACAGATTTACATATTTGTGGCTTAAAATGTGGAAAGTTCTGTTTTCAAGACGCCCAAAACCTCCCTCCTTTTACAAATAGGCAAATAGCATGATTGGATGACCCTCAATTTCAAAGATTTCATTTCTAACTGGATGGAGATTGGCTTCAAATTGAATATGAATATTTACAAAATAATGCTATAGTTTTGATGCAGTCAAAGACCAAAATCACAAACATAGTCATAGATTGATAATTTAAAATACACATTGGTTAATTATGTGAAGAAACTAAAAGTTAAATATTCTACATAGATTGAGCAAGTGTCACATTAATTTGGTAGTAATTTTAGCCAGTTTAGATGTTTGATCTTTGTTTCAAAATTTACCAGGTATAACAAATTAAAAAATATATACTCTTTCTATCATCAGGTATCAACCCATTTACATTATTGTGTGCCCCATAAACATAACACAAACCTCTTGTTGAATATATACGCCAATGTCTCCAAATACAACATTTCCTGATGCATCTGTAGCATTAGTCTTTTGGAGTAAATTCTGCAAAAGAATCAGTTAGCAAGTTCAAGTTTCTATGTCTGAAAGTAAAATTCAGTAATGTTTTTGGGTGATCATGCTAATTTGGTAATATGATATTGATTATATCAACTAAATCACCTGTCCAGCTCCCTCTGCTGCACAGACTACAGCTGATCCCTTTGTTTCTAAAAGGTACTTGAGATGACTCAATACTCCTTGAGGTCCATGTAAATTGAAAGGTACCTTCAAACCATGTCAAAACTGGTATAAGTTTATCAGTATGAAAGAAAACAAGACCATCCAACTAAATTGTATCTTATATACCTCAGGGATCAGGCATATGTCAACCTGTCCACTAGATAGGGATGCTTGCATTGCTATGAATCCACTGCTACGGCCCATCAATTTCACAACGCCAATTCCATGATATGCACTATGTGCCTAGCAAAAGATAAGGAAAGAAATGTAAATATTTTAATATGTACTGTCAGTACTGACAAGAAACTATCAATGAACTGAGTCAACATGACTCAATAAGTAATATACCTCAATGTAGGCAGAATTTATTGCTCTTTGTGCTTCTTCAACAGCAGTATCAAAGCCAAAAGTTTTGTCCATCAATAAAATATCATTGTCTATAGTTTTGGGCACGCCAATTACAGATACCTTCAGCCGTCTTTTGCGGCACTACAAGAAAAAAGAAATATCAGTTCACAAATGAGCCACAAATTAGCATGACAAGCCTAAAAATTAAAACACCATCAAAAAATTGCTGAACACCTACAATATCACACAATTCACATTTCAAATAATAATTTAATGTGCAGCTTAATGTCAACACTGAAATATACAAAAACCAAAAAAGGCACATTAAGTGAAGTCAATTCGAAAATTGACTTTCCAGAATTTTCAATGAAAAGTTTCCACATTACTGACTCAACCTGGACCACAAATAACCAGTTAAGTGATAAAAGGTTTATGGATTAACAACCTCGTGGTGAATTGCATTGGCACCAGCATGTGTGCCATTTCCACCCAATACAAAAAGCATGTTGATCCCTCTTTTCTGTAATCAATAATATTCATATTGGAGAATATCAGTCTCAAAAATTAGCACCTGTATCATAAAAAACCTTAAACTTGTCTGTGAAATCATCAATCAGTTTGTTAATAGATTAGGTCAATCAACCACCTCCAGACTGTTCGCAATATCACTGACTCCAGGTCCTCCTCGTGAAACTCCCAACAGGCTTCCACCAGAAAGATGAATATTCTGCACTACTTTTCTAGACAGCTGCAAATGAAAGCCCAATATATTTAAGAGTCATTAGGAAGAAGAACTTATGTGCTACAGATTGTACCTTTAGATGAATCATCTGTTACACCAAAATCAGCAAGGAGGGGAAAATGAGATTACCGGCACTTCTGTCATTTCTTCGTCAGAAAATCCCCGGTAACCAAAAGGAATCCCCACGATGTTTTTTACACCATATATTTCAAGGGTGATTACAATCTGCAGGGCATTCATTATTGAAGCCATTAAACAGAGAAACAATATAGTGACCAAAAATAACTAGAACTAAGTTTACAAAAGGGAGTTGAAATAAGAACATCTTACACAATATGATATAAAAGCACTTGGAATTTTATACATAAATGCAATGGAGAGGGAAAGCTTATAACATATTTAAGACACACTAAGATGAAAGCAAAGAATATATTTGAGGTCAAATTAGTCAATTGCTTAGGCATGAGTATTTTATTGCCCAGAAAATTTAGAGAAGATTAATTAGTAATATATAGTCAGGAATATAAATTAAAATGTTACAACTATCTTCACTACCTTAACTTCAAGAGCACCAGCTAGGCCTTACTATATTCAAAAGAAAAGGTTAAAACTGTGAAAGGCAATCTAATCACAAACTAACCTGTCTGATGACATCATTAAGACCAGGGCAGAGCCCTCCACAAGTAACAATTGCTGCCTTTACTTCTTCTGGCTTAAAGTATATCTTTTCACGAGGCCCAGCTCGATGAACCCTAAAAGGATTTCAGAACTACTTAGCATATATGTTAATATTAGGAAACAGCATTCTATACAACACAAAGATGTACTAAAAATATTGAAACCATAAACTAGAAGTAAAACAACTATTTGGTAATCCAGAATAAAAAAAAATTAATTGTTATTAGAGAAGCGTTAAAGTGATTGCAATTTTCTCATCCTAATGTCCAACAAATTTTTTACATTTTTTAACCTTTATTTGATTTAACAAATTGTGTATCAAATTTTCAGGTGCCTATCAGTCAAATTCATATCATTTGTGCTATTTTTCATTGCAAAATTAAACACTAAAACAAGATAAATGCATTTGTGAAGCAGTCAGAGCTAAGTATTTCCTGTTATCATATGAAAAAAGAACCACATAGCTTTATAAATTAATAATAAAGATTACACAACCTTGCCAATATTAACTTCATTTGAGATATCTTTACATTAGTAAGCTATGCTTTGGTGTGGAATCAACAGGTTATAGGTGAAGTTGGAGTAAAACAGAGTATTCAGAATGCAATTTCCGTAAGATGCCAGTCAGCAATGTTTTGGAGGCAAAAAGTGGAGATCACATCAAGCCAAAAGTTGCAGATATAAATTACAAAGTGAAGGGAAGATTGATGGGGATGCCATACATGGAATTCAAGTTGAGAGAATGGAATGGAGAACAACTAACTCAAAGGAAAACCCCATTGAATATCTATATGGACAGTTGCGCTCTATGGTAGTGAATGTCGGGCAATGAAATGCGATGCCAACAAAAGCAACAAGTGTAGCAGAAATAATAATGCAGAGGTAGGTTAATGACTCTAGGTACAAGAAAAATAGGTTTAAGAATGTATCTTTGACAAATTTAGAGAAACAACTATTTAGGAGGTTATGAAAACTAGCCTAAGTCAGTTTGGCTTGTAAGAAGAGGACCAATGGTGGCTCAAATGAGAAAAGGTGGATCAAATTAAAGATAATCCAATAAGACCAAAGGAAACAGTAGAAGACATCATTATAAAAGGACCTTGATATAAGATGTTAAGAAAATTTTGGTTTTTCATAGAGCCTAGTAGAACATATTCATTCATATAGGTATAGCTAACATCTCCTAGTGAGATAAGGGATAGTTGTATCTGGACAATACTAAATAATACTAAAATATGAACAATTGGTCAAACCAAAAAAGAAAAATTAAACAATTAAGGAGTGTATACAACTCTAGTCAAACATACAAGAAACTATCACAGGTTAAGAGTAAATTGAATGGTAATCAGCAGGCATATTGATATGGATTTAACCATCAAAATCATGATCATGATATCCTGCTAGAAAGGGGCATTGAATTCTAAAAGCTCTAAATTTTCTCTTAATTTTAGAGAAACTTTCAAAGAAACATTTTAGTATGATTAAGTTTTCAGTGCCACCTATCGAACACTTCCAACTCCTGTCCAGCATTTAATTCACAAACCTATCAAACACTCATGTAACTGACTGGAATCTGTTTAATCAATGAATATACTCAAGTTTAAAATTTGTGAATTAAATGCGTTACCATTGTTCCACCCATGTACAATCAGGATCAATGCACTCAGCACCAGCAGATGTAGGTGACGAATAGTATATTGTCTGAAAGAGCAAAGCAAACAGAAAATTAACATCCAGCATCAACTCCTATTTTTTAAACTTGATTGAATGAAAGCATCAATCAATATCCAACGGAGCATTTTACTGTAATTCAATTGCATACACTCTCAACAGACAACAACATATCAATGCAAGGACAATAAAAAATGCATAAACTGTAAAAGTGGTCCAAGTGTGCGAAGGGAAACAACTTTTCAAAACAACTAACCAGGAAGCACAACTTAAGGTCTCAATTCATGCTAATCTAAATAGTAGTCATAATATCATCACATGCACGTACATAAAGAGCTAATAAGATCACAAATACATGAAAGCAACACAAAAAGCCCGACTATCATGAACAAAGAAAATAAACAGAAAAAGAAAAGGCCAACAAGACTGTAGCTCAATTGATACAGGCCCAAATTATCAAGAGTTGTTGATTAATCTAACACTTCTTGACGAATTTAATTTCCAGGGATGAACAAAAACCATCATACCTTAAGAAGCACTCTGTCATTGTTATTAATATATCCATGCCACTCCTCATCCAAAGAATAATGACCAGGAAAGTCTCTATCAATCGGAGTTCTGTCCCAAGACAAAACACGTTAACAAACAACACAGCCCTAACAGTATGTTCAGATGAGAGGAAAGAAAATAGAGAAAAAAATACTAACAATGATGCATATTCTTTTCCTTGATTGAAGACAAAATTAAAAGAAAAAGAAGAGAAAGTAAGGGCTTGTTTGATTCTTTTCTCACTTCTTGGTTTTAAAAATTGTTTTCTATAACAATACTGCACTACTCAGAAATCATTTTCTTGTCTAAAATATGTTAAGCTTTAAAACCTATTTTCAAGAAAACAGAAACAGCCGCAGATATTTTCTCATTTTCTTTTGTTTTCACATTGTTCAAGGTTTCCGTCAAATTCCATGTTTTCCTCTGTGCCTTCCACCACCCTCCGCCAGGTAACCTTGTTTAGTTGCATTTTTAGTTGTATTGTGAAAATTAAACAGCTTTAAAAATTGTTTTCTAAAATAATTTTTCACTATTCAGCAATCAATTTCAAATCCAAAATCTATTAAAATTTGAAAATTATTTTCAAAACAAGTATTTTAAAAACCAGAAAACAGAAACAATCTAGAGTGTCTAATCATCTAGAAGTCTAGCTTAGTATTTTAAAAACAGAAACACTCCGTGAGTTGTTGTAAACATTCTGGTACTTAAATTTGATTCTTAGACATAAAAAAAACTTATGTTTTCATTTTATTCAACGTTTCCCTCAATTCCATACTCTGGTCTGTGCCTTACACCACCCTCCGCTACTAACCTTGTGTAGTTGCATTTTTAGTTGCATCATTTTAACAAAAACTAAAAAACCCCTCTTACCAGTTTTGTTTCCGCGGTACCAAACAAAGGGTGAAGGAAACTAGACCTACCAACGAACCTCATTTTGAGACAAAACGTGGAAGGAATCGGAGGAGCATCTGGAAAGATATCAGTGAGATGGGGAAGTCTGAAACGTGCTTCCCTATCTTCCTGGAACTTGATTTTCCAATCAGGGTCGCTGAAATCGACGGCGGCGGTGGAAGTGCTTCTACTTTTGTTGCTACGCTCGGCAAAGACACCAACTTTATTGGCGACTCTGGTGGGTGGCAGTGAGAGAAGACGTGAATTGAAGTGGGAGCGTGAAGAGGGTAGTAGATGAGGGAGAGTAGGGTTGGTGTTGGTCATCACGTGCGTGGTGGAACCCATCAAAGTCTTTGTTGCGAGTGTAAGATTGTGAATGAAGAATCTGAGACTTTAGAGAGTGATGGATGTTGAAAATGCAGGAGAAGGAGGAGGAGGAAGCAATGGTAAATTGGTAATTAAGGATCGGTCGGAGGGAACGAGGAAAGAGAGGTGGAGACAAGGGAGGTTGGTTGGATTGGATTTTACCTAAGAAACACCGAGGAGAAAGGGACAGACAGTGAGTGCACTTTTTGTTGTTGTCAAACAGTTTCTGGAGCTTGACAAGTGTCGGAAAACTACAAAGCCGTCTACTTCTTCTTTCTAACATGAAAAAAGAGAAAGTTTGACATTAGTCTTTTTCTATGCCATTGGTAGAATTACCATTTTGGTTCCTAGTATAATTTTGTCCCAACAAAAATTTTGATTGATTATTGAATAGCCATAATTATGTTCTGTTCTGTTTTGATTGATTATTTCTAACATGAAAAAACAGAATTTTGATTGATTCTTTCTAACATGAAAAAACAGATTTTTTTATTGATTCTTTATTTTTTATATGTATGAATCAAAGATAAATATTATTGAGTTTATAATACTCACACATTATCATTAATTAATTGTCAATAATTTTTTCATCAATGACTAAATTAGATTTTTTTTTGTTTTTTAAAAGATTAAATTATTACCAATTTACACATTGAGAAATCAAATGAGTCATTTATATTAAATTAATTTAGATACATGTTTTTTTTTATCATAATAAGTGTCACATAAAAAACCTAAAATATATTTTTTCTTCTCATAAAATTAGAAATATTTGAATTTCGTTCCTATATATTTTTAGCATGTTTTTTATCCTCATAAAATTAAAATATGTCAAATTTTTGTTAGAAGCTATATTCAAGTAAATCTAGACCTACAGGAGGATTTTTAGAAGTTAAGAATTGTCACAAATTGCAAAATAAATTGCCACAAATTATAGAAAAAAATAAATAAATGTTATTTTATGAGGACGAAAAATATACTAAAATTTTCAAGGACAAAATCTAAACATTTTCGGTTTTATAAGAATGAAAAACATATTTTAACCAAAAAAAATTCTAAAAATAAGTGACATTTTAGTTTTTCGATATAATATTAATCACATTTTTTTCTATTTACCACCTTAATAAGTGATCTATGAAGGATTATGACTTTGAATTGTTAGATCAACATGATCCTCCCCTTATAATTCTACATCTTTCATACAATATTATTCTACCTCAAACCCTTTTCCGAATCACCAACCACCATTTGTTGCCATCAATTGTGTTTTTCTGCGATGATGTTTCCTTGTCGCCTTGACCTCTAACAACATATTCTTCGACACCACCTCGATCTCACCAACAATAACTTCATAAAATAGATGCACTCGGAATTGGTAAACATACTACTTTCTCTCTCTCAATAGTGAATTTCATGTGTGTCTATCATGTCAACTTCTCTCTCATATATATAGATGAGTGATTTATCTCAAATACTAATCATATCTCATAAAATCTTATTGGATTACATATAACATATTTTTATCTCATCAAATCATATTTAATTATATATGATGGTAACTAATTAAATCATATCTAATTAGTTATCTTTTCATATTGTGTCTAATTTAATTAAATATATTGTTAATTAATTAAATCATATTTTATTAATTAAATATGGATAATTTAATTAATTAACTATGGACTAAAGTAAATTACATTTAATTTATTCATCTGCTCCAATTGATTACTCTATTTATGTGACCCTATAAGCTCCCACCTGACAAGCAATAATATTATCTTTATAATATTATAGACAATGATTGTTATCTAGCAATGCATTGTTATCACCCAACCTATGAGATAATCAATTATTCAGTTACAAACATACCACAACCATTTTCATTGTGTAACCTTTATCTATTCATCCAAATGTCTTGATGTAATATGAGGAATAAGAGTGTGATCCTCGTCAAGTCTGAAAATTTATTTCTTGATACCCAAGTAGACATCTAAATACAAATGAGCTCAATATCTCATATCAATCCATTATCACGTGGTCACGCATATTGCACATCTCTCTCTATCAAAAGTCCTTTAGATGTAACTCTTGTTATATAGGAGGAGGGACAAATCCTATCTACATCACTCATATCTCTCAACATGATCTACTACCTTACAGTCATCTATCTTTCATTCGTGTTTTTTTTTACTGTTGATTATGTAGTGTATTGACAAAACTAACCTTTTTGTGTGGTCGATTTTTCTGTTTTATCAGAGAATGTTTTGAATTGATTGGTTACTTCTTTTTGTCTGGTTAGTTTCTTCAATAGGTCTCCCAATTTTTGAGGATTTCCTTTCATGCAAGTTTCAGACACCATGTTTTATTGTCCTCTCGTTGGCCAACCAATTATAACACTCCACTTGTTACTTTAAGCCACATCATGTAGCCTTTTGCTTAAGTTGATTGTTTGAGTATTAGTTTTGTAAAAGCGATTTATACATATCAATTTTACCTATTTGACCTTGTGTATTTTGAAGTGCAAAGTTTCACATTTGTCTTCAGGATAAGTGGATTTGGAATTAGGGTTGTTGAGTAAAGACAGGGAAATTGGTTTATTAAACAAGTTGATTCCCATGGGACTATGTTCGTGAAGGAGATTTATGTTACTTTATACACTACAAAAGATTTGAGGAGAATTAATTGTGTCAACAAATTGAAGGAAGTGAAGGTTTGCAAAGTGAAATTGAAAAGATATTGTTGTATGATATCACGTCGATTATTGTGTGTAGGTTTTTATCTAGTTTCTGTATAGTTAAGGTGATAGTTTCTATGAGAATCCATTTCCTAAAGTGTTGTGGGGGGGGGGGGAGGGGGGGTGCTTGGTTTGTGTGTGTTTGGTTGTATGTGTTTGCAAGAATAATAATATTTGTTTTATTGCTTACTAATATTTTTGTAAGAAAGATGTGTGTTGATTCTTAATTTGCTTACTAAAGTATGTAGTTTGATGTGTCAAATGGAGAGAGTTTTCATTTGTGTTATTGTAGCAGGTTGAGACTTCAGATGTATGAGACATGGTAGGCAAAATACTAGATGAGTAGAACCAGAAGGAGTTACATAGTGAAGAACAATAAGGTGAGTGAAAATGTACGTTTTTTGACATAGTTAGATAAGGTGCATCTACTCACCATTTCATCTAATCCTTTTTGGTGTTAAAAATAATTTTTTTGTAAACACCAACAATAGTATTTTGAAAGGATTGGTAATTAAATTTGTAATTCAGAATTGGGATGCAAAAATACTTGGAAATTTCCTTCCCCATGTTTTATATTTTTAATTTTTTGTTTTCTTATCATCCCCATGTAGTGAGAAGATAAGACATGTAATTGTTGAGAAGAACCATGATAATTGATAGTTGATGTGTGAGTCACATACTATTTGGGACTTAGAGACCTGCTTGCAGCATATGTTGGTGTAGGAGCAAGAGAAGTAAAGCAAATGATTGTTTGTAAATGCAGGAACACAATGAAGTGTAACCAACAATTGACCCCTTTATCATTTTGTGTGTTATTTTTTTTTTGTTTGGGCTTGAGTGTCTATTGGTGGGGTTTTATATCCTACACCTCCCTAATCGCATCCTACACCTCCTATTTTTTAAAATACCCCAACCTACCTGTTCTATCTAATTCCTCTTTTTTCTCCCCCAACAGTTGTGCACCCTTCCATTCGCTCTTTTCTTCTTCCCGCAACACACCCCGCTTTTTAGTTCTTCTCTTATTCTCAAATTCAAGTCTTCTTCCAACTGTCCATGCTAGAGGTTCCAGCACAGAAGTCCCTCTCCTTCTCCAACTCTCCACGCCAGGTACGTTTCAATGTTTCCCACTCATGTTGTGGACATGTTTCCGGAATAGGCTTTCCAAAATAGTTTTTTTGCTTCCAGAATGACCATTCTAGAACACATTTTTTGGAAGGAAAACCGTTCCAGAATGCCTTTGTTACTTCTAGAAAACCTTTTATAGAACACCTTTTCTGGAAGCAAAAATAGTCGTTCTAGAAAGCTTATTCTGTAGTGCACTTGTTTCTTCTAGAGAGGGCTTTTCATAAGCCCAATAATACTTTCTAGAACCCCATTTCCAGAATCTCATTGCTGAAACTTTTTTTCTTATGGAATGCTCGTTCTGAAAGGTTTTTTGGTTATGGAATGTCCAATCCAAAAGCTTTTTTTGGTTACGGAGTGGCCATTCCGAAAACATTTTTTGGTTACGGAATGACCGTTCTAGAAGCTATTTAATAGTTAATTAAATTTGATTTTGTTATTTTACAGATTTAGTTTGTATGGAGGATGATTATTTCTATAACAAGATGGCTGATGAAGTTGACATAGATATGGATGATACTGTTAAAAATGAAGATTGTAGCAATTATTTTACAACTACGGAGGTAATTTTATTGTGTAATTAATAGGTAGTTTATTTAATACTTGGAAGGTGAACTTTGACCAAAAAAATGTTGTATGTTGTTTATGTAGGTTTTGGATACTCAACATGAATTATTGAAATGGGTTTGAGACGTTGCATTTGAGTTGGGTTTTGTTGTTGTCATTTTGAGGTCATACATAACAAGACAACTTGGAAGGAAGACACATTTGTCGTCTTGGATTATGAGAGGGGTGACAAATATAGACAATACAAAAAAGATGCAAAGTCGACCATTGGGACTAGAAAATATGATTACCCATTTAGGTTGAAAGGAAGACAACTAAAGATTGGTGAAGGATGGGTACTTAGGGTTCTGTGTGGGTCTCATAATCATGATGTTGCTGAGACATTGGTCAACCATCCATATGTTGGTTGACTAACCCTTAATGAGAAGACAATACTTACTGATATGATAAAGAATATGGTGAAGCCTAAAAATATTCTTCTGACATTGAAAGAACACAATGACAAAAATGTCACCACTATCATACAAGTGTATATTGCTAAAACTACATATTGAAAATCTCTCAAAGGAAGGCCCCGGAACAGAAATGCAACATTTAATGTATTTGTTAGAGCATGATATGTCCATTCATTGACATGTAATAAATGATGAAGAAGTTGGGCGTGACATTTTTTGGACACATCATGATGCAGTAAAGTTTTTGAATGCATTTAACATAGTGTTATTCATGGATAGTACGTACAAAACCAACAGGTATAGGCTACCTTTGCTTGAGATTATTGGTGTTACTTGTATTGGGCTGATATTTTCTGCTACTTTTGCTTATATGGAAGTTGAATGTGAAAAATCTGTGAGGGCACTTGAAAGGTTCAAATGCCTTTTTCACAAACATGATGAATTGCCAAAAATGATTGTCACAGACAGAGATCTATCTTTGATGAATGTAGTACAAATTGTGTTTCCTTATTCTCATAATTTGTTGTGTCAATTTCATATTGATAAGAATGTGAAACAAAGTGCAAACAACATGTAACTCCCAAAGAGGCCTGGGATCAAGCGATGGAGGCTTGGATTTCTGTTATGGATTGTCCTGCAGAGTTTGCCTATGAAGATCATCTTACAAAGTTTGAAGTTGTCTATGCACCCTAGCATGAGTTTGTTGCCTATGTGAAGAATACTTGGTTGATCCCACACAAAGAAAGATTTGTAAAGGCATGAATAGATAAAGTTATGCACTTGGGTAACACAACAACCAATAAGTATTTAAGTTATAACCCATGGTCTATTAAACTAGTATTTGTATACAATGTTCTTTTTATTGGGACATTTATCTCAAACTTGTTTTGTAGGGTTGAGTCTGCCCATTGGGCATTGAAGCGGTTGCTGCAGACTAGCATGGGAGACTTGTGTAAATGTTGGGATGCAATGAACAACATGATCACCATGCATCATAATGAAATTAAAGCCTCATTTGAACGTAGCATTCACGTTGTCGATCACACTTTTAATGTACACTTGTATAAGAGACTATGTGGATTTGTTTTGAGGTATGCATTGAATCATATTGTAGATGATGTTCATAGAATGCAATTTGTTTATGTAGACACGTCTCATTGTGGATGCATTGTAAGATCTACACATGGGTTACTTTGTGCTTATGAACTAGCTAGGTATGCTTTAGGTAGCATACCTCTTTAAGCAATTCATTTGTACTGGACTAGACTAAGTTTCAATGACATGGGGTCTACTTATTTAAACAACGAAATCTTTATGCAATAAGAATTTGATGTTATAACAAAATGTTTGAAAGAGGTTGACAGAGCTGACAAAATTACTATAAAAAATAAACTTTGTGAAATTGCATTCCCTGATATGACTTCTATATGTCTACCTGCTGACAAGGTCAAAAATAAAGGGTCATGCAAGTAAATTTGAACGGTCAATGAAACGTCATCCTTCTCTCTTTGAGCATGTGGATGCATTACATTCATTGCATGATAGTTCATTTTCATGGAAGTCACCTGGTACATCATCCCAACAACCAACACACAAGAGAAAGATTCACATCTTAGATTAATTTCATAGAAACCTTCATTTGTACATTTAGACATTATTGATGTAAGATTAGATGGTCATTATGGATATCGGGCAGTTATAGCTTTACTTGGTATGGGTGAAGATTCTTGGCCTCTAGTTTGCAATGATTTGCATAAAGAATTGGGACAATGGTGTGACGAGTATGCAAATATCTTTGGAGGATATGCTCACTTCTATCAGATAAAACAATCTTTACTTGTTGATCATGTCTCAACGGTTAATGTTTTATTACGTAGAGATATAATAGTTTTAATTTAGCTTTCGCACCATATGAAGTAATGACATATTATAAAGTAAACTCTCACATTGTGACTATGTTTTTTATTATGTTATGTAGGTTCTTTTGACATATTGTTGTCCAATACCAGGGCCTGATGTGTTAAGGTCCACACATTGTCATCCACCAACAAAAGAATGGGTTACCCCCTTATGTTGGTCGAATACAATAGTTTTCACAATTTATAGTTGTTAGATGTGATTAAGTCAACCTTGGAGATGATATATTTATGTAACATTTTGGTCAATTCTGTTGCAATCAGTTATGTTCATCTTCTTACCATTTTATGTAGTTACTTATTTTTATAAAAAAAATTGACATATCCTCTTCTAAATAAATTACATATGCATAACTTGTTAAATACAATAAATTCGTACTTTCACTAAAGATAAAAACAATAATTTCATACATTCACTAATGATAAATACAATGAGTCAATTACTACAACTAATCAATCAATCTCAACATAGACATAAAGTGAACAAGTAAATAGAAAATTTGGGCATTAATACATTCCAACAACCATCAACATCCTCCTCTGCCACTTCCACCTCTGGTGCCTCCCCGTGCCCTACTGGTTTTCACAGTACCATCATCAATTACTCCACATGCTAATGTTAATGCCTCTTCAGTCACAAAATATGCATTTGTGCCATAGGTAACCCACCTATGATCAATCATATGCTGCAATAGTCGACCAATCCTATGACATGTTTCTTGCCATAGATACAACAAAGTAGTAAGTAAATGTCATAACAATATACATATTATACAAGTAAATTCATTTATGTGTACAATTGCAGGATGTGCCTGAACTACGGGATGTGCTTAATCCATATTTGCATTAAGGGGTGGAGTAGAACAACTTGGTTGTACAAAAGGATGCGAGATTCTCTAGAACCACACATAGTACCACATATCATAATTTAATGGCTAAACTACAGGCACTGTGGGTTAGATCAAGTGATTCTACAAATGCAACCACCTATCGTCAACCTGATGTGGGGTAGGAATCTCATCAATAAACACAAAAGGGTGTCGGGGAATATTCTGACGATACCCATACTGGCGCAACACCTTCTCTGGAAAATGAAGGTGAAAATCTAGGTCCAAATGACTATATCCCGAGAATAAGGATATATTCTCAAATGGACAATGAGTCCTATGCTTTTCATATAGAGTCCACGCAACTCCTTGATGGCCAACTCATCAATTGGTTTCCTGTAATGGATTATTGACAAAGATAACTTATTTGACCATTGACTAGCACGTGGAGATGTCTCTTCATATCCCAAGACATCGTCCCAGGCACCAATGGTTACAAAGTGCTTATAAATCCATCCATGAGTCACCAAGAAAAGTATATAATTAGTTCATCAATGACATTGTTAATAATATAACAAGAAATTGACCTAACACCTAATTACATGAAGAATAGTGGCATTGGCACCAATCTTCTTTGTGCTAGAAAAATTAGAACTATTAAGATGCTCATAAAGATATGTCAAGGTAGCTGTCCCCCATGAATACCTGCCACATCCTTTGAGGTCATGAAAAAATCTAAGAATTTTACCTCCACATAGGTTGCACTTTTATTAGAAAATAAGGTGCAACCGACTAGATGAAACAAATAGGCTCTTAATGCTTCATCCATCTCTCTTCTTGACACCTTTCCCCATACACACCCTACAACCAGCTTAAACAGACTTGTCCCCTCTCTTGTTTTCTTTGTCTCATCAAAGGCATCTTTATATTAAACTCTAAGTAACTCAATAATCACAATAATTGTTGATTCCTTATCTATATGTTCATAATTGTAAAAAATGCCAATAATGGGAATGTCAAGTAACAATGCCACATCATCAAGTGTTATCATCATCTCTCTCATGGGCAAATGGAACATGTTTGTCTCTTTGTATCATCTCTCAGCAAAAGCAAACAAGAGTCCTTTGTCTATTGTTTGATAATTTCATGTATTCAACGGGTATAAACCAAACCCCTTGACCACATCTTGTATTCGGTCATGTAGCACAATCTTTGACTGCAACTTTTTCCTATGTGATACTAATTTTAGCCCACCATGTTCCTACAACAACATATATAATTACTAAATAAGTCCAAAAAAAAACCTTACAATGATTGAATCAATTTTAAGTATTTAAACAAACTTAGTAGTTTACCATGCCACCCCATACTTCCCAAACCACATGATCAATGTATGAGGTTAGGAGAGACAACATGTGGTTCTAGCTCCTTTTGTTTTGCAGGTTAGACATGTTCAATAGGCTCCACTTCTTAAATAGCCCGGACTTGGTCAACATGCTCGACAAGGTCTACTTGCATAGGTTGCTCCAAAGGGTCCACCAGTTGAGCTTCTACATGTTGTCTCCGTTTAGACATTGTAGGTTTATTGTGTATGTCATTGTCATCATCACCATCAAAACTAACTATTTTTGTACTTGCCATTTGAGCATTAAATTTGAATCATTATATTATACAATCATATAGGTTAAAAACATTGCAAAAATTAGTATAGTTTCACACTTGTTGAATGTCAAAAACTCATAAAATATGATCATATATGAATATAAATTCATACATGTTTAGATGAATTCTCTTAGGCAGTTCCAAGTATTCTAAACCATTCAAATTAAAATCAAATTGTAGCATTTTTCCAAGTACTCATAAAATGTGTTTGTCATTGTTATCAAATACCAATAAGATATACTACACAGACTATTATGATTCAACCAAATGTTCAACAAGTTTCAAGTTCATCATACAGGTAGTTAAATGTCCTGCATAATACATATGCAACACAAATTAGAAAAATAGTTAAATGGCTTCCAGAATAGGTGTCTCAGAATGCCTATTTTGGAATAGGTGTTTCAGAATAGCTACTCCGTAACACCTATTTCGAAATAGCTATTCCAGAACACTTGTTTCAAAATAGCTATTTCGAAACAACTATTCCAAAATAAGCATTCTAGAACACCAATTCTAGAATAGCTATTCTAGAATAAGCATTTCGGAACACCTATTTCTGAAACAAGTGTTCCAAAATAGTTCTTCTAGACACCTGTTTTGAAATAGCTGTAGATCTTTTCTACCAGAACCCAACCCCCACCACTCTCTGCCACCAAAACCAAAACCTAACCCTCCACTAACCTGCCACCAAAACTAGAAGCCAACCCCCACCCCATGCCAAAAGAGACGAAAAGAACTTACTTACCTTCAATGGTGATAAGGAGGTTGTAGGCAGATGAGGGGTGCTGCTATCGCGAGGAAGGAGGTGTTAGGGTGAGTTTTTGAAAGAGAAAGGTGTTAGGGTTGAGGGTGTCATTCATTACGGGTAATTTAATAATTTCAAAGGTAGTTGGGAGATGTGGGATACAGGTATCGAGGGTGTAGGGTTCAACTCCCTTATTGGCGAGGAGTGTTTGAGGCAAGGGTGTCCAACAAATTGGCCCACATACTGAGTAAAATTTTCCATATTAGAATTAGAATGACAACATGTCTAATATTTTGCATAGGGCGCATTGACTTTAAAGGTTTTAAAAATAAATTAAAGATAAGTAACCATCAATTGTCATTTTTTTGAATATTTGTTTGTCCAAAAAGTGGCTTTTTAGTGTATTATGGTACGAGATGGCCAACATTTCAATGACAAATTAAAAAGTATAATTTAGTGTATTATGGCATGAGAACATGGAAATAAATCATAGAATATTGAAATACTTATAGTAACAAAAAAATGATGATAAGTGAATATGTGACATGGGATATTACATGCAACCAAGATTATTGAGACAAACAAAACTTTTTTGCTTTATTAGGTTAAATAATTAAAATCCAAAATTCACTCTCTCAAGAGTATAATAAAAAAATACCTCTAGTAGTGAAAGGTCAGGTCGAAATACAAATGCCAACGTGGGCTGAACTAGCCCATTTTGTGATTTTGGGGAAAGATAGATAGATAAGAGAGAGATCACCGAGAAAATAACGTGCTTGTGCAATAATAGAATCACTGAAGGGAGCATATAGACAAAAGTCATAAACATGTCTATATATGTGAGGGGTATAAGGCTATTTAAGTCTTTTCTTACTATCTGATGAGCCTAAACTATGACTAAGGGTGGGTATATGGGTCGGTTTGGTCCGTTTAAGACCCAGCCTGTGAAACTCGCGTTTTATGCGGACTGGGTAAATTCGTTCAGCAAAATATATGGATTTTTTTAGGTCTATATCTGGTCCGTCAATCCCGCGGATGAACGGACTTGTTCGCGAGTTCAATTAGTAATTAAAAATAAATAAAAATATGTTTTTGGTTGTTTGGCACAACCACAAGCAAGAGAGAGGCACGACGTGAAAGAGAGAGGTGTGACGCATTGATAGGGATGGCACACGCGAGCCATGGAAGAGAAAGTGATGTCGCAGGCCTCGCAGTGGAGTGAGGGTCAGGAAAGGAGACGACTGGGGAAGGGGAGGCTCTAAAGTCCGAAGTCTCAACTCTCAACTCAAATACTTAATTTTTATAATTTTTATTTTAAAACTAATTTTGTCTTATACGAGCTACCCGTGAGCCCGCGGATAAAATCCATTAAGTCTGTGAACTTAGCGGACCAGACTGATGTATTGCTTATAATTATACATGTTTGCAAAAAAAAAAAGACACATTATCCGCCCGATTCGCGGGCTTAACGGATCGGCCTATGGACCTGAAACTGTATACCAACTGCTAACTATGGCCAATGATTTTCATTACATAGTGCAATAATGGACAATGGACCACATATATAAAACTACAAAACTTTAACTGATTCTTAAGTCCCCCAAAACAAGCAAAGAAAAGCATCTTCAATGTGGCCCCAAACTTTGGACTCCTTAAAAAGTTAACTGTTCAGGAAAAAGCACACATATACATACATGTCCTCCTACTATACTTTAAATATATCAGAAATTAGGAAACTAATTCTTAAGTCCCCCAAAACAAGCAAAGAAAAGCATCTTCAATGTGGCCCCAAACTTTGGACTCCTTAAAAAGTTAACTGTTCAGAAAAAAGCACACATATACATACATGTCCTCCTACTATACTTTAAATATATCAGAAATTAGGAAAGGTCCCAAATTAAGTACATTTTTCTATCTTTACCAGAAATAATCAATCAGGTCCCTCCTTTAGCGTGTACATTAAAGCTATACTAACCCATAAGTTGTCTCTTACAATTAATTAGGTTGCATATATAATTAAGCTGCCTATTAGGGTATATACTTAAGTTAGTTGAGGGAGTATCATTTTAAGCTTATAAAAATGTGCAACTTAATTAATTTAAGTATATATTATAATAGAGAGATTATCCCTCAAGTATTCACGTGACTCTAAGTGATAGGTAGTAGATGGCATGGAGAGTTGCAGAAAAAAAAAGTCATGTCCCTCTATCAATTGACACCCTCGATCGATCTAGTGTGTGCATATCTATTACATTATTATATGCATGCATTAATTTTGTAGAGTTTTAAGTCAAAAGATAAAGTGCATGCACATTGGGAATTGAATTTTTATCACTAAGGTTTAGGTGGCTTAAATGCAAATTGAAAAATTGCATTTTACTAGATGAATCTTAGTTGAATGGAGGCATTGGAAGTTGTTTTATTTAACTTTTAAGAGAGTTTATTTATTATAGTTGGTGACAATCTTCACTATAAATAAAGAAGAGAATTAGTGAAAAAACACAACACATGAAGAGAGAGTGTGTGAGAAGAGAGATTATGAAACCAAGTCACTTTGTTGAGAGAAAAATGTCTTTGTGTAAGAGTGTTATCATTTCTTGTAACCATTGAGTGAAGTACTTAGATTTATAAAGTGATACACTATTTGGGGTGGGTTGCAATTTTGTAATCATTTTTGTGATAATGAAATATTTTTTAAGACGATTATGTGGACGTACGCAAGAGGTGTCGAACCACGTTAAATTCTTGTGTTTGTTATTATTTTTCATACGGCGTAATTTTTGTTATGTTCTCACGATCTTTTGTGGGTGTGAGTAATTTTATTTGTAGGAGCATTGATTACCCAACAAATTTTACCTTCTTGCTAGGGTGGTAGCATAAAGCTTTCTCATTTTTCTTAAAACGCAATATTGGTTAAAACAATGAGAAAGATTAATATGAAAGGGCTAGACATAGATAAATAAAATATCAAATAAAGAGGAGATAATTGAATTGTTTCTCCAACATGGGTTTGTCCCACATAAGGATTTGAGTCTGCAAAAAAAAATTCTCATTTGAGTTCACGTGCCCCTATTCGAGAACTCGATGGCTGATACAAACCTTTGTGTTTGTCCCTAGTTCAACCTTCCATAACGGATTAAGCGTAAAACACAATTATAACTTATAATTGTATTATATTATATTATATTTTGGTAAAAAAAAAAAAAGAAGAGATTATATCACTCCATGTTATACTATATGCTTAAATGTTTTGGAAATGGATTCAGTGCAGTCACATTTCCATACATTCAATGCATTTATAATTGTTGGATAGTAAATAAAAGATTAGAAGATTGAGATCTTGAACATATATTTTAAGTTGATCTAAGTTGGATGACCAAGAAAAAATAAGCTTCATCCAATCTTTAATTTGTACGTTCTGAATTCCTGAACGGGTGAATGGTTTTTCACTTTGTAAATAGTGAACACAAAAAATCAAAAGGATATACGTAGTACACCCTGTGTATAGGGGAACAGAAACCCGACGAGTTAATTAACTAGCACATTTTATAGTAGTATTAATTAATTAATTAATTAATAGATATAAGCTTAATTCATTTATATAAAGCAAAAAAAAAAAAAACTGGTGAAAACAAGGGAAATAACGAAACAATTAAGGTTCTGTGTAAAAATAAAAGAAAATGCATGAAGGAGGTGTAGGGCCATAGCAGCCACTGGGATTAATTAGAATTCCCCCACTTTTTTTTCTTTTTTTTTTTTCAGTGCGTGGAGGAGTTGTAATGGTTTGCGCACTTTGCAGTTAGCAGAAGGAAGAAAGTGAAGACCCATAGACGTATAGAAAGACATGTAAAACGGAATATGAGGCTAAACGACTCTTCAGGGAATTTTTTTTTACTAAATTATCAAAGATATATTTTAAATAAATATAAAAAAGGATAAATCATAAGATATACTTATTTTACCAATGTTATTTTTTATTTTTACTGAAGTCATAAAAAATTTACAACTTAGTTTTTTTAAATTTGACTTTGAAATCATAAATTACTAGTTAGTTACCGTGAGTTGCTCCACTATTTTTTTGTTTTGGTACTGAAATTGTGCTTAGAATAAAAAGTTAATTTTTTTAATGTTTAAAAAAATGAGAATTTGAGATAAATTAATAATCAAAATTAATAATACAAAATAACGTAGACTTTAATTGGGGTGTATTAAAGTTTTAATGGATTTAAGAATAACAATTTAAACAAAAATATGTAATTTAAGTATAATTATTATTATACTTTATTGTTTACGACGTTAAAATATATAATCAAAAGTGCACTAAAGTATGGAAAACAACAATCAAAACATATGTGATATTTGGTGTTAAACTTTAGCTCAATAGACACAACTAAAAGGAAAGAACACTATTCTAGTATAGTATCCATGCCCAGCACGAATAATCTACAAAAAATTAAATTTATAATATAATAGCATATATTTAGTTGTAAGTGTGTAAAACTTAATAAATAAAAATCAAAACTAATAAGATTGAGATATGTAATATATTTTATAAAATAATACTATCTATTTAGTTTGGATGATATATATGGTTACTCACATTTTAAAATTTTATAAACAATAAAATACATAATTTTTGTCTAATTTTAAATCTAAAACTAATTTTAAATATAATTAAATTGAATATCATAAAATTATAATCTTAGGCCATTTAAAATTAATTTTAAATATAATTAAATTGTTATTGTAAACTGTAGTAAACAATATATATTTATAGAAAAAAATAGTTGATAGAGAAAACAAATAATTTTCTGTATTTGAATCAGATGATAATATTCTTTACTTGAGCTATAACTCTACATGGATTCCTATCAAAAGCTAAAGGAGTAGCTCAAGTCATTGTACCTAGCAACAACATATCCTTCACCGAAGAAAAAAAACTATGGGCAGTATCATCAAGATGCAATATCTATGTATTGGTTGCATGACTATGATTTACTATTCAAAACATTTTATGAAGTAGCTTAAGTCATTCTACAAACATTTAGAATAGATAAAATCATAATCTAGTTTGCCAGTATCATCAAGATGCAATATCTATGTATTGGTTGCATGACTATGATTTACTATTCAAAGCATTTTATGAGCATACCAATTGCCCATAAACTTAACTACACATATAACTTTAACATTTAAATACTAAAAGCAATAGGTTTGTACCTGCTCCATTTGTATCAACTAATTTGTCTTTAGGTAATAGTATCACAAGGTACAATTTCATTTTCCCACTCTCAACAACACAAACAGGATCTGCACCTTGGGTGATAACGGTAATCCTTTTATGTTTTATGATGCTTTTGGCAAGTGAGAAATCTTCAAAGCTATTTCCTCAACATTATTAGTTTGCTCAATAGGACAATAGGAAAAGAGTCAAAATACATGACAAATTAAAACTTAAACAAAAACGGCAAGCCTTCAAACCTATTAATTAATGATTACCTCCCAGCCTTGAGCTTTAGAAAATGTTCTTGCTTCAGTCTTATTTCCAAAAACGTAGTCCATATATCTGAATCCCAAAATGAACATTATTAAAATCAATATGTAAAATTTTCTTTCTTTGAATTTAACAAAGAAGAATCCTTATGACATAACTTTGTCCAGTGCACCCTTGGAGAACTCACAGATAAAGGTAGTAGAAAGGTTCATCATGAAGATTTGCATACAGGAATAGAATACTTAATCTGCAAAATGCTACAGATTGATCATGTTTCTTTAAAATATACTACAATATAGGAGGGAAAAATACACACCAAGTTTGCTCCTTATACCATATTGTAAATCCTTTAATTTCGACCACTCAATTATTTCCAAATAACTCCCCAAGAAGACAACTAAAATTATCTTCTAGCATTGAAGAACAATGAAATCACCTGTTGAGAGACATCCAATAAATAAATCTCCCATTTCAATCTGAAAAATTACAGTAATAACATCACCAGATGTGGTTGTTTTGCCTGGGATAATGATGTTATCCCATCAATCCACAAAAACAAACATGGATAAACATCCATGTAAAAACAAATCAAGAAAATTACCATGTTAGCACACTTACGAATATAAAGAAATCAATAATTTACAATTTTAATTTTTTCTTTAGTATAAAAAAGATATGTACTTAAAAATACTGGCAAAATGCATACCCTTATCAAGAAAGTAATAATAAGAACTTGCTTACACCAATCTTCTAGTTTTGCTAGTTTCTCTAATTACTCTGCCTTCATATCTTGCTCTACAATTTTTTGTCATGGGGCTGCCAAAAAAATTAATCCAAACTTTTACAACCTTTTTCATACCTAAGCTTCAAAGAAAAGAAAAGAAAATAACTGAGAAATAAAACCCATATAATAGAGTCCAAAAACCATACATCATTCTAAACTTGTCCACTAAAAAAAGTTAAACTATATTCTGAATGTAGTGTGATAGTGAGTATACACTCGATATAATGTTAATATTTAAAAAACCAACCAATAAAGCTTGCCAATGAAAATTTCAAATTTCATTTGGATATTAGATCAAACACATAACTTACAACTCATAAATCAGTCCAAAACGAATAAAAAAGCACAATATCATTCAAACAAAATGTACAAAGACTCGTATAACATTATCCAGATAAAACATTAAAAGAACAAACGAGTAGAAATCTTTTCCACATAGCCAAAGAAAATCTCAAAGTACATTTGGACATTTAACTAAACACATAGCTTTTAACCCGCAAAGTAGTACATAATAAAATCAAATAAATATTTAGCTATTTCTCCATAACCCATCAATAAAGCCACACCAAAATCAATGGAACAACAAAAACTAATAAAATCATATGAATGAAACATTAAAAGAAAAAAATAGATGAAAAAAGAGGAATAAGAGAGAGAAGAGGAATGAATCGTGTATATAGAGAACATGATATCCCTCTTTATATATAAATATATTCTGTACTACCAAATAGTTGGAAAGAGAAATGGGAAGACTTACCAAAAGTAGAGAACTCTTAAGCTGTCATCATCGAACTTCAAATTTATACCAACATTTTGCTGAATAAATCGTGTTTTCTCATCTTCCTTTACTACCAAATACAAAATCAGATTCAGAAAAGAAATTAGAAGAGAAAGATAAAGCGAAAAGAGAAAAGGGAGAAACTTGGTACTAATTTTTTAAATATTAAGAAAGTGGAAGCCGGGAACACCCAACTTAGACAAACACTACATAAGCTCAATCGAATTTAAACTTCATACCAAATAGATACACATCCAAAAATATATATTGATCAAAATAAATGAAGAGCATGTATGGAAGATTTTTGAAGAATAAAATACAAACACAAAGAGCTGCCACAGAAAAAGAAAAAAAACTTTTCAAAACTCATTTGATGATACAATTGTATCATGTGAAGCATAAAACTCACATAGACTAGAAATCCCATCATCACAACAAAGTTTCGCGGTTGAATTAAAGGACCTTCAGCTAGAACCTACATAATAAGAATAACAATAATTTAACAAAACCAAAAAAATCAAACAATTTAAAACAAATATGCCCATAATACATTACAAAATTGAACTTCAATTACAACGATGCATACCTACCTCATAGTCATATCTAGAAAAGAAAAATATTTCATAAGCTACTCAATGTTATATGTATATATAAACTCTCCCAAGACTTGCTAAGGAATTAACCCAAGACTTTCAAAGAAAAAAAATTTAACTTGCTAAGGAACTAACCCAAGACTTTCAAAGAGATGTACTATATTACCAAAAGCAACACCTGTGAATTCAAAGATTAAAGTTGGACATTTAGGCAAATTCTTCCCAATAGAAGTATTGATAGCTTTCACTTAAATTTCATCCAATTGCTCTAACCTTGATTCCTTGACACCTAACCCACATAAATAGAAACTCATAGTTAGTGACAATAGTGACATTTGTTGCATCCTTCAAAAAAAGGAAATTTGACACTAAAACCATCATGACTTGATTCTGCTAGAAATCATAATGAAATTTGGGTGAGACATTTTGTCAAACACCTCATAAGCAAAACAATTTTCAACATTTCTTCAACATTTCATCAATGGTGTTCAACAATATCCATATGCTTAGATGGTGTACAAGAGCTTGCAATTTTTTTGGTCTGTCAATTAATGGTCATTGTTGCTTTTGTAACCTAAGACTTGCTAGAAATCATAATGGAATTTAGGTGAGGCATTTTGTTAAACACCTCATAAGCAAAACAAATTTCAACAATTTTAAGTAGAATTTGTTTTTATGATATAAGAAGCAAAAGTAAGACTAAAAAACATAAGCTAAAAATTGGAACTTATATCAAATAAAAAGTCCATATGTAATGAGAAGAAAGAAGCGAAAAAAGAAAAATATTTCAAACTTGATCTATCACATTGAAATACCTGTTAGTGAGGTGCGACAACGATGGAGCAACAATGTTGTTTGGTGGTGGTCGAATTTTGGTCATGGCAGATGAAGGATGGAGAAGATGGTTCTGGTCGGAGATGATGCGGCGCAGTGATGCTGGTGTGGTAGTGCTGTTTGTGTGAGATGAGTGGAGAATATTTTTAAAATTCAAAATGAGGGCAAAATTGTGCATATCTATTCAACAATACCTAGATGGTGCATGGGGGAGAGGATTTTGAAACAAAAAGAAAAAATGAGTGGATTGACAAAAATAGCCTCCAATTGGACAAGTGTCAATTTTTTAGATTGTTCAACTTTGTAAAATGAACATCCTAATGTTTGCTTACAATAAAAGTAGATTTGCAACTTTAAAATCATAAATAATTTTATTTAAAATTTACCCCATTTGGTAATTTAGAAACAAATTACCCCTTTTATATCTTTTCGCCTAAAAAATGCAAGTGGGAAGAGATTGATGGTATCGAGAAAGTTTCTCCTCCCAACAACTATCTTAGGATATAAGAGACCATATGAGAGTTTCAGAATCAATAAACAAAAATAAAAATGATCCAATTAGCTTTCGTCACCACTGTCATTCATGCACGCAAACTAAAATGAAACTGATACCTATTCCCTCATCAACGCAACAATGTTCCAAAAATGGTTCCACCAACCATAACACATTTTTTTTATTATAATGATCGTAATTAGAGTTGTTGGCTCTCATGTGATATTAGGATATGGACCATATGAAAGTTTCAGAATCAACAAACAAAAACAAAAATAATTCAATTACCTTTGTCATCGTCACTATTCACGTGCTCAAATTAGAATAAAACTAATCCCTATTCCTTCGTTAATGCAATAATGTTCCAAAAACGGGTTTCATCGACCATCACACACTTTTTTTTTTGTAATAACCATAATTAGAATTTTTGGGTCACCAGTGAAACCCCATTATCCCCGTAAATTTGGTCTTTTGTGTCGACAATTGAATTAATCTTTGATGCACATTTGATGAGAATCCTGAAACTGGCCAAATACAGGCTAAAGGCTAGTCAGGATCACATCAACATTCTTTTTTTTAAGTAACAAAACATGCACTGAGAAAAACAAACACCGTCGATTGATATTCAGAACCAAGTAAACCAGTCCACCAACAACAATGTTGTTGGAATTAGAATCATGGATCCTCAAACATTATACTAACCAACATAACCAAATGGATTATCGAAAATACCCCCACCCTTCTCCCATGTCCTAAGAAATTAAAATTAAACAAGGTGAGCATAAAGAGAAAAAAACCATAAGAACTAATGTCTTGATCAGCTGGCATGACCAGACTTATTAGACATTCAACAACGCAATCTCCCACGCTTCAACGTTGAGCTTCCAGCTTGGAATGATGGCTGTTATTATTGTTATGCTAACTAAAAACATAGAAGCATATATACACACACACACACACACACACACACACACACACACACACACACACACACACACACACACACACACACACACACACACACACATACATATAGCAAGAGAGAGAAATAGAAAGAGGGAAAGGGGGTGGATTTATTTTTTCCTTCTAGCCTCTAGGGCTTCTTACCTAAGATGTGCTTGTTATTATGCATCCACACCTTTAGCAAATGACGTTGAACACCGATTTCGGAGCAAAACTCTTGCACGATGCTCTCATCGTTCTTTTGCATCCTCCACCCGAGTTTCTCAGCGAAGACCAACATCTTGTCTTTCTGATGCTGGGTAAATTTGGTCCTGAAGCGCTTTTTGCTGCTCGACCCAGACCCATCATGAGTGGTGGCACCACTCGTAGGGTCTGAGTCCTCCAGGTCTTCCCAGGGGGGCTGGGGCCCACCTCTTCCCGACAAGGACGGGTGTGCTAGCATGGCACATTGGTGCCCCGTCATGTGTAGGTACCCCGGCAGGGCACGATAGTAAGCTGCTAATGGCACTGGGGGTGGCAGCAGTGGGTGGTGGTGGTGGTGGAAGGGCACTGAGTAGGTGTCGTGGGTCTCCTTACGGTGGAGGTTTCGATGGCAGTTGCACGCAGCACATTTTAGCGCGTCCAGGGTGCCCTCCTCACCCCCCGGTAGGAACTCAATGCAGCCGTCGATAGCGTGCCCAACGATTGAGACAGCGTGGTTCTTGAGGCATCTTGGTACTTTCACTTGCCACTATTTTGGGCCATAATGTTGGTGGGTGGTGCCATTGGAACCACCATTGGCACCACTTCCACCACTGGCTCTTGTTCGTCATGATTCGGTGGCATTCCAAACTCTTCATAGCTCGTTGCTGCTACTGCTGTGGGCAGCCCAAGCTCAGCTTCCTCATGATTCTCCTGAAGTTCCATTTTGGAAATATGAGAATTTCTTGCTTGAAAGGTGTGATCATTGAGGGTGGTGGGTGATTGAACATATAAACAAGTGCTGAAGAGGAAACAAACAAGAAGTATTGAATGAACTCTTTTAATTTCTCTCTCTCATATAGCAGTTTCAATTTCATACACTTTTTCCGCTTCTCTGTTTTATCCCCGATATCCCCTCTTCTGCAACTCTTAATTCTTCATCCTTGCCTTCCACCGGGTAAATCCAATTACCTTGGTAATTTCTCTCTCTCTCTCTCTCTCTCTCTCTTACAAAAGCATTAATGTATGTTTGAGGAGACATGAATTTCTTATTGGTGGAAAACATTAATCTAAGATTATTATCACTCCTAATATTGATAGATAAGAAAGCAAACAAAAGTTAATCTGATGGGTAAAAATCTTATCTTACATAAATAATGAAGATTTAAATCTTGTAGATGTAAGGACTTTATTGGTAAATAATATACAAGTATGCTTTTGTAATTATAATACAAATTAAATATATGTCATTAATATTAGACGATTGTTACCGACACATTTTATAACACATTTCTTTTAACTCATGCTCCCCCCATTTTCCAAATAATTGATAGTTAAAGTTTTTTCATGCAAATTAAGAAAAATAGTTTTATATGTTGATGAGAAAATCCATGATTGATTTTACATTTATATGCACAACAAATATTGAATTTTCTAAAATATCAATCATTAGTTTTTTCAAATGATTGAAATTACTTATTTTACCTTACATTCACTTTAGAATACTCAAGTCTTTTTTTGTTATTATTTTTATGTAATAAAACCATTTTAAGCAAGCAAATTATGTTAACTAAACAATTTATTTTTTCTAATCACTGTAATTAGGATTTTGGTTTTTCAATGAGATTCTGAGATATTTTGATAAGTGTTAGTTCCTTAGACCAACTATGAGACTAATCCTTAATATGGAGAATAGTTACACTTAAAATTCATTGTCCCTTTCCAAATAGATGTTCATCTAAACAATGCATTTTAGCGTGACTAAATTATAACAATACCCCCTAAGGTTTCTTGAAATTACACATAAACCTCCTTTTTTTTACCAATACAACAACCTCCCTTATAGGATACATGGTATAATATTTTGCAAACAATTAAGGGGGGTTAATATAATTTGTAACGGGTGTCAATATATTGTTCTTCAAACAAGGATCGGGGTTTAGTGTAGGTGTAAAAACTTAGGAGTACTATGTGTAATTTCAAGAAATCTTAGGGGATATTACTGTAATATACTCTTTTAGTTTGGGATTGTCAAACAATGCGTCAAAGACATGATAATTTATTTGAATAATAAATGTGAGTCTTTAATAGGAGGCGTTACTAATTTATTTGAATAATAAATTGATGGATTATTTGAGGACCATTTAAAGATATGGTTTTATAGTGGACCATTAGTTTTAACCGTTAATGGCAACTATAATTAGGGTCTTTGATTCTTCTATGGGATTTTGAGATATTTGTGTAAATTTTAGTTATTTAGACCAATTATGAGACTAACCCTTAATATAAAGCTTAACTACACTAAAGGTTCATTTCCCCTTGCAAAATACGTGTTCAACTGAGCAATGTATTAAAACCATGTTAATTTATTTGAATAATAAATGTGAGTCATTAATAGGAGGTGTGATTAATTTGTTTGAATAGTAGATCAAAAAATTCTTTGATGACCATTTAAAGATATGGTTTGATGATTTTTTTTGTGATTAGATGTGGTTTTATGATGAATCATTGGTTTTCACCGCTTATGACCACTATAATTAGGGTCTTTGATTTTTCAATGAGATCCTAAGATATTTTCATAAGTTTTAGTTCTTTAGACAAATTATGAAACTAACCCTTGATATAGAGGTTAACTAGAGTTAAGGTTCATTGCCCCGTCAAAAATACGTGTTCAACTAAGCAATACATTGTAATTTGGGACAATCAAGCAATGCGTTAAAGACATGTTAATTTATTTGAATAATAAATGCTAGTCTTTAATAGGAGGTGTGATTAATTTGTGTGAATAATATATTGATGGATTTTTTTATGACCATTTAAAGATGTGATTTTACGGTGGATCATTAGTTTTAATCGTTTATGACCATTGAAATTAGGGTTTTTAATTCTTCAATGGGTTCCTAAGATTTTTCCATTAGTTTTAATTCTTTAGACCAATTATGAGACTAACCCTTAGTATAAAGCTTAACTACGCTTAAGGTTCATTGCACTTTCCAAAATACGTGTTCAACTAAGCAATGCATTGTAGTTCGGGACAATCAAGCAATGCGTTAAAGACATGTTAATTTATTTGAATAATAAATTCTAGCCTTTAATAGGAGGCGTGATTAATTTGTTTTAATAATAAATTAATGGATTCTTTGATGACCATTTAAAGATGTGATTTTACGGTGGATCATTAGTTTTAATCGTTTATGATAATTGTAATTAGGTTCTTTGATTCTTCAATGAGTTCCTCAGATTTTTCCATTAGTTTTAATTCTTTAGACCAATTATGAGACTAACCCTTAGTATAAAGCTTAACTACACTTAAGGTTCAATGCCCCTTCGAAACTATGTGTTCAACTAAGCAATGCATTAAAGACATGTTAATTTAATTGAATAATAAATGCGAGTCTTTATTAGGAGGTGTGATTAATTCATTTAATATAATAAATGGGCGGATTATTCAGGGAGTAGTTGAAGATTTGATTTATTCTAGACTATTACTTTTTGTTGGACAAGTGACCTCAATAACTTAAGAGGGGGTGAATTAATTAAATTTTAAAATTTTCCCGCTAACAAATTTTAACCCCCTTTTAAATGATACATGATAGACTCAGAATGCAGAAGAAGAAAAAGAAATAATCAATTTAATAATGTTCTTTTAAATGCGCAAGACAAAGTAAACTTCAATAAAATAACTGAGATAAGGGAAGAGAGAATTGTAAAATCGTTTTATCCTGGTTTGGCCACTCCCCGTGCCTATGTCCAGTCCTTAAGCAACCCACTTGAGATTTTCCACTATCTTTGTAAACTCTTTACAACTTCTGAACACATCTTGGGATTCTTCTCTCTTGTGTTCAGGATTCTCATAAGTCAAGAGACGAACAATCTCTTGATCACAACAATGTTTTTAGAATTTATAGAAAAATTTCTCTCTTTTAGAGATGGTAATACAAATTGAAGGTCTTAGAAGAATACTCAATTTATTTGCAAGTTTTTGGCCAATAGTTGTTTAGAGAGCATTTGACAACTAAGTTCTCTTTTAAAATATCTCTCTTGTACTTTTCAAATTCTGACACACATATATAGAGACCCATTATGCCTTTTCAAAATGGTTTGAAGAGATGAGTCTTTTCAAAAAGCTTTTTTGAAGATTTTTCATTGGTAATCGATTACAGGATTCTGGTAATCGATTACATAGTTATATTTCTGAAGAGTCATAACTTTTCAAAAGAAATTTTAATCTCTTCACTGGTAATCGATTACACATATCAAAATTCAAACAGTTTTGTGTCATTAGTAAAAAATATCTTCACAAACTCTCTGGTAATCGATTACACAATCTGGTAATTGATTACTAGTTCAAAAATATCTTTTTGAACTGATTTAGCCTTTGATAAAAATGGCCTAACTCTCTCAAATTGAGATTCTTTAAACAAACTTACTATGTTCTTATCTTAGATTTACTTGATGTTGTTCTTTTGACTTGATTCAATCCATACTCATCAAGTAACCTTTTTGGCATCATCAAAACCCGCATGATATTCATTCACATTCTCCCCTTTTTTGATGATGACAACCATCTTTAGGTAATACTTTGGCATCATCAAAACCTGCATGATATACATTCACATTCTCCCCTTTTTTTATGATGACAACTGTCATACCCTAATTTCGTACGGGGGTACTTGCGGTCGACTTTCGAACCTTGTTTGCTCCCTTCGGAACCCTCAAAACAAGCATTTTTGCGTAATCCATAAAGTTTCACAACATTCTGGAAGTCAAAACAAGCATTGTTGCATAATCCGTAAAGTTTCGCAACATTCTGGAAATAAAAAACAAGCATTGTTGCGTAATCTGTAGAGTTTTGTGATGTTTCAAAAGGAAAACAGGTATCTTTGCATAATCCGTAAAGTTCCACAACGTTTCGGAAAGAAATCGATAAAAAAACTCAAGAGAGGGGTGTATTTAATAAAAGGGGGTGTAGATAGCAATTTTTAAATCTGGGCCTAGAGGATTTCAATTCATTTCTTCGTTCTTCAACCGCGGTGAGTTTTCGAATCCGAGGCTTTCAATTCATTTCTTGTTTTGTTGGCTTTCATCTTTATTTCGTTTACTTTCGATTTTCTTTTCTTTCATTTTTAAAGAGCTTTAACCGATCGTTTAAGCCGTTATCTCACCTAATAAATGATAAAATGAATTTCAACTGATCATTTGCATTGTACTCTCATTTAATCACTGTTAAAGCAAAATCTAACCGATCGTTCACACTGTAACCTCGGTTAAACCAAAAAAAGAAAAATAATAATAAAATAATCAAAATATATTGGAAAAAAATAATAATAAAATAATCAAAATAATTAATCAGACATTTTTTCTTTGAAAGTTTCCTTGAATGAATTGACTAATAACCAAAGTGAAGCTAAGGCTAAAATCAACTCATAAATCAAGCTTTGTCCGTAAAAATCACTAAAAACCGTTTTAAGGTCCAACGCCTTAAACGATCCTCTTTGCTTTTATCGGTTAACATGGACCGTTCAAAAGCATAAAATCAACACGTAACTTTACCGCTTTTGAAAGAATTACGTAGGTCTGAGTTCCTCACCACAAATCGAGGATACGTAGGAGCAAAAGTCCCACTTTTGTCGACCACCCATTTTCAAAGAAACCAAGAGATCGTTAATGGTCCAATGCCTTAACGTTTCTCTTCTTTCACAACCAAGAGATCGTTAATGGTCCAATGCCTTAACGTTTCTCTACTTTCAAAAACCAAGAGATCGTTAATGGTCCAACGCCTTAACGTTTCTCTCCTTTAAAAAATAAGAGATCGTTAATGGTCCAATGCCTTAACATTTCTTTCCTTTCAAAATCAAAAGATCGTTTAATGGTCCAACGCCTTAAATGACCTTTTGTTCGGTTAAAATATATCTTGCGAAAAAAGATAAAAACAACTTAACCAATGTTTAGTTCTAAAGAACTACTTAGGTCTGATTTCCTCGTCGCAATTGAGGAATACGTAGGAGCAAGGGAAACACCCTTGTCGACCACAAAAAGATAAAAAATACAAAATGCCCCATAGAAAACCACAAAAACATAAAAAAGGGAAAATACATAATTTTGAAGTCATGTCTTGCACACTTGATTAAAGGCTGTCGTCCCTTGTGATGGATGCGTGGGGTGCTAATACCTTCCTCGTGCATAAAAACAACTCCCAAACCTTTCACAATTAAAGTTCATAGACCACACGTTCCGATTTTTTTGACATTTTCCTCGAATAAACGTTGGTGGTGATTCCGCGCGCCTTCCTTTCTTGGAAGACGCACCCGTGAGCCCCGCGTCGCCCTCCCACCGAAGGGTAGGTTGCGACAGTTGGCGACTCCACTGTGGACTGTGTTAAGAGAGTTGGGCCATTTTGATCTATGTGCATTCCTTACCATGACTTCTCTTTTGTTTGTTTCCCTTTATTTCTCTTACGTTCTTGTATATAACTCTTTGATGCTTTTAGTGTGCTTTTTAATGTATGCATGAAATAGATATTTATTCATTTGATGCACACGAACACCAACAACTTTTTGCACACACAGTGAGTTGAAAAGGGGCCTTATACCCGGGTCCATGGGAACATAAGAAGTGGAGGTGAATATGTGGTTATGCTGGGTAGTCATATTGTTGAAAAGGGGCCTTATACCCGGGTCCATGGGAACATATTGTTGCTGGTAGTCCCTACTGCTGCAATATGTTTTTCGAAGGGGATGATACCTCTAGAAACCATCAAGAGAGATATGACCACCTTGAGAATTATCACTAAAAGCCTTTTAGTTCCTCTTGTTAGGTCCCTAAAATAGGGGCACGAAGCGAACACGCTGCGTGCCTTTTAAACACTGCCATGCATATAACCTAAATGTCATGTACGCCTTTGTTGTATGATTATTTATGGATATTGCCATACTGTGTACATCCCTGTGTTGTGCTTTTGCGCGTCTGCATCATGTCATCACGCACACATTGTATGTTGGTCTCGTCTTATGTAACGGGAAGCCATAAGGTCCATATCACCTTCTTAACTGCACACATGGGGCACTCGACCCCAAATGCGCAAGTAAGAAGAGATGATTTTCCGGGCTCTCGTGTCCATAAATGCATTCATATCATCCATCGCATAAGCATCTCTTCATGGCACCGTAATGGACATATCGTTCCTAAATTTGTCACTTATCATTTCATGCATTGCATTTTGCATAAGTCATTTCTTCACCATGCATCTGCATCTAACATGTTTTTGCACACCTTTTTCATGTTCACTCATGCTTGATCCTTACATTTTCCTCTGCATAACAAAGAAAGTCACGATAAAGCTCAAACAATGCATCATTCGCATACATCCGTGATTTTCATTGGTTGCATTGCTCATTGCATTCTTTCCCTAAAAACAAAACTTTAATCATTGTTATCATAAGGGAAGAACACACTTTATAACACCCTTACCGAACGCATGCTAGAGCTGGAGTAATGGCTGAAGTAAACAAGGTGCACGAGTGGATGAAGGCCAACATGGAGGCCATGAAAGAATAGATGATCACAATGATGGAGGCCATGATGAGCATGAAGAAGATAATGGAGGTCAATGCAGATGTAGTTTATGGGGTGGACGCGACTCCCCTATCTGGCCTCAACCTAATAAATCATCCAACCGTGGATACGGGCGACCCCCATTTTGTGCAAGTCCAAAACAAGCAGGTTTTCCTGCCATATGGTTTGCCTCCGAATTATACTCTACCCAATGAGAATGTCAATAACTCCACTCCTATACTCATTGAGAGCCAACAACCTCAATCTGGTCATACACATGTCTCTCAACTGTTAGACATGTGGCCTCAGAAATCTTAAGAAGGGGGGTTGAATTAAGATACAAAGACTATTCCCCAATTAAAATTTCACTCTCTCTTTTTGGATTAACAATGCACCCTTAACATGAATTACTCAAAAGACAATTCAAAATAAGCTTCTTTAAAGCAAAAGATAAATAGCAATAAATAAAAGAAGTTTAAGGGAAGAGAGAAATGCAAACTTGATTTATACTGGTTTGACCATTTCCCGTGCCTACGTCCAGTCCTCAAGCAACCCACTTGAGATTTTCCACTCTCTTTGTAAAACTCCTTTTACAAAGTCTGAACCACATAGGGACAACCCTTCCCTTGTGTTCAGGAATCCTTTACAACAAGAGACCCTCGGTCTCTTAATCCCTTTTTTCAAAAGTAAGAAGAAGAGAAAAAGAAATCTCTCTTGAAAGAGAAAGATATTACAATTGATGCCCATTCAAAAACATTTGAAAATATGTGACTGTTGGGAGTTATATTCAAAAATCCTCACTGGTAATCGATTACAATAATGGTGTAATCGATTACACAGTTACTTCTGAAGAGTTATGACTCTTCTAATTTGAAATATGAATATTTAAACACTGGTAATCGATTAACAACTTACTGTAATCAATTACACAACTTTGAAATTTAAATTCAAATTTCTTATGGCTGTTTTAAAATGTTCCTGTCATACCCTAATTTCGTCCGGGGACCTTTGCTTGATGACATGCGACCATTCTTTGGTCCTTGTGAGGTGCTTGGCACCCATCATTAGGCAATTTATGAAATTCCAGGACATGCCAAAAAACCAAAAAATATTGATGCACAATCCGTAAGTTTCCGTGACACACCGGAAATCAAATGGAAGCATCGTTGCATAATTAAGTGAGATTCCGTAACATTCCGTAAGTCAAAAGGGGGATGATTATGTAATCCGCAAGGTTCCGTAACATTACGGAAAGAAAACAAGTATCGTTACGAGATTCGTAAGTTTCCGTAACTTTACGAAAAAAGAATCACCAAAAAAGGTAAGGGGGTGAACTTATCAAGATAGGGGTGTAAATAGCAATTCAAATCTAGGCCCTTCTAGAACATTTTGGAAGTTGGGTTGCTTAAGGAGGAAGCAACTGGGCGGCAAGCTCCTCCACGTTTTTGAAAAATGGTTTTCGGGGCTTCCGCGGCTTCCGTAATACTTCCATAAAATTTCCGAAAACCTTGGGTAAGCATATTCCACTTAACATTGGTAAAAGGGAAAAGAAAAAAGATGAAAATCAAATTCGAAAACAGTTCCGTAAGGCTTCCGTAACTTTTCCGTAAAATACGAAAAGGGGGGTGAACTTAGTAATTCGGGTGCGCTTAGAAATCTTCTTCATTAAGTCTTTGGGCGGCAAGCACCTCCTTTTTTTTCTATAAATAGGGGAGGGGGAGCTGTTTCAAAATGTTCAGCCCCTTTGGCACTTCTCTCTCTTTCGAATTTGCTTGGAAAAATCATTTCCGTGAAGAAAATCTAAGCCGAGGCGCTTCCGAAACGCTTCCGTAAGCGATTCTGTGGAAATTCTTCATCGTTCTTCACCGTTCTTCATCCGTTCTTCGTTCGTTCTTCGTTCTTCAACGGGTAAGTTTTCGAATTCGAGACTTTCAATTCATTTCTTGTTTTGTCTACTTTCACTTTAATTTCGTTTACTTTCAGTTTTCTTTTCTTCCGTTTTTAACGTGCTTTAACCATTTATTTAAGCCGTTTTCTCATCTAATAAATGATAAAATGAATTTCAACCGATCATTTGTGTTGTAATCTCGTTTAATCACTGTTAAAACGAAATCTAACCGATCGTTCACGCTATAACCTCGGTTAAACCAAAAAAAGTAAAATAATAATAAAATAATCAAAATATCTTGAAAAATAATAATAAAATAATCAAAATATCTTTGAATAAAATAAATTAAAAAAATCAATCGGACGTTTTTCTTTGGAAGTTTCCTTGAATGAATTGATTAATAACCAAAGTGAAACTAAGACTAAAATAGACTCACAAATCAAGTTTTGTCCGAAAATCACTAAAAACCGTTTTAAGGTCCAACGCCTTAAACGGTCCTCTTTGCTTTTATCGGTTAACATGGACCGTTCAAAAGCATAAAATCAACATGTGACTTTACCGCTTTTGCAAGAACTACGTAGGTCTGATTTCCTCATCGCAATTGAGGATACGTAGGAGCAAAAGCCCCGCTTTTGTCGACCACCCCAAGAGATCGTTAATGGTCCAAATGCCTTAACGTTTCTCTCCTTTCAAAAACAAGAGATTGTTAATGGTCCAATGCCTTAACGTTTCTCTCCTTTCAAAATCAAAAGACCGTTTAATGGTCCAACACCTTAAATGACCCTTTTGTTCAAATAAAAAACATATTTTGCAAAAAAAGACAAAAAACAAACTTAAACCAAACACTTTGTTCCGAAAGAACTACGTAGGTCTGATTTCCTCATCGCAAATTGAGGAATACGTAGGAGCAAAGGGAAACACCCTTGTCGACCACAAAAAGAGAAAAATATAAAAAGGGTATAAAGGACATAGAAATGTAAAAAGGAACATAAAAAATCAAAGTCATGTTTGCACATTCGATTAAAGGCTGCCGTCCCTTGGGACGGACGTGTGGGGTGCTAATACCTTCCCCGTGCGTAAATACAACTCCCGAACCTTTTCACTAAAAAGTTCGTAGATCGCGTCTTTTCCGGTTTTTCCGACGTTTTCCTCAAATAAACGTTGGTGGCGACTCCGCGCGTATTCCTTTCGTGGAACACGCATCCCGCGAGTCTCGCGTCGCCCTCCCGCCGAAGGGTAGGTTGCGACAGTTGGCGACTCCACTGGGGAATGTTTTTAGAGAGTTAGGCCATTTAATCTTGTGCAAAGTTTTGCCATGACTTACTCCTTTGTTGGTTTCCCTTTATTATGTTCTTGTATATATAACTCTTTGATGCTTTTAGTGCATTTTTTTGTATGCATGAGGTAAATATTTATTCATTTGATGCACACAAACACTAACACTATTTGCACACACGGTGAGTTGAAAAAGGGCCCTATACCCGGGTTCGTGGGAACATAAGGAGTGGAGGTGAATCTGTGATCATGCTAGGTCTCCGACTTGCTTGATTGCAGTGAACCCTCATCTAGAGTTTTTCTCTTTGAAGACATATTGTTGCTAGTAGTCCCTACTGCTGCATTATGTTCTTCGAAGAGGATGATACCTCTAGAAACCATCAAGAGAGATATGACTACCTTGGGGATTATCACTAAAAGCCTAGTTAGCTCTCTCCCTTATAGGTCCCTTAAATAGGGGCACGGAGCAAACACGCTGCGTGCCATTTTTCACACTGCCATGCATAAGTATCATATACCCTTTTGCTTATATTTGTTTGTGAATATTATCGTACTATGTACATCCCCGTGTTGTGCCTTTCACATATGCATCATGCGTGGGTTTCGTCTTTGATCCCCTCACTTTAGCAAACCGACGGAGGGTCCGTGTCGCCTTCTTAAAAAACATACGTTGGGTGCCATGCTGCCCAAACGTTGTATCCAAGAAGGAAACAATTTCTCGGGCTCCCGTATCCGTAAAATGCATTCATATCATGCATCGCATAAGCATCTCTTCATAACATCATAATGAACATATCGTTCCTGGATTTGTCCGTTATCATATTCCAGCCTCACATTTTGCATGAGTCATGGCATCATCATGCATATGCGTTCAACAAACTTTTTGATCTGCAAAATTGCATACCATTTGTTTTCATGTTTGCTCATCCTTGCGTTTTCCTCTACAAAACAAAAACAAAAAAGGGGAAGCGTGAAAACTTCACACTACATTCTTAGTTGCATGTGTTAGGCACCATGAGCCAACCATGTTGGGATCATAAACCCATTTCTAAAAAAAAATGCACACAACAACAAAACAAAATAATTGAACATGGTACCTAATGCATGGTTAACTAGGAAATGGTGTTTCTTCGGGCATATCAATTTCATAATTACATTTTCCATGCATAGCTTAAAGTATGCCCGAGTCATTCATCCCTATGAGATGTTGTTGAAGTATTGGCGATCAGAATTGCCATTCCTTGGATTATAGGGTTGAACCAAGCTCATGCTTTTACAAAAAGGTTCATCAAGTCAAGTTGAAATATGGAAGTAACCGTCTTGCAAAATTGGGGCAAAAGATGAATCGAGTCACATCACTGCTTCATCTACTGCCAAACATATTTAGGATTGTTGATGTCCTTGTTACTTCCAGTTTCACTTTGACAAAGATGTCATGGACCATGTTGAAAATCTAAATTGATTCAACCCCATATCCTGCGTAAAAATTCGCAATACTTCAACTGTACATCATTCGCATACATCCATGCTTTTCATTGGTTGCATTGCTCATTGCATTCTTTCCTTGAAAAATAAAATAAAATAAAATAAAATGAACTTAATCATTGTTATCAAAAAAAAAAAACATGCTTTACGGCGTCCTCACCGAACTTGTGCTAGAGCTAGAGTAATGGGTGAAGTAGAGGAGATACAAGAGAAGATGAAGGCCGACATGGAGGCCATTAAAGAGAAAATGGCCACAATGATGGAGGCTATGATGAGCGTGAAGAAGATAATGGAAGCCAATGCGGTTGCAATTGCCACTACTAGCGTTGTTGCTAAGGTGAACCTGATGTCCCCATCCGGCATCAACCAAATGAATCATCCAACCTCAGATATGGTAGGCAAAGATTTGGGAAGTACGGGCAGCCCCCATAATGTACAAATTCAAAACGAGCACGCCTTCCCACCATATGGCTTGCCTCTCAACTATACGCCACCCAAAGTGGCGTACACTCCCAATAAGAATGTCAATAACTCCACTCCTATACCCATTGAGAGTCAACAACCCCAAACTGATCATGCACATGTCTCTTAAACCGTGGAAGAGACACATGAAATTCCCCACCACAATCTAGCCGACTTCGAGCCTTGGCTCGGATATGCCACTGAAGGGCAAGCAGTTGGAGGTATACCCCTTGAAAACACTTCGGAAGGCCCTCAGTATCACCCCCAGCTACACCTCTTGCATTCCACAACAAGTAAAAACCCTCATGCTATGGCCGAAAAGGGAAAGTTGGATCATTTAGAGGAAAGGCTCAGGGCCATTGAAGGAGGTGAAGATTATGCCTTTGCTAACCCAAAAGAGTTGTTCCTAGAACCCAATATCATCACCCCTCCCAAGTTCAAGGTGCTGGACCTTGACAAGTACAAGGGGACTACTTGTCCCAAGAACCATCTAAAGATGTATTGTCAGAAATGGGGGAATACGCAAAAGATGAGGAATTGCTAATACATTCCTTCCAAGAAAGTCTTACTGGGGTAGTTGTTACCTGGTACACTAACTTGGAATCTTCCCGAGTCCATTCTTGGAAGGACCTAATGGTTGCCTTTGTTAGGCAGTATCAGTATAATTTTGATATGGTTCCGGATAGGATGCAACTACAGAACATTTGCAAAAAGGGGGACGGATCTTTCAAAGAACACGCCCAATGGTGGAGGGATCTGGCGGCCCAGGTGGTACCCCCAATGATGGAAAGGGAGACGATGATCGTGATGGTAGACACATTATCGATACTCTACTATGAAAAGACGGTGGGCTACGCACCTTCAAAGCTTTGAGGATTTGGTCTTTGCTAGTGAAAGGATCAATGTGGGTCTGAAAAAAGGCAAATTTAGTCATCCTGCTTGGACAAATGAGAAAACTGGGGCAAATGAAGAGGGTGAGAAAGAGGGAGAAACCCATGCTGTGACTGCCATTCCTATACGGCCAAGTTTCCCACCAAACCCAACAATGTCATTACTCAGTCAATAACAAACCTCCTCCTTACCCACCACCCAGTTATCCACAAAGGTCATCCCTAAATCAACCACAAAGCCTGTCTACCGCACTTCCAATGATGAAGACCACCTTTAGCACAAACCAAAAAAACACCAACAAAAAGGAATTTTGCAGCAAAAAAGCCTGTAGGGTTCATCCCAAATTCCGTTGTCATATGCTAAACTTGATCCCATATCCACTCAATAATTCAATGGTAGCCATAACCCCAACCAAGGTTCCTCAACCTCCATTTCTCCGAGAATACGACTCGAACGCAACGTGTGCTTGTCACGGAGAAGCCCCGGGGCGTTCCATTGAGCATTGTAGGGCTCTGAAGCGTAAGGTGCAAGGTCTAATTGATACGGGCTGGCTGAAATTTGAGGAGAATCGCTTGTTGAATCCTAACATTGACAAGCAACACCATACATGGGGCAATTCTGGAAGCTGTTGTTATGACTCATCAGGATTTTCAAGTTTATGCCATAAACCACAGTTACAATGTTAAATGATATGGATAAAATGGACATCCTCTCACGAACACATCTTTGCTTATTCAACTTCCACCGGAATGTGAGTGTAAGCCATTGGTCTATTTGCTCAAGCAACCTGCGCTCCTGAGTGTTGACTTCCAAGACCGTTCAATCAGAGATTACTCATCTTGCACGTTGGTGGGGGTACCGTAAAACAACGAGCAAAGTTCAAAACAAATAAGTTTCAAAATAAAAAATAAGTTTCAAAATAAAAAATAAAAAGGCATTTGATTGACTGTGTTTTCAAGTAAAAATATAGACGTTCATGTGACCTCATTTTGTCTTTTTAGAGAGAAGTGAGTTATCAAGAATAGGATGTTGGACAAATGGCCTCAGTTACCTTAAGAAAAAGGGGGTTTGAATTAAGATGCAAAGACTATTCCCCAATTGAACTATCACTCTCTCTTTTCGGATTAACAATGCACACAGGGATAACCCTTCCCTTGTGTTCAGGAATCCTCTACAACAAGAGACCCACGGTCTCTTAATCCCTTTTCAGAAATAAGAAGAAGAGAAGAAGAGGTCTCTCGTAAAAGAGGTAGATTGTAAAATGAAGATCAATCAAAAATTCCTTATTGAATAAGCAAGTGGTTGACCAAGGAATCTGTTTGAGAGGATAAGACATTTCAGTTCAGAAAAACTCTTGATCTTTCGAGAGGATAAAACTGTTTGGGCAATGAAAACTCTCTTTAAAACATTTGAATGGCCATTCATAAAACATTTGAATAGATATGTCTCTTGGAAATTATTTTCTGGAAATCCCCTCTGGTAATCAATTACAAGACTTATGTAATCGATTACAGGTTTTAAAAATTTGAATTAAAACATTTTCAAACTGCTGGTAATCGATTACCAGAGAGCAAATCTCAATTTGAAAGGATAGAATTCCTTGGTCAAACCTTTTGCTTCTTCAATTTGGAAACTTCTCCCTAAGATTCTAGAGATCAACTTGATCATATATCTTGATTTTCTTGGATTCTTGGATTCTTGCCTTGAATAAAACTTGGAAGCACTTGATCCTTTGGCATCATCAAAACATCAAAACATCTTGCTTCTACATAGGAGTCATTTGACTTAATCCATCAAAAAATCCTTCAACTATTTCACGTCCTTGGAAAATTCTTTTTGCAAGAATCAACTGCTTCTTTCGTTCTTCCTCACTTCGAGGCTATGAAAACAAGACAACGATTGGTACCTCAAAGCCTTACACTGGGGCAATGAGGGGCATCGTGCATGAGCCTCAAGTGAACCTAGGGGCAGATTAGAAGTTCTCACCCAATAGGTTCCCTCCTACAAGGTCATGACGAAAGACAACGATTGGTACCTCAAAGCCTTACACTGGGGCAATGAGGGGCACCGTGCATGAGCCTCAAGTGAACATAGGGGCCGATCAAAAGTTCTCACCCATCGATGTTTTCAACAAAAAAAAGGGGGGACAAACCCTAGGATTTCAATAGATTGATTAAACGACAAACAGCTCTATTGCCATCACTCCAAAATGGTCAAGTGACTAAATCAAACAGAACATACACTTTGAGGGGGTTCCCGGAGAGATTTGCAAAAGATAGGATAAGGTTGCATGAATTATCACCTCTTTCAAAAGGACAGTCAATCTGTGTTTTCCAAAAAAATTAAATCAAAATCAAAATCACAAAACAAGGAAAAAAATGACACGAACATTGTACAAACTTTCCATTTCATTGCATTATTTCATATGAAGTCCGCATTTACCAAATTTCACAACAAAGGTTGCATGCATCTGCATCCCTAAAAATCATGTTGACTACATAGATTCCCTACATCTAAATGTCCAAATCTTTTGAATTTGGGATGACCGGCTCTCTCGATGAGTCGATCTCTTGCTTTCTCATAAGGGTGGACCCTTGGGTACTAGTTACCCTCACCGTTGAGAGGACTACACGTCCTCGCCTTGAGAGGACTACACGTCCTCACCATCGGAGGGCTGCACGCCCTCACCTCCAGAGGACTACATGTCCTCGCCTTGAGTGGGCTACGCGTCCTCACCTTGGGTACTAGTACCCTCACCTTAAGAGGGCTACATGCCCTCGCCATCAGAGGACTGCATGTCCTCACCTTGAGAGGACTACACGTCCTCGCCAACAAAGGGCTGCATTCCCTCACCTTGAAGAGGACTACACATCCTCGCCAACAGAGGGCTGCACGCCCTCACCTCCAAAGGACTACACATCTTCGCCTTGAGAGGGCTGCACGCCCTCACCTTTAGAGGGCTACGTGTCCTCATTTTCAGTGTGCTCCACATCCGCACCTTAAGAGAATTTAAGGTCCTCTATCCTTAAATGCTTAACCAAGACTTGCACTCCCGGTTAAGGGACCAGTAGTTTCCTTTTCACGGTTCCTGGGCCACCCCTTGATATTGGAGGAGGGCCAACTGTGCGAGCACAACCAGAGAGGGAGGCTATCACACAGCTACTATGCATACCGGGGCAAGATTTCACCCGTGCCGCTGCAAAGAGACGAGTGCGGATCATGCGCACCAACATGACCACTCTTACACAGATATAGATGACATTGCTACTTAGCAACATTCTGCCCAGCGACCGCAATGCCAATCCCCCCTGCAAAAGTATCAGTTGGTCTGTGTCGTCCCGACATGGGTAAGTATGCATATGGTTCAACTGATTTCTGATGCCATCTATTGTTTGCAGGGATCGCACCCACAAAGACACCCAGTGGACCTGAAAAAGTCAAACAGGGCCCTGGGGTTTCCAGCTCTGGTTACGGGCCTCTATCAGTCCTATAGGGTGCCCGTACCCCCCCCGGCAAGGTCACGTCATCATAGGTAAGTATGCACATCGCTCAACTGATTTCTGATTTCATCTATTGTTTGCAGGGATCGCGCCTGCAAGACACCCAGTGGACCCGAAGAAGTCCAACAGGGTCTTGGAGTTGTCAAGCTCTAATTACGGGTCTCTGTCAGTTCTACGGAGTACCTGTCACCTCCAGCAAGGGCATCATGCCCCCTATTAATCGAGCTTTCATCAAGAAGTACTGCGCCCCCAGGCAGGCGCAGGGCGAAACACCACAGCAGCATTGGGATGGCCGGTAGCGGGCAATAGACACACCGCCACCACCTCTGGAGTTCACCTCAGCTCATCCGCAAAAAGGTTAGAGCGTTGCCTACGACACATGGCCGACCAGCAAGCGACCAAGTCCAAAGCCAAAGGTAAGCAAAGTACTAGGTCCGTGATCTACAAGTCATAAGGCGTCCAGCTCAAGACGTTAAAGAAGCGCTACTAGGAGGCAACCTAGTACCTTTTAAATTTCTGCCTGCTATTTGATCACTTTTTATAGTAGGACGCACCTAGTTGCTCATGATCCTGGGAATTTAAATAAAACAAGCGCAAGCTCGGAAGGTAGTCATACCTTACAAAACATATATATGTATGTTTAGGTAGTGAAAATACCTTAGATATGCATGTATGTAAACAAAAAAACACTTCACAAAATATATATATGTATGTTTAGGTAGAAAAATACCTTAGATATGCATGTATGTAAACAAAAAACACTTCACAAAATATATATATATATATATGTATGTTTAGGTAGAAAGATACCTTAGATATGCATGTATGTAAACAAAAAATACTTCACAAAATATATATGTATATTTAGGTAGAAAGATACCTTGGATATGCATGTATATAGCAAAAATACCTTACAAAACATATATATGTATGTTTAGGTAGCAAGATACCTTGGATATGCATGTATATAGCAAAATACCTCATGAAAAAAAAAGAAGAAAAAAAAACAAACAAGAAAAAGAAATAAACAAATGATAATGATAAAAAAAGGGAGAAAAAAGAGAAAAAAGAAAAATAAGTTGTCTAGCTGAAAAACCAACATGCTTTTGAAAAGAGATGATTTCCAACTTTTCTTTGAAAAAAAATTCATTGATCATAACTAGTTTTTGGAAAAAAAAATGTGTGTACACCTGAAGGGTGAATGCTGTGAAATTTTCCCGGACGCCCGAAATGGACTTGGATGAATGCACAAATGGATAAAAGAACATATTTTGGAAATATTGGGTTGATTAAAAATAGAGGAAATGAATCCTGAGCCCTAGCATCACATGACCATAAAAAGTTGACATTTGAGTGTCCGCGTAGATGCATGCATGACCAGTTTTGCATAAAGTTTCCAAATCATCATTTTTGCATTTGTGTCATGGAAATAATGTGGGGCATCCTTGAGCCAAACCGAACCCCGACATGTATCGTGTCTAGCCATTCTACAAACCTTGAGCCAAAATCCTGACTCACCGTAATCCTTACCCTCGGAAGCAAAAAGGAAAAGAAGGAAAATTTCCAATCAAAGAGAAAGCTAAAAGGAAAAGAAGGAAAATTTCCAATCAAAGAGAAAGCAAAAAGAAAAGAAGGAAAATTCCCCAATCAAAGAGTGGGAGAAAGAGAAAAAAGAAAAGAAAGGAAATTCCCAATCAAAGAGTGGGAGAAAGCAAAAAGAAAAGAAAGAAAATTCCCAACCAAAGAATGGGAGAAAGTAAAAAAAGGAAGGAAAGAAAGTTCTTGATCAAAGAAACTAGAAGAAATATGCAGAGAGGTCTTTGGACCGGACAATATCTGAACAATACAGAATTGTCACCAAATGAAACAAAAAAGGAAGGAAAGGAAACCACGACCTAAAATGGTCTTCTCCCTTTAATTACCAACCAAAATCCCGTGCGCTAGCGACCCTTTTTTTCCTCGCCCCGCACTAAACAAAAAAACAGAAAAAAGAAAAAGCCAGAAAAATCAAAAGCCAAAAACACACAAAAGCCGAAGAAGAAACCACCAAAAGAACCCATTCCCAAGGGAAGTCCTATTTGATCCATGATCACGCATGTAATTTTTGATTTGATAGGAAATAATTTGCAAAGTCAAGTCATGACATATCTATGGTTCGGAATTAGGATGAAACACTTACCTGTGCGAGATTGATACACTTTGAGTAGATTTCTTCTATTTTTGTCGAACCCAGTGTTTCCTCTAAATGGTCATTTAGAAACGAAATGCTAACATCCAAAATCTCATTTATGGTTATGGGAGATTTCATCAGCAGACTCTCCTTCCCCGGTAAACGCATTGTTTTCCACTCAAAAAAAGCGTATGCTGCTCTAATCAGTTGGAATATTTATCTCTTTACTAAAGCATGTTTGCATTTTAGCGAAGAAAACACCGAGACTTTTTCAAGTCTCACAAGTTTCCAGAACTACGTAGGTCTGAGTTCCTCATTGGAGGATACGTAGGAGCAAGAGCCTCGCTTTTGTCGACCACACCGCCTTTTGTCGCCATGACTCAAGAGCTGGTAGCCCGCGGAGACACCTTACGGTTATCCGCACCTCGTCATTTAGTGACCCCAAGTGTGATTGATGAGCAGAGGCCAATGTGGTCATCTGCGCCTTTTCCGGAGATGTCAGCATTTTCCGATGGAGACTTTTCAAGTCTCACAAGTTATCCAGAACTACGTAGGTCTGAGTTCCTCATTGGAGGATACGTAGGAGCAAGAGCCTTGCTTTTGTCGGCCGCCCCATAATCTTTGTCATACTGACCCTGAGGTCATGTGACGTGCACCCATGATACGCGGAGATACCTTACGGTTATCCGCACCCTTGTATCATCCAGAGGCGGCGGGCCCGATGACAAGCAGAGACCAAGTTTGGTCATTCTGCACACATGATACGCGGAGATACCTTACGGTTATCCGCACCCCTTTGCTAGGCAGACACAGTTGTGTCCGATGGCAAGCAGAGACCAAGTTTGGTCATTCTGCACACATGATACGCGGAGATACCTTACGGTTATCCGCACCCCTTTGCTAGGCAGACACAGTTGTGTCCGATGGCAAGCAGAGACCAAGTTTGGTCATTCTGCACACATGATACGCGGAGATACCTTACGGTTATCCGCACCCCTTTGCTAGGCAGACACAGTTGTGTCCGATGGCAAGCAGAGACCAAGTTTGGTCATTCTGCACACATGATACGCGGAGATACCTTACGGTTATCCGCACCCCTTTGCTAGGCAGACACAGTTGTGTCCGATGGCAAGCAGAGACCAAGTTTGGTCATTCTGCACACATGATACGCGGAGATACCTTACGGTTATCCGCACCCCTTTGCTAGGCAGACACAGTTGTGTCCGATGGCAAGCAGAGACCAAGTTTGGTCATTCTGCACACATGATACGCGGAGATACCTTACGGTTATCCGCACCCCTTTGCTAGGCAGACACAGTTGTGTCCGATGGCAAGCAGAGACCAAGTTTGGTCATTCTGCACACATGATACGCGGAGATACCTTACGGTTATCCGCACCCCTTTGCTAGGCAGACACAGTTGTGTCCGATGGCAAGCAGAGACCAAGTTTGGTCATTCTGCACACATGATACGCGGAGATACCTTACGGTTATCCGCACCCCTTTGCTAGGCAGACACAGTTGTGTCCGATGGCAAGCAGAGACCAAGTTTGGTCATTCTGCACACATGATACGCGGAGATACCTTACGGTTATCCGCACCCCTTTGCTAGGAAGACACAGTTGTGTCCGATGGCAAGCAGAGACCAAGTTTGGTCATTCTGCACACATGATACGCGGAGATACCTTACGGTTATCCGCACCCCTTTGCTAGGCAGACACAGTTGTGTCCGATGGCAAGCAGAGACCAAGTTTGGTCATTCTGCACACATGATACGCGGAGATACCTTACGGTTATCCGCACCCCTTTGCTAGGCAGACACAGTTGTGTCCGATGGCACGCAGAGACCAAGTTTGGTCATTCTGCACACATGATACGCGGAGATACCTTACGGTTATCCGCACCCCTTTGCTATTTAGACACAGTTGTGTCCGATGGCACGCAGAGACCAAGTTTGGTCATTCTGCACACATGATACGCGGAGATACCTTACGGTTATCCGCACCCCTTTGCTATTTAGACACAGTTGTGTCCGATGGCACGCAGAGACCAAGTTTGGTCATTCTGCACACATGATACGCGGAGATACCTTACGGTTATCCGCACCCCTTTGCTAGGCAGACACAGTTGTGTCCGATGGCAAGCAGAGACCAAGTTTGGTCATTCTGCACACATGATACGCGGAGATACCTTACGGTTATCCGCACCCCTTTGCTAGGCAGACACAGTTGTGTCCGATGGCAAGCAGAGACCAAGTTTGGTCATTCTGCACACATGATACGCGGAGATACCTTACGGTTATCCGCACCCCTTTGCTAGGCAGACACAGTTGTGTCCGATGGCAAGCAGAGACCAAGTTTGGTCATTCTGCACACATGATACGCGGAGATACCTTACGGTTATCCGCACCCCTTTGCTAGGCAGACACAGTTGTGTCCGATGGCACGCAGAGACCAAGTTTGGTCATTCTGCACACATGATACGCGGAGATACCTTACGGTTATCCGCACCCCTTTGCTATTTAGACACAGTTGTGTCCGATGGCACGCAGAGACCAAGTTTGGTCATTCTGCACACATGATACGCGGAGATACCTTACGGTTATCCGCACCCCTTTGCTATTTAGACACAGTTGTGTCCGATGGCACGCAGAGACCAAGTTTGGTCATTCTGCACACATGATACGCGGAGATACCTTACGGTTATCCGCACCCCTTTGCTATTTAGACACAGTTGTGTCCGATGGCACGCAGAGACCAAGTTTGGTCATTCTGCACACATGATACGCGGAGATACCTTACGGTTATCCGCACCCCTTTGCTAGGCAGACACAGTTGTGTCCGATGGCAAGCAGAGACCAAGTTTGGTCATTCTGCACACATGATACGCGGAGATACCTTACGGTTATCCGCACCCCTTTGCTATTTAGACACAGTTGTGTCCGATGGCACGCAGAGACCAAGTTTGGTCATTCTGCACACATGATACGCGGAGATACCTTACGGTTATCCGCACCCCTTTGCTATTTAGACACAGTTGTGTCCGATGGCACGCAGAGACCAAGTTTGGTCATTCTGCACACATGATACGCGGAGATACCTTACGGTTATCCGCACCCCTTTGCTATTTAGACACAGTTGTGTCCGATGGCACGCAGAGACCAAGTTCGGTCATTCTGCACACATGATACGCGGAGATACCTTACGGTTATCCGCACCCCTTTGCTATTTAGACACAGTTGTGTCCGATGGCACGCAGAGACCAAGTTTGGTCATTCTGCACACATGATACGCGGAGATACCTTATGGTTATTCGCACCCATTCTTTTGCTATCTGTAAGACAGAACGCTTGATAGCATGCAGGGGCTGACACAGTCTTCTGCACCTTTTGTTCCTCCGGGAACAACAAAGTCATTTACATGCGGAAATTTCATGGTCGCCCGCGACTCTCGTCAACAGAGAGGAGCGAAATTAGTGTCATACACTGATTTTCGGGGACCTTTGCTTGATGACATGCGACCATTCTTTGGTCCTTGTGAGGTGCTTGGCACCCATCATTAGGCAATTTGTGAAATTTTGGGAACAACAAGTCATTTGCATGTGGAGATTTTATGGTCACCCGCGACTCCCGTCAAATCGAGAGGGACGAAATTAGTGTCTTATCTTTACTTTTCTTTTATCTCCAATAAAAGATAAGTAAAGAGGGGCAACTGTCATACCCTAATTTCGTCCGGGGACCTTTGCTTGATGACATGCGACCATTCTTTGGTCCTTGTGAGGTGCTTGGCACCCATCATTAGGCAATTTATGAAATTCCAGGACATGCCAAAAAACCAAAAAATATTGATGCACAATCCGTAAGTTTCCGTGACACACCGGAAATCAAATGGAAGCATCGTTGCATAATTAAGTGAGATTCCGTAACATTCCGTAAGTCAAAAGGGGGATGATTATGTAATCCGCAAGGTTCCGTAACATTACGGAAAGAAAACAAGTATCGTTACGAGATTCGTAAGTTTCCGTAACTTTACGAAAAAAGAATCACCAAAAAAGGTAAGGGGGTGAACTTATCAAGATAGGGGTGTAAATAGCAATTCAAATCTAGGCCCTTCTAGAACATTTTGGAAGTTGGGTTGCTTAAGGAGGAAGCAACTGGGCGGCAAGCTCCTCCACGTTTTTGAAAAATGGTTTTCGGGGCTTCCGCGGCTTCCGTAATACTTCCATAAAATTTCCGAAAACCTTGGGTAAGCATATTCCACTTAACATTGGTAAAAGGGAAAAGAAAAAAGATGAAAATCAAATTCGAAAACAGTTCCGTAAGGCTTCCGTAACTTTTCCGTAAAATACGAAAAGGGGGGTGAACTTAGTAATTCGGGTGCGCTTAGAAATCTTCTTCATTAAGTCTTTGGGCGGCAAGCACCTCCTTTTTTTTCTATAAATAGGGGAGGGGGAGCTGTTTCAAAATGTTCAGCCCCTTTGGCACTTCTCTCTCTTTCGAATTTGCTTGGAAAAATCATTTCCGTGAAGAAAATCTAAGCCGAGGCGCTTCCGAAACGCTTCCGTAAGCGATTCTGTGGAAATTCTTCATCGTTCTTCACCGTTCTTCATCCGTTCTTCGTTCGTTCTTCGTTCTTCAACGGGTAAGTTTTCGAATTCGAGACTTTCAATTCATTTCTTGTTTTGTCTACTTTCACTTTAATTTCGTTTACTTTCAGTTTTCTTTTCTTCCGTTTTTAACGTGCTTTAACCATTTATTTAAGCCGTTTTCTCATCTAATAAATGATAAAATGAATTTCAACCGATCATTTGTGTTGTAATCTCGTTTAATCACTGTTAAAACGAAATCTAACCGATCGTTCACGCTATAACCTCGGTTAAACCAAAAAAAGTAAAATAATAATAAAATAATCAAAATATCTTGAAAAATAATAATAAAATAATCAAAATATCTTTGAATAAAATAAATTAAAAAAATCAATCGGACGTTTTCTTTGGAAGTTTCCTTGAATGAATTGATTAATAACCAAAGTGAAACTAAGACTAAAATAGACTCACAAATCAAGTTTTGTCCGAAAATCACTAAAAACCGTTTTAAGGTCCAACGCCTTAAACGGTCCTCTTTGCTTTTATCGGTTAACATGGACCGTTCAAAAGCATAAAATCAACATGTGACTTTACCGCTTTTGCAAGAACTACGTAGGTCTGATTTCCTCATCGCAATTGAGGATACGTAGGAGCAAAAGCCCCGCTTTTGTCGACCACCCCAAGAGATCGTTAATGGTCCAAATGCCTTAACGTTTCTCTCCTTTCAAAAACAAGAGATTGTTAATGGTCCAATGCCTTAACGTTTCTCTCCTTTCAAAATCAAAAGACCGTTTAATGGTCCAACACCTTAAATGACCCTTTTGTTCAAATAAAAAACATATTTTGCAAAAAAAGACAAAAAACAAACTTAAACCAAACACTTTGTTCCGAAAGAACTACGTAGGTCTGATTTCCTCATCGCAAATTGAGGAATACGTAGGAGCAAAGGGAAACACCCTTGTCGACCACAAAAAGAGAAAAATATAAAAAGGGTATAAAGGACATAGAAATGTAAAAAGGAACATAAAAAATCAAAGTCATGTTTGCACATTCGATTAAAGGCTGCCGTCCCTTGGGACGGACGTGTGGGGTGCTAATACCTTCCCCGTGCGTAAATACAACTCCCGAACCTTTTCACTAAAAAGTTCGTAGATCGCGTCTTTTCCGGTTTTTCCGACGTTTTCCTCAAATAAACGTTGGTGGCGACTCCGCGCGTATTCCTTTCGTGGAACACGCATCCCGCGAGTCTCGCGTCGCCCTCCCGCCGAAGGGTAGGTTGCGACAGTTCCAAACCTCTGGTAATTGATTACAAGCCATGTGTAATCGATTACATGCTTTTTAAAATATTTAAAACCTTTTAAAACCTTTTCAGAAAGCATATTGGCCACTGGTAATCGATTACATCCTTTGGTAATTGATTACCAGAGAGTAAATCTAAATTTAAAATGATTTAGATAAAATTCTTTGGCCAAACCTTTTTCTTTTTCAATTTGGAAACTTCTTCCTAATATTCTAGAGATCAACTTGATCATACATCTTGATTTTCTTGGATTCTTGGTTTCTTGTCTTGAATAAAACTTGAGAAGCACTTGATCCTTTGGCATCATCAAAACATCAAAATATCTTGCTTCTACATCAACCCATGGGGGAGACACATAAAATGCCCCACCACAATCTAGCCGACTTCGAGCCTTGCCTCGGATATGCCACTGAAGGGCAAGCAGTTGGTGGTATACCCCTGCAAAACACTTTGGAGGGCCCTCAGTATCACCCATAACCACACCCCTTGCATTCCACAGCGGGTAAAAACCCTCATGCTATGGCAGAAATGGGAAAGTTGGATCATCTAGAGGAAAGGCTCAGGGTCAGTGAAGGAGGAGAAGATTATGCCTTTGCTAACCTAGAAGAGTTGTTCCTAGTACCAAATATCATCACCCCTCCCAAGTTCAAGGTGTCGGACTTTGACAAGTACAAGGGAACTACTTTCCCCAAGAACCATCTAAAGATGTATTTTCGGAAGATGGGGGCATACACAAAAGATGAGGAACTGCTGATACATTTCTTCCAAGAAAGTCTTACTAGGGTAGCTGTTACCTGGTACACTAACTTGGAACCTTCCAAAGTCCATTCTTGGAAGAACCTAATGGTTACCTTCGTTAGGCAGTATCAGTACAATTCTGATATGACTCCGGATAGGATGCAACTACAGAACATGTGCAAAAAGGGGCACAAATCTTTCAAAGAATACGCCCAAAGGTGGAGAGACCTGTCAGCTCAAGTGGCACCTCCAATGATGGAGAAAGAGATGATCACAATAATAGTAGACACATTACTAGTGTTTTACTATGAAAAAAATGGTGGGGTACGCACCTTCAAGCTTTGCGGATTTGGTCTTCGCCGACAAAAGGATGGAAACGGGTCTAAAAATAGGAAAATTTGATCATCCTGCTTTGATGAATGAGAAAACTAGGGCAAATGAAAAGGATGAGAATGAGGAAGGAACCCGTGTTGTGGCTGTCATTCCTACATGGCCAAACTTCCCACCAGCCCAACAATGTCATCGCTCAGCCAATATCGGCCCTTCTCCTTACCCACCACCCAGTCATCCATAAAGGCTATCCCTAAATCATCCACAAAGTTTGCTAGCCGCACATCCAATGTAAAGGGCAAACCGAAACACCAACCAAGAAATGAATTTTGCAGCGAAAAAGCCTGTAGAATTCACCCCAATTCCATCGCCTATGCTGATTTGCTCCCATATCTACTTGATAATGCAATGGTAGCCATAACCCCTGCCAAGGTTCCTCAACCTCCATTTTTCTGAGGATACGACTCGAATGCAACATGTGCATATCATGGAGGAGTTCTAGGACATTCCTTTGAGCACTGTATGACCTTGAAGCGTAAGGTGCAAAGTCTAATTAATGCAGGTTGGCTGAAATTTGAGGAGAATCGCTTGTGAATCCTAACATTGACAAGCGACACCACATTTGGGGCAACTTTGAAAGCTGTTGTTAGTGTCTCTAATGACTCATCAGGATTTTCAAGTTTATGCCATTATTGTAAACCACAGTTACAATGCTAAATAAAATGGATAAATTTGACATCTTTGTCCCTCATACTCTTGTAATTACATCTTTGCTTCCACTAGAATGTGGGTGCAAGCCATTGGTTTGTTTGCTCAAGCAACCTGCGCTGCTAAGTTTGGACTTCCAAGACCGTTCAATCAAAAATTACTCGTGCTACACAATTGGTGAGGATGCCGTAAACAACGAGTAAAGCAGAAAAGTTCAAAAAGAAAAAGAAAAAAAAGCATTTGATTGACTATGTTTTCAAGTAAAAATATAGACATTCATGTGACCTCATTTTATCATTCCTAAAAGTTTGTCTTTTTGAGATAGAAGTGAGTTATCAAGAATAGGAGTCATTTGACTTAATTTGTGAACTGAAAAATCCTTCAACTGTTTCTCGTCCTTGAAAATCCTTTTTGAGAATTAACCATTTCTTTCATTCTTCCTTGCTACAAGGTTGTGAAAACAAAACAATGATGGATACCTTAGAGCCCTACACTGGGGCAATGAAAGGCACCATGCGTGAGCCTCCGGCGAACCTAGGGGTAGGTCAAAAGTTCTCACCTGTCGATGTTTTTAAACAAAAAAAGGGGGAGTGACAAACCCTGGGATTTCAGTGGATTGATTAAACAGCTCCATCACCGTCACTCCAAAATTTTCAAGTGAGTAAATAAAATAGGACATACACTCTGAGTGAGTTCCCGAAGAGATTTGCAAAAGATAGGATGAGGTTGCATGAATTATCACCTCTTTCAAAACTCAAATCAAAATCACAAAATAGGGAAAGAATGTCATGAACATTGTACAACTTTCCATTACATTGCATTGTTGCATACGAAGTCCGCAATTACCGCATTTCAATACAAAGATTGCATGCATCAGCATCCCTAAAAATCGTGCTAACTGCATAGATTTCCTACAACTAATGTCCAATCTTTTGAATTTGAGATGACCGACCCTCTCAGTGAGTCAATCTCTTGCTTTCTCATAAGGGTGGACCCTTGGGTACTAGTACCTCGTCTTTAGAGGACTACATGTCCTCGCCTTCAGAGGACTAAATGTCCTCACCATAAGAGGACTACACGTCCTCGCCTCCAAAGGGCTGTACGTCCTCACCTTCAGAGGACTACATGTCCTCGCCTTCAGAGGGCTGCACGTCCTCGACTTTAGAGGACTTCACGCCCTCACCTTTAGAGGACTGCACGTCCTCACCTTCAGAGGGCTACACGCCCTCACCTTCAGAGGACTACACGCCCTCACCTTCAGAGGACTACACGTCCTCACCTTCAGAGGACTACACGTCCTCGCCTTCAGAAGACTACACCTTCTCCCCTTCAGAGGACTACACCTCCTTGTCTTCAGAGGACTTCTCGTCCTCGCCTTCAGAGGAATTCACGTCCTCGCCTTTAGAGGGCTATAAGCCCTTACCTTCAGAGAACTACACGTCCTCGCCTTCAGAGGACTACACGTCCTCGCTTTCAGAGGACTACACCTCCTCCCCTTCAGAGGACGTCACGTCCTCGCCTTCAGAGGGCTACAAGCCCTTACCTTCAGAGAAATACACGTCCTCACCTTCAGAGGAATACACCTCCTCACCTTCAGAGGAATTCACGTCCTCACCTTCAGAGGGCTACAAGCCCTCACCTTCAGAGGACTACTGGTCCTCGCCTTCAGAGGACTGCACGTCCTCGCCTTTAGAGGAATACACGTCCTCGCCTTCAGAGGGCTACACGTCCTCACCTTCAGAAGGCTACATGCCCTCACCTTCAGAAGGCTACACGCCCTCGCCTTCATAGGGATACACGCCCTTACCTTCAGAGGACTACACGTCCTCACCTTCAAAGGACTGCACGTCCTCGCCTTCAGAGGGCTGCACGTCCTTGCTTTCAGAGGGCTCCACATCTGCGCCTTTAAAGAACTCAAGGTCCTCCGCCCTTAATGGTTAATCGAGGCTTGCACTCCCTGGTGAGGGGCTAGTAGTTTGCTTTTATCAGTTCCTGGGCCACCCCCTGATATTGGAGGAGGGCCAACTATGCGAGCATAACCAGAGGAGGAGGCTATCGCATAGCTACTCTGCATACTGGGACAAGATTTTGCCCGGGCCGCTGCAAAGAGACGAGTGCGGATTATGCGCACCAACATGACCACTCTTACACAGATATGGATGACGTTGCTACTTAGCAACATTCTGCCCAGTGACCACAATGTCGATGTCCCCTTATGGAAGTATCAGTTGGTCTGTGCCGTCACGACATATGTAAGTATGCATGTGGCTCAACTGATTTCTGATGCCATCTACTATTTGTAGGATTCGCGCTCCCTACGAGGAGTCCCTTGGACTCGGAGATGTCCAACAGGGCCCTAGGGTTCCCGGCTCTGATCACCAGGCCCCCACTAACCGGGCTTTCATCGATAAGTACTGCACCCCCAGGTAGGCGCAGGGCGAGGCACCACAACAGCCTAGGGATGACCAGTAGGGGGCAACAGACACACCGCTGCCACCTTCAGGGTCCACCTCAGCTCATCTACAAAGGCTGGAGCTTTGCCTACGACACATGGCCGACCAGTAGGTGACCAACCACCCAAGCAGGTACGAGCAGGTATTGGGCCCATGATCAATAAATCGTCATCACGCATCCGGCTCAAGACATTAAAGAAGCGCTACTAGGAGGCAACCTAGAATTGGCTGCGAAGAAGCTCCCCGCGAAAAGGTCCAGGAAGGGCACCATTGAAGAGGGTTCCAGTGCAGCCCCGCAAGCCGACACAGGCTTTGACAAACACTGATTCTAGAGCATGGAACATCAGTAGCGTTTCAAGGCCATCGAGGGATGGTCATTCCTCATATAGAGACAGAGGTAGCTAAGGGATGATGAATTTCCGGATTTCCTTGGAGGAGGCAGAGCCATACGACCGGAATCACCAAACTTGTGATTTATCCTTCATTATTGCTTTAAGTTATTTTGTTATTTCCCTTGTGATCTGACATTATCTGCTTCCAATTATTATGTCCATTGTGATTAAACTGAACATGCAGTTATTTGTCGCATTGCGAGTAATTTATCGCTTTGGGCATATGGTCGTACTTACTTTACGATGACTTGTGCACTTTCGTTCGCACGCCTTTTTCAAAAAGATGTGATCTCGGGCATCAACCAGGTTACAAGCTGTTTTTAATCTTTTGAAAAAAAAAGAGAAAGAGAAAAAACAAAAACAAACAAGAACAAAAAATATATCTTTCGGTTGAAAAGCCAACACGCTTTTGAAAAGAAATAACTTCCAGCTTTTCTTTGAAAAAAGATTCACTGATCATAACACCAGTTTTTGGTGAAAAAAATGTGTATGCACCTAAAGGGTGAATGCTGTGAAAATTTTCCCGAACGCCCAAAATGGACTCGGATGAACGCATGAATTGATAAAAGAACATGTTTTGGAAACACTGGGTTGACTTAAATAGGGAAAATGAATCCTGAGCCCCAGTGTCACTTGACCATAAAAACTTGATGCTTGGGTGTCCACATGGGTGCATGCATGACCAGTTTTGCATAAAATTTCCAAATCATCATTGTTGCATGTGTGTCATGGTAATAATGTGAGACATTCCTTTATCCCTGAAATGCTAGCCAAACCAACGCCCTGAGATATATCATGTCCAACCATTCTACAAGCCTTGAGCCAAAATCCCAACTCACCATAAACCTTGACCTAGGGTGAGAATGTCCATCCTCGCCCTAGGAAGAAAACAAAAAAAGGAAGAAAAAGAAATTTCCCGATCAAAGATCGGAAGAAAACAAAAGAAAAGAAAAAAAGAAAGTTCCCGATCAAAGATCAGAAGAAAACAAAAGAAAAATAAAGTTCCCGATCAAAGATCGGAAGAAAACAAAAAGGAATTATACAAAAAGGTCTTCGGACCAGACAATATGTGAAAAAACATACGTAGTTGTCATGAGCAAGTAAGAAAAGAAAGAAAACTAGGACTGGAAGTGGTCCTCTCCCTTTGATTACCAACCAAAATCTTGTGCGCCGACGACTTTTTCGCCCTGCACTAAACAAAAACCGAAAAGGAAAAGGCCAAAACACTTAGAGCCAAATTTCCCACCAAAAACACCATTCTTGAAAAAGTCCTATTGATCCATGATCACGCATGTTATCTCTGATTTGATAGGAAATGAGTTGCAAAGTCAAATCATGACATATCTATAGTTCGGAATTACGATAAAACACTTGCCTGTGTGAGATTGATACACTTTGAGTGGTTTTTTTCTCTATTCTTAGTTGGACCATTTGTGGTTATGAGAAAATTTTATCAACATACTCTCCTTCCCCAATACACACATTCTTTTTCTCCAAAAATTATATGTTGCTCTAATCAATTGGAGGTTTTGTTTCTATACTAAAGCATGTCCACATTTTAGTGAAAGAACACCGAGACTATTTTAGTCTCACAAAATCAAGAACTACGTAGGTATGAGTTCCTCATCACAAATTGAGGATACGTAGGAGCAAAAGCCCTGCTTTTGTCGACCACCCCATCCTCCTATCGTGACCCGTGAGTCCGGTAGCATGCGGAGACGCCTTATGGTTATCCGCACCTTTTGTCAACCAGAGGCAAGCGAGCCCGTTGACACGTAGAGACCAATGTGTTCATCTGCACCCTTCCCGGAGATGTCAACGTCTTTCAGCCGAGAACGCAAAAAAGTCTCAATTCTGCTATCGTGACCTAAGGGTCCGATAGCATGCAGACACTCCTTATGGTTATTTGCACCTTCTTTCAACCAGAGGCAAGAGAGCCCGTTGACACACAGAGACCAATGTGGTCATTTGCACCCTTCCCGGAGATGTCAGTGTCTTCCGGCCGAGACCACAAAAAAGTCTTATTTCTGCTATCGTGACCCAAGGGTTCGGTAGCACACGGACACACCTTATGGTTATCCGCACCTTTTGTCAACCAGAGGCAAGCAAGCCCGTTGACATGCAGAGACCAATCTGGTCATCTACACCCTTCCCGAAGATGTCAGCGTCTTCCGGCCGAGACCGCAAAAAAGTCTCATTTCTGCTATCGTGACCCAAGGGTCCGGTAGCACGCGGACACACCTTATGGTTATCCGCACCTTTTGTCAACCAGAGGCAAGCGAGCCCGTAGACACGCAGAGACCAATGTGGTCATCTGCATCCTTCCCGGAGATGTCAGCGTCTTTCGGCCGAGACCGCAAAAAAGTCTCATTTATGCTATCGTGACCAAAGGGTCCGGTAGCACGCAAACACACCTTATGGTTATCCGCACCTTTTGTCAACCAGAGGCAAGTGAGCTCGTTGACATGCAGAGACTGTAGAAGAAAGATTCATGATGATGAATCAAGTTGATTCAAGTAGTTTTGATGATGACAAAGATGATGACAAAAAGTTCAAAAGAATGATTTCAAGATTGAGTCAACAAGTTCAAGATCAAGTTAAATTTCAAGAGAAGAATCAAGAAGATTCAAGAATCAAGTGAAGTTTGATTTCAAGATTCAAGAGAAGATGAATTCAAGAGAAGAAATCACGAAGACCTCACAAGGGAAGTATTGAAAAGATTTTTCAAAAAACAAACATAGCACAGTTTTATTTTTCAAAAGAGTTTTTCTCAAAATTTTCTAAGTTACCAGAGTTTTTACTCTCTGGTAATCGACTTCCAGTTTCCTGTAATCGATTACCAGTGGCAAAGTTTGATTTCAAAAGCTTTTAACTGAATTTGCAACTTTCCAATTGTTTTTTAAATGGTGTAATCGATTACAATATATTGGTAATCGAGCAATAGTGTATTTGAACGTTGAAATTCAAATTCAATTGTGAAGAGTCACATCTTTTCATAAAATGCTTTGTGTAATCGATTACATGGTTTTGGTAATTGATTACCAGTGACAAGTTTTGAATAAAAATCAAGAGATGTAACTCTTCAAATGGTTTTCAGGTTTTTCTCAAGGTTATAACTCTTCCAATGGTTTTTCTTGACCAGACATGAAGAGTCTATAAAAGCAAGACCTTGACTTGCATTTCAATAACTTTATATATATACTTTTACAACCTTTGAATCTCTTTGAACATATATTTGAACTTCTTCTTCTTCTTCTTCCTTTGCCAAAAGCTTTCTGAGTTTTCTGGTTCCCAAACCTTGTTCTTTCACAGAAAACAAAAGTGTGCTATATCTTTTCATTCTCTTCTCCCTTTGCCAAAAAGAATTCGAGAAGGACTAACCGCCTGAATTCTTTTTGTGTCTCTGTTCTCCCTTTTCCAAAAGAACGAAGGACTAACCGCCTAAATTCTTTTGTGTCTCCCTTCTCCCTTTTCAAAGAATTCAAAACGACATAGTCTGAGAATTCTTTTGATTCTTCTCTTTCCCTTAAACAAAAGATTTCAAAGGACTAACCGCCTAAGAACTTTGTCTTAACACATTGGAGGGTACATCTTTTGTGGTACAAGTAGATGATACATCTACTTGGGTTGTTGTAACTGAGAATAAGAGAGGGTACATCTCTTGTGGATCAGTTCAAGTGGAGGGTACATCCACTTGGTTGTTCAAAGAGAACAAGGGAGGGTACATCCCTTGTGAATCTTTGCTTGTAAAGGATTTTACAAGGTTGAAAGAAATCTCAAGGACCGCAGGTCACTTGGGGACTGGATATAGGCACGGGTTGTTGCCGAACCAGTATAAAATTCTTGTGTTTGTCTTCTTTTTCCCACAACTCTTTAATTTTCGCTGTGCACTTTTATTATCACTTTTACTTTTGGTTAAGTTTCTATTTCTGTTCTTTACTTTCTTAACATTTTTAATAAGTAAAGGTTCACTAATAATTAATTCAACCCCCTTCTTAATTATTTCGAGGCCACTTGATCCAACAGAGACCAATGTGGTCATCTGCACCCTTCCCGGAGATGTCAGTGTCTTTTGGCCGAGACCGCAAAAAAGTCTCATTTATGCTATCGTGACCCAAGGGTCCTGTAGCACGCGGACACACCTTATGGTTATCCGCACCTTTTGTCAACCAAAGTCAAGCGAGCCTGTTGACTCGTAGAGGCCAATTTGGTCATTTTCACCCTTCCTGGAGAGTTCAACGTCTTTCGGCCGAGACTGCAAAAAAGTCTCAATTATACTATTGTGACCCAAGGGTCCGGTAGCATGTGGACACACCTTATGGTTATACGCACCTTTTGTCAACCAGAGGCAAGCGAGCCCGTTGACACGTAGAGACCAATGTGGTCATCTGCACCTTTCCTGGAGAGGTCAGCGTCTTTCGGCCGAGACCGCAAAAAAGTCTCAATTCTGCTATCGTGACCCAAGGGTCCGGTAGCATGCAAACACACCTTATGGTTATCCGCACCTTTTGTCAACCAGAGGCAAACGATCCCGTTGACACACAGAGACCAATGTGGTCATCTGCACCCTTCCCGGAGATGTCAGCGTCTTCCGGCCGAGATTGCAAATTCTTCCCATTAGAAGTATTGATAACTTTCACTTGAATTTCATCCAATTTCTCTAACCTTGATTCCTTGACACCTAACCCACATAAATAGAAACTCATAGTTAGTGACAATAGCAACATTTGTTGCATCCTTCATAAAAAGGAAATTTGACACTAAAACTATCATAACTTGATTCTGCTAGAAATCATAATGGAATTTGGGTGAGACATTTTGTCAAACACCTCACAAGCAAAACAATTTTCAACATTTCATCAATGGTGTTCTACAATATTCATATGCTTAGATGGTGTACGAGAGCTTGCAATTTTTTTGGTCTGTCAATTAATGGTCGTTGTTGCTTTTGTAACCTAAGACTTGCTAAAAATCATAATGGAATTTGGGTGAGGCATTTTGTTAAACACCTCATAAGCAAAAAAAATTTCAACAATTTTAAGTAGAATTTGTTTTAATGATATAAGAAGCAAAAGTAAGACTAAAAAACATCAGCTAAAAATTGGAATGTATATCAAATAAAAAGTCCATATGTAATGAGAAGAAAGAAGCAACAAAAGAAAAATATTTCAAACTTGATCGATGACATTGAAATACCTGTTAGTGAGGCGCGACGGCGGTGGTGCAACAATGCTATTTGGTGGTGGTCAAATTTTGGTCATGGTGGATGAAGGGTGGAGAAGATGGTTCTGGTCGGAGATGATGCGGCATGACGATGCTGGTGTGGTAGTGTTGTTTGTGTGAGATGAGTGGAGAATATTTTTAAAATTCAAAATGAGGGCAAAATTGTGCATATCTATTCAACAATACCCAAATGGTGCATGGGGGATAGGATTTTGAAATTAAAAAAAAAGAGAATAAATTGACAAAAATGGCCTCCAATTCGACAAGTGTCAATTTTTTAGATTGTTCAATTTTGTAAAATGAACATCCTAATGTTTGTTTATAACAAAAGTCGATTTGCGACTTTAAAATCATTAATAATTTTATTCAAAATAATATTTTTTTTAGTTTTATTTATTGATTTTATATTTTATATATTATTTTATTTAATATTTTTTATATATTTTTCTATAAATAAAACAATATAAAAATATTAATTTAAATAAAATTATTTACGACTTTAAAATGGTAAACAATTTAAGACTTTAAAGTCATCAATAATTTTATTTGAATTAATATTTTTATTATTAATTTAATTAAATATTTTATATATTTTATATATTATTTTTGTTTAATATTTTCTATATTTTATATTAATAAAATAATATAAAAAATATAGAAAATATTAAATAAAATTATGTATAAAAATATTAATTTAAATAAAATTATTTACAACTTTAAATTCTTTTAATAATTTTATTTAAATTAATATTTTATTTTAGTTAATATTTTTTAAATTTTATGTATTTTTAATTTCATATTTTTATATATCTTTTTATTGAATATTTATTATATTATTTTATTTAATATATTTTCTATTAATAAATCACTAATAAAATGAAGATTTGACTATATATATAACTTTAAAGTTAAGCTTGTTATAGTATATTACAACTAAGAAAAAAGTCCTTTACATTAAGAAAAAATATAGAAATAATTAAATAAAATAATATATGAAAAATTAAAAATATTAATTTAAATAAAAAAGTCATAAATAATTTATGACTTCAAAATCCCATTTAAAAAAAATAAGAAGTCGTAATTTTTTTACGACTTCAATAGAAAAGAAAAAAGAAGTTGTAAAATGAATTACGACTTTGAATTGAGAAGTCGTGAGATATACTACGACTTATTTGTTTTTGGGTATTTATTTAAAATTTATTTAGAAACAAATTACCCCTTTTAGATCTTTTTGCCTGAAAAATGCAAGTCGGAAGAGATTGATGATAGAAAGTTTCTCCTCCCAACAACTATCTTAGTATATACGAGACCATATGAGAGTTTCAGAATCAATAAACAAAAATAGAAATGATCCAATTACCTTTCGTCACCACTGTCATTCATGCAGGCAAACTAAAATGAAACTGATACCTATTCCCTCATCAATGCAACAATGTTCCAAAAATGGTTCCACCAACCATAACACATTTTTTATTTATTATAATGATCATAATTAGAGTTGTTGGCTCTCATGTGATCTTAGGATATGGACCATATGAAAGTTTCAAAATCAACAAACAAAAACAAAAATAATTCAATTACCTTTGTCATCGTCACTATTCACGCGCTCAAATTAGAATAAAATTAATCCCTATTCCCTCGTTAATGCAATAATGTTCCAAAAACGGGTTCCATCGACCATCACACACTTTTTTTTGTAATAACCATAATTAGAATTTTTGGGTCACCAGTGAAACCTCAGTATCCCCGTAAATTTGGTCTTTTGTGTCGACAATTGAATTAATCTTTGATGCACATTCCTTTTTTTTTCAAAGTAACGAAACATGCACTAAGAAAAACAAACACCGTCGATTGATATTCAGAACCAAGTAAACCAGTCCACCAACAACAATGTTGTTGGAATTAGAATCATGGATCCTCAAACATTATACTAACCAACATAACCAAATGGATTACCAAAAATACCCCCACCCTTCTCCCATGTCCTAAGAACTAATGTCTTGACCAGCTAGCATGAGCAGACTTATTAGACATTCAACAACACAATCTCCCAGGCTTCAACGTTGAGCTTCTAGCTTGGAATGATGGCTGTTATTATTGTTATGGTAACTAAAAACATAGAAGCATATATATATATAGCGAGAGAGAGAGAAAGAGAAAGAGGGAAAATGGGTGGATTTATTTTTTCCTTCTAGCCTCTAGGGCTTCTTACCTAAGGTGTGCTTGTTATTATGCATCCACACCTTTAGCACATGACGTTGAACACCATTTTCGGAGAAAAACTCTTGCACAACGCTCTCATCATTCTTTTGCATCCTCCACCTGAGTTTCTCAGCGAAGACCAACATCTTGTCTTTTTTATGCTGGGTAAATTTGGTCCTGAAGCGTTTTTTGCTGCTCGACCCAGACCCATCATGAGTGGTGGCACCACTAGTAGGGTCCGAGTCCTCCAGGTCTTCCAAGGGAGGCTGGGCCCCACCTCCTCCTGACAAGGACGGGTGTGCCAGCATGGCACGTTGGTGCCCCGCCATGTGTAGGTACCCCGGTGGGGCACGATAGTATGTTGCAAATGGAACTGGGGGTGGCAGCGGTGGGTGGTGGTGGTGGAAGGGCACTGAGTAGGTGTCGTGGGTCTCCTTACGATGGAAGTTTCGGTGGCAGTTGCACACAACACATTTTAGCACGTCCAGGGTGCCCTCCTTACCCCCCGGCAGGAACTCGATGCAGCCGTCGATAACGTGTTTGCCAATTGAGACAGCGTGGTTCTTGAGGCATTCTTGGTACTTTCCCTTGCCACTGTTTTGGGCCACAATGTTGGTGGGTGGTGCCACTGGAACCGCCATTGGCACTTAAAGATATTTAATAGGAGGTGTGATTAATTTGTTTGAATAGTAGATCAAAAATTCTTTGATGACCATTTAAAGATATGGTTTGATGATTTTTTTTTTGTGATTAGATGTGGTTTTATGATGAATCATTGGTTTTCACCGCTTATGACCACTATAATTAGGGTCTTTGATTTTTCAATGAGTTCCTAAGATATTTTCATAAGTTTTAGTTCTTTAGACAAATTATGAAACTAACCCTTGATATAGAGGTTAACTATAGTTAAGGTTCATTGCCCTGTCAAAAATACGTGTTCAACTAAGCAATACATTGTAATTTGGGACAATCAAGCAATGCGTTAAAGACATGTTAATTTATTTGAATAAAATGCTAGTCTTTAATAGGAGGTGTGATTAATTTGTGTGAATAATATATTGATATATTCTTTGATGACCATTTAAAGATGTGATTTTACGGTGGATCATTAGTTTTAATCGTTTATGACCATTGTGATTAGGGTCTTTAATTCTTCAATGGGTTCCCGAGATTTTTCCATTAGTTTTAATTCTTTAGACCAATTATGAGACTAACCCTTAGTATAAAGCTTAACTACGCTTAAGGTTCATTGCACCTTCCAAAATACGTGTTCAACTAAGCAATGCATTGTAGTTCGGAACAATCAAGCAATGCGTTAAAGACATGTTAATTTATTTGAATAATAAATGTGATTATTTAATAGGAGGTGTGGTTAATTTGTTTGAATAGTAGATTAACGGATTCATTGATGACCATTTAAAGATATGGTTTGATATTTTTTTGTGATCAGATGTGGTTTTATGATGGACCATTAGTTTTAACAGCTTATGACCACTGTAATTAAGGTCTTTGGTTCTTCAATGAGATCCTGAGATATTTTCATAAGTTTTAGTTCTTTAGACTAATTATGAAACTAACCCTTGATATAGAGCTTAACTATAGTTATGGTTCATTGCCCCTTCAAAAATGCGTGTTCAACTAAGCAATGCATTGTAATTCGGGACAATCAAACAATGCGTTAAAGACATGTTAAATTAGTTGAATAATAAATGCTAGTCTTTAATAGGAGGCGTGATTAATTTGTTTTAATAATAAATTGATGGATTCTTTGATGACCATTTAAAGATGTGATTTTACTGTGGATCATTAGTTTTAATCGTTTATGATCATTGTAATTAGGGTCTTTGATTCTTCAATGAGTTCCTCAGATTTTTCCATTAGTTTTAATTCTTTAGACCAATTATGAGACTTACCCTTAGTATAAAGCTTAACTACACTTAAGGTTCAATGCCCCTTTGAAACTATGCGTTCAACTAAGCAATGCATTAAAGACATGTTAATTTAATTGAATAATAAATGCGAGTCTTTATTAGGAGGTGTGATTAATTCATTTAATATAATAAATGGGCGGATTATTCAGGGAGTAGTTGAAGATTTGATTTATTCTAAACTATTACTTTTTGTTGGACAAGTGACCTCAATAACTTAAGAGGGGGTGAATTAATTAAGTTTTAAAATTTTCTCGCTAACAAATTTTAACCCCCTTTTAAATGATACATGATAGACTCAGAATGCAGAAGAAGAAGAAAAATCAATTTAATAATGTTCTATTAAATGCGCAAGACAAAGTAAACTGCAATAAAATAACTGAGATAAGGGAAGAGAGAATTGCAAAATCATTTTATCCTGGTTTGGCCACTCCCCGTGCCTACGTCCAGTCCTTAAGCAACCCACTTGAGATTTTCCACTATCTTTGTAAACTCTTTACAACTTCTGAACACATCTTGGGATTCTTCTCTCTTGTGTTCAGGATTCTCATAAGTCAAGAGACGAACAATCTCTTGATCACAACAATGTTTTTAGAATTTACAGAAAAATTTCTCTCTTTTAGAGATGGTAATACAAATTGAAGATCTTAGAAGAATACTCAATTGATTTGCATGTGTTTGGCCAATAGTTGTTTAGAGAGCCTTTGACAACTAAGTTCTCTTTTAAAATCTCTCTCTTGTACTTTTCAAAGTCAGACACACATATATATATATAGGCCCATTGTGCCTTTTCAAAATGGTTTGAAGAGATGAGTCTTTTCAAAAAGCTTTTCTGAAGATTTTTCATTGGTAATCGATTATAGGATTATGGTAATCGATAACATGGTTATATTTCTGAAGAGTCATAACTTTTCAAATTTTTTTAATCTCTTCACTGGTAATCGATTACACATATCAAAATTCAAACAGTTTTGTGTCATTAGTCAAAAATATCTTCACAAACTCTCTAGTAATCGATTACACAATCTGGTAATTGATTACTAGTTCAAAAATATCTTTTTGAACTGAGTTAGCCTTTGATAAAAGAGTGTTTGATACTAAAGATGTTGAGTCCAAACTAAAGCAATCAAATTGAGATTCTTTAAACAAACTTACTATGTCCTTATCTTAGATTTACTTGATGTTGTTCTTCTGACTTGATTCAATCCATACTCATCAAGTAACCTTTATGGCATCATCAAAACCAGCATGATATACATTCACATTCTCCCCCTTTTTGATGATGACAACTGTCATACCCTAATTTCGTCCAGGGGTACTTGCGGTCGAATTTCGAACCTTGTTTGCTCCCTTTGGAACCCTCAAAACAAGCATTTTTGCGTAATCCGTAAAGTTTTGCAACATTCTAGAAGTCAAAACAAGCATTGTTGCGTAATCCGTAAAGTTTCGCAACATTCCGGAAATAAAAAACAAGCATTGTTGTGTAATCCATAGAGTTTTGTGATGTTTCGGAAGGAAAACAGGTATCTTTGCGTAATCCGTAAAGTTTTGCAACGTTTCAGAAAGAAATCGATAAAAAAAACACAAAAGAGGGTTGTATTTAATAAAAAGGAGGTGTAGATAGCAATTTTTAAATCTGGGCCCATCTAGAGGATTTCAATTCATTTCTTCGTTCTTCAACCGGTAAGTTTTTGAATCCGAGGCTTTCAATTCATTTCTTGTTTTGTTGGCTTTCAACTTTATTTCGTTCACTTTCACCTAATAAATGATAAAATGAATTTCAACCGAGCATTTGCGTTGTAATCTCGTTTAATCACTGTTAAAGCAGAATCTAACCGATCGTTCATACTGTAACCTCGGTTAAACCAAAAAAAGCAAAATAATAATAAAATAATCAAAATATATTGGAAAAAAATAATAATAAAATAATCAAAAAAATTAATCGGACATTTTTTCTTTGAAAGTTTCCTTGAATGAATTGACTAATAAACAAAGTGAAGCTAAGACTAAAATCAACTCATAAATCAAGCTTTGTCCGCAAAAATCACTAAAAACCATTTTAAGGTCTAACGCCTTAAACGATCCTCTTTGCTTTTATCGGTTAACATGGACCGTTCAAAAGCATAAAATCAACAGGTAACTTTACCGCTTTTGCAAGAACTACGTAGGTCTGAGTTCCTCACCACAAATCGAGGATACGTAGGAGCAAAAGCCTCGCTTTTGTCGACCACCCCTTTTCAAACAAACCAAGAGATCGTTAATGGTCCAATGCCTTAACGTTTCTCTTCTTTCACAACCAAGAGATCGTTAATGGTCCAACGCCTTAATGTTTCTCTACTTTCAAAACCCAAGAGATCGTTAATGGTCCAACGACTTAACGTTTCTCTCCTTTCAAAAACAAGAGATCGTTAATGGTCCAACGCCTTAATGTTTCTCTACTTTCAAAACCCAAGAGATCGTTAATGGTCCAACGACTTAACGTTTCTCTCCTTTCAAAAACAAGAGATCGTTAATGGTCCAACGCCTTAATGTTTCTCTCCTTTCAAAATCAAAAGATCGTTTAATGGTCCAATTCCTTAAATGACCTTTTGTTCGGTTAAAATATATATTGTGAAAAAAGATAAAAACAACTTAACCAATGTTTAGTTCTAAAGAACTACGTAGGTTTGATTTCCTCGTCGCAATTGAGGAATACGTAGGAGCAAGGGAAACACCCTTGTCGACCACAAAAAGATAAAAAATACAAAAAGTCCCATAGAAAACCACAAAAACATAAAAAAGGGAAAATACATAATTTTGAAGTCATGTTTTGCACACTCGATTAAAGGCTGTCATCCCTTGTGACGGACGCATTGGGTGCTAATACCTTCCCCGTGCGTAAAAACAACTCCCGAACCTTTCACAATTAAAGTTCGTAGACCACACGTTCTGGTTTTTCTGACGTTTTCCTCAAATAAACGTTGGTGGCGACTCCACGCGCCTTCCTTCCTTGGAAGACGCACTCGTGTGCCTCGCATTGCCCTCCTGCCAAAGGGTAGGTTGCGACAGTTGACGACTCCACTGGGGACTGTTTTAAGAGAGTAAGGACATTTTGATCTGTGTGCATTCCTTACCATGACTTCGTTTGTTTCCCTTTATTTCTCTTACGTTCTTGTATATAACTCTTTGATGCTTTTAGTGTGCTTTTTAATGTATGCATGAGATAGATCTTTATTCATTTGATGCACACGAACACCAACAACTTTTTGCACACACAATGAGTTGAAAAGGGGCCCTATACCCGGGTCCATGGGAACATAAGGAGTGGAGGTGAATTTACGATCATGCTGGGTCTCCGACTTGCTTGAACCCTCATCTAGAGTTTTTCTCTTTGATAACATATTGTTGCTGGTAGTCCCTACTGCTGCAATATGTTTTTCAAAGGGGATGATACCACTAGAAACCATCAAGAAAGATATGACCACCTTGAGAATTATCACTAAAAGCCTTTTAGTTCCTCCCGTTTAGGTCCCTAAAATAGGGACATGAAGCCAACACGCTGCGTGCCTTTTAAACACTACCATGCATATAACCTAAATGTCATGTATGTCTTTGCTGTATGATTATTTATGGATATTGCCATACTGTGTACATCCCGTGTTGTGCTTTTGCGCGCCTACATCATGTCGTCACGCATGCGTTGTATGTTGGTCTCGTCTTTTGTCACAAGAAGTCGGAAGGTCCATATCACCTTCTTAACTGCACATATGGGGCACTGCGCCCCCAAATGCGCAAGTAAGAAGAGATGATTTTCCGGGCTCTCGTGTCCATAAATGCATTCATATCATGCATCGCATAAGCATCTTTTCATGGCATCGTAATGGACATATCGTTCCTACATTTGTCACTTATCATTTCATGAATTGCATTTTGCATAAGTCATTTCTTCACCACGCATCTGCATCTAACATGTTTATGCACACCTTTTTCATGTTCGCTCATGCATGATTCTTGCATTTTCCTTTAAAAAACAAAGAAAGTCACGATAAAGCTCAAACAATGCATCATTCGCATACATCCATGTTTTTCGTTGGTTTCATTGCTCATTGCATTCTTTCCCTGAAAACCAAACTTTAATCATTGTTATCATAAGGGAAGAACATACTTTACGACACCCTTTCCGAACGCATGCTAGAGCTAGAGTAATGGCTGAAGTAAATGAGGTGCAAGAGCGGATGAAGACCGACATGGAGGCCATGAAAGAACAGATGGTCACAATGATGGAGGCCATGATGAGCATGAAGAAGATAATGGAGGTCAATGCGGCTGCACGTACTCACCTTCAGAGGGCTGTATGCACTCACCTTCAAAGGACTACATGTCCTCACCTTCAGAGGGCTACACGTCCTCGCCTTCAAAGGGTTGCACGCCCTCGACTTCAGAGGACTTCACGCCCTCACCTTCAGAGGACTGCACGTCCTCACCTTCAGAGGACTACACGCCCTCGCCTTCAGAGGGCTACATGCCCTCCCCTTCAGAGGACTACACGTCCTCGCCTTCAGAGGACTACACGTCCTCGCCTTCAGAGGACTACACGTCCTTACCTTCAGAGGGCTGCACATCCTTGCCTTCAAAGGACTACACGTTCTCGCCTTTAGAGGACTACATGTCCTTGCCTTTAGAGGACTACATGACCTCGCCTTCAGAGGACTGCACGTCCTCGCCTACAGAGGGCTACACGCCCTCGCCTTCAAAAGGCTCCATGCCCTCGACTTCAAAGGACTGCACGTCCTCGCATTCAGATGACTGCACGTCCTCGCCTATAGAGGACTGCACATCCTCGCCTTCAGAGGGCTGCATGCCCTCGCCTTCAGAGGGATATGTAGAAACAAAGCTTCATGATGAATCAAGATTGATTCAAAGATGTTTTAATGATAACAAAGGTGATGACAAAAAGCTCAAAGGTCAATTCATGATAATCAAAGAATGAGTTCAAGATGTTCAACATGTTCAAGATTGATCAAGAACACTTCAAGGTTCAAGAGGAAATTTGATTCCAAGAATCAAGAATCAAGAATCAAGATTCAAGACTCAAGATTCAAGAATCAAGAGAAGACTTAATCAAGATAAGTATGAAAAAGTTTTTTCAAAAACTGAGTAGCACATGGATTTTTCTCAAAACATGTGTACCAAAGAGTTTTTACTCTCTGGTAATCGATTACTAGAATATTGTAATCGATTACCAATAAGCAAAATGGTTTTCAAAAAGCTTTCAACTGAATTTACAACGTTCCAATTGATTTCAAAAAGCTGTAATCAATTAAAATGTTTTGGTAATCGATTACCAGTGTGCTTGAACGATGAAATTCAAATTTAAATGTGAAAAGTCACATTCTTTCACAAAAAAGCTTTGTGTAATCGATTACACTGTTTTGGTAATCGATTACCAGTGATTGTTTCTGAATAAATCATAAGATGTAACTCTTCAAATGTTTTTTGACTTTTTTCAATTGGTTTTAAGTTTTTCTAAAAGTCATAACTCTTCTAAATGGTTCTCTTGACCAGACATGAAGAGTCTATAAAAGCAAGGATTTGTTTTGCATATTATCTAATCTTTTTATCTATGCAATCTTTGAATCTCTTTGAACTTCTTCTTCTTTGTGCCAAAAGCTTTCTAAGAGTTTTCTGGTTTTCTAAACCTTGAAAACTTGTGCTATTCATTCTTTTCATCTCTTTTCCTTTTGCCAAAAAGAATTCGCCAAGGACTAACCGCCTGAATTCTTTTTGTGTCTCTCTTCTCCCTTTTCCAAAAGAACAAAGGACTAACTGCCTGAATTCTTTTGTGTCTCCCTTCTCCCTTGTCAAAGAATTCAAAACGACACAATCTGAGAATTCTTTTGATTCTTCCCTTTCCCTTATACAAAAGATTTCAAAGGACTAATAGCCTGAGAATTCTTTTGTATCCCCATTCACAAAGTTTCAAATTTTTAATCGCCTGAGATCTATGTCTTAACACATTGGAGGGTACATCCTTTGTGGTACAAGTAGAGGGTACATCTACTTGGGTTTGACTGAGAACAAGAGAGGGTACATCTCTTGTGGATCAAATCTAGTGGAGGGTACATCCACTAGGTTCAAAGAGAACAAGGAAGGGTACATCACTTGTGGATCTTTGCTTGTAAAAGGATTTTTACAAGGTTGAAAGAAATCTCAAGGACCGCAGGTCACTTGGGGACTGGATGTAGGCACGGGTTGTTGTCGAACCAGTATAAAAACTCTTGTGTGTTTATCTCCTTCTTCCCTACTCTTTTAATTTCCATTGTGCATTTTATTTTCCACTTTTACTTTTGGTTAAGTTTCTCTTCTACTCATTACTCACTTAACAACATAGTAAAAGCCTTAGAAGAGTAATATTTTAATTAGTAAAGGTTTATGAATAATTAATTCAACCTCCCCTTCTTAATTATTCTGAGGCCACTTGATCCAACAGGATACATGTCCTCACCTTCAGAGGTCTGCAGGCCCTCGCCTTCGGAGGGCAACACACCCTCGCCTATAGAGGACTGCATGTCCTCGCCTTCAGAGGGCTACAGGTCCTCACCTTCAGAGGACTTTAAGTCCTCGCCTTCAGAGGGCTCCATGTCCTCGCCTTCAGAGGACTACACGTCCTTGCCTTCAGAGGACTACACGTCCTCGCCTTCAGTGGACTACACGTCCTCGCCTTCAGAGGGCGACACGCCCTCACCTTTAGAGGACCACACATCCTCACCTTCAAAGGACTACACGCCCTCGCCTTCTGAGGACTACACGCCCTCGCCTTCCGAGGACTTCGCGTCCTCACCTTCTGAGGACTACATGTCATTGCCTTCAGAGGACTACACATCCTCGCCTTTAAAGGGCTAGACGCCCTCACCTTCAGAAGGCTACACGCCCTCACCTTCATAGGGCTACACACCCTTACCTTTAGAGGAGTACATGTCCTTGCCTTCAGAGTACTACACGACCTCGCCTTAAGAGGGCTGCACGTCCTCGCCTTCAGAGGGCTGCACGTCCTCGCTTTCAGAGGGCTCCACATTTATGCCTTTAGAGAACTCAAGGTTCTTCGCTTTTAATGCTTAATCGACGCTTGCGCTCCCGAGTGAGGGGCTAGTAGTTTTCTTTTATCAGTTCCTGGGCCACCCCCTGATATTGGAGGAGGGCCAACTGTGCGAGCACAACTAGAGGAGGAGGCTATCGCGTAGCTACTCTGCATACCGGGGCAAGATTTCACTCGGGCCGCTACAAAGAGACGAGTGCGAATCATGCTCACCAACATGACCACTCTTACACAGATATGGATGACATTGCTACTTAGCAACATTCTTCCCGGCAACCACAATGTCGATCTCCCCCTGTGGAAGTATCAGTTGGTCTCTGCCGTTACGACATAGGTAAGTATGCATGTGGCTCAACTGATTTCTGATGCCATCTACTATTTGTAGGGTTTGCGCCCCCTACGAGGAGTCCCTTGGACTCGGAGAAGTCCAGCAAGGCCCTAGGGTTCCTGGCTCTGATCACCAGGCCCCCATTAACTGGGCTTTCATCGAGAAGTACTGCACCCCAAGCAGGTGCAGGGCGAGGCACCACAGCAGCCTGGGGACGACCAGCAGGGGCAACAGACGCATCGCCACCACCTTCAGGGTCCACCTCAGCTCATCTACAAAGGTTGGAGTGTTGCCTACGACACGTGGCCGACCAGTAAGCGACCAACCACCCAGGCAGGTACGAGCAAGTATTGGACCAATGATCAACAAATCGTCATCATGCATCCGGCTCAAGACGTTAAAGAAGCACTACTAGGAGGCAACCTAGAATTGGCTACGAAGAAGCTCCCCGCGAAAAGGTCCAGGAAGGGCACCATTGAAGAGGGTTCCAATGCGGCCCCACAAGCCGACACAAGCTTCGAAAAACACTGATTCCAGAGCGTGGAACATCAATAGCATTTCGAGGCCATCGAGGGATGGTCATTCCTCAGACTGAGACAGAGGCAGCTAAGGGATGATGAATTTTCGGATTTCCTTGGAGGAGGCAAAGCCATACGACTGGAATCACCAAACTTGTGATTTATCCTTCATTAATTCTTTCAATTATTTTTTTATTTCCCTCGTGATTTGACATTATCTATTTCCAATTATTATGTCCATTGTGACAAAAGACGCAGAATGACCATAATTTAACTCCGCACGCCATCGGACATGATTGTGTCTGGATGGCAAAAAGGAGAGCGGAATGACCATAATTGGTCTCCGCATGTCACATGACCTCAGGGTCAGTATGACAGAGATTGTGGGGTGGCCGACAAAAGCGAGGCTCTTGCTCCTACATATCCTCGATGAGGAACTCAGACCTACGTAGTTCTGGATAACTTGTGAGACTAAAAGGATTCTCGGTGTTTTCTTCACTAAAATGCGAACATGCTTAAGTAAAGAAACAAAACTTCCAACTGATCAGAGCAACATATGCTTTTTGGATGAAAAACAAATGTGTCTATCTGGGAAGGAGAGTATGCTGATGAAATTTTCTCATAACCATAAATGAGATTTTGGATGTTTAGCATTTCGCTTCTAAATGACCATTTAGAGGAAACACTGGGTTCAACAAAAAATAGAAGAAAATCAGTCAAAGTGTATCAATCTCACACGGGTAAGTGTTTCATCCTAATTCCGAACCATAGATATGTCATGACTTGTTTTTTTTGTGGGAAATTTGGCTTTGAGTGTTCTCGGCCTTTTCCTTTTCTGTTTTTGTTTAATGTGGGGCGAGAAAGTCGCTAGCACACAAGATTTTGGTTGGCAATCAAAGGGAGAGGACCACTTTAGGTCGTGGTTTCCTTTCTTTTTCTTGTTTACTTGGTGACAATTCTGTATTGTTCAGATATTGTCTGGTCCAAAGACCTTTCTGTGTATTTCTTCTGTTTTCTTCCGATCCTTGATCGGGAATTTTCTTTCCTTTCTTTTTTTGCTTTCTCTCAATCATTGATTGGGAATTTTCTCTTTTTGTTTTCTTCTGAGGGCAAGGATTGACATTCTCACCCTGGGTCAAGGTTTATGGTAAGTTAGGATTTTGGCTCAAGGCTTGTAGAACAGCTGGACATGATATATGTCAGGTTTTGGTTTGTTTCAAGGATAAAAGGGGATGTCCCACATTATTTCCATGACACAAATGCAACAATGATGATTTGGAAATTTTATGCAAAACTAGTCGTGCATGCACCTATGTGGACACTCAAGAGTCGAAAGAATTTTTGGTCATGTGATGCTAGGGCTCATGGTTCATTTTCTTTACTTTAGTTAACCCAGTGTTTCCAAAATATGTTCTTTTATCAATTCGGCATTCATCCGAGTCCATTTTTGGGCATTCGGGAAAACTTTCACAGCATTCACCCTTCAAGTATATACATATTTTTTTTTTCAAAAACTGGTTATGATCAGTGAATTTTTTTCAAAGAAAAGTTGGAAGTTATCTCTTTTCACAAACATGTTGTTTTTAGCTAGACAACTTTTTATTTTTTATTATTTTCTTTTTTTCTTCCTTCTTTTTCTTTTCTTTTTCCTCTCTTTTCCTTTTCCTCTTTTTTCCTTTTTTAAATTATTTATCATTTGTTCATTTCCTCTCTCTTTTTTGTCTTTCTTTTTTTTTCTTTTTCTTTTCTCTGAAAAGGTCGTGCGGACGAGGGCGCACACTACCTACTTACGTCTAACCACAAGGTAAACGAAAAACGCACGAAATGGTAAGTCGCAAAAAACGGTGACGAAATAACTGAGAGCCATAACGCCAAAAATTTCTAACAAAAATGAACGATAATGATAGTAATGTTAGTAACCATATGAACAAAAATAGAAAATAATAGTGTCAACAACAATATAGACAATAACAAAAAACGTCAATAGCAAACTAACAGAAAAATGTCAATAAAAAGGTGCGGTGACCTCGGTCACGTGGCTCCGCTTCCTCCCAAGAAACCGAGCAAGTCCATCATCTCCTCATCCATACGGGCCTCCTCTGCATCGCCGGGAGCTCTTGCAGGCGCCTCCCCTGCCTGGGCCTCGGGCCAATCTCCGGGCCATGCTACCTCAGCCCTAAACTGCTCTGGAGTAGGGCAAGCAAAAGGAGCGAAACCCTACCCCTGCTGAATGAGGCTGAGCTGGTAGAGACACTCATGTATCTGCACCTGCCCCAGGTGGTTGACCGCCTTCTGGCGAACCAAGTGTTGTAGATAATGCTTCATGCCTAGTGACCCAGCGGGATCAGCCTGATGAGGTGGTGGCGGCATGTCTGCGGCCTGAGGTGCATGACCCTGCGTCTGCCTAGGCGTGTAATACTTCTCAATGAAGGCCCAGGTGATTGGCGGTCGAATCACCTTAGTAGGAGTGACGAGAACCCCGAATGACTGGCAGAGGCCCGTGATCAATGCCGGAAACCCCAGGGCCCTGTTAGACTTATCCGGGTCTAGAGGGTGCCTGGTGGGTGGCATACCTGCAAATAAATAGATGGCATCAGCAATCAACTGAGCCACATGGATGCTCATCCATGTCAGGATGGCATACACCAGCTGACACTTCGACAGAGGAAGGTCGAAGTTATGATCACTAGGCAAGACATTGCTGAGCAGAAATGTCATCCACATCTGGGTCAAGGTGGTCATGCTGGTGCACATGATCCTCACCCGCCTCCCTGTAGTGGTCCGGGCGAAATCCTACCTCGGTGTGCATAATAGCTGGGCAATGGCCTCCTCGTCGAACCCATCAGCCCTGTTCCTCCTTTGACTGAACTCGCACTCCTGGCCTTCCTCCAACACTAGCGGGTCACCCAGGAACTGGCTGAGGGCATCTGCGTCAAAGGGAATCCACTGACCCCTCACCCATGACCGCATGTCTCGTACTCCCTCTTCTATGGGCCAAGCATTAGCTTAAAACTCCAGGACTATATCAGGGTCAAACTTAGCCATGGGAGTCACCAGCGACGTCCAATGTCGACGAGCTATCTCCTCTTGAAAATCTGTGTACTCATCGTCCCTGAGCTGGACACGTCTCTCTCTGTGGAACGACCATCCTTTGATGGCCTCGAAGCGCTGTTGGTGCTCGGCGCTCCTGAAACGGTGGCTATCAAACTCGGGGGCGGCACTGGTCCCTTCAGCCGCGGCGTCCCTCCTAGATCTCTTCGCGGAAAGCTTTTTCGGAGCCATTTCCTGCGAGGACAAACATTTGGAAAGTTAATTTAAAAGGAAATACCAATCATTACGAACAAGAGCCAAACAACACTTATATGGTGTGAGTGTCAACATGCACTTTACAAAACAATCACATTGGGGCATGTGCTATTTTATGACACATACCTATATACATGCATTTACACACACACACATAATTTTTTTTGGTGAAAGGCATTTTATGACACATATCCACGTATGTTTTTGACAAGCATTTTCATGCTACATCCCACATATATGCACATTTCTTTTGAAAGGCTCCTTATGCTACCTACTCACAAATATACATATTTTGAAAGGCATTTTTACACTACCTATCCAACATATACATATTTTAAAAGGCATTTTTTGCTATATATTCACACACTTTGCAAGGCATTTTCATGCTACATATTCAACATATATACATACTATTGAAGGGTATTTTTCATGCTACCTAGGTGCAAGGTACTCCTCATGAGGCAGCAAATTCAAATTCTAGTCAAAAACCTCACAAACATGTTCTAATATTCATGCATCTTTTACATTCAAAACCAAAAACTTAGATTCCTAGGCATAAGTCATGCTTTTGGCACTTTAGTCTAGCTTCTACAAAACTGCCCACACACTCACAATGGCAGCCATATGTGCATAATTCGTTCCACAAGCTAAGTTTCACAAAATCATGCACAAATTCCATTGAGGCATTTCACCGAACACTTGGTGGGCGCATGTTTAGGTGCCAATAAAAAGGGGATAGGGGGAATGTGGCTTGCCCCATTATTTTAGAATGCACCATAGGCCTAGGGCCATCCCTTACAACCCCCTAACTCAAACCAACAAGCATAAAACAAAGCCAAAATTGCTCCATAGATTTGGGCACATTCACACAATTTAAAGCACTAAAAGAAGACTAAGATACACCAATGGAAAGCTAGAAAGCCCAAGAATGAGATACTTACTTGATGGAGTGAGTAGCAATACTAAGAATGGAAGTAAAAGCGCAAAAATGGTGGCCTAGGGGTGAAAATCCGTAATTCCCGTGGTGTTGGCGTTTTTTGAGTGAGGGGGGAGAGTTTTGGGTGGAGAAAAACTCCCCCTCCCTCGTTTTTTATATTTCCAGGTGCAGGGGTGCTCGCCCAGGCAAGCTAACCTCTACTTTTTTTTTAGGGAAGACATAAGTATGGCTCTCTACGGGTCGGTGTTCGCTTACTTGAACCCACTCAAGGTAGATTAGGCATCCAATATTTACTTTAAAGACACAATAGTAATAATTACTGGGAATTTAAAGGATACTAGGCTGCTTCCCAGCGGCGCTTTCCGCTTGTCCAGAGCTGGGCATGGGACGACAATCTATCGGTCATGACCCTAGCCTCTACTTGTGTCCGTCCCTAAGTACTTGAAAGTAGGAAACGACATTGCACAACAAAACTGTGGCCGCGTTACCGTTTTACCTTGATCGGTTTCTGCCTTTAGCCTCGTCCCGGCCTTTGACCACTGCCTAAGACGATTCTGCTCCTGTCATAAGATAACAAATATGCATGTGTATGAGTATGCATGGATTTTTTTCAAATGCAACAATCTTTTTAGTGAAAGCTGGTCAGGTTCAGTTTTAATTAAGCGCTTGGGGCATCCCATGAACTGAGTGACAAGGCTCAGGTTATCAAAACTGCACATGGTTTAAAGCACAAAGTAAGGACTGAAGCCTCAATCTCATGTTCTCCTTTTTTAAAAGACTGTGACAAAAAAAATTACAGCGAATAGGAATCCCTGGGGGAAACCAAGAAGAACACATAAAAATAAAAGAACATGCAGCGACTTCCTCAATTGCCCCAGATTCTAAGCATAGTATCGCTTGACAACATCAAAGTTCACGGGTAAAGGTAGCTCCTCACCATCCATGTTGGTAAGCACCAGGGCCCCTCCAGAAAAGGCCTTTTTACAATGAAAGGCCCTTCGTAGTTTGGGGCCCACTTTCCTCGATTATCTTTAACAGCGTGGGACATCTTCTTTAGCACAAGGTCCCCCTCATGGAAATTGCGTAAGTGCACCTTCTTGTCGAACACGTTCTTCATTCTTTGTTGATACAAGCGCCCATGCCTCATGGCCGTCAAGCGCTTACCTTCAATAAGGTTGAGTTGGTCGTAGCGTGTTTGAGCCCACTCCGATTCTTCTAAGCCTGATTCTGCTAGTATCCTCTGGGAGGGGACCTCTACCTCAAACGGGAGTACCGCTTCCATTCCATAAACCAAGGAATTCGGTGTTGCCCCAGTAGAAGTTCATACCGAAGTTCGGTATCCATACAGGGCAAAAGGCAACATCTCATGCCAATCTTTGTATGACACTGTCATCTTCTAAATAATTTTCTTAATATTCTTGTTGGCTGCTTCCACGGCTCCGTTCATCTTTGGTCGGTAAGGCGTGGAATTGTGATGCTGGATTTTGAAATCCGCACACATTTCTTGCATCATTTTGTTATTCAGATTGGTGCCATTGTCAGTAATGATCTTCCTAGGAGTCCGTACCGACAAATCAGCTCCCTCTTTATAAATCTGACCACTACACTCCTCGTGACATTGGTGTAGGAAGCCGCTTCGACCCATTTGGTGAAATAATCTATTGCCACGAGAATGAAGCGATGATCGTTCGAAGCTTTGGGTTCGATGGCCCCTATGACGTCTATCCCCCACATGGAAAAAGGCCAAGGGGCGGGCATGACATTCAGGGGATGTGGCGGAGCATTGACATTGTCCGTGAACGCTTGACATTTATGGCATTTCCTTACATGGGTACGGCAATCACTTTCCATAGTGAGCCAGTAATAACCTGCTCTCAGGATCTTCCTGGCCATAGCATGCCCATTGGCATGCGTTCAACACGAACCCTCATGGACTTCCTCGATCATGTGGTTTGCTTCTTTGGCATCCACGCATCGCATGAGGGTCATGTGATGCTTTCTCTTATATAGTATGCTACTGCTCATGAAGAAACCGGCCGCCAATCTCCTCAATGTCCTTTTATCATTGTCGGAAGCCCCCGGTGGATATTCTTTGCTTTCAACGAATCGCTTGATATCTAAATACCAAGGCTTACCGTCTCATTCCTCTTCCACCTGACAACAATACAGGTCTGCCACGACACCAGAACTCAACGTATGGTAGGTCCCCATGCGGTGTTAGCTAGAACATGGACGCCAAAGTAGCTAGCGCATCCGCCATTTGGTTTTCCTCCCGGGGAATGTGATGGAAGGAGATATCATCAAAGGAATCAACCAACTCCTTGATATAGGCTTTGTAGGGTATCAGCTTGGGGTCTCTAGTTTCCCATTCCCCTCTCAGCTGGTGAATCACTAGTGCTGAGTCCCCATACACTTTAAGCAGTTTGACATTAGAGTCAATTGCCGCCTGGACGGCTAGGGCACACGCTTCATACTCAACCATATTGTTGGTGCAGTCAAACCCCAGCCTGGCCGTGAAAGGTATACATTGATTGTCTGGAGAGACCAATACTGCTCCAATGCCATGGCCTATAACGTTTGACGCTCCATCAAACCACACGGTCCACTTGTCCCGGTCTTCGTCTAGTTTATCCTCAAACAAGGCCATGATGTCCTCATCCGGGAATTCGGGATGCATGGGCTGATAGTCGTTGAGAGGCTGCTGAGCCAAATAATCTGCCAAGGCGCTTCCTTTTATCGCTTTTTGGGTGACGTAAACTATATCAAACTCGGATAGCAAGACTTGCCACCGAGCGATTCGTCCTGTGAGAGCAGGCTTATCAAAAATGTACTTAACCGGGTCCATCTTGGATATCAACCAGGTGGTATGGCTCAGCATGTATTGTCTTAAACGGTGAGACGCCCAGACTAAAGTACAACACGTTCTTTTGAGTAGGGAGTAATTCATTTCATAGGCCGTAAACTTCTTACTCAAGTAGTAGACAGCGCGCTCTCTTTTCCCGGACTCGTCATGTTGCCCCAGCATACATCCCATTGACTCGTCCAAAATCGTCATATACAAGATGAGAGGCCTTCCGGGTACCGGCGGCATAAGCACAGGAGGGTTCATGAGACACTGTTTGATCCTTTCAAACGCCTCTTGACAATCCTCGTTCCAGCGGACGAATTGGTTTTTGCGTAAGAGTTTGAACAACGGCTCACAAATAGCGGTGAGCTGTGATATGAATATGGAAATATAATTCAAACGTCCCAGGAAACCTTGGACCTGCCTCTCGGTACGGGGTTCTGGCATCTCGAGGATGGCCTTCATCTTTTTGGGGTCCACCTCTATCCCTTTTTGGCCACGATGAAACCTAGCAATTTCCCTGATTTGACCCTGAAGGTGCATTTAGCGGGGTTTAACCTCAATTGATACTTCCTAAGCTTTTCGAACAAGTTCTGCAGGTTGACAAGGTGTTCCTCCTCGGTCTTAGACTTGGCAATTATGTCGTTCACATAGAATTCGATTTCTCGGTGCATCATATCATGGAACAAAGCCACCATAGCCCGTTGATAAGTTGCCCCGGCGTTCTTGAGTCCAAAGGACATCACCTTATAATAGAACGTTCCCCACAGGGTGAAGAAGGTAGTCTTTTCCATATCCTCCGGTGCCATTTTTATCTGATTGTAACCGAAGAACCCATCCATGAAGGAAAATAAAGCGAAATTGGCCGTATTATCCATGAGGATATCGATGTGTGGCAGAGGAAAATTTTCCTTGGGACTGGCTCGATTCAGGTCCCGATAATCTACACACATTCGCACCTTCCCATCCTTCTTAGGGACTGGTACAATATTGGCAACCCATTCTGGGTACCGAGCGACAACCAAAAAACCAACGTCAAATTGTTTCTTTACCTCTTCTTTTATTTTCAAGGATGTCTCGGGCTTCATCCTCCTCAGTTTTTGTTTTACCGGGGAACACTCAGGATTTAGAGGTAATCTGTGTTGTACGATATCAGAACTCAAACCGGGCATATCTTGGTACGACCAAGCAAATATGTCTTGGTAGTTTTATAGCAGGGCTGTCAATTCTTCACGGATGGGGGCGGTCATACCCGTGCCTATCTTTACTTCCTTTTTCCCATTGCTGGTTCCTAAGTCCACTATTTTCATCTCTTCTTGATGAGGCCCCATTTCTTGGTCCTCATGGGCGACTATCTTCTCCAACTCTGGGGGAAGTCCCACATCTTCTTTCTCTTCATCCTCTGTCTAATTTGTTTCTTGCTTGAAATCGATGGTCGGGTCCCAGGTATTAGTACCTTCGAGGGACTCGTCGTTGGATCTAGCGTTTTAAACGTAAAGAAATAAACATGCAAATGGATGAGAACGGGCAGAGACATAGGAATAGATGAAGAAAGATCTTTGTACTTATAAATTCAGGAACAAAAGAGATAAAGCCTTAACAAAAGGAAACTCTAAAGCCTAGGCCCAAATGTAGAGTTTAAAAGCCACAAAGGGTTACATTATGCTTGTCACGTAAATGTCCGGGTGATGTGCCATCATTTTCTTCTATTTTCTAAACCCTTTTTGCACCATTTTAATTATTGATTGGTCTTAATTGTCAATTAATTAGGCAGTTTTATTATTTGAGCTCATTTAGCTAATTTGATGTTTTTAATCTAATTTCAGGAATTAATGAAACATTGGGCTTAATCCGGATTTTGGTTGTGGACTTGAAGAGGGCAAATAAAGCAGCGCTTATCTTAGTTAATTTCTAATTAGGAAATTTCGCAATTTTATTTTATGTTGTTCAGTGTTTATTTCGTTTTGGGCCAGAGTATTGTAATAGGGCCCAGTGACTTTGAGTGACTCTTTTTAAATAGCTGCCTTGGGATTCGTGCAGGGAATTGTATTCTGTTATGCTATTCATTATTCAGAGCTTTGTTTTAGGGTTTTGGTTTTTCTGTTTTGATGCTTCTGAGTTCGTAATGCAATTTTACGTTTTCTGCTTCTAATTACAATTTCGTTCTTGCTTCTTCTTCTACTCTCATTTACGTTTCTGTTCCATTTTACATTTCTGTTCGTTTACGTTTCTGCTCATTTACGTTTCCGTTCATTTACGTTTCTGCTTCATGTTTCAATTGCGTTTTCTGTTTGAATCCATGGAAGGCTAGATTTTCTGGTGTTGTTTCCTTTTGAGGACGAAGCCCAACTCTCTTTGAGGTTTCGCTTGTAATGTGGTTTCCTGGCAGTTCTCCCTTCACCAGTATCCCAAATTCGTGAATATTAATCAGTGCACGCTTCGTGTTCGATTAATTGCCTCTGAGCCTAACTTGCGTTCATGCTTAATGGACGAAGGGCTAACTGGTGTATGTGGTGCCTAATCACGTATTGAAAACCCTAAGTTGATTTTCGCTTAGTAAATTGAAATAGGGTTGGATTAAGTGGTTGACTGTTAGGGACGAATTCTCCATAACCCAGGATAAGAGAATGGCTTCTGAATCAGAGGAAACAACCCGTTTTTAATATTAGTAGTTTCGTATTCCAGTTTACTTGTTCTGCTCTTTAATCACAAAACAAACAAACCCCCCCCCCCATCGTTACTGTTACTGCAAGTATATTATGAACATTTGGCTTGTCACTGCTCGTTGGGAAACGACCTAGGATCACTTCCTAGTTACTGCATTTTCATGTTTATTTGATTCGGGTACGGCCTCGATCACCGGGCGCTCCTCCACTCGCCAATTTCCTAGTCGGAAACCAGGAGGGCAAGGTCGTACCAAATCTGACCCACTCGGAGAATCATCTTTGCATATCGCAACGACTTGGCCTTCGTGTCCTAGACCCGCGCTTATAAAGCTCCTACTGATGTGGCAAGGCGGGCCCCCTTTGACTTCTTGTCCCAATCACGAGCCTTGACCTCCGCTCTTCCTTCCCACAACACTTTTTCTTATGTCTGCTTGTGTGGGTTTATAGCCTAACCCAAACTTCCCACGGTATCCTCAGGCGCTTATTAGGGTGGTTCTGCCACCGTTGTCCTCGCCTAAACCCATTCCGGGCTCGTAACCATTCCCCAACATCACCCGGGCCACCATCACCGCTGTATCAGACAGGCTAGGTTGCCCAAAGAAGGAATCTACAGAGGCAATGCTTACCACCTCAAAAGACTGGAAGACTGTTTCTAATGACTCCTCCGCGGCTTCCACATACGGCATAGAGGACGGACAACTCACCAAGATGTCTTCCTCACCTGATACAATAATCAAATGCCCCTCTACTACGAATTTCAATTTTTGGTGGAGTGTAGAGGGAACGACTCCCACCGAGTGGATCCACGGGCGCCCCAAAAGGTAGCTGTAAGCAGGGTTAATATCCATTATCTGAAAGGTAACCTGACAGGTATGGGGGCCTATCTGTACAGGGAGGTCGATTTCTCCCCTAACCTCTTGGTGGGTGTCGTCGAAGGCACAGACCACCATGGAACTTGGCTTTAAATGGGAAGCGTTAAACGGTAATTTCTCCAAAGTGCTTTTGGGCATTATGTTTAAACTGGAACCATTGTTGATGAGCACCTTGGCCACGACGTGGTCCATGCATTTGACTGATACATGCAAAGCCCTGTTATGCCCTCTCCCCTCGGCAGGGATTTCTCCATTAGCGAAGGCGAGATAGTTGTTGGCGGTGATATTATTGACGAGTCCCCCAAAGCCTTCTACAGAGATATCTTGGGCCACATAGGCTTCGTTCAAGACCTTTACTAGCAAAGCCCGATGAGGCTCAGAGTTCATGAGTAGTTCCAAAAGAGAGACCCTGGCCGGGGTTTTGTTGAGCTGCTCAATAACCTTGAACTCGCTTTGCTGAATAATGCGGAGAAACTCGCTTGCTTCCTCTAGCGACACTTCCTTCTTGCCACAACCATTCCTTTTCTCCGAAAGACCTTTCACTGGAATATCCTCGTTTAGAGTGAGGGTCGTCTTGTCATTTTGTTCTTCCACCACCTTTGCCTTCCCTTTAACGTTTGCGGGTTGCGTTGGCAGGTCGGGGGGTGCAAACACGCGACCGCTGCGGGTCACACCGCTCAGCCCCGTGATATTTGGTTACCTTAGCTAACAACGAGCTGATGTCGGTGGCCTCTTTTTTCCTTTCACTTGGAGGTGCATACCTCCACGGGACTGCGTGGCTGTTTCGGTATGGGAAAGGAACAGGTTTAACTACCGAGGGGTATCGAGGCTTTTGTGGAGCTGCGTCCTTGGTGAAATATATCACCAAAGGTTTATGCCTCCCAAAACTTCTTTCATCTGTGGACTGCATACATATATGCTGCTCTTCCCTCCCCTCATCGCCGACTTCCAGTCGGCCTTGATCTATCATCTGTTGCAACAAGTCCTCCACTGCTAAACATGTTTCCATGTTATATAGCTCGCCAGGATGCAACAAACAAGAATCCTCTTCATGCCCACCGTGGGGAATTACACCCCCCTTTTGTAGGGCCTCATAGATAAACCTCCTAGGGGTCGCCACGTCCTTTAAAGGCTTAGACCTGCGCGGCCTATCCGACTCAATGGCATTAACTGCTCCCCCTCCATGATTGGCGAGTGGGTTTGTTTTCACGTTGGGCCGATCCTCTTGAAACGTCAGCCATCCGGTGTCTATCAAATGTTGGACCTTGTATTTAAGGGCCAGGCATTTTTCGGTGGAGTGGCCTGGGGTTTTCCCATGGTACGTGCAAGTTGCGTTAGGGTCATACCACTTTGGGAAAGGATGTTGGTAGATCTTCCCGGGAGTTATTACGGCCATTTGGTTGGCGATGAGGGACGGCAAGAGGTCTTCATACGTCATTGGGATCGGGGTGAATTCTGGAATCGGCCTCGGGGGAAAGTTCCTCATCGAGTTGGAACCAGCACCAAAGTGGGCATTGCCGGCCGGGCGAGTCGTGGTTGGAGCCGGAGCTTGGGGGTCCTCCCGTTGGATCGGGGTGGGCGCTCTAGGCTGTACGGGTGCTGAATTGGAGGAGTTCCCAGCATGAGCTGAGAAGCTCGGATGATGTTGCGCGTACTGATGTACCATGACAGGTCTGCGGGGGCTTGACCCATGCGGGCGCCGAAGAGACGACATGGGTATCTCCTTCCTTCCTTTTTGCCCCAGTTGCTCCGATTCTCCTAGCATTGGCACTTGTGGAGGAGACGTAATCGAACTTCCCTTTTTTCAACCCTACTTTGATTCTTTCCCCGGCGAACACCAAGTCCACGAAGCTGGAAGGCATGTAGCCTACCAACTTCTCATAGTAAAACACTGGCAAGGTGTCTACCATCATGGTAATCATCTCCCTTTCGACCATGGGAGGGGCCACTTGTGCTGCCAGGTCCCTCCACCGTTGTGCGTACTCTTTAAAGATCTCACTTTCCTTCTTAACCATGTTCTGTAGCTGAGTGCGATCAGGAGCCATATCGGAATTATACTGATATTGCCTCAAGAAGACAGTAATCAGGTCCTTCCAAGTACGGATGCGGGAAGCTTCCAGATTAGTGTACCAAATAACCGCGGCTCCAGCCAAGCTATCTTGGAAAAAGTGCATTAACAACTTTTCATCCCTAGAGTGCGCCCCCATCTTGCGACAATACATCTTGAGATGGTTCTTAGGACAAGTCGTCCCTTTATACTTGTCGAAATCAGGTACCTTGAATTTTGGGGGGATGACGACATCCGATACCAAGCAAAGATCCGTCATGTCCGCGAACGGATAGTCACCAAAGCCTTCAACAGCTCTCAATCTCTCCTCGAGGAGATCGAGTTTCCTTCTTTCTTCCGCCGCTAGGGGTGGTCCTTCTGTGGACAAGAATATTGGCTGTTCTGTGAGGTTGTGTTGAGGCAATATGTTGGGTGTCGGCCCCTCGACTGGGATCGGGGGGTAGAAATCGACATCTCCTTGGGCATACTCTCGATGATCTTCATGGGCCTCGTCGGGCTGTCGAGGAAGCTCCCCTTCAAGGATGGGGGAAGAGACATGACTCGCGTCATCATGCACGACTAGCGGCATGTAATTAGGTGGTAATCCATAAGGGTGAGCCACCCGGTTGTATCCCAAATGAGGGTTGCTGGTGTGCCCTAGTGTGCTCATTTCTCGTCCTACCGTGTTTGGGGGAGGATAGTGCGCGGTAGCTAGGAGAGTTGGGTCTGTTTTGGCAGCCGAACTAACAGCGGCAGTGGTGGCCACGTTTTTCTCCATGAGTTGTCTCATTCCTAACATGGCCTCCATCATGGAAGCCATTTGCTCTTTCAAAGCCGACATGTCGGCTTTCATCTGTTCCCGTGTCTCCTCTTGATCACCCATCGTTCTAGATTTGGATCTAGTGCGATAGGGATGCCTTGGGACATGTTTAGTTATGGTGTTTTTCCTAAAAAACCAAACGTGAGGAGTAGGTAAAGAAAAATGAATGCATGCTAGAGATAAAATGCGGGAGTGATTTGATTCGCATTGACTTTTGGAGTAAAAACATGGGATAAACTCATTTCATTCAGAAAGTTATAACTAGTCAAGATTTGAGTGACAAATACAAGTTTCCTAGAGGTTTCTAATTATATGGGCCATTAAATCTATCATATGCTGACAATAGCCGAGAAGTTCGTGGATCTCCTCGGGGGCGGAGTAGGTGTCCGCCATCGCTTTGGCCTTGGCTAGCAATCGGGGAAGTTCTTGACTCTCGTTCAAGGTAAGAGCAAATCGGTCCATCCACATTGTTGCCTCTTGATGTAACGAGTCGATCACCCTTCCTCTAGCCTCCTTTTCTGCGTACACTCGGGCATACTCGTCCGCCACTTTATGCTCGTGGGCCGTGGCTAGATTTAGCTCTTCTTGGTACCTGCTGACGATGGCTAGCATGTTGGTCTCTGTTTTGTATAACCGCTAAGACAAGTTTCTTTTGGACCTTGAGCAAACCTTCAACTCATCTTTCAAGATCAAACTGTCTACTCGTGATTGGTCCCCTTCCTCTCTCCGGAGCTTAAGCACGCTGTTACTGCCCCTCAGAACTTGTTCCGGTCGTGCTCTTCCCTACGAGCCCTCTTGGTTTCTTGTTCCAAGGCTTTAGTGGTAGCTATATTTATATCTCTCAGTTCGGCATTCTCCTTTCGGATCTTCAGAGCTACTGATTTGAACCTTTCTTTGACTGTTTGAGCTTGCTCGAGTGTTGCCCTAAGGGCCTGCACCTCTTCATCTTCCTCCGGTGCCTCAACTTCCTCCCTTTTAGCGGTTCTTAAACTCGGGAGCCAATCCAAACCTTGCACGTGGGCTTTCAACCACTTACGGTAGCCACCAATGGGCCCATTGTTACTGCCCCTGAGTTCTTTGTCCTTCTTTTGCACCACCTCCCATGCCTTGCGGACCTTCTGAAGTACATCCATGTTGGTCTTATTGAAACCTCGTGAAATGACAGGCACGAGCTCTTCCTCTAGTGGTGTCCCTCTCATAGGGTAGCCAAGTTGCCTTATAGCAAGAACGAGATTGTAACTGATGCAACCCCTTGTCCCCATCAAGGGAACATTCAGAAATCCTCAGCATGAAATAAGAACCCCGGTTCCCCCTTCTTTCCATCGAGGGAACCAGCTGACGACGCTTCTTCTTTGTTTGCTAAGAGTCGGTCCCAATTTGCCCCTCCTTTCTCTGTGCATGAACGGTGGCTTTCTAGCGGGCAAGCATGCCTCACCTCTTGGCGAAAAAGGTGTGAAACCAACCATACATAAAGAGCCGGAGTACAGCAAGCAATCCTCGTACTGCTCTTCTCACATCTTCGGTCGAAAGTGTCATATAGGTCGGCTAGCATAGCGACAACCGAGCTTTCCTTGTGGTCATGATAAGCAAGAAAAGCGTCGATCGCTGCTAGGTCCACCAATCCATCCACATTTGGAAAGAGGACTCCTCCGAAGCTCAATAGTGCGAGAATGTCTATGAACGGGGCCCATTCGCCTCTACCTGCCAAGATTCTTGCCTTTGCCTCTAAGCATTTTCTCGGTATTCCAACCACCCCATTTTCGAGTTGCTTTCTGTGGTCTAATTCCTGCGCCGAGATTTGGAATATCTTAGAAATTCTAGCTAATGAGGGATAGAACCCTGAGAAGAGGTATGGTCTCCTTCCCCCTAGAGGACATCCTAGGATCTCTTCAAATTCTTCCACCATGGGTGATAGCTGGAAGTCCCCAAAAGTGAAGCATCTCAACGGCTGATCATAATACTGGGCGAGGGAGGCAATGGCCTCTGTGGAGACTTCTGCCATGGCTAGGTCCCAGATCTTACCGTAAGCTTTGTGAAAAGCTTGCCGCTGGAGCTGACCCATCAACTGCCCTAACTCTTTTAGACTGGTGATTCCTAGGCTCTTGACCTTGACTTGATAGAACCTCATTTTAAGCAAAGGCGTTTGACTTGATCCCATGTTTTACTAAAGTGAAACAAAATCTAGTGCGAATCAAAACTCTGACATCTATCATGGGTGGAATGGATGAATGCATGAAGAAATGCATATGACACAGATGCAATTTATGAATACGGGAGCCCGGGAAATTGTCTCCTTCTTAGATACAACGTCTTGGGGTAGCACAGTGCCCGACGTATGTATTTAAGAAGGTGACATGGACCCTCCGTTGGTTTGCCAAAGAGAGGGCATCAAGACAGAACCCGTGCATGGTGCATATGCGAAAGGCACAACACGGGGATGTACATAGTACGACAATATTCACAAACAAATATAAGCAAAAGGGTACATGACACTTATGCATGGCAGTGTGAAAAATGGAACGCAACGTATCTGCTCCGTGCCCCTATTTAAGGGACCTATATGGGAGGGAGCTAAAAAGGCTTTTAGTGATAATTCCCAAGGTGGTCATATCTCTCTTGATGGTCTCTAGAGGTATCATCTCCTTCGAAGAACATATTGCAGCAGTAGGGACTACTAGCAACAATATGTTATCAAAGAGAAAAACTATAGATGAGGGTTCACTGTAATCAAGCAAGTCGGAGACCTAGCATGATCACAGATTCACCTCCACTCCTTATGTTCCCACGAACCCGGGTATAGGGCCCTTTTTCAACTCACCGTGTGTGCAAATAGTATTGGTCTTTGCGTGCATCAAATGAATAAATATTTACCTCATGCATACATTTTGAAACACACTAAAAGCATCAAAGAGTTATATATACAAGAACATATGAAAAATAAAGGGAAACCAACAAAGGAGAAAGTCATGACAAAACATTGCGTAAGATTAAATGGCCTAACTCTCTAAAAATATTCCCCAGTGGAGTCGCCAACTGTCGCAACCTACCCTTCGGCGGGAGGGCGATGCGGGACTTGCTGGAAGCGTCTTCCAAGAAAGGAATACGTGCGGAGTCACCACCAACGTTTATTTGAGGAAAACGTAGGAAAAACCAGAAAAGACGTGGTCTACGAACTTTAAGTGAAAAGTTTGTGAGTTGTATTTACGTACGGGGAAGGTATTAGCACCCCACACGTCTGTCATAAGGGACAACAACCTTTAATCAAATGTGCAAACATGACTTCAATTTGTTTTACGTTCCCTTTTATGTGTTTATGTCTTTTTATGCCTTTTATATTTTTTTATCTTTTTGTGGTCGACGAGGGTGTTTCCCTTGCTCCTACATATTCCTCAATTGTGATAAGGAAATCAGACCTACGTAGTTCTTTGAGAACTAAGCGTTGGTTAAGTTGTTTTTATCCTTCTTTGCAAGATATATTTTGATTGAATGAAAGGTCATTTAAGGCGTTGAACCATTAAACAATCTTTCAGTTCTTTTTGAAAAGAGAGAAAACATTAAGGCATTGGACCATTAATGATCTCTTGTTATTTTTGAAAAGAGATAATAAAGCTACGTGTTGACTTTAGGCCATTTTTAGAAATCTTATGTTTAACTAATAAAAGCGGAAAAGACCATTTTAAGGCGTTGGACCTTAAAAAATGGCTTTTTAGGTGATGACAAAAGTTTGATTTATGAATTGATTTTAGCCTTAGTTTCAATTTGGTTATTAGTCAATTCGATTAAGAAAGGAAAATCCCAAAGAAAAACGTCCGATTGATTTTGCCTTTTTTTGGTTTTAAAAGTGGTTACGGCATGACCGAACGGTCGGAATTCATTTTAAAAGATGTTACAATACGAATAATCGATGGAAATTTATTTTATTTTTGATTAGGCAGGAAAATGACTTATATAAATGACTAAAGCACGTCAAAAAGGGGGTACGGAAAGTAAATGAAATAAAAATAAAAGCACGTGAAACAAATGAGGACTACTAAGGGTACATAGAATGAATTGAAAAGTTCGATTTCGGGAACTTACCGGTTGAAGATCGAAGAACGACGAAGAACAAACGAGGAACGACGAAGAACAGTTGAAAATCTTCGCGAAATCACCCACGGAAACGTCTCGGAAACGTTACGGAAGCGCCTCGGCTTGGATTTTCTTCACGGAAACAATTTTTCTCACTAATTTTAAGTGATTCTCAGATACCAGGAGGGTTGAACATTTTTGTTCTTCCCTCCTCCCCCTATTTATAGCAAAATGAGGGAGGAGCTTACCACCCAGCTCGCCCAGGCGAGCTATTTTGGAGAACTTCCTGGAAGGCCCAAGTGAGCTGGTTGCTATTTGCACTCCCTGTTTACTAAATACACCCCATGCCCCCCTTTTTTGCTGATTCTTTTTCTGTAACGTTACGAAACTTTACGAATTTCGCAACGATACTCGTTTTCTTTCCGTAATGTCACGAAACCTTACGGATTATGCAATCATCCCTTCTTTGGCTTCCGAAATATTACGAAACTTCATGGATTGGGCAACAATGCTTTCTTTTGACTTCGGCATATTACGGAACTTCACGGATTGCGCAACAATGCTTTCTTTTGACTTCCGGCATATTACGAAACTTCACGGATTACGCAACAATGGATGCCAAGTACCTCGAAGTGGTCAAACGAGGGTCGCATCCCAACAAACAGATGGTCCCCAGACGAAATTAGGGTATGACAATCACATTGAAATACCTGTTAGTGAGGCGCGGTGGCGGTGGTGCAACAATGTTATTTGGTGGTGGTCGAATTTTGGTCATGGTGGATGAAGGGTGGAGAATATGGTTCTGGTCGGAGATGATGCGGCACAACGATGCTGGTGTGGTAGTGTTGTTTGTGTGAGATGGGTGGAGAATATTTTTAAAATTCAAAATGAGGGCAAAATTGTGCATATCTATTCAACAATACCCAGATGGTGCATAGGGGAGAGGATTTTGAAACTCAAAAAAAAAAAAAAAAACTGGATTGACAAAAATGGCCTCCAATTGGGCAAGTGTCAATTTTTTAAATTGTTCAATTTTGTATAATAAACATCCTAATGTTTGCTTATAATAAAAGTAGATTTGCGACTTTAAAATCATAAATAATTTTATTCAAAATAATATTTTTTATTTATTTATTGATTTTATATTTTATATATTATTTTATTTAATATTTTTCTATATTTTTCTATAAATAAAAAATATAAAAATATTAATTTAAATAAAATTATTTACGACTTTAAAATGGTAAACAATTTAAGACTTTAAAGTCATCAATAATTTTATTTAAATTAATATTTTTATTATTTATTTAGTTAAATATTTTATATATTTTATATATTATTTTTATTTAATATTTTCTAAATTTTTTATAAATAAAATGATATAAAAAATATAGGAAATATTAAATAAAAATATGTATAAAAATATTAATTTAAATAAAATTATTTATAACTTTAAATTCGCCTAATAATTTTATATAAGTTAATATTTTATTTTAGTTAATATTTTTTTAAATTTTATGTATTTTTAATTTCGTATTTTTATATATTGTTTTATTGAATATTTATTATATTATTTTATTTAATATATTTTCTATAAATAAAACACTAATAAAATGAAGATGTGACTATATATATAACTTTAAAGTTAAGCTTGTTAGAGTATATTACAATTAAGAAAAAAGTCTTTTACATAAAGAAAAAATATAGAAATAATTAAATAAAATAATATATAAAAAATTAAATTAAATTAAAATTAAAAATATTAATTTAAATAAAAAAGTCATAAATAATTTATGACTTCAAAATCCCATTTAAAAGAAAAGACGAAGTCACAATTTTTTTTACGACTTCAATAGAGAAGAAAAAGGTTGTAAAATGAATTACGACTTTGAACTGAGAAGTCGTGAGATATACTACGACTTATTTGTTTTTGGGTGTTTTTGGGTATTTATTTAAAATTTATTTAGAAACAAATTACCCATTTTAGATCTTTTCGCCTGAAAAATGCAATTCGGAAGAGATTGATGGTAGAAAGTTTCTCCTCCCAACAACTATCTTAGTATATAAGAGACCATATGAGAGTTTCAGAATCAATAAAAAAAAAATTGAAATGATCCAATTACCTTTCGTCACCACTATCATTCATGCACGCAAACTAAAACGAAACTGATACCTATTCCCTCATCAACGCAACAATGTTCCAAAAACGGTTCCACCAACCATAACACATTTTTTTTATTATAATGATCGTAATTAGAGTTGTTGGCTCTCATGTGATCTTAGGATATGGACCATATGAAAGTTTCAGAATCAACAAACAAAAACAAAAATAATTCAATTACCTTTGTCATCGTCACTATTCACGCGCTCAAATTAGAATAAAACTAATCACTATTCCCTTATTAATGCAATAATGTTCCAAAAACGGGTTCCATCGACCATCACACACTTTTTTTGTAATAACCATAATTAGAATTTTTGGGTCACCAGTGAAACCCCAGTATCCCCACAAATTTGATCTTTTGTGTCGACAATTGAATTAATCTCTGATGCATATTCCTTTTTTTTCAAAGTAACAAAACATGCACTAAGAAAAACAAACACCGTCGATTGATATTCAGAACCAAGTAAACCAGTTCACCAACAACAATGTTGTTGGAATTAGAATCATGGATCCTCAAACATTATACCAACCAACATAACCAAATGGATTACCGAAAATACCCCCACCCTTCTCCCATGTCCTAAGAAATTAAAATTAAACAAGGTGAGCATAAAGAGAAAAAAACCCTAAGAACTAATGTCTTGACCAGCTAGCATGAGCAGACTTATTAGACATTCAGCAACGCAATCTCCCAGGCTTCAACGTTGAGCTTCTAGCTTGGAATGATGGTTGTTATTATTGTTATGGTAACTAAAAACATAGAAGCATATATATTTATAGCGAGAGAGAGAGAGAAAGAGAAAGAGTGAAAATGGGTGGATTTATTTTTTCCTTCTAGCCTCTAGGGCTTCTTACCTAAGGTGTGCTTGTTATTATGCATCCACACCTTTAGCACATGACGTTGAACACCGATTTCGGAGCAAAACTCTTGCACGACGCTGTCATCATTCTTTTGCATCCTCCACCCGAGTTTCTCAGCGAAGACCAACATCTTGTCTTTCTGATGCTGGGTAAATTTGGTCCTGAAGCGTTTTTTGCTGCTCGACCCAGACCCATCATGAGTGGTGGCACCACTCGTAGGGTCTGAGTCCTCCAGGTCTTCCAAGGGGGGCTGGGGCCCACCTCCTCCTGACAAGGACGGGTGTGCCAGCATGGCACGTTGGTGCCCCGTCATGTGTGGGTACCCCGGCGGGGCACGATAGTAAGCTGCAAATGGCACTGGGGGTTGCAGCGGTGGGTGGTGGTGGTGGAAGGGCACTGAGTAGGTGTCGTGGGTCTCCTTACGATGGAAGTTTCGGTGGCAGCTGCACACAACGCATTTTAGCGCTTCCAGGGTGCCCTCCTCACCCCCCGGCAGGAACTCGATGCAGCCGTCGATAATGTGTTTACCGATTGAGACACCATGGTTCTTGAGGCATTCTTGGTACTTTCCCTTGCCACTGTTTTGGGCCACAATGTTGGTGGGTGGTGCCACTGGAACCGCCATTGGCACCGCCATTGGTACCACTTCCACCACTGGCTCTTGTTCGCCGTGATTCAGTGGCATTCCAAACTCTTCATAGCTCGTTGCTGCTACTGCTGTGGGCAGCCCAAGCTCAGCTTCCTCATGATGCTTCTGAAATTCCATTTTGGAAATATGAGAATTTCTTGCTTGAAAGGTGTGATCGTTGAGGGTGGTGGGTGATTGAACATATAAACAAGTGCTGAAGAGGAAACAAACAAGAAGTATTGAATGAACTCTTTTAATTTCTCTCTCTCATATAGCAGTTTCAATTTCATACACTTTTTTTGCTTCTCTGTTTTATCCCCGATATCCCCTCTTATGCAACTCTTAATTCTTCATCCTTGTCTTCCACCGGGTAAATCCAATTACCTTGGTAATTTCTCTCTCTCTCTCTCTTACAAAAGCATTAATGGATGTTTGAGGAGACATGAATTTCTTATTGGTGGAAAACATTAATCTAATATTATTATCACTCCTAATATTGATAGATAAGAAAGCAAACAAAAGTTAATCTGATGGGTAAAAATCTTATCTTACATAAATAATGAAGATTTAAATCTTGTAGATGTAAGGACTTTATTGGTAAATAATATACAAGTATGCTTTTGTAAGGACTGTAATTAGGATTTTGGTTTTTCAATGAGATTCTGAGATATTTTGATAAGTGTTAGTTCCTTAGACCAACTATGAGACTAATCCTTAATATGGAGAATAGTTACAGTTAAAATTCATTGTCCCTTTCCAAATAGGTGTTCATCTAAACAATGCATTTTAGTGTGACTAAATTACAACAATACCCCCTAAGGTTTCTTGAAATTGCACGTAAACCTCTCTTTTTTTACCAATACAACAACCTCCCTTATAGGATACATGGTATAATATTTTGCAAACAATTAAGGGGGGTTAATATAATTTGTAACAGGTGTCAATATATTGTTCTTCAAACAAGGATCGGGGTTTAGTGTAGGTGTAAAAACTTAGGAGTACTATGTGTAATTTCAAGAAATCTTAGGGGATATTATTGTAATCTACTCTTTTAGTTTGGGATTGTCAAACAATGTGTTAAAGACATGATAATTTATTTGAACAATAAATGTGAGTCTTTAATAGAAGGCGTTACTAATTTATTTGAATAATAAATTGATGGATTATTCGAGGACCATTTAAAGATATGGTTTTATAGTGGACCATTAGTTTTAACCGTTAATGGCGACCATAATTAGGGTCTTTCAATCTTCTATGTGATTTTTGAGATATTTGTGTAAATTTTAGTTATTTAGACCAATTATGAGACTAACCCTTAATATAAAGCTTAACTACACTAAAGGTTCATTTCCCCTTGCAAAATACGTGTTCAACCGAGCAATGTATTAAAAACATGTTAATTTATTTGAATAATAAATATGAGTATTTAATAGGAGGTGTGATTAATTTGTTTGAATAGTAGATCAAAAATACGTGTTCAACTAAGCAATACATTGTAATTTGGGACAATCAAGCAATGCGTTAAAGACATGTTAATTTATTTGAATAATAAATGCTAGTCTTTAATAGGAGGTGTGATTAATTTGTGTGAATAATATATTGATATATTCATTGATGACCATTTAAAGATGTGATTTTACGGTGGAGCATTAGTTTTAATCGTTTATGACCATTGTGATTAGGGTCTTTAATTCTTCAATGGGTTCCTGAGATTTTTCCATTAGTTTTAATTCTTTAGACCAATTATGAGAATAACCCTTAGTATAAAGCTTAACTATGCTTAAGGTTCATTGCACCTTCCAAAATACGTGTTCAACTAAGCAATGCTTTGTAGTTCGGGACAATCAAGTAATGCGTTAAAGACATGTTAATTTATTTGAATAATAAATGTGAGTCTTTAATAGGAGGTGTGATTAATTTGTTTGAATAGTAGATTGACGGATTCTTTGATGACCATTTAAAGACATGGTTTGATATTTTTTTGTGATCAGATGTGATTTTACGGTGGATCATTTGTTTTAATCGTTTATGACCATTGAAATTAGGGTCTTTAATTCTTCAATGGGTTCCTAAGATTTTTCCATTAGTTTTAATTCTTTAGACCAATTATGAGACTAACCCTTAGTATAAAGCTTAACTTCGCTTAAGATTCATTGCAACTTCCAAAATACGTGTTCAACTAAGCAATGCATTGTAGTTCAGGACAATCAAGCAATGCATTAAAGACATGTTAATTTATTTGAATAATAAATTCTAGCCTTTAATAGGAGGCGTGATCAATTTGTTTTAATAATAAATTGATGGATTCTTTGATGACCATTTAAAGATGTGATTTTACGGTGGATCATTAGTTTTAATCGTTTATGATCATTGTAATTAGGGTCTTTGATTCTTCAATGAGTTCCTCACATTTTTCCATTAGTTTTAATTCTTTAGACCAATTATGAGACTAACCCTTAGTATAAAGCTTAACAACACTTAAGGTTCAATGCCCCTTCGAAACTATGTGTTCAACTAAGCAATGCATTAAAGACATGTTAATTTAATTGAATAATAAATGCGAGTCTTTATTAGGAGGTGTGATTAATTCATTTAATATAATAAATGGGCGGATTATTCAGGGAGTAGTTGAAGATTTGATTTATTCTAGACTATTACTTTTTGTTGAACTACTGACCTCAATAACTTAAGAGGGGGTGAATTAATTAAATTTTAAAATTTTCCCGCTAACAAATTTTAACCCCCTTTTAAATGATACATGATAGACTCAGAATGTAGAAGAAGAAGAAGAAACAATCAATTTAATAATGTTCTTTTAAATGCGTAAGACAAAGTAAACTGCAATAAAATAACTGAGATAAGGGAAGAGAGAATTGCAAAATCATTTTATCCTGGTTTGGCCACTCCCCGTGCCTACGTCCAGTCCTTAAGCAACCCACTTGAGATTTTCCACTATCTTTGTAAATTCTTTACAACTTCTGAACACATCTTGGGATTCTTCTCTCTTGTGTTTAGGATTCTCATAAGTCAAGAGACGAACAATCTCTTTATCACAACAATGTTTTTAGAATTTATAGAAAAATTTCTCTCTTTTAGAGATGGTAATACAAATTGAAGATCTTAAAAGAATACTCAATTGATTTGCAAGTGTTTGGCCAATAGTTGTTTAGAGAGCATTTAACAACTAAGTTCTCTTTTAAAATCTCTCTCTTGTACTTTTCAAAGTCAGACACACATATATATAGGCCCATTGTGCCTTTTCAAAATGGTTTGAAGAGATGAGTCTTTTCAAAAAGATTTTCTGAGGATTTTTCATTGGTAATCGATTACAGGATTCTGGTAATCGATTACATAGTTATATTTCTGAAGAGTCATAACTTTTCAAAAAAAAATTTATCTCTTCACTGGTAATCAATTACACATATCAAAATTCAAACAGTTTTGTGTCATTAGTCAAAAATATCTTCACAAACTCTCTGGTAATTGACCACACAATCTGGTAATTGATTACTAGTTCAAAAATATCTTTTTGAACTAATTTAGCTTTTGATAAAAGAGTGTTTGATACTGAAGATGTTGAGTCCAAACTAAAGCAATCAAATTGAGATTCTTTAAACAAACTTACTATGTTCTTATCTTAGATTTACTTGATGTTCTTCTTTTGACTTGATTCAATCCATACTCATCAAGTAACCTTTTTGGCATCATCAAAACCCACATGATATTCATTCACATTCTCTCCTTTTTTTATGATGAAAACCATCTTTAGGTAATACTTTGGCATCATCAAAACCTGCATGATATACATTCACATTCTCCCCCTTTTTGATGATGACAACTGCCATACCCTAATTTCGTCCGGGGGTACTTGCGGTCGACTTTCAAACCTTGTTTGCTCCCTTTGGAACACTCAAAACAAGCATTTTTGCTTAATCCATAAAGTTTCGCAACATTCTGGAAGTCAAAACAAGCATTGTTGCATAATCCGTAAAGTTTCGCAACATTCCGGAAATAAAAAACAAGCATTGTTGCGTAATCCGTAGAGTTTCGTGACATTTCAGAAGGAAAACATGTATCTTTGCGTAATCCGTAAAGTTCTGCAACATTTCGGAAAGAAATCGATAAAAAAAACTCAAAAGAGAGGTGTATTTAATAAAAAGGAGGTGTAGATAACAATTTTTAAATCTGGGCCCATCTAGAGGATTTCAATTCATTTCTTCGTTCTTCAACCAGTAAGTTTTTGAATCCGAGGCTTTCAATTCATTTCTTGTTTTGTTGGCTTTCATCTTTATTTCGTTCGCTTTCGGTTTTCTTTTGTTTCGTTTTTAAAGAGTTTTGACCAATCGTTTAAGTCGTTATCTCACCTAATAAATGATAAAATGAATTTCAACTGAGCATTTGCGTTGTAATCTCGTTTAATCACTGTTAAAGCAAAATCTAACCGATCGTTCACACTGTAACCTTGGTTAAACCAAAAAAAGCAAAATAATAATAAAATAATCAAAATATCTTGGAAAAAAATAATAATAAAATAATCAAAAAATTAATCGGACATTTTTTCTTTGAAAGTTTCCTTGAATTAATTGACTAATAACCAAAGTGAAGCTAAGACTAAAATCAACTCATAAATCAAGCTTTGTCCGCAAAAATCACTAAAAACCGTTTTAAGGTCCAACGCCTTAAATGATCCTCTTTGTTTTTATCGGTTAACATGGACCTTTCAAAAGCATAAAATCAACACATAACTTTACCGCTTTTGCAAGAACTACGTAGGTCTGAGTTCCTCACCACAAATCGAGGATACGTAGGAGCAGAAGCCCCGCTTTTGTCGACCACCCCTTTTCAAACAAACCAAGAGATCGTTAATGGTCCAACGCCTTAACATTTCTCTACTTTCAAAAACCAAGAGATCGTTAATGGTCCAACGCCTTAACGTTTCTCTCCTTTCAAAAACAAGAGACCGTTAATGGTCCAACGCCTTAACGTTTCTCTCCTTTCAAAATCAAAAGATCGTTCAATGGTCCAATGCCTTAAATGACCTTTTGTTCGGTTAAAATATATCTTGCGAAAAAAGATAAAAACAACTTAACCAATGTTTAGTTATAAAGAACTACGTAGGTCTGATTTCCTCATCGCAGTTGAGGAATACGTAAGAGCAAAGGAAATACCCTTGTCGACCACAAAAAGATAAAAAATACAAAAAGCCCCATAGAAAACCACAAAAACATAAAAAAGGTAAAATACATAATTTTGAAGTCATGTTTTGCACACTTGATTAAAGGCTGTCGTCCCTTGTGACGGATGCATTGGGTGCTAATACCTTCCCCGTGTGTAAAAACAACTCCCGAACCTTTCACAATTAAAGTTCGTAGATCACACGTTCTGCTTTTTCCGACGTTTTCCTCGAATAAACATTGGTGGCGACTCCGCGCGCATTCCTTCCTTGGAAGACGCACCCGTGTGCCTCCCATCGCTCTCCTACCAAAGGGTAGGTTGTGACAGTTGGCGACTCCACTAGGGACTGTTTTAAGAGAGTTAGGACATTTTGATCTATGTGCATTCCTTACCATGACTTCTCTTTTGTTTGTTTCCCTTTATTTCTCTTACGTTCTTGTATATAACTCTTTGATGCTTTTAGTGTGTTTTTTAATGTATGCATGAAATAGATATTTATTCATTTGATGCACACGAACACCAACAACTTTTTGCACACACGGTGAGTTGAAAAGGGGCCCTATACCCGGGTCCATGGGAACATAAGGAGTGGAGGTGAATTTATGATCATGCTGGGTCTCCGACTTGCTTGATAACAGTGAACCCTCATCTAGAGTTTTTCTCTTTGATAACATATTGTTGCTGGTAGTCCCTACTGCCGCAATATGTTTTTCAAAGGGGATGATACCTCTAGAAACCATCAAGAGAGATATGACCACCTTGAGAATTATCACTAAAAGCCTTTTAGTTCCTCCCGTTTAGGTCCCTAAAATAGGGGCACGAAGCCAACACGTTGTGTGCCTTTTAAACACTACCATGCATATAACCTAAATGTCATGTATGTCTTTGCTGTATGATTATTTATGGATATTGCCATACTGTGTACATCCCCATGTTGTGCTTTTGCGCGTCTGCATCATGTCGTCACGCATGCATTGTATGTTGGTCTCGTCTTTTGTCACGGGAAGCCGTAAGGTCCATATCACCTTCTTAACTGCACATATGGGGCACTGCACCCCCAAATGTGCAAGTAAGAAGAGATGATTTTTCGAGCTCTCGTGTCCATAAATGCATTCATATCATGCATCGCATAAGCATCTCTTCATGGCATCGTAATGGACATACCGTTCCTACATTTGTCACTTATCATTTCATGCATTGCATTTTGCATAAGTCATTTCTTCACCATTAACATGTTTTTGCACACCTTTGTCATGTTCGCTCATGCATGATCCTTGCATTTTCCTCTGCAAAACAAAGAAAGTCACGATAAAGCTCAAACAATGCATCATTCGCATACATCCGTGCTTTTCATTGGTTGCATTGCTCATTGCATTCTTTCCCTGAAAACCAAAATTTAATCATTGTTATCATAAGGGAAGAACACACTTTACGACACCCTTACTGAACACATGCTAGAGCTGGAGTAATGGCTGAAGTAAATGAGGTGCAAGAGCTGATGAAGGCCGACATGGAGGCCATGAAAGAACAAATGGTCACAATGCTGGAGGCCATGATGAGCATGAAGAAGATAATGGAGGTCAATGCGGTTGCACGTACTCACCTTCAGAGGGATGGACGCACTCACCTAAAAAGGATTACACGTCCTCGCCTTCAGAGGGCTACACGTTTTTTCCTTCAGAGGGTTGCACACCCTCGACTTCAGAGGACTTCATGCCCTTACCTTCAGAGGACTGCACATCCTCACCTTCAGAGGGCTACACGCCCTCGCCTTCAGAGGACTACACGTCCTCACCTTCAGAGGACTACACGTCCTTACCTTCAGAGGGCTACACATCTTCGCCTTGAGAGGACTACACGTCCTCGTCTTCAGAGGACATCAAGTCCTGACCTTCAGAGCACTACATGTCCTTGCCTTCAGAGGACTGCACATCCTCGCCTACAGAGGGCTACACGCCCTCGCCTTCAGAAGGCTCCACGCCCTCGACTTCAAAGGACTACACGTCCTCGCCTTCAGAGTGCTGCACGCCCTTGCCTTCAGAGGGATACATGTCCTGACCTTCAGAGGTTTGCAGGCCCTCGCCTTCGGAGGGCTACAAACCCTTGCTTTTAGAGGACTGCGCCTTCAAAGGACTACACGTCCTCGCCTTCAGAGGGCTACAGGTCCTGACCTTCAGAGGACTACAAGTCCTCGCCGTCAGAGGGCTCCATGTCCTCGCCTTCAGAGGACTACACGTCCTCGCCTTCAGAGGACTGCATGTCCTCATCTTGGGAGGACAACATGTCCTCACCTTCAGAGGACTACACGTCCTAACCTTCAGAGGACTACACGTCCTCGCCTTTAGCGGACTACATGTCCTCGCCTTTAGAGGAATGCACGTCCTTGCCTTCAGAGGACTACACATCCTCGCCTTCATAGGACTACACGTCCTCGCCTTCAGAGGGCGACACACCCACACCTTTAGAGGACCACACATCCTCACCTTCAGAGGACTACACGCTCACCAACATGACCATTCTTACACAGATATGGATGACATTGCTACTTAGCAATATTCTGCCCAACGACCACAATGTCGATCTCCCCCTGTGGAAGTATCAATTGGTCTGTGCCGTCACGACATAGGTAAGTATGCATGTGGCTCAACTGATTTCTAATGCCATCTACTATTTGTAGGGTTTGCGCCCCCTACGAGGGGTCCCTTGGACTCGGAGAAGTCCAACAGGGCCCTAGGGTTCCTGGCTCTGATCACCAGGCCCTCATTAACCGGGCTTTCATCGAGAAGTTTTGTGCCCCCAGGCAGGCGCAGGGTGAGGCACCACAGCAGCCTGGGGACGACCAGCAGGGGGCAACAGACGCATCACCACCACCTTCAGGGTCCACCTCAGCTCATCTACAAAGGCTGGAGTGTTGCCTACGACATGTGGCCGACCAGTAGGAGACCAACCACCCATGCAAGTACGAGCAGGTACTGGGCCCATGATCGACAAATCGTCATCACGCGTCCAGCTCAAGACGTTATAGAAGCGCTACTAGGAGGCAACCTAGAATTGGCTGCGAAGAAGCTCCCTACGACAAGATCCAGGAAGGGCACCATTGAAGAGGGTTCCAATGCGACCCCGCAATCCGACACAGGCTTCGACAAACACTGATTCCAGAGCGTGGAACATCAGTAGCATTTCGAGGCCATCGAGGGATGGTCATTCCTCAGACAGAGACAAAGGCAACTAAGGGATAATGAATTTCCGGATTTCCTTGGAGGAGGCTGAGCCATACGACTGGAATCACCAAACTTGTGATTTATCCTTCATTATTACTTTCAATTATTTTTTTATTTCCCTTGTGATTTGACATTATTTGCTTCCAGTTATTATGTCCATTGTGATTAAATTGAACATGCAGTTATTTGTCGCATTGCGAGTAATTTATCGCTTTGGGCATATGGTCGTACTAACTTTACGATGATTTGTTCGAAACGCAAAAAATATGTAGGTCTTGTGCACTTTCATTCCCACACCTTTTTCAAAAAGATGTGATCTCGGGCATCAACCGTGTCCAGGTTACAAGCTATTTTTAATCTTTTGAAAAAAAAGAGAAAGAGAAGAAACAAAAACAAACAAGAACAAAAAATATATCTTTCAGCTAAAAAGCCAGTACGCTTTTGAAAAGAAATAACTTCCAGCTTTTCTTTGAAAAAAGATTCAATGATCATAACACCAGTTTTTGGTGAAAAAAATGTGTATACACCTGAAGGGTGAATGCTGTGAAAATTTTCCCGAATGCCCAAAATGGACTCGGATGAATGCATGAATTAATAAAAGAACATGTTTTGGAAACACTGGGTTGACTTAAATAGGGAAAATGAATCTTGAGCCCTAGTGTCACATGACCATAAAAACTTGATGCTTGAGTGTCCACATGGGTGCATGCATGACCAGTTTTGCATAAAATTACCAAATCATCATTGTTGCATGTGTGTCATGTAAATAGTGTGAGACATTCCTTTATCCCTGAACCGCTGGCCAAGCCAACGCCCTGACATATATCATGTCCAACCGTTCTACAAGCCTTGGGCCAAAATCCCAACTCACCATAAACCTTGACCCAGGGTGAGAATGTCCATCCTCGCCCTCGGAAAAAACTAAAAAAAAGAAGAAAAAGAAAGTTCCCGATCAAAGATCGGAAGAAAACAAAAGAAGAGAAAAAAAAGAAAGTTCCCAATCAAAGATCAGAAGAAAACAAAAGAAAAATAAAGTTCTCGATCAAAGATCGGAAGAAAACAGAAAGGAATTATACAGAAAGGTCTTTGGACCAGACAGTATGTGAACAAACATACAGAGTTGTCACGAGCAAGTAAGAAAAGAAAGAAAACCACGACTGGAAGTGGTCCTCTCCCTTTGATTACCAACCAAAATCTTGTGCGCTGGCGACTTTTTCGCCCTGCACTAAACAAAAACATAAAAGGAAAAGGCCAAAACACTCAAAGCCAAATTTCCAACCATAAACACCATTCCCGAAAAAGTCCTATTGATCCATGATCACGCATGTTATCTCTGATATGATAGGAAATGAGTTGCAAAGTCAAATCATGACATATCTATGGTTCAGAATTAGGATAAAACACTTTCCTGTGTGAGATTGATACACTTTGAGTAGTTTTTTTCTCTATTCTCAGTTGGACCCAGTGTTTCCTCTAAATGGTCGTTTAGAAACGAAATGCTAAAGTCCAAAATCTCATTTGTGGTTATGAGAAAATTTTATCAGCATACTCTCCTTCCCCAATACACACATTGTTTTTCTCCAAAAATTATATGTTGCTCTAATCAGTTTGAGGTTTTGTTCTTTACTAAAACATGTTCGCATTTCAGTGAAAGAACACTAAGACTATTTTAGTCTCACAAAATCAAGAACTACGTAGGTCTGAGTTCCTCATCAAAAATTGAGGATACGAAGGAGCAAAAGCCTCGCTTTAGTCGACCAACCCATCCTCCTATCGTGACCCATGAGTCTGGTAGCATGCAGAGACGCCTTATGGTTATCCGCACCTTTTGTCAACCAGAGGCAAGCAAGCCCGTTGACACGTAGAGACCAATGTGGTCATCTGCACCCTTCCCGGAGATGTCAGCGTCTTCCGGCCGAGACCGCAAAACAACATCATTTCTGCTATCGTGATCCAAGGGTCCGGTAAAACGCGATCACACCTTATGATTATCCGCACCTTTTGTCAACCAGAGGCAAGCGAGCCTGTTGACACGCAGAGACCAATGTGGTCTTCTGCACCCTTCACGGAGATGTCAGCGTCTTCTGGCCGATACCGCAAAAAAGTCTCATTTCTGCTATCGTGACCCAAGGGTTCGATAGTACACGGACACACCTTATGGTTATCCGCACCTTTTGTCAACCAGAGGCAAGCGAGCCCGTTGACACGCAGATACCAATGTGGTCATCTGCACCCTTCCCGGAGATGTCAGCGTCAACCGACCGAGACCGCAAAAAAGTCTCATTTCTGCTATCGTGACCCAAGGATCCGGTAGCACGTGGACACACCTTATGGTTATCCGCCCCTTTTTTCAACCAGAGGCAAGCGAGCCCGTTGACACGTAGAGACCAATGTGGTCATCTGCACCCTTCCCGAAGATGTCAGCGACAACCGACCGAGACCGCAAAAAAGTCTCATTTCTGCTATCGTGACCCAAGGGCCCGGTAGCACGCGGACACACCTTATGGTTATCCGCACCTTTTGTCAACCAGAGGCAAGTGAGCCCGTTGACACGCAGAGACTGTAGAAGCAAGCTTCATGATGATGAATCAAGTTGATTCAAGTTGTTTTGATGATAACAAAGATGATGACAAAAAGCTCAAAAGAATGATTTCAAGATTGAGTCAACAAGTTCAAGATTAAGATAAATTTCAAGAGAAGAATCAAGAAGATTCAAGAATCAAGAGAAGCTTGATTTCAAGATTCAAGAGAAGAAATCAAGAAGACCTCACATGGGAAGTATTGAAAAGATTTTTCAAAAAACAAACATAGCACAGTTTTGTTTTTCAAAAGAGTTTTTCTCAAAATTTTCTAAGTTTCCAGAGTTTTTACTCTCTGGAAATCGACTTCCAGTTTCCTGTAATCGATTACCAGTGGAAAAGTTTGATTTCAAAAGCTTTTAACTGAATTTGAAACGTTCCAATTGTTTTTTAAATGGTGTAATCGATTACAATATATTGGTAATCGATTACCAGTGTATCTGAACGTTGAAATTCAAATTCAATTGTGAAGAGTCACATCTTTTCATAAAATTATTTGTGTAATTGATTACATGGTTTTGGTAATCGATTACCAGTGACAAGTTTTGAATAAAAATCAAGAGATGTAACTCTTCCAATGGTTTTCAGGTTTTTCTCAAGGTTATAACTCTTCCAATGGTTTTTCTTGACCAGACATGAGGAGTCTATAAAAGCAAGACCTTGACTTGAATTTCTATAACTTTATATATATACTTATACATCCTTTGAATCTCTTTGAACATCTTTTTGAACTTCTTCTTCTTCTTCTTCCTTTGCCAAAAGCTTTCAAAGGACTAACCGCCTGAGATATCTTTTGTTTCCCCTTCACAAAGTTTAAAAGGACTAACCGCCTGAGAACTTTGTCTTAACACATTGGAGGGTACACCCTTTGTGGTACAAGTAGAGGGTACATCTACTTGGGTTGTTGTAACTAAGAACAAGAGAGGGTACATCTACTTGGGTTGTTGTAACTGAGAACAAGAGATGGTACATCTCTTGTGGATCAGGTCAAGTAGAGGGTACATCCACTTGGTTGTTCAAAGAGAACAAGGGAGGGTACATCCCTTGTGGATCTTTGCTTGTAAAGGATTTTACAAGGTTGAAAGAAATCTCAAGGACCGCAGGTCACTTGGGGACTGGATGTAGGCACGGGTTGTTGCCGAACCAGTATAAAATTCTTGTGTTTGTCTTCTTCTTCCCACCACTCTTTAATTTCCGCTGTGCACTTTAATTATCGCTTTTACTTTTGGTTAAGTTTCTATTTCTGTTCTTTACTTTCTTAACATTATAGTAAAAGCCAAATTGAATTTAGTAACATTAAGAAGGAAATATTTTTAATAAGTAAAGGTTCATTAATAATTAATTCAGCCCCCCCCCCTTCTTAATTATTTCGAGGCCACTTGATCCAACAGAGACCAATGTGGTCATCTGCACCCTTCCCGGAGATGTCAGCATCTTCCGATCGAGACCGCAAAACAGTCTCATTTCTGCTATCGTGACCCAAGGATCCGGTAGCACGTGGACACACCTTATGGTTATCCGCACCTTTTTTCAACCAGAGGCAAGTGAGCCTGTTGACACGTAGATGCCAATTTGGTCATTTGCACCCTTCCCGGAGAGTTCAGCGTCTTCCGCCCGAGACCACAAAAAAGTCTCAGTTCTGCTATTGTGACCCAAGGGTCCAGTAGCACGCAGACACACCTTATGGTTATCCGCACCTTTTGTCAACCAGAGGCAAGCGAGCCCATTGACACGTAGAGACCAATGTGGTCATCTGTACCCTTCCTAGAGAGGTCAGCGTCTTTTGGCCGAGACCGCAAAAAAGTCTCAATTCTGCTATCGTGACCCAAGGGTCCGGTAGCATGCAAACACACCTTATGGTTATCCGCACCTTCTGTCAACTATAGGCAAGCGAACCTGTTGACACGCAGAGACCAATGTGGTCATCTGCACCCTTCCCGGAGATGTCAGAGTCTTCCGGCCAAGACCACAAATTCTTCCCATTAGAAGTATTGATAGCTTTCACTTGAATTTCATCCAATTTCTCTAACCTTGATTCCTTGACACCTAACCCACATAAATAGAAACTCATAGTTAGTGACAATAGCAACATTTGTTGCATCCTTCATAAAAAGGAAATTTGACACTAAAACCATCATGACTTGATTCTGCTAGAAATCCTAATGGAATTTGGGTGAGACATTTTGTCAAACACCTCATAAGCAAAAAAAATTTCAACATTTCATCAATGGTGTTCAACAATATCCATATGCTTAGATGGTGTACGAGAGCTTGCAATTTTTTTGGTCTGTCAATTAATGGTCATTGTTGCTTTTGTAACCTAAGACTTGCTAGAATTCATAATGGAATTTGGGTGAGGCATTTTGTTAAACACCTCATAAGCAAAAAAAATTTCAACAATTTTAAGTAGAATTTGTTTTTATGATATAAGAAGCAAAAGTAAGACTAAAAAACATCATCTAAAAATTGGAACGTATATCAAATAAAATGTCCTTATGTAATGAGAAGAAAGAAGCAACAAAAGAAAAATATTTCAAACTTGATCTATCACTGTCACAACCTACCCTTCGGCGGGAGGGCGACGCGGGACTCGCCGGAAGCGTCTTCCAAGAAAGGAACACGCGCGGAGTCGCCACCAATGTTTATTTGAGGAAAACGTCGGAAAAACCGGAAAAGACATGGTCTACGAACTTTAAGTGAAAAGTTTGGGAGTTGTATTTACATACGGGGAAGGTATTAGCACCCCACACGTCCGTCACAAGGGATGACAGCCTTTAATCAAATGTGCAAACATGACTTCAATTTGTTTTACGTTCCCTTTTATGCCTTTTATAATTTTTATCTTTTTGTGGTCGACGAGGGTGTTTCCCTTGCTCCTACGTATTCCTCAATTGTGATAAGGAAATCAGACCTACGTAGTTCTTTGAGAACTAAGCGTTGGTTAAGGTGTTTTTATCTTTCTTTGCAAGATATATTTTGATTGAATGAAAGGTCATTTAAGGCGTTGAACCATTAAACAATCTTTCGTTTCTTTTTTAAAAGAGAGAAAACATTAAGGCATTGGACCATTAATGATCTCTTGTTATTTTTTAAAAGAGATAATAAAGCTACGTGTTGACTTTAGGCCTTTTTTAGAAATCTAATGTTTAACTAATAAAGGCGGGAAAGACCATTTTAAGGCGTTGGACCTTAAAAAATGGCTTTTTAGGTGATGACAAAAGTTTGATTTATGAATTGATTTTAGCCTTAGTTTCACTTTGGTTATTAGTCAATTCGATTAAGAAGGGAAAATCCCAAAGAAAAACGTCTGATTGATTTCTTTAATTATTTTACTTAAAGATATTTTTTGATTATTATATTATTATTTTGCCTCTTTTTTGGTTTTAAAAGTGGTTACGGCATGACCGAATGGTCGAAATTCATTTTAAAAGATGTTACAATACGAATGATCGATGGAAATTTATTTTATTTTTGATTAGGCGGGAAAATGACTTAAATAAATGACTAAAGCACGTCAAAAAGGGGGTATGAAAAGTAAATCAAATAAAAATAAAAGCACGTGAAACAAATGAGGACCACTAAGGGTACATAGAATGAATTGAAAAGTTCGATTTCGGGAACTTACCGGTTGAAGACCGAAGAACGACGAAGAACGAACGAAGAACGACGAAGAACGAACGAAGAACGACGAAGAACGGTTGAAAATCTTCGCGAAATCACCCTTGGAAACGTTACGGAAGCGCCTCGGCTTGGATTTTCTTCACGGAAACAATTTTTCTCACTAATTTTAAGTGATTCTCAGATACCAAGAGGGTTGAACATTTTTGTTCTTCCCTCCTCCCCCTATTTATAGCAAAATGAGGGAGGAGCTTGCCACTCAGCTCGCCCAGGCGAGCTAGGTTACTTCCTCCAGAAGGCACCGCCTTCGGGAGAACTTCCTGGAAGGCCCAAGTGGGCCTGGTTGCTATTTGCATCCCCCTGTTTACTAAATACACCCCTGCCCTTTTTTGCTGATTCTTTTTCCGTAACGTTACGGAACTTTACGAATTTCGCAATGATACTCATTTTCTTTCCGTAATGTGACGAAACCTTACGGATTACGCAATCATCCCTTCTTTGGCTTCCGTAATGTTACGGAACTTCACGGATTACGCAACAATGCTTTCTTTTGACTTCCGGAACTTCACGGATTGCACAACAATGCTTTCTTTTGACTTCCGGCATATTACGGAACTTCACGGATTGCGCAACAATGGATGCCAAGTACCTCGAAGTGGTCAAACGAGGGTCACATCCCAACAAACAGATGGTCCCCGGACGAAATTAGGGTATGAAAATCCCATTGAAATACCTGTTAGTGAGGCGCGGCGGCGGTGGTGCAACAATGTTATTTGGTGGTGGTCGAATTTTGGTCATGGTGGATGAAGGGTGGAGAAGATGGTTCTGGTCGGAGATGATGCGGCACAACGATGCTGGTGTGGTAGTGTTGTTTGTGTGAGATGAGTAGATAATATTTTTAAAATTCAAAATGAGGGCAAAATTGTGCATATCTATTCAACAATACCCAGATGGTACATGAGGGAGAGGATTTTGAAACTAAAAAAAAAAAGAATGGATTGACGAAAATGGCCTCCAATTGGACAAGTGTCAATTTTTTAGATTGTTCAATTTTGTAAAATGAACATCCTAAAGTTTGCTTATAATAAAATTAGATTTGCGACTTTAAAATCATAAATAATTTTATTCAAAATAATATTTTTATTTCTAGTTTTATTTATTGATTTTATATTTTATAATATTATTTTATTTAATATTTTTTTATATTTTTCAATAAATAAAACAATATAAAAATAGTAATTTAAATAAAATTATTTACGACTTTAAAATGGTAAACAATTTAAGACTTTAAAGTCATCAATAATTTTATTTAAATTAATATTTTTATTATTAATTTAATTAAATATTTTATATATTATTTTTATTTAATATTTTCTATATTTTTATATAAATAAAATAATATAAAAAATATAGAAAATGTTAAATAAAAATATGTATAAAAATATTAATTTAAATAAAATTATTTATAACTTTAAATTCTTCTAATAATTTTATTTAAATTAATATTTTATTTTAGTTAATATTTTTTAAATAATTTATGACTTCAAAGTTCCATTTAAAAAAATTAAGAAGTCGTAATTTTTTTTACGACTTCAATAGAAAAGAAAAAACTTGTAAAATGAATTACGACTTTGAACTGAGAAGTCGTTAAATATACTACGACTTATTTGTTTTTGGGTGTTTTTGGGTATTTATTTAAAATTTATTTAGAAACGAATTACCCATTTTAGATCTTTTCGCCTGAAAAATGCAAGTCGGAAGAGATTGATGGTAGAAAGTTTCTCCTCCCAACAACTAACTTAGTATATAAGAGACCATATGAGAGTTTTAGAATCAATAAACAAAAATAGAAATGATCCAATTACCTTTCGTCACCACTATCATTCATGCACGCAAACTATAATGAAACTGATACCTATTCCCTCATCAACGCAACAATGTTCCAAAAACAGTTCCACCAACCATAACACATTTTTTTTATTATAATGATCGTAATTAGAGTTGTTAGCTCTCGTGTGATCTTAGGATATGGACCATATGAAAGTTTCAGAATCAACAAACAAAAACAAAAATAATTCAATTACCTTTGTCATCGTCACTATTCACGGGCTCAAATTAGAATAAAACTAATCCCTATTCCCTCGTTAATACAATAATGTTCCAAAAACAGGTTCCATCGACCATCACGCACTTTTTTTTTTGTAATAACCATAATTAGAATTTTTGTAGTGAAACCCCAGTATCCTCGCAAATTTGGTCTTTTGTGTCGACAATTGAATTAATCTTTGATGCACATTCCCTTTTTTTCAAAGTAACAAAACATGCACTAAGAATAACAAACACCGTCGATTGATATTCAGAACTAAGTAAACCAATTCACCAACAACAATGTTGTTGGAATTAGAATCATGGATCCTCAAACATTATACCAACCAACATAACCAAATGGATTACCGAAAATACCCCCACCCTTCTCCCATGTCCTAAGAAATTAAAATTAAACAAGGTGAACATAAAGAGAAAAAAAAACCCTAAGAACTAATGTCTTGACCAGCTAGCATGAGCAGACTTATTAGACATTCAGCAACGCAATCTCCCAGGCTTCAACGTTGAGCTTCTAGCTTGGAATGATGGCTGTTATTATTGTTATGGTAACTAAAAACATAGAAGCATATATATTTATAGCGAGAGAGAGAGAGAGAAAGAGAAAGAGGGAAAATGGGTGGATTTATTTTCTCCTTCTAGCCTCTAGGGCTTCTTACCTAAGGTGTGCTTGTTATTATGCATCCACACCTTTAGCACATGACGTTGAACACCGATTTCGGAGCAAAACTCTTGCACGATGCTGTCATCATTCTTTTGCATCCTCCACCCGAGTTTCTCAGCGAAGACCAACATCTTGTCTTTCTGATGCTGGGTAAATTTGGTCCTGAAGCGTTTTTTGCTGCTCGACCCAGACCCATCATGAGTGGTGGCACCACTCGTAGGGTCTGAGTCCTCCAGGTCTTCCAAGGGGGGCTGGGGCCCACCTCCTCTTGACAAGGACGGGTGTGCCAGCATGGCACGTTGGTGCCCCGTCATGTGTGGGTACCCCGGCGGGGCACGATAGTAAGCTGCAAATGGCACTGGGGGTGGCAACGGTGGGTGGTGGTGGTGGAAGGGCATTGAGTAGGTGTCGTGGGTCTCCTTACGATGGAAGTTTCGGTGGCAGCTGCACACAACGCATTTTAGCGCTTCCAGGGTGCCCTCCTCACCCCCCGGCAGGAACTCGATGCAGCCGTCGATAATGTGTTTGCCGATTGAGACACTGTGGTTCTTGAGGCATTCTTGGTACTTTCCCTTGCCACTGTTTTGGGCCACAATGTTGGTGGGTGGTGCCACTGGAACCGCCATTGGCACCGCCATTGGTACCACTTCCACCACTGGCTCTTGTTCGCCGTGATTCAGTGGCATTCCAAACTCTTCATAGCTCGTTGCTGCTACTGCTGTGGGTAGCCCAAGCTCAGCTTCCTCATGATGCTTCTGAAATTCCATTTTGGAAATATGAGAATTTCTTGCTTGAAAGGTGTGATCGTTGAGGGTGGTGGGTGATTGAACATATAAACAAGTGCTGAAGAGGAAACAAACAAGAAGTATTGAATGAACTCTTTTAATTTCTCTCTCTCATATAGCAGTTTCAATTTCATACACTTTTTCCGCTTCTCTGTTTTATCCCCGATATCCCCTCTTATGCAACTCTTAATTCTTCATCCTTGTCTTCCACCGGGTAAATCCAATTACCTTGGTAATTTCTCTCTCTCTCTCTTACAAAAGCATTAATGTATGTTTGAGGAGACATGAATTTCTTATTGGTGGAAAACATTAATCTAAGATTATTATCACTCCTAATATTGATAGATAAGAAAGCAAACAAAAGTTAATCTGATGGGTAAAAATCTTATCTTACATAAATAATGAAGATTTAAATCTTGTAGATGTAAGGACTTTATTGGTAAATAATATACAAGTATGCTTTTGTAATTATAATACAAATTAAATATATGTCATTAATATTAGACGATTGTTACCGACTCATTTTATAACACATTTCTTTTAACTCACGCTCCCCGCATTTTCCAAATAATTGACAGTTAAAGTTTTTTTCATGCAAATTAACAAAAATAGTTTTATATGTTGATGAGAAAATCCATGATTGATTTTACATTTATATGCACAACAAATATTGAATTTTCTAAAATATCAATCATTAATTTTCTCAAATGATTGAAATTACTTATTTTACCTTACATTCACTTTAAAATACTCAAGTCTTTTTTTGTTATTATTTTTATGTAATAAAACCATTTTAAGCAAGCAAATTTTGTTAACTAAACAATTTATTTTTTCTAATCACTGTAATTAGGATTTTGGTTTTTCAATGAGATTCTGAGATATTTTGATAAGTGTTAGTTCCTTAGACCAACTATGAGACTAATCCTTAATATGGAGAATAGTTACACTTAAAATTCATTGTCCCTTTCCAAATAGGTGTTCATCTAAACAATGCATTTTAGTGTGACTAAATTACAACAATACCCCCTAAGGTTTCTTGAAATTACACATAAACCTCGTTTTTTTTTTTACCAATGCAACAACCTCCCTTATAGGATACATGGTATAATATTTTGCAAACAATTAAGGGGGGTTAATATAATTTGTAACAGGTGTCAATATATTGTTCTTCAAACAAGGATCGGGGTTTAGTGTAGGAGTAAAAACTTAGGAGTACTATGTGTAATTTCAAGAAATCTTAGGGGATATTACTGTAATCTACTCTTTTAGTTTGGGATTGTCAAACAATGCATTAAAGACATGATAATTTATTTGAATAATAAATGTGAGTCTTTAATAGGAGGCGTTACTAATTTATTTGAATAATAAATTGATGGATTATTCGAGGACCATTTAAAGATATGATTTTATAGTGGACCATTAGATTTAACCTTTAATGGCGACCATAATTAGGGTCTTTGATTCTTCTATGGGATTTTGAGATATTTGTGTAAATTTTAGTTATTTAGACCAATTATGAGACTAACCCTTAATATAAAGCTTAACTACACTAAAGGTTCATTTCCCCTTGCAAAATACATGTTCAACCGAGTAATGTATTAAAAACATGTTAATTTATTTGAATAATAAATGTGAGTATTTAATAGGAGGTGTGATTAATTTGTTTAAATGGTAGATCGAAAAATTCTTTGATGACCATTTAAAGATATGGTTTGATGATTTTTTTTTGTGATTAGATGTGGTTTTATGATGAATCATTGGTTTTCACCGCTTATGACCACTATAATTAGGGTCTTTGATTTTTCAATGAGATCCTAAGATATTTTCATAAGTTTTAGTTCTTTAGACAAATTATGAAACTAACCCTTGATATAGAGGTTAACTATAGTTAAGGTTCATTGCCCTGTCAAAAATACGTGTTCAACTAAGCAATACATTGTAATTTGGGACAATCAAGCAATGCGTTAAAGACATGTTAATTTATTTGAATAATAAATGCTAGTCTTTAATAAGAGGTGTGATTAATTTGTGTGAATAATATATTGATATATTCATTGATGACATTTAAAGATGTGATTTTACGGTGGATCATTAGTTTTAATCGTTTATGACCATTGTGATTAGGGTCTTTAATTCTTCAATGGGTTCCTGAGATTTTTCCATTAGTTTTAATTCTTTAGACCAATTATGAGAATAACCCTTAGTATAAAGCTTAACTATGCTTAAGGTTCATTGCACCTTCCAAAATACGTGTTCAACTAAGCAATGCATTGTAGTTCGGGACAATCAAGTAATGCGTTAAAGACATGTTAATTTATTTGAATAATAAATGTGAGTCTTTAATAGGAGGTGTGATTAATTTGTTTGAATAGTAGATTGAGGGATTCTTTGATGACCATTTAAAGATATGGTTTGATATTTTTTTGTGATCAGATGTGGTTTTATGATGGACCATTAGTTTTAACAGCTTATGACCACTGTAATTAAGGTCTTTGGTTCTTCAATGAGATCCTGAGATATTTTCACAAGTTTTAGTTCTTTAGACTAATTATGAAACTAACCCTTGATATAGAGCTTAACTATAGTTATGGTTCATTGCCCCTTCAAAAATGTGTGTTCAACTAAGCAATGCATTGTAATTCGGGACAATCAAGCAATGTGTTAAAGACATGTTAATTTATTTGAATAATAAATGCTAGTCTTTAATAGGAGGCGTGATTAATTTGTTTTAATAATAAATGCTAGTCTTTAATGACCATTTAAAGATGTGATTTTACGGTGGATCATTAGTTTTAATCGTTTATGATCATTGTAATTAGGGTCTTTTGATTCTTCAATGAGTTCCTCAGATTTTTCCATTAGTTTTAATTCTTTAGACCAATTATGAGACTAACCCTTAGTATAAAGCTTAACTACACTTAAGGTTCAATGCCCCTTCAAAACTATGTGTTCAACTAAGCAATGCATTAAAGACATGTTAATTTAATTGAATAATAAATGCGAGTCTTTATTAGGAGGTGTGATTAATTCATTTAATATAATAAATGGGCAGATTATTAAGGGAGTAGTTGAAGATTTGATTTATTCTAGACTATTACTTTTTGTTGGACAAGTGACCTCAATAACTTAAGAGGGGGTGAATTAATTAAGTTTTAAAATTTCCCCGCTAACAAATTTTAACCCTTTTTTAAATGATACATGATAAACTCAAAATGCAGAAGAAGAAGAAGAAACAATCAATTTAATAATTTTCTTTTAAATGCGCAAGACAATGTAAACTGCAATAAAATAACTGAGATAAGGGAATAGAGAATTGCAAAGTCGATTTATCCTGGTTTGGCCACTCCCCGTGCCTACGTCCAGTCCTTAAGCAACCCACTTGAGATTTTCCACTATCTTTGTAAACTCTTTACAACTTCTGAACACATCTTGGGATTCTTCTCTCTTGTGTTCAGGATTCTCATAAGTCAAGAAACGAACAATCTCTTGATCACAATAATGTTTTTAGAATTTACAGAAAATTTCTCTCTTTTAGAGATGGTAATACAAATCGAAGATCTTAGAAGAATACTCAATTGATTTGCAAGTGTTTGGCCAATAGTTGTTTAGAGAGCATTTGACAACTAAGTTCTCTTTTAAAATCTCTCTCTTGTACTTTTCAAAGTGAGACACACATATATATAGGCCCATTGTGCCTTTTCAAAATGGTTTGAAAAGATGAGTCTTTTCAAAAAGATTTTCTGAAGATTTTTCATTGGTAATCAATTACAGGATTATGGTAATCGATTACATAGTTATATTTCTGAAGAGTCATAATTTTTCAATTTTTTTTATCTCTTCACTGGTAATCAATTACACATATCAAAATTCAACCAGCTTTGTGTCATTAGTCAAAAATATTTTCAAAAACTCTCTGGTAATTGTGACACCCTCTACCCCGACATATATATAAATAAATAAAATATATTGGTAAACAAAAATCAAGTGGGTAAATGGTTCACATTCATTTCAATTACCAAATAAACTCATTAAAAATATATTCGGCTCAAAATAAGGCCGTCAAATTTACAAAAATATTTTGTTAAATCAGTGAGGTGAAATAAAATAGACTAACATCATAAAATTAACATAAAAACTTATATCCCAATGTCACATCTTATCAGAGCGTTGTGTCCCGACATCCTTCAGCACAATATTCCTTAAAGCAGTTCACCTAGTCATCTGCTCCCCCGAACACAAAGTTCAAGATCATCACAGGATCCAAACACAAACAACAAACTGGGAGTGAGTTATCACATTCCTAACTAATAGAAAAACAAGACAACTAGATATACATATCATATAAACCAAATAAAACTTACTTACATGTAATTCACGTAATTCCACCACTTTGTCATTCAAAATTCACTTTTCATCCATCAATCACACTTTTCAATCATCAATCACATTACACAAGAATCACACGCTCTGATCAAGACATAATAACACCTCAATTTCATAATAAACAATTAGCAAGCGCATGAGAAAATTATGCTAAGACTCAAGCCTACATGCAATGTGGTACCATGTCAGTGAAAAACCACCCTGGGGCGCTTAGGAGTACATAACAAGACACACCACACAATGGGTTTGCCAGGTCACTCTCACTAAGTAAAATCATAGGGAGACCAGTCAGGGTCACGATGTTTTGCGAGAATGCTCCAACCATATGGGATCAGCATAGACTTAAAAGAGCACTCAAACCCGATGACCCCCAAGGCCTACACTCCGAAGAGTCTGTCAGGGCTTCTCCCTCCTGATTCAGGTCCAACCCCTAAAATCATTTTAGCACACAGACACTGCTAGTGAATTATACAATACACACGACCTCACACTCGTGTCTTAAAAACGTACAACATATTGCGCTACAATTTAACACTGGTTCCTAAATAGGAACCTACACTTTCTCTTTAACACTGGTTCCTAAATAGGAAACCTACACTTTCTCTTTAACACTGCGCATTTACACTTTTCTCAAGATAACACTGGTCGGGTTATTGTACAATTCACAGCTTACAACACAAATAATGTCACATCAAGAATTAATCACACATTTATTCACAACCAAAACTCATTCACAATTTCACATCTCATAATGTCACAATCCACCATCACATATTTCATTTATAAGCACTGCTCATGAATTATACAATACCCCGACCTCACACTCGTGTTTCAAACACGTTTAACACATTGTGCTACAATTTAACACTGGTTCCTGAATAGGAAACCTACATTTTTTCTTAAACACTGCACATCAACGTTTTTCTCAAGATAACACTGGTCGGGTTATTGTATAATTCATAGCTCACAATATAATTATTGTCACATCAAGTGTCAAACACACACACTTATTCACAATCAAATATCATGCCCACAATTTAACATCTCATAATATCACATCAATCATCTCATTTTTACATGTATCTCGCAAATTGAAACATTCAACTTTGTACTACTCAATCTTCACTATAATATTATAATATCATTATAATAACTTATTACACCTTATAACTCATACACATCACACAATAATAATATTTGCATGATACAAAACATATATATGTATATGTATATAGTAAATTAAACTACATTGTTTTTAATCAAAGGATTTCTATAACAATTAATTTAATATTACATCAAAAGAAATTACCACTAGACATTAACCTTATAATTTTCTTTAATTTATTATTCTAGTATTACAATAATTATATACACATAACATGTTGATCATCGTCATAGAAAAATTAGAACAAGATAATAATTTGTATAAAATAAGTCATTGAATAATATTATTTAAAATATAATTTGCTTAATTTTTCTAAGGGGTTCACACTCAACACAAGAACACATCAATTTCATAGCAATTTCTCATTGGGACATCAACTGATTCATCAAACATATATAATTCACTGTAATAATTAAAAGGATAAAATAAAAATTGCAAAAACACCCCAAAACTCATTCCAAATGATATATCTAAGGATCCCTACACATGTTCTCACTAATCTCCAATTGTGAATAACTCATCCCTTACCTCTAAGCGGATTCACGTGTCTTCCCATAGCGATAGCGTCATCTCTAGCGGTTCCCTAAAATTTCTCCAGTTTTTCCTCCGACTGCTCCGGTAGAATACCAAACGTTAGAGAAACGGAGAAGGGATTAAAGCCTCCTTTTGGACTATCTTCATGCGATTCATTTTTCTCCCTCCAAGAACATTATCTCGCAAATCCCAACGGTAAAAGCGTGCGTAATTGAATTTTGAACAACATATCCCAATTTCACGACAATCCAACGGTTAACGAAACCGGGATCGTAGTTTTACCAAGACAGCTCTGGGTTTCTGCGGGAAAGGAAAGGCTACAATGCGAGGGGTATTTCTCTTAGCTCAGACATGATATCGAAATTCCCAACAGTAAGAATGCTCGGAATTGGGTTGCGAACGTGGTGCTAAAATTTCACAACGATCCAATGGTGAACGAGTCCGAGATCGTCGTTTTTCTGAGACAGGTTTGGTGGGCTGCGGGAAAAAGAAAGGGTTTTGAGAGGAGAAGGAGAAAAAAACGAAAATGAGGGAAAGAAGAGGCACCATCGGTGTGAAAACTGACCTAGCGCTATTTATAGCTAGGTTTACTCTATTTATTTATTTATCCTTTTTAATCTAGTTTACGAAAATTGGTATGTTACAAATCGATTACACAATCTGGTAATTGATTACTAGTTCAAAAATATCTTTTTGAACTAATTTAGCTTTTGATAAAAGAGTGTTTGATACTAAAGATGTTGAGTCCAAACTAAAGCAATCAAATTGAGATTCTTTAAACAAACTTACTATGTTCTTATCTTAGATTTACTTGATGTTGTTCTTTTGACTTGATTCAATCCATACTCATAAAGTAACCTTTTTGGCATCATCAAAACCCGCAAGATATTCATTCACATTCTCTCCTTTTTTGATGATGACAACCATCTTTAGGTAATACTTTGGCATCATCAAAACCTGCATGATATACATTCACATTCTCCCCCTTTTTGATGATGACAACTGTCATACCCTAATTTCGTCCAGGGGTACTTGCGGTCGACTTTCAAACCTTGTTTGCTCCCTTTGGAACACTCAAAACAAGCATTTTTGCTCAATCCATAAAGTTTCACAACATTCTGGAAGTCAAAACAAGCATTGTTGCATAATCCGTAAAGTTTCGCAACATTCCAGAAATAAAAAACAAGCATTGTTGCGTAATCCGTAGAGTTTCGTGACGTTTTAGAAGGAAAACATGTATCTTTGCGTATTCCGTAAAGTTCCGCAACATTTCGAAAAGAAATCGATAAAAGAACTCAAAAGAGAGGTGTATTTAGTAAAAAGGAGGTGTAGATAACAATTTTTAAATCTGGGCCCATCTAGAGGATTTCAATTCATTTCTTCGTTCTTCAACCAATAAGTTTTTGAATTCGAGGCTTTCAATTCATTTCTTGTTTTGTTGGCTTTCATCTTTATTTCGTTCACTTTCGGTTTTCTTTTCTTTCGTTTTTAAAGAGTTTTGACCGATCGTTTAAGTCGTTATCTCACCTAATAAATGATAAAATGAATTTCAACTGAGCATTTGCGTTGTAATCTCGTTTAATCACTGTTAAAGCAAAATCTAACCGATCGTTCACACTGTAACCTCGGTTAAACCAAAAAAAGCAAAATAATAATAAAATAATCAAAATATCTTGGAAAAAATAATAATAAAATTATCAAAAAATTAATCGGACATTTTTTCTTTGAAAGTTTCCTTGAATGAATTCACTAATAACCAAAGTGAAGCTAAGACTAAAATCAACTCATAAATCAAGCTTTGTCCGCAAAAATCACTAAAAACCGTTTTAAGGTCCAACGCCTTAAACGATCCTCTTTGTTTTTATCGGTTAACATGGACCTTTCAAAAGCATAAAATCAACACGTAACTTTACCGCTTTTGCAAGAACTACGTAGGTCTGAGTTTCTCACCACAAATCGAGGATACGTAGGAGCAGAAGCCCTGCTTTTGTCGACCACCCCTTTTCAAACAAACCAAGAGATCATTAATGGTCCAACGCCTTAACATTTCTCTACTTTCAAAAACCAAGAGATCGTTAATGGTCCAACGCCTTAACGTTTCTCTCCTTTCAAAAACAAGAGACCGTTAATGGTCCAATGCCTTAACGTTTCTCTCCTTTCAAAATCAAAAGATCGTTTAATGGTCCAATGCCTTAAATGACCTTTTGTTCGGTGAAAATATATCTTGCGAAAAAAGATAAAAACAACTTAACCAATGTTTAGTTATAAAGAACTACGTAGGTCTGATTTCCTCATCGCAATTGAGGAATACGTAGGAGCAAAGGAAATACCCTTGTCGACCACAAAAAGGTAAAAAATACAAAAAGCCCCAAAGAAAACCACAAAAACATAAAAAAGGTAAAATACATAATTTTGAAGTCATGTTTTGCACACTTGATTAAAGGCTGTCGTCCCTTGTGACGGATGCGTTGGGTGCTAATACCTTCGCCGTGCGTAAAAACAACTCCCGAACCTTTCACAATTAAAGTTCGTAGATCACACGTTTTGCTTTTTCTGACGTTTTCCTCGAATAAACGTTGGTGGCGACTCCGCGCGCCTTCCTTCCTTGGAAGACGCACCCGTGTGCCTCCCGTCGCCCTCCTGCCAAAGGGTAGGTTGCGACAGTTGGCGACTCCACTGGGGACTGTTTTAAGAGAGTTAGGACATTTTGATCTATGTGCATTCCTTACCATGACTTTTCTTTTGTTTGTTTCCCTTTATTTCTCTTACGTTTTTGTATATAACTCTTTGATGCTTTTAGTATGCTTTTTAATGTATGCATGAGATAGATATTTATTCATTTGATGCACATGAACACCAACAACTTTTTGCACACACGGTGAGTTGAAAAGGGGCCCTATACCCAGGTCCATGGGAACATAAGGAGTGGAGGTGAATTTGTGATCATGCTTGGTCTCCGACTTGCTTGATAACAGTGAACCCTCATCTAGAGTTTTTCTCTTTGATAACATATTGTTGCTGGTAGTCCCTGCTGCCGCAATATGTTTTTCAAAGGGGATGATACCTCTAGAAACCATCAAGAGAGATATGACCACCATGAGAATTATCATTAAAAGCCTTTTAGTTCCTCCCGTTTAGGTCCCTAAAATAGGGGCACGAAGCCATCACGTTGTGTGCCTTTTAAACACTGCCATGCATATAACCTAAATGTCATGTATGTCTTTGCTGTATGATTATTTATGGATATTGCCATACTGTGTACATCCCCGTGTTGTGCTTTTGCGCGTCTGCATCATGTCGTCACGCATGCATTGTATGTTGGTCTCGTCTTTTGTCACGGGAAGCTGTAAGGTACATATCACCTTTTTAACTGCACATATGGGGCACTGCGCCCCCAAATGCGCAAGTAAGAAGAGATGATTTTCCGAGCTCTCGTGTCCATAAATGCATTCATATCATGCATCGCATAAGCATCTCTTCATGGCATCGTAATGGACATACCGTTCCTACATTTGTCACTTATCATTTCATGCATTGCATTTTGCATAAGTCATTTCTTCACCATTAACATGTTTTTGCACACCTTTGTCATGTTCGCTCATGCATGATCCTTGCATTTTCCTCTGCAAAACAAAGAAAGTCACGATAAAGCTCAAACAATGCATCATTCGCATACATCCGTGCTTTTCATTGGTTGCATTGCTCATTGCATTCTTTCCCTGAAAACCAAACTTTAATCATTGTTATCATAAGGGAAGAACACACTTTACGACACCCTTACTGAACACATGCTAGAGCTGGAGTAATGGCTGAAGTAAATGAGGTGTAAGAGCTGATGAAGGCCGACATGGAGGCCATGAAAGAACAAATGGTCACAATGATGGAGGCCATGATGAGCATGAAGAAGATAATGGAGGTCAATGCGGCTGCACGTACTCACCTTCAGAGGGCTGTACGCACTCACCTAAAAAGGACTACGCGTCCTCGCCTTCAGAGGGCTACACGTTTTTGCCTTCTGAGGATTGCACGCCCTCGACTTTAGAGGACTGCACGTCCTCACCTTCAGAGGGCTACACACCCTCGCCTTCAGAGGGCTACACGCCCTCGCCTTCAGAGGACTACACGTCCTCGCCTTCAGAGGACTACATGTCCTCGCCTTCAGACTGCACGTCCTCACCTACAGAGGGCTACACGCCCTCGCCTTCAGAAGGCTCCACGCCCTTGACTTCAAAGGACTACACGTCCTCGCCTTCAGAGGGCTGCACGCCCTTTCCTTCAAAGGGATACATGTCCTGACCTTCAGAGGTCTGCCGGCCCTCGCCTTCGGAGGGCTACACACCCTCGCTTTTAGAGGATTGCGCCTTCAGAGGACTACACGTCCTCGCCTTTAGAGGGCTACAGGTCCTTACCTTCAGAGGACTACAAGTCCTTGCCTTCAGAGGGCTCCATGTCCTCGCCTTCAGAGGACTACACGTCCTCGCCTTCAGAGGACTACACGTCCTCGCCTTGGGAGGACTGCATGTCCTCACCTTGGGAGGACTACACGTCCTCACCTTCAGAGGACTACACGCCCTCACCTTTAGAGGACTACACGTCCTCGCCTTCAGTGGACTACACGTCCTTGCCTTCAGAGGAATGCACGTCCTTGCCTTCAGAGGACTACACGTCCTCGCCTTCATAGGACTACACGTCCTCGCCTTCAGAGGGTGACACACCCACACCTTTAGAGGACCACACGTCCTCACCTTCAGAGGACTACACGCCCTCTCCTTCTGAGGACTACATGTCCTCACCTTCTGAGGACTACATGTCATCGCCTTTAGAGGACTACACGTCCTCGCCTTCAGTGGGCTAGACGCCCTAACCTTCAGAAGGTTACACGCCCTCACCTTCATAGGGCTGCACGCCCTTATCTTTAGAGCAGTACACGTCCACGCCTTCAGAGTACTACACGTCCTCGCCTTCAGAGGGTTGCACGTCCTCACTTTCAGAGGGCTCCACATCTGCGCCTTTAGAGAACTCAAGGTCCTTCACTTTTAATTCTTAATCGAGGCTTGCGCTCCTGGGTGAGGGGCTAGTAGTTTTCTTTTATCAGTTCCTGGGCCACACCCTGATATTGGAGAAGGGCCAACTATGCGAGCACAACCAGAGGAGGAGGCTATCGTGCTGCTACTCTGCATATTGGGGTAGAATTTCGCCCAGGCCGCTGCAAAGAGACGAGTGCGAATCATGCTCACTAACATGACCATTCTTACACAGATATGGATGACATTGCTACTTAGCAACATTCTGCCCAACGACCACAATGTCGATCTCCCCCTGTGGAAGTATCAGTTGGTCTGTGCCGTCACGACATAGGAAGTATGCATGTGGCTCAACTGATTTCTAATGACATCTACTATTTGTAGGGTTTGCGCCCCCTACGAGGGGTCCCTTGGACTCAGAGAAGTCCAACAGGGCCCTAGGGTTCCTGGCTCTGATCACTAGGCCCTCATTAACCGGGCTTTCATCGAGAAGTTTTGTGCCCCCAGGCAGGCATAGGGTGAGGCACCACAGCAGCCTGGGGACGACCAGCAGGGGGCAACAGACGCACCGCCACCACCTTCAGGGTCCACCTCAGCTCATCTACAAAGGCTGGAGTGTTGCCTACGACACGTGGCCGACCAGTAGGAGACGTTAAAGAAGCGCTACTAGGAGGCAACCTAGAATTGGCTACGAAGAAGCTCCCCGCGACAAGGTCCAGGAAGGGCACCATTGAAGAGGGTTCCAATGCGGCCCCGCAATCCGACACAGGCTTCGACAAACACTGATTCCAAAGCGTGGAACATCATTAGCATTTCGAGGCCATTGAGGGATGGTCATTCCTCAGACAGAGACAAAGGCAGCTAAGGGATGATGAATTTCCGGATTTCCTTGGAGGAGGCTGAGCCATACGACTGGAATCACCAAACTTGTGATTTATCCTTCATTATTGCTTTCAATTATTTTCTTATTTCCCTTGTGATTTGACATTATCTGCTTCCAGTTATTATGTCCATTGTGATTAAACTGAACATGGAGTTATTTGTCGCATTGTGAGTAATTTATCGCTTTGGGCATATGGTCGTACTAACTTTACGATGATTTGTTCGAAACACAAAAAATGTGTAGGTCTTGTGCACTTTCATTCACACACCTTTTTCAAAAAGATGTGATCTCGGGCATCAACCGTGCCCAGGTTACAAGCTGTTTTTAATCTTTTGAAAAAAAAAGAGAAAGAGAAAAAACAAAAACAAACAAGAACAAAAAATATATCTTTCGGCTGAAAAGCCAGTACGCTTTTGAAAAGAAATAACTTCCAGTTTTTCTTTGAAAAAAGATTCACTGATCATAACACCAGTTTTTGGTGAAAAAAATGTGTATACACCTGAAGGGTGAATGCTGTGAAAATTTTCCCGAACGCCCAAAATGGACTCGGATGAATGCATGAATTGATAAAAGAACATGTTTTGAAAACACTGGGTTGACTTAAATAGGGAAAATGAATCTTGAGCCCTAGTGTCACATGACCATAAAAACTTGATGCTTGAGTGTCCACATGGGTGCATGCATGACCAGTTTTGCATAAAATTACCAAATCATCATTGTTGCATGTGTGTCATGTAAATAGTGTGAGACATTCCTTTATCCCTGAACCGCTGGCCAAACCAACGCCCTGACATATATCATGTCCAACCGTTCTACAAGCCTTGAGCCAAAATCCCAACTCACCATAAACCTTGACCCAGGGTGAGAATGTCCATCCTCGCCCTCGGAAAAAACTAAAAAAAAGAAGAAAAAGAAAGTTCCCGATCAAAGATCGGAAGAAAACAAAAGAAGAGAAAAAAAGAAAGTTCACAATCAAAGATCAGAAGAAAACAAAAGAAAAATAAAGTTCCCGATCAAAGATCGGAAGAAAACAAAAAGGAATTATACAGAAAGGTCTTCGGACCAGACAGTATGTGAACAAACATACAGAGTTGTCACGAGCAAGTAAGAAAAGAAAGAAAACCACGACTGGAAGTGGTCGTCTCCCTTTGATTACCAACCAAAATCTTGTGCGCCGGAAACTTTTTCGCCCCACACTAAACAAAAACATAAAAGGAAAAGGCCAAAACACTCATAGCCAAATTTCCCACCATAAACACCATTCCTAAAAAAGTCCTATTGATCCATGATCACGCATGTTATCTCTGATATGATAGGAAATGAGTTGCAAAGTCAAATCATGACATATCTATGGTTCGGAATTAGGATAAAACACTTTCATGTGTGAGATTGATACACTTTGAGTAGTTTTTTTCTTTATTCTCAGTTGGACCCAGTGTTTCCTCTAAATGGTCGTTTAGAAACGAAACGCTAACGTCCAAAATCTCATTTGTGGTTATGAGAAAATTTTATCAGCATACTCTCCTTCCCCAATACACACATTGTTTTTCTCCAAAAATTATATGTTGCCCTAATCAGTTGGAGGTTTTGTTCTTTACTAAAGCATGTTCGCATTTCAGTGAAAAAACACTAAGACTATTTTAGTCTCACAAAATCAAGAACTACGTAGGTCTAAGTTCCTCATCAAAAATTGAGGATACGAAGGAGCAAAAGCCCCGCTTTTGTCGACCACCCCATCCTCCTATCGTGACCCGCGAGTCTGGTAGAATGCAGAGACGCCTTATGGTTATCCGAACCTTTTGTCAACCAGAGGCAAGCGAGCCCGTTGACACGTAGAGACCAATGTGGTCATCTGCACCCTTCCCGAAGATGTGAGCGTCTTCCGGCCGAGAATGCAAAAAAGTCTCAATTCTGCTATCGTGACACAAGGGTTCGGTAGCATGCGGACACACCTTATGGTTATCTGCACCTTTTCTCAACCAGAGGCAAGCGAGCCTGTTGACACGCAGAGACCAATGTGGTCATCTGCACCCTTCCCAAAGATGTCAACGTCTTCCAGCAAAGACCGCAAAAAAGTCTCATTTCTGCTATCGTGACCCAAGGGTCTGGTAGCATGCAGACACACCATATGGTTATCCACACCTTTTGTCAACCAGAGGTAAGCGAGCCCGTTGGCACACATAGACCAATGTGGTCATCTGCACCCTTCTCGGAGATGTCAGTGTCTTCCGGCCGAGACCGCAAAAAAGCATCATTTCTGCTATCGTGATCCAAGGGTCCGGTAGAACGCGGTCACACCTTATGATTATCCACACCTTTTGTCAACCAGAGGCAAGCAAGCCTGTTGACACGTAGAGACCAATGTGGTCTTCTGCACCTTTCCCGGAGATGTCAGCGTCTTCCGGCCGATACCGCAAAAAAGTCTCATTTCTGCTATCGTGACCCAAGGGTTCGGTAGTACACGGACACACCTTATGGTTATCCGTACCTTTTGTCAACTAGAGGCAAGCGAGCCCGTTGACACGCAGAGACCAATGTGGTCATCTGCACCCTTCCCGAAGATGTCAGCGTCAACCGGCCGAGACCGCAAAAAAGTATCATTTTTGCTATCGTGACCCAAGGGTCCGGTAGCACGCGGACACACCTTATGGTTATCCGCACCTTTTGTCAACCAGAGGCATGTGAGCCCGTTGACACGCAGAGACTGTAGAAGCAAGCTTCATGATGATGAATCAAGTTGATTCAAGTAGTTTTGATGATAACAAAGATGATGACAAAAAGCTCAAAAGAATGATTTTAAGATTGAGTCAACAAGTTCAAGATCAAGATAAATTTCAAGAGAAGAATCAAGAAGATTCAAGAATCAAGAGAAGTTTGATTTCAAGATTAAAGAGAAGAAATCAAGAAGACCTCACATGGGAAGTATTGAAAAGATTTTTCAAAAAACAAACATAGCACAGTTTTGTTTTTCAAAAGAGTTTTTCTCAAAATTTTCTAAGTTACCAGAGTTTTACTCTCTGGTAATCGACTTCCAGTTTCCTGTAATCGATTACTAGTGGAAAAGTTTGATTTCAAAAGCTTTTAACTGAATTTGCAACGTTCTAATTGTTTTTTAAATGGTGTAATCGATTACAATATATTGGTAATCGATTACCAGTGTATCTGAACGTTGAAATTCAAATTCAATTGTGAAGAGTCACATCTTTTCATAAAATTATTTGTGTAATTGATTACATGGTTTTGGTAATCGATTACCAGTGACAAGTTTTGAATAAAAATCAAGAGATGTAACTTTTCCAATGGTTTTCAGGTTTTTCTCAAGGTTATAACTCTTCCAATGGTTTTTCTTGACCAGACATGAGGAGTCTATAAAAGCAAGACCTTGACTTGAATTTCAATAACTTTATATATATACTTTTACATCCTTTGAATCTCTTTGAACATCTTTTTGAACTTCTTCTTCTTCTTCTTCTTCCTTTGCCAAAAGCTTTCTGAGTTTTCTGGTTTCCAAACCTTGTTCTTTCACAGAAAATAAAAGTGTGCTATATCTTTTCATTCTCTTCTCCCTTTGCCAAAAAGAATTCGACAAGGACTAACCGCCTGAATTCTTTTTGTGTCTCTGTTCTCCCTTTTACAAAAGAACGAAGGACTAACCGCCTGAATTCTTTTGTGTCTCCCTTCTCCCTTTTCAAAGAATTCAAAACGACATAGTCTGAGAATTCTTTTGATTCTTCCCTTTCCCTTAAACAAAATATTTCAAAGGACTAACCTCCTGAGATATCTTTTGTTTCCCCTTCACAAAGTTTAAAAGGACTAACCGCCTGAGAACTTTGTCTTAACACATTGGAGGGTACACCCTTTGTGGTACAAGTAGAGGGTACATCTACTTGGGTTGTTGTAACTAAGAACAAGAGAGGGTACATCTACTTGGGTTGTTGTAACTGAGAACAAGAGATGGTACATCTCTTGTGGATCAGTTCAAGTGGAGGGTACATCCACTTGGTTGTTCAAAGAGAACAAGGGAAGGTACATCCCTTGTGGATCTTTGCTTGTAAAGGATTTTACAAGGTTGAAAGAAATCTCAAGGACCGCAGGTCGCTTGGGGACTGGATGTAGGCACGGGTTGTTGCCGAACCAGTATAAAATTCTTGTGTTTGTCTTCTTCTTCCCACCACTCTTTAATTTTCGTTGTGCACTTTAATTATCGCTTTTACTTTTGGTTAAGTTTCTATTTCTGTTCTTTACTTTCTTAACATTATAGTAAAAGCCTAATTGAATTTAGTAACATTAAGAAGGAAATATTTTTAATAAGTAAAGGTTCATTAATAATTAATTCAACCCCCCCTTCTTAATTATTTCGAGGCCACTTGATCCAACAGAGACCAATGTGGTCATCTGCACCCTTCCCGGAGATGTCAGCATCTTTCGACCGAGACCGCAAAAAAGTCTCATTTCTGCTATCGTGACCCAAGGATCCGGTAGCACGTGGACACACCTTATGGTTATCCGCACCTTTTTTCAACCAGAGGCAAGCGAGCCTGTTGACACGTAGAGGCCAATTTGGTCATTTGCACCCTTCCCGGAGAGTTCAGCGTCTTCTGCCCGAGACCACAAAAAAGTCTCAATTCTGCTATTGTGACCCAAGGGTCCAGTAGCACGCAGACACACCTTATGGTTATCCGCACCTTTTGTCAACCAGAGGCAAGCGAGCCCATTGACACGTAGAGACCAATGTGGTCATCTGTACCCTTCCTAGAGAGGTCAGCGTCTTTTGGCCGAGACCGCAAAAAAGTCTCAATTCTGCTATCGTGACTCAAGGGTCCGGTAGCATGCAAACACACCTTATGGTTATCCGCACCTTCTGTCAACTATAGGCAAGCGAACCTGTTGACACACAGAGACCAATGTGGTCATCTGCACCCTTCCCGGAGATGTCAGCGTCTTCCGGCCAAGACCACAAATTCTTCCCATTAGAAGTATTGATAGCTTTCACTTGAATTTCATCCAATTTCTCTAACCTTGATTCCTTGACACCTAACCCACATAAATAGAAACTCATAGTTAGTGACAATAGCAACATTTGTTGCATCCTTCATAAAAAGGAAATTTGACACTAAAACCATCATGACTTGATTCTGCTAGAAATCCTAAGGGAATTTGGGTGAGACATTTTGTCAAACACCTCATAAGCAAAAAAAATTTCAACATTTCATCAATGGTGTTCAACAATATCCATATGCTTAGATGGTGTACGAGAGCTTGCAATTTTTTTGGTTTGTCAATTAATGGTCATTGTTGCTTTTGTAACCTAAGACTTGCTAGAAATCGTAATGGAATTTGGGTGAGGCATTTTGTTAAACACCTCATAAGCAAAAAAAATTTCAACAATTTTAAGTAGAATTTGTTTTTATGATATAAGAAGCAAAAGTAAGACTAAAAAACATCATCTAAAAATTGGAACGTATATCAAATAAAAAGTCCATATGTAATGAGAAGAAAGAAGCAACAAAAGAAAAATATTTCAAACTTGATCTATCATTGTCGCAACCTACCCTTCGGCGGGAGGGCGACACGGGACTCGCTGAAAGAGTCTTCCAAGAAAGGAATACGCGCGGAGTCGCCACCAATGTTTATTTGAGGAAAACGTCGGAAAAACCAGAAAAGACGTGGTCTACGAACTTTAAGTGAAAATTTCGGGAGTTGTATTTACATACGGGGAAGGTATTAGCACCCCACACGTCCGTCACAAGGGACGGCAACCTTTAATCAAATGTGCAAACATGACTTCAATTTGTTTTACGTTCCCTTTTATGTCTTTATGTCTTTTCATGCCTTTTATAATTTTTATCTTTTTGTGGTCGACGAGGGTGTTTCCCTTGCTCCTACGTATTCCTCAATTGTAATAAGGAAATCAGACCTACGTAGTTCTTTGAGAACTAAGCGTTGGTTAAGTTGGTTTTATCCTTCTTTGCAAGATATATTTTGATTGAATGAAAGGTCATTTAAGGCGTTGAACCATTAAACAATCTTTCGTTTCTTTTTGAAAAGAGAGAAAACATTAAGGCATTGGACCATCAATGATCTCTTGTTATTTTTGAAAAGAGATAATAAAGATACATGTTGACTTTAGGCCTTTTTTAGAAATCTTATGTTTAACTAATAAAAGCGGAAAAGACCATTTTAAGGCGTTGGACCTTAAAAAATGGCTTTTTAGGTAATGACAAAAGTTTGATTTATGAATTGATTTTAGCCTTAGTTTCACTTTGGTTATTAGTCAATTTTGTAAAATGAACATCCTAATGTTTGCTTATAATAAAATTAAATTTGTGACTTTAAAATAATAAATAATTTTATTCAAAATAATATTTTTATTTCTAGTTTTATTTATTGATTTTATATTTTATATATTATTTTATTTAATATATTTTTTTATATTTTTCTATAAATAAAACAATATAAAAATATTAATTTAAATAAAATTATTTATAACTTTAAATTCGTCTAATAATTTTATTTAAATTAATATTTTATTTTAGTTAATATTTTTAAAATAATTTATGACTTCAAAATCCCATTTAAAAAAATAATTTTATTTAAATAATTTATGACTTCAAAATTCCATTTAAAAAAAATAAGAAGTCGTAATTTTTTTTACGACTTCAATAGAAAAGAAAAAAGTTGTAAAATGAATTACGACTTTGAACTGAGAAGTCGTGAAATATACTACGACTTATTTGTTTTTAGGTGTTTTTGGGTATTTATTTAAAATTTATTTAGAAACAAATTACCCATTTTAGATCTTTTCGCCTGAAAAATGCAAGTCGGAAGAGATTGATGGTAGAAAGTTTCTCCTCCCAACAACCATCTTAGTATATAAGAGACCATATGAGAGTTTCAGAATCAATAAACAAAAATAGAAATGATCCAATTACCTTTCGTCACCACTATCATTCATGCACGCAAACTAAAATGAAACTGATACCTATTCCCTCATCAACGCAACAATGTTCCAAAAATGGTTCCACCAACCATAACACATTTTTTTATTATAATGATCGTAATTAGAGTTGTTGGCTCTCATGTGATCTTAGGATATGGACCATATGAAAGTTTCAAAATCAACAAACAAAAACAAAAATAATTCAATTACCTTTGTCATCGTCACTATTCACGCGCTCAAATTAGAATAAAACTAATCCCTATTCCCTCGTTAATGCAATAATGTTCCAAAAACAGGTTCCATCGACCATCACACACTTTTTTTTTGTAATAACCATAATTAGAATTTTTGGGTCACTAGTGAAACCCCAGTATCCCCGCAAATTTGGTCTTTTGTGTCGACAATTGAATTAATCTTTGATGCACATTCCTTTTTTTTTTCAAAGTAACAAAATATGCACTAAGAAAAACAAACACTGTTGATTGATATTCAGAACCAAGTAAACCAGTTCACCAACAACAATGTTGTTGGAATTAGAATCATGGATCCTCAAACATTATACGAACCAACATAACCAAATGGATTACCGAAAATACCCCCACCCTTCTCCCATGTCCTAAGAAATTAAAATTAAACAAGGTGAGCCTAAAGAGAAAAAAAACCCTAAGAACTAATGTCTTGACCAGCTAGCATGAGCAGACTTATTAGACATTCAGCAACGCAATCTCCCAGGCTTCAACGTTGAGCTTCTAGCTTGGAATGATGGCTGTTATTATTGTTATGGTAACTAAAAACAAAGAAGCATATATATTTATAGCGAGAGAGAGAGAGAGAAAGAGAAAGAGGGAAAAGGGGTGGATTTATTTTTTCCTTCTAGCCTCTAGGGCTTCTTACCTAAGGTGTGCTTGTTATTATGCATCCACACCTTTAGCACATGACGTTGAACACCGATTTCGGAGCAAAACTCTTGCACGACGCTGTCATCATTCTTTTGCATCCTCCACCCGAGTTTCTCAGCGAAGACCAACATCTTGTCTTTCTGATGCTGGGTAAATTTGGTCCTGAAGCGTTTTTTGCTGCTCGACCCAGACCCATCATGAGTGGTGGCACCACTCGTAGGGTCTGAGTCCTCCAGGTCTTCCAAGGGGGGCTGGGGCCCACCTCCTCCTGACAAGGACGGGTGTGCCAGCATGGCACGTTGGTGCCCCGTCATGTGTGGGTACCCCGGCGGGGTATGATAGTAAGCTGCAAATGGCACTGGGGGTGGCAGCGGTGGGTGGTGGTGGTGGAAGGGCACTGAGTAGGTGTCGTGGGTCTCCTTACGATGGAAGTTTCGGTGGCAGTTGCACACAACGCATTTTAGCGCTTCCAGGGTGCCCTCCTCACCCCCCGGCAGGAACTCGATGCATCCGTCGATAATGTGTTTGCCGATTGAGACAGCGTGGTTCTTGAGGCATTCTTGGTACTTTCCCTTGCCACTGTTTTGGGCCACAATGTTGGTGGGTGGTGCCACTGGAACCGCCATTGGCACCGCCATTGGTATCACTTCCACCACTGGCTCTTGTTCGTCGTGATTCAGTGGCATTCCAAACTCTTCATAGTTCGTTGCTGCTACTGCTGTGGGCAGCCCAAGCTCAGCTTCCTCATGATGCTTCTGAAATTCCATTTTGGAAATATGGGAATTTCTTGCTTGAAAGGTGTGATCGTTGACGGTGGTGGGTGATTGAACATATAAACAAGTGCTGAAGAGGAAACAAACAAGAAGTATTGAATGAACTCTTTTAATTTCTCTCTCTCATATAGCAGTTTCAATTTCATACACTTTTTCCGCTTCTCTGTTTTATCCCCGATATCCCCTCTTATGCAACTCTTAATTCTTCATCCTTGTCTTCCACTGGGTAAATCCAATTACCTTGGTAATTTCTCTCGCTCTCTCTTACAAAAGCATTAATGTATGTTTGAGGAGACATGAATTTCTTATTGGTGGAAAACATTAATCTAAGATTATTATCACTCCTAATATTGATAGATAAGAAAGCAAACAAAAGTTAATCTGATGGGTAAAAATCTTATCTTACATAAATAATGAAGATTTAAATCTTATAGATGTAAGGACTTTATTGGTAAATAATATACAAGTATGCTTTTGTAAGGACTGTAATTAGGATTTTGGTTTTTCAATGAGATTCTGAGATATTTTGATAAGTGTTAGTTCCTTAGACCAACTATGAGACTAATCCTTAATATGGAGAATAGTTACAATTAAAATTCATTGTCCCTTTCCAAATAGGTGTTCATCTAAACAATGCATTTTAGTGTGACTAAATTACAACAATACCCCCTAAGGTTTCTTGAAATTACACATAAACCTCTCTTTCTTTACCAATACAACAACCTCTCTTATAGGATACATGGTATAATATTTTGCAAACAATTAAGGGGGGTTAATATAATTTGTAACAGGTGTCAATATATTGTTCTTCAAACAAGGATCGGGGTTTAGTGTAGGTGTAAAAACTTAGGAGTACTATGTGTAATTTCAAGAAATCTTAGGGGATATTATTGTAATCTACTCTTTTAGTTTGGGATTGTCAAACAATGCGTTAAAGACATGATAATTTATTTGAACAATAAATGTGAGTCTTTAATAGGAGGCGTTACTAATTTATTTGAATAATAAATTGATGGATTATTCGAGGACCATTTAAAGATATGGTTTTATAGTGGACCATTAGTTTCAACCGTTAATGGCGACCATAATTAGGGTCTTTGAATCTTCAATGGGATTTTGAGATATTTGTGTAAATTTTAGTTATTTAGACCAATTATGAGACGAACCCTTAATATAAAGCTTAACTACACTAAAGGTTCATTTCCCCTTGCAAAATACGTGTTCAACCGAGCAATGTATTAAAAACATGTTAATTTATTTGAATAATAAATGTGAGTATTTAATAGGTGTGATTAATTTGTTTGAATAGTAGATAAAAAATACGTGTTCAACTAAGCAATACATTGTAATTTGGGACAATCAAGCAATGCGTTAAAGACATGTTAATTTATTTGAATAATAAATGCTAGTCTTTTATAGGAGGTGTGATTAATTTGTGTGAATAATATATTGATATATTCATTGATGACCATTTAAAGATGTGATTTTACAGTGGAGCATTAGTTTTAATCATTTATGACCATTGTGATTAGGGTCTTTAATTCTTCAATGGGTTCCTGAGATTTTTCCATTAGTTTTAATTCTTTAGACCAATTATGAGAATAACCCTTAGTATAAAGCTTAACTATGCTTAAGGTTCATTGCACCTTCCAAAATACGTGTTCAACTAAGCAATGCATTGTAGTTCGGGACAATCAAGCAATGCGTTAAAGACATGTTAATTTATTTGAATAATAAATATGATTCTTTAATAGGAGGTGTGATTAATTTGTTTGAATAGTAGATTAATGGATTCTTTGATGACTATTTAAAGATATGGTTTAATATTTTTTTTGTGATCAGATGTGGTTTTATGATGGACCATTAGTTTTAACAGCTTATGACCACTGTAATTAAGGTCTTTGGTTCTTCAATGAGATCCTGAGATATTTTCATAAGTTTTAGTTCTTTAGACTAATTATGAAACTAACCCTTGATATAGAGCTTAACTATAGTTATGGTTCATTGCCTCTTCAAAAATGCGTGTTCAACTAAGCAATGCATTGTAATTCGGGACAATCAAGCAATCCGTTAAAGACATGTTAATTTATTTGAATAATAAATGCTAGTCTTTAATAGGAGGCGTGATTAATTTGTTTTAATAATAAATTGATGGATTCTTTGATGACCATTTCTTGTTTTGTTGGCTTTCATCTTTAGTTCGTTCACTTTCGGTTTTCTTTTCTTTCGTTTTAAAAAGTTTTCAACCGAGCATTTGCGTTGTAATCTCGTTTAATCACTGTTAAAGCAAAATCTAACCGATTGTTCACACTGTAACCCTGGTTAAACCATAAAAAGAAAAATAATAATAAAATAATCAAAATATCTTGGAAAAAAATAATAATAAAATAATCAAAAAAATTAATCGGACATTTTTTCTTTGAAAGTTTCCTTGAATGAATTGACTAATAACCAAAGTGAAGCTAAGACTAAAATCAATTCATAAATCAAGCTTTGTCCGCAAAAATCACTAAAAACCGTTTTAAGGTCCAACGCCTTAAACGATCCTCTTTGCTTTTATCGGTTAACATGGACCGTTCAAAAGCATAAAATCAATAGGTAACTTTACCGCTTTTGCAAGAACTACGTAGGTCTGAGTTCCTCACCACAAATCGAGGATACATAGGAGCAAAAGTCCCATTTTTGTCGACCACCCCTTTTCAAACAAACCAAGAGATCGTTAATGGTCCAATGCCTTAACCTTTCTCTTCTTTCACAACCAAGAGATCGTTAATGGTCCAACGCCTTAATGTTTCTCTACTTTCAAAAACCAAGAGATTGTTAATGGTCCAACGCCTTAACGTTTCTCTCCTTTCAAAACCAAGAAATCATTAATGGTCCAACGCCTTAACGTTTCTCTCCTTTCAAAAACAAGAGATCGTTAATAGTCCAACGCCTTAACGTTTCTCTCCTTTCATAATCAAAAGATTGTTTAATGGTCCAATGCCTTAAATGACCTTTTGTTCGGTTAAAATATATCATGCAAAAAAAGATAAAAATAACTTAACCAATGTTTAGTTCTAAAAAACTACGTAGGTTTGATTTCCTCATCGCAATTGAGGAATACGTAGGAGCAAGGGAAACACCCTTGTCGACCACAAAAAGATAAAAAATACAAAAAGTCCCATAGAAAACCACAAAAACATAAAAAAGGGAAAAATACATAATTTTGATGTCATGTTTTGCATACTCGAGTAAAGGCTGTCGTCCCTTGTGACAGACGCGTTGGGTGCTAATACATTCCCCGTGCGTAAAAACAACTCCCGAACCTTTCACAATTAAAGTTTGTAGACCACACGTTTTGGTTTTTCCGACGTTTTCCTCGAATAAACGTTGGTGGAGACTCCGCGCGCCTTCCTTCCTTGGAAGACGCACCTATGTGCCTCCCGTCGCCCTCCTGCCAAAGGGTAGGTTGCGACAGTTGGTGACTCCACTGGGACTATTTTAAGAGAGTTAGGACATTTTGATCTATGTGCATTCCTTACCATGACTTTGTTTGTTTGCCTTTATTTCTCTTACGTTCTTGTATATAACTCTTTGATGCTTTTAGTGTGCTTTTTAATGTATGCATGAGATAGATATTTATTCATTTGATGCACATGAACACCAACAACTTTTTGCACACACGGTGAGTTGAAAAAGGGCCCTATACCTGGGTCCATGGGAACATAAGGAGTGCAGGTGAATTTGTGATCATGCTGGGTCTCCGACTTGCTTGATAACAGTGAACCCTCATCTAGAGTTTCTCTCTTTGATAACATATTGTCACTGGTAGTCCCTATAGCCGCAATATGTTTTTCAAAGGGGATGATACCTCTAGAAACCATCAAGAGAGATATGACCACCTTGAGAATTATCACTAAAAGCCTTTTAGTTCCTCCCGTTTAGGTCCGTAAAATAGGGACACGAAGCCGACACCCTGCGTGCCTTTTAAACACTGCCATGCATATAACCTAAATGTCATGTATGTCTTTGTTGTATGATTATTTATGGATATTGTCATACTGTGTACATCCCCGTGTTGTGCTTTTGCGCGTCTGCATCATGTCGTCACGCATGCGTTGTATGTTGGTCTCGTCTTTTGTCACGGGAAGTCGGAAGGTCCATATCACCTTCTTAACTGCACATATGGGGCATTGCGCCCCCAAATGCGCAAGTAAAAAGAGATGATTTTTCGGGCTCTCGTGTCCATAAATGCATTCATATTATGCATCGCATAAGCATTTCTTCATGGCATCGTAATGGACATATCTTCCTACATTTGTCACTTATCATTTCATGCATTGCATTTTGCATAAGTCATTTCTTCACCATGCATATGCATCTAACATGTTTTTGCACACCTTTTTCATGTTCGGTCATGCATGATCCTTGCATTTTCCTCTGCAAAACAAAGAAAGTCACGATAAAGCTCAAACAATGCATCATTCGCATACATCCATGCTTTTCATTGGTTGCATTGCTCATTGCATTCTTTCCCTGAAAACCAAACTTTAATCATTGTTATCATAAGGGAAGAACACACTTTACGACACCCTTACCGAACGCATGCTAGAGCTGGAGTAATGGCTGAAGTAAATAAGGTGCAAGAGCGGATGAAGGCCGACATGGAGGCCATGAAAGAACAGATGGTCACAATGATGGAGGCCATGATGAGCATGAAGAAGATAATGGAGGTCAATGCGGCTGGACGTACTCACCTTCAGAGGGCTGTACGCACTCACCTTCAAAGGACTACACGTCCTCGCCTTCAGAGGGCTACACGTCCTCGCCTTCAGAGGGTTGCACGCCCTCGACTTCAGAGGACTTCACGCCCTTACCTTCAAAGGACTGCACATCCTCATCTTCAGAGGGCTACATGCCCTTGCCTTTAGAGGGCTACATGCCCTTGCCTTCAGAGGACTACACGTCCTCGCCTTCAGAGGACTACACGTCCTCGCCTTTAGAGGACTACACGTCCTCGCCTTCAGAGGACTACACGTCCTCGCCTTCAGAGGACAACACGTCATTACCTTCAGAGGGCTACACATCCTCACCTTCAGAGGACTACACGTCCTCGCCTTCAGAGGACATCATGTCCTCACCTTTAGAGGACTACATGTCCTCGCCTTCAGAGGACTGCACGTCCTCGCCTACAGAGGGCTACACGCCCTCGCCTTTAGAAGGTTCCACGCCCTCGACTTCAAAGGACTACACGTCCTCGCCTTTAGAGGACTGCACGTCTTCGCCTGTAGAGGACTGCACGCCCTCGCCTTCAGAGGGCTGCACGCCCTCGCCTTCAGAGGGATATGTAGAAACAAAGCTTCATGATGAATCAAGATTGATTCAAAGATGTTTTGATGATAAAAAAGGTGATGACAAAAAGCTCAAAGGTCAATTCATGATAATCAAAGAATGAGTTCAAGATGTTCAAGATTGATCAAGAACACTTCAAGGTTCAAGAGGAAATTTGATTCAAAGAATCAAGAATCAAGATTCAAGGTTCAAGCTTCCAAGAATCAAGATCAAGATTCAAGACTCAAGATTCAAGAATCAAGAGAAGACTTAATCAAGATAAGTATGAAAAAGTTTTTTCAAAAATTGAGTAGCACATGGATTTTTCTCAAAACATGTTTACCAAAGAGTTTTTACTCTCTCGTAATCGATTACCAGATTATTGTAATCGATTACCAATAAGCAAAATGGTTTTAAAAAAGCTTTCAACTGAATTTACAACGTTCCAATTGATTTCAAAAAGCTGTAATCGATTAAAATGTTTTGGTAATCGATTACCAGTGTGCTTGAACGATGAAATTCAAATTCAAATGTGAAGAGTCACATTCTTTTACAAAAAAGATTTTTGTAATCGATTACACTGTTTTGGTAATCGATTACCAGTGATTGTTTCTGAATAAATCATAAGATGTAACTCTTCAAATGTTTTTTGACTTTTTCAAATTGGTTTTAAGTTTTTCTAAAAGTCATAACTCTTCAAAATGGTTCTCTTGACCAGACATGAAGAGTCTATAAAAGCAAGGATTTGTTTTGCATTTTATCTAATCATTTTATCTATCCAATCTTTGAATCTCTTTGAACTTCTTCTTCTTTGTGCCAAAAGCTTTCCAAGAGTTTTCTGGTTTTATAAACCTTGAAAACTTGTGCTATTCATTCATTTCATCTCTTTTCCCTTTGCCAAGGACTAATCGCCTGAATTCTTTTTGTGTCTCTTTTCTCCCTTTTCCAAAAGAACAAAGGACTAACCGCCTGAATTCTTTTGTGTGTCCCTTCTCCCTTGTCAAAGAATTCAAAACGACACAGTCTGAGAATTCTTTTGATTCTTCCCTTTCCCTTATACAAAAGATTTCAAAGGACTAACCACCTGAGAATTCTTTTGTATCCCCATTCACAAAGTTTCAAAGGTTTAATCGCCTGAGATCTATGTCTTAACACATTGGAGGGTACATCCTTTGTGGTACAAGTAGAGGGTACATCTACTTGGGTTTGACTGAGAACAAGAGAGGGTATATCTCTTGTGGATCAGTTCTAGTGGAGGGTATATCCACTAGGTTCAAAGAGAACAAGGGAGGGTACATCCCTTGTGGATCTTTGCTTGTAAAAGGATTTTAACAAGGTTGAAAGAAATCTCAAGGACCGCAAGTCGCTTGGGGACTGGATGTAGGCATGGGTTGTTGCCGAACCAGTATAAAAACTCTTTTGTGTTTGTTTCCTTCTTCCCTACTCTTTTAATTTCCATTGTGCATTTTATTTTCCACTTTTACTTTTGGTTAAGTTTCTATTCTACTCTTTATTCACTTAACAACATAGTAAAAGCCTTAGAAGAGTAATTTTTTAATTAGTAAAGGTTTAGGAATAATTAATTCAACCCCCTTTCTTAATTATTCTGAGGCCACTTGATCCAACAAGATACATGTCCTCACCTTCAGAGGTCTGCAGGCCCTTGCCTTCGGAGGGCAACACACCCTCGCCTTCAGAGGACTGTGCCTTCAGAGGACTACACGTCCTCGCCTTCAGAAGGCTACAGGTCCTCACCTTCAGAGGACTTTAAGTCCTCGCCTTCAGAGGGCTCTATGTCCTCCCCTTCAGAGGACTACACTTCCTCGCCTTCAGAGGACTACACGTCCTCACCTTCAGAGGACTGCACGACCTTGCCTTCAGAGGACTGCACGTCCTCACCTTCAGAGGACTACACGTCCTCGCCTTCAGTGGACTACACGTCCTCGCCTTCAGAGGGTGACACGCACTCACCTTCGGAGGACCACACGTCCTCACCTTCCGAGGACTGCACGTCCTCGCCTTCAGAGGACTGCATGTCCTCGCCTTCAGAGGACTGCATGTCCTCGCCTTCAGAGGATTGCACGTCCTCACCTTTAGAGGACTACACGTCCTCACCTTCAGTGGACTACACGTCCTCGCCTTCAGAGGGCGACACGTCCTCACCTTCAGAGGACCACACGTTCTCACCTTCAGAGGACTACATGCCCTCGCCTTCCGAGGACTTCACGTCCTCACCTTCCGAGGACTGCACGTCCTCGCCTTCAGAGGACTGCACGTCCTCGCCTTCAGAGGACTGCACGTCCTCGCCTTCAGAGGACTGCACGTCCTCACCTTCAGAGGACTGCACGTCCTCACCTTCAGAGGACTGCACGTCCTCACCTTCAGAGGACTACACGTCCTCACCTTCAGTGGACTACACGTCCTTGCCTTCAGAGGGCGACACGCCGTCACCTTCAGAGGACCACACGTCCTCACCTTCAGAGGACTACACGCCCTTGCCTTCCGAGGACTTCACGTCCTCACCTTCAGAGGACTACATGTCATCGCCTTCAGAGGACTACACGTCCTCGCTGTCATACCCTAATTTCATCCTGTTACCATCCGTTGTTGGGATGCGACCCTCGTTTGACCACTTCGAGGTACTTGGCACCCATTGTTAGGCAATTCGTGAAGTTTCGTGACATGTCGGAAGTCAAAAGAAAGCATTGTTGCACAACCCATGAAGTTCCGTGACATGTCGGAAGTGAAGAGAAAGTGTTAGTGCGTAATCCGTAAAGTTCGTTTCATCCCGGAAGCCAAAAAAGGGGATGATTACATTATCCGTAAGGTTTCGTAACATTACAGAAAGAAAACAAGTATCGTTACGTAATTCGTATGTTTCCGTAACGTTACGGAAAAAGAATCAGCAAAAAAAGGTAAGGGGGTGTATTTAGTAAACACAGGGGTGCAAATAGCAATCAGGCCCACTTGGGCCTTCCAGGAAGTTCTCCAGAAGGCACCGCCTTCTGGAGGAAGCAACCTAGCTCGCCTGGGCGAGCTGGGTGGCGAGCTTCTCCCTCTTTTCCCTATAAATAGGGGAAGGAGGGAAGAACAAAAATGTTCAACCCTCCAGGTATCTGAGATTCACTTAAAATTAGTGAGAAAAATTGTTTCCGTGAAGAAAATCCAAGCCGAGGCGCTTCCATAACACTTCCGTGGGTGATTTCGCGAAGATTCTCAACCGTTCTTCGTTCCTTCTTCGTCGTTCTTCGGTCTTCAACCAGTAAGTTCCCGAAATCGAACTTTTCAATTCATTCTATGTACCTTTAGTGGTCCTCATTTGTTTCGCGTGCTTTTATTTTCATTTCATTTACTTTCCGTACCCCCTTTTGACTTGCTTTAGTAATTTATTTAAGTCATTTTCTCGCCTAATCAAAAATAAAATAAATTTCCACCGATCATTCATATTGTAACATCTTTTAATTTCTGTTAAAATGAAATCCGACCGTTCGGTCATGCCGTAACCACGTTTAAAACCAAAAAAGAGGCAAAATAATAATATAATAATCAAAAAATATCTTTTAGTAAAATAATCAAAAAAATCAATTGGACGTTGTTCTTTGGGATTTTTCTTTCTTAATCGAATTGACTAATAACCAAAGTGAAACTAAGGCTAAAGTCAATTCATAAATCAAACTTTTGTCATCACCTAAAAAAGCCATTTTTAAGGTCCAACGCCTTAAAATGGTCTTTTTCGCCTTTATTGGTTAAACGTAGATTTTTAAAAAGCCTAAAATCAACACGTAGTTTTATTACCTCTTGCAAAAAATAACAAGAGATCATTAATGGTTCAATGCCTTAATGTTTTCTCTCCTTTCAAAAGAATCGAAAGATTGTTTAGTGGTCCAATGCCTTAAATGACCTTTCATTCAATAAAAACATATTTTTGCAAAAAAGGATAAAAACAATTTAACCAACGTTTGGTTCTCAAAGACTACGTAGGTCTGATTTCCTTATCACAATTAAGGAATATGTAGGAGCAAGGGAAACACCCTCGTCGACTGTAAAAAGATAAAAAATATATAAAAGGCATAGGAACGTGAAAAAGGGGAAGATAACATAAATTGAAGTCATATTTGTACATTTGATTAAAGGTTGCCATCTTTTGTGACGGACGTGTGGGGTGCTAATACCTTCCCTGTGCGTAAATACAACTCTCGAACCTTTCACTCATAGTTCGTAGATCACGTCTTTTTTGGTTTTTCCGACGTTTTCCTCAAATAAACGTTGGTGGCGACTCCGTGCGTTTTCCTTTCTTGGAAGACGCACCCATGAGTCTTGCGTCGCCCTCCCGTCGAAGGGTAGGTTGCGACAGTTGGCGACTCCACTGGGGACTGTTTTTAGAGAGTTAGGCCTTTTAATTTTGTGCAGTGTTTTATCATGACTTTCTCCTTTGTTGGTTTCCCTTTATTTCTCTTGTGTTCTTGTATATAACTCTTGGATGCCTTTAGTGTATTTTTTGTATGCATAAGATAAATATTTATTCATTTGATGCACACAAACACCAACACTATTTGCACACACGGTGAGTTGAAAAAGGGCCCTATAGCCGGGTTCGTGGGAACATAAGGAGTGGAGGTGAATCTGTGATCATGCTAGGTCTCTGACTTGCTTGATTACAGTGAACCCTCATCTAGAGTTTTTCTCGTTGATAACATATTGTTGCTAGTAGTCCCTACTGCTGCAATATGTTCTTCAAAGGGGATGATACCTCTAGAGACCATCAAGAAGATATGACCACCTTGGGAATTATCACTAAAAAGCCCTTTTAGCTCCCTCCCATGTAGGTCCCTAAAATAGGGGCACGGGGCAAACATGCTGCGTGCCATTTTTCACATTGCCATGCATGTAGTCCTAAGTGTCATGTACCCCTTTGCTTATATTTGTTGGTGAATATTGTCATACTATGTACATCCCCGTGTTGTGCCTTTCGCATATGCATCATACACGGGTTCTGTCTTGATCCCCTCTCTTTGGCAAACCAACGGAGGGTCCGTGTCACCTTCTTAAATACATACGTCGGGCACCGTGCTACCCCAAGACGTTGTATCTAAGAAGGAGACAATTTCCCGAGTTCCCGTATTTATAAATTGCATCTGTGTCATATGCATTTTTTCATGCATTCATCCATTCCATCCATGATAAATGTCGGAGTTTTGATTCGCACTGGGTTTTTGTTTCACTTTAGTAAGCATGGGAACGAATCAAACTGGAAAAAGGTTTTATCAAGTCAAGATTAAGGGCCTTGATATCACCAGCATTAAGGAGTTGGGGCGGTTGATGGGAACTCTCCAAATGCAAGCCTTCCGCAAGGCGTACGAAAAGATCTTAGATTTGACTATAGCAGAGATATCCACGGAAGCCGTTGTATCACTCACCCAATACTATGACCAGCCTTTGAGATGCTTCACGTTTGGAGACTTCCAATTAGTACCGACTGTTGAAGAATTTGAGGAGATTCTAGGATGTCCTTTTGGGGGAAGGAAACCGTATCTTTTCTCCGGGTTTCTTCCCTCCTTAAGCAAGATTGCAGTTGTGGTCAGGGATTCGGCAAGAGAATTGGATCATGTAAAGCAAACTCGAAACGGCGTAGTGGGCCTACCACAGAAGTACTTAGATGGCAAGGCAAGGGATATGGCGAATCAAGAGGAGTAGGTCCCATTTATGGACATATTAGCATTGCTAATCTATGGGGTTGTCCTCTTTCCAAACATGGATGGTTTGGTGGACCTAGCCGCAATTGATGCTTTGCTTGCATATCACCATGGCAAAGAAAGCCCGGTGGTAGCTATCTTGGTAGACTTATTTGACACATTTGACCAAAGGTGCGAGAAGAGTAACGCACGGATTATCTGTTGTTTACCCACTCTTTGTGTATGGTTGGTTTCACGCCTATTCCAACAAGACATAAGGCATCCATGTCCGCTCCGAAGCCATTCGTGTGTCAAAAAGAGAAGAGTAGATTGGGACCAACACTTGGCTGGGATAGGAGGTAGAACAATCAGCTGGTTTCCTCGATGGAAGGAAGGAAAGGAGGGAGTCCTCTTCTCATGTGGGGACTACCCAAACATTCCGTTGATAGGGACGAGGGGTTGTATTAACTACAATCCCGCACTTGCTATAAGACAGTTAGGGTACCCCATGAGGGGAGCACCGGCGGAAGAGAGCCTCTCTCCTTTCCTTGTGAGAGATTTCGGCGCGCAAAGTTTCAAGATTATACGAAGAGTCCATAAGGCGTGGGAAATCCCGTTAAGGAAAGATAAAGAACTTAGGGGCATTCGTAATGGCATCATCGGTGGTTATCATGAATGGCTGAAAGTTCGTACACGAGGGTTAGATTGACTCTCCAAGTTGAAAATTATCGACGAAGAGAACTTCAAAGCTCTGGAAGAGGATGAAGAAGTTCGAGCTCTGAAAACCGAACTAGGAAAAGTAAGACTTTCCAAAAAAAAATTCAAGTTGGTTGCTACAGACGTCCGGAAAGAGTGTGCTGGGTTACGAGAAGAAAATGTAGCAACCGCAAGAGCCCTTGAACAAGAAACCAAGAGGGCTCGCAAGGAAGAGCATGGCTGAGACAAATTCCGTGGAGCTTTGTGGGGCAGCAGTGAGCTCAAGCTTCGAAGGGAAGAGAGAGACCAATCACGAGCACATAGCATGGTCTTAAAAGAGGAGTTAGCTGCTTGCTCAAGGTCCATAAGAAACTTATCTCAGCGTTTATGCGAGACAAAGACCAACATGTTAGCCATCGTCAGCAAGTACCAAGAAGAACTGAATCTAGCCACAACCCACGAGCATAAAGTGGTGGACGAGTATGCCCAAGTGTACGTGGAAAATGAGGCTAGAGGAAGGGTGATCGACTCGTTACATCAAGAGGCAACAATGTGGATGGACCGATTTGCTCTTACCTTGAACGGGAGTCAAGAGCTTCCCCGATTGCTAGCCAAGGCCAAAGCAATGGCGGACACCTACTCCGCCCCCGAGGAGATCCACGGACTTCTCAGCTATTGTCAACATATGATAGACTTAATGGCCCATATAATTAGAAACCGCTAGGAAGTTTGTACTATCACTCAGATTTTGACTAGTTATAAACTTTCTGAATAAAATGAGTTTATCCCGTGTTTTTACTCCAAAGATCAGTGCGAATCAAATCACTCCCGCATTTAATCTCTAGCATGCATTCATATCATGCATCGCATAAGCATCTCTTCATGGCATCATAATGAACATATCGTTCCTTCATTTGTCCGTTATCATATTCCAGCATCACATTTTGCATGAGTCATTGCATCATCATGCATATGCGTTCAACATACTTTTTGTTCTACAAACTGCATACCTTTTGTTTTCATGTTCGCTCATGCATGATCCTTGCATTTTCCTTTGCAAAGAAAAAAAAGCATGAAAATTCACACTACATTCTTAGTTGCATGTGTTAGGTACCATGAGCCAACCATGTTGGGATCATAAACCCATTTCTAAAAAACAAAAAAAAAAACAACAAAACAAAATGATTGAGCATGGTACCTAATGCATGGTTAACTAGGAAATGATGTTTCTTCGGGCATTTCAATCTCATCATTACATTTTCCATGCATAGCATACGTATTCTCGAGTCTTTCATCTCTATGAAATGTTGTCGAAGTATTGGCGATCAAAATTGCCATCCCTTAGATTATGGGGTTGAACCAAGCTCATGCTTTTACGAAAAAGGTTCATCAAGTCAAGGTCAAGAATGGAAGTAACCATCTTGCAAAAATTGGGGCAAAAGATGGGTCGGGTTACATCGCTGCTTCGTCTACTACCAAACACATTTAGGACTGTTGATGTCCTTGTTACTTCCTGTTTCGCCTTGACAAAGATGTCATGGACCATGTTGAAAATCTAAATTGATCCAACCCCATATCCTGCGTAAAAATTTGCAATACTTCAACTATGCATCATTCGCATACATCCATGCTTTTCATTGGTTGCATTGCTCATTGCATTCTTTCCTTGAAAAAAAATGAACTTAATCATCGTTATCAAAAAGAAAAGAACACACTATATGGCGCCCTTACCGAACTCGTGCTAGAGCTAGAGTAATGAGTGAAGTAGAGGAGGTGCAAGAGTAGAGGAAGGCCGACATGGAGGCCATGAAAGAGAAAATGGCCACAATGATGGAGGCCATGATAAGCATGAAGAAGATAATGGAAGCCAATGCGGTTGCAGTTGCCGCTACCAGTGCTATTGCTAAGGTGAACCCGATGCCCCCATCTGGCCTCAACCAAATGAATCATCCAACCTCAGCTAGGGTAGGCAAAGATTTGGGAAGTACGGGCGGCCCCCATTATGCGCAAATTCAAAACAAGCATGCCTTCCCACCATATGGCTTGCCTCCCAACTATACAGCACCCAATGTGTCATACACTCCCAATGAGGATGTCAATAACTCCGCTCCCATGCTCATTAAGAGTTGACAACCTCATCATGTACATGTCTCTCAAACCGTGGGGGAAACACATGAAATTCCCCACCACAATCTAGCCGACTTCGAGCCTTGCCTCGGATATGCCAGTGAAGGGCAAGCAGTTGGTGGTATACCCTTGCAAAACACTTTGGAGGGCCTCCAGTTTCGCCCCCAACCACAACCTTTGCATTTCACAGCAGGTAAAATCCCTCCTATTATGGAAGGAAAGGGAAAAGTTGGATCATCTGGAGGAAAGGCTCAGGGCCATTGAAGGAGGCAAAGATTATGCCTTTGCTAATCTAGAAGAGTTGTTCCTAGTACCCAAACATGGTCATTCCCAAGTTCAAGGTGCCGGACTTTGACAAGTACAAGGGGACTACTTGCCCTAAGAACCATCTAAAGATGTGTTGTCGAAAGATGGTGGCATACGCAAAAGATGAGGAACTGTTGATACATTTCTTCCAAGAAAGTCTTACTGGAGTAGCTGCTACTTGGTACACTAACTTGGAGCCTTCCCGAGTCCATTCTTGAAAGGACCTAATGGTTGCCTTCGTTAGGCAGTATCAATACAATTTTGATATGGTTTCGGATAGGATGCAACTACAGGCATGTGCAAAAAGGGGCACAAATCTTTCAAAGAATACGCCAAAAGATGGAGAGACCTGGCAGCTCAAGTGGCACCTCCAATGGCGAGGAAAGAGATGATCACAATAATAGTAGACACATTACCAGTGTTTTACTATGAAAAATGGTGGGGTACACACCTTCAAGCTTTGCGGATTTGGTCTTCGCCGGGGAAAGGGTCGAAGCGGATATGAAAAGAGGCAAATTTAATCATCTTGCTTGGACGAATGAGAAAACTGGGGCAAATGAAGAGAGTGAGGATGAGGGAGGAACCCATGTTGTGATTGCCATTCTTATACAGTCAAGTTTCCCACCAACCCAACAATGTCATTACTTAGCCAATAACAACCCTTCTCCTTACCTACCACCCAGTTATCCACAAAGGTCATACCTAAATCAACCACAAAACCCACCTACCACACAACCAACACGAACACCACCTTTAGCCCAAACCAAAACACCAACCAGAAATGAATTTTGTAGCGAAAAAGCCTGTAGAATTCACCCCGATTCTGGTGTCCTATGCTGACTTGCTCCCATATCTACTTGATAATTCAATGGTAGCCATAACCCCAGGCAAGGTTCATCAACCTCCATTTTTCCGAGGATACGACTCGAACACAACATGTGCTTATCATGGAGGAGCCCCGGGGCATTCCATTGAGCATTGTAGGGCCTTGAAGCGTAAGGTGCAAAGTCTAATTGATGCGGGCTGGCTAAAATTTGAGGAAAATCACTTGTGAATCCTAACATTGACAAACGACACCACACATGGGGCAATTTTGAAAGCTGTTGTTAGATGTCTCTAATGACTTATCAGGATCTTCAAGTTTATGCCATTATTGTAAACCACAGTTACAATGCTAAATAAAATGGATAAATTTGACATCTTTGTCCCTCATCTTCTCACAAACACATCTTTAGCTTATTCAACTTCCACCGGAATGTGAGTGCAAGCCATTGGTCTGTTTGCTCAAGCGACCTGCACTCCTGAGTGTTGACTTCCAAGACCGTTCAATCAGAGAGTACTCGTCTTGCACGTTGGTGGGGGTGCCGTAAAACGACGAGTAAAGTTCAAAACAATACGTGTCAAAATAAAAGAAAAAAAAGCATTTGATTGACTGTGTTTTCAAGTAAAAATATAGACATTCATGTGACCTCATTTTATCATTCCTAGAAAAGTGAGTTATCAAGAATAGGAGTCATTTGACTTAATCCATCAATTGAAAAAATCCTTCAACTATTTCTCGTCCTTGAAAGTCCTTTTTGCGAATCAATCGCTTCTTTCATTCTTCCTTGTTACAAGGTTGTGAAAACAAGACAACGATTGATACCTCAAAGCCCTACATTGGGGCAATGAAAGGCACCATGCATTAACCTTAAGTGAACCTAGGGGTAGATTAGAATTCCTCACCCAATAGGTTCCCTGCTACAAGGTCATGACGAAAGACAACGATTGGTACCTCAAAGCCTTATTTTGGGGCAGTGAGGGGCATCGTGCATGAGCCTCAAGTGAACCTAGGGGCAGATTAGAAGTTCTCACCCAATAGGTTCCCAACTACAAGGTCATGACGAAAGATAACAATTGGTACCTCAAAGCCTTACACTGAGGCAATGAGGGGCACCGTGCATGAGCCTCGAGCGAACCTAGGGGCAGATCAAAAGTTTTCACCCGTTGATGTTTTTAAACAAAAAAGGGGGGGGGGGGGGACAAACTCGAGAATTTCAATGGATTGGATAAACATCAAACGAGTCCATTGTCATCACTCCAAAATGGTCAAGTGACTAAATCAAACAGAACATACCCTCTGAGGTAGTTCCCAGAGAGATTTGCAAAAGAATAGGATGAGGTTGCATGAATTATCACCTCTTTCAAAAGGACAGTTGTCGCAACGTGCCCTTTTGCGGGCGAGCGAGGCGAGGCTCACGGGTGCGCTTTCCAAAGGAGGAAAGATGCGCGGAGTCGCCACCAACGTTTATTTGTGGGAAATGTCGGAAAAACCGAAGGAAACCGGTCAAAATGAAAATTATAAGTTCGGGAGTTGTATTTACGTTTGAGGAAGGTATTAGCACCTTTCACGTTTTTCTCAAAGGACAACAACCTATTTTTTAGAATTGTGGAAATTGTGTTACTTTAACTTTTATTTCTTTTTATTTTTTGAGGTCGACAAAAGCGGGGCTTTTGCTCCTACGTACCCTCCATCAAAGAGGAAATCAGACCTACGTAGTTCTTTCTTTAGAGGTGAATCAAGCGATTCTTTTACTTGAAAGGTGATCACTTAAAGGTGTTGGGCCTTTAAAAATGATCCATTTAACTTGGTAAGAAAAAGCTGAGATAAAACTTTCAAATCCTTTTTTAGTAATTTTTTGGTGGACGAGCTTAACTTGGCGAATTGATTTTAGCCTTAGTTTCGCTTTAGTTATTTAGTCAATTCAATTAAGAATGAGAAATCCCAAAGAAAAAACGTCCGATTGATTTTTCCGCTTCATTTTACTAAAAGATATTTTTTATTATTATATTATTATTTTACCTCTTTTTTGATTTCCAACGTGGTTACGGCACGACCGAACGGTCGGAATTCATTTAACCGAAATTAACGGATGATACAATTCAAATGATCGGTGGAAATTTATTTTATTATTAGATTAGGCGAGAAATGACTTAAATAAATGACTGAAGCACGTCAAAAGGGGGTACGGAAAGTAAATGAAAACGAGAATAAAAATACATGAAACAAAATGTGGACCACCACGGGTACATAGAATGAATTGAAAAGCTCGGTTTGAGGTACTTAGCCGTTGAAGACAGAAGAAAACGAAGAACGAACGATGAATGTTGAAGAACGGTCGAGAATCTTCGCGTAATTACTCACGGAAACGTTACGGAAGCGCCTCGGCTTGGATTTTCTTCACGAAAACAATTTTCCTCAGCAAATTTAAGAGAATACGAAGTGCCAAGAAGGCTGAACCCTTCTCTCTTCACTCCTCCCCCTATTTATAGCAAAATAGGGGAGGAGCTTGCCACCCAGCTCGCCCAGGCGAGCAAGGCTGCTTCCTCCAGAAGCAACAGCCTTCTGGAGGAAGAATCTGGAAGGCCCAAGTGGGCCTGATTTCTATTTATACCCCCCTTTTTACTAAATGCACCCCCTTTACCTTTTTTGGTAGATCTTTTTCCGTAACGTTACGAAACTTTACGAATTTCGTAACGATACTTATTTTCCTTCTGCAAGGTTACGAATCCTTACGGATTATGTATTTACTCTTTTTTAGCTTTCGAAGAAGTTACAAAAACTCACGGATTGCGAAAAACACCTCCTTTCGATTTCCGTCACATTACGGAATTTTCACGGATCGCGTAAGCCTGCTTCCTTTTGATTTTCGGCACGTCTCGGGACTTCACATATTATGCAACAAAGGGTGCCAAGTATCTCGAAGCAGCCAATCAAAGGTTGTATATCATCAAATAATAATCCCCGGACGAAATTAGGGTATGACAGTTGCCCCTCTTTACTTACCTCTCATCGGAGATAAGAGGAAAGCAAAGATAAGACACTGATTTCGTCCGTCCTGCCCTTTCCGTGATGACGACTCTCGTCTCTACTCCTTCTACTTTTTTTTTCTTCTGCACAACACAAAACAAAATACAAACAAAAATAAGAACAACGAATATAATATGCATATACACATATACACATGTTTGGCAAAGGAACCGATCCAGAAAATAACAGAAAAACATATTTCCTAGTCACCAGAGGCTCCACGCTTGATAACGGAGGACACATGAACAGCGCTAGGCAATGAATTCATGGGTCTCTGAATAAAAAGGGGAGAATGGAGAATTGGCGAACAGCGCTACGCAATAATTTCGCGGGGCTCCAGACTCGAAGGTGGAGGACACATGAACAGCGCTAGGCAATGACATTCATGGGGCTCCGAAAAAAGTGGAGAATGGAGAATTGGCGAATAGCGCTAGGCAATGACATTCACGGGGCTCCAGACTCGAAGGTGGAGGACACATGAACAGTGCTTGGCAATCACATTCATGGGGCTCCGAAAAAAATGGAGAATGGAGAATTGGCGAACAGCGCTAGGAAATGCATTCGCGGGGCTCCAGACTCGAAGGTGGAGGACACATGAACAGCGCTAGGCAATGACATTCATGGGGCTCCGAAAAAAGGGGAGAATGGAGAATTGGCGAACAGCGCTAGGCAATGACAATCGCGGGGCTCCAGCCTCGAAGGTGGAGGACACATGAACGGCGCTAGGCAATGACATTCGTGGGGCTCCGAAAAAAGGGGAGAATGGAGAATTGGCGAACAGCGCTAGGCAATGACATTCGCGGGGCTCCAGACTCGAAGGAGGAGGACACATGAATAGCGCTAGGCAATGACATTCAAAGGGCTCCGAAAAACGTGGAGAAGGGAGAATTGGCGAACAGCGCTAGGCAATGACATTTGCGGGGCTCCAGACTCGAAGGTGGAGGACACATAAACGACGCTAGGCAATGACATTGATGGGGCTCCAAAAAAAGGGGAGAATGGAGAATTGGCGAACAGCGCTAGGCAATGACATTCGTGGGGCTCCACACTCGAAGGTGGAGGACAAATGAATAGCGCTAGGCAATGACATTCATGGGGCTCCGAAAAAAGGGGAGAATGGAGAATTGGCGAACAGCGCTAGGCAATGACATTCGTGGGGCTCCACACTCGAAGGTGGACGACAAATGAATAGCGCTAGGCAATGACATTCATGGGGCTCCGAAAAAAGTGGAGAATGGAGAATTGGCGAACAACGCTAGGCAATGACATTTGCGGGGCTCCAGACTCGAAGGTGGAGGACACATAAACGACGCTAGGCAATGACATTCATGGGGCTCCGAAAAAAGGGGAGAATGGAGAATTGGCGAACAGCGCTAGGCAATGACATTCATGGGGCTCCGAAAAAAGGGGAGAATGGAAAATTGGCGAACAGCGCTAGGCAAAGACATTCGTGGGGCTCCACACTCGAAGGTGGAGGACACATGAATAGCGCTAGGCAATGACATTCATGGGGCTCCGAAAAAAGTGGAGAATGGAGAATTAGCGAACAGCGCTAGGCAATGACATTCGCGGGGCTCCAGACTCGAAGGTGGAGGACACATGAACAGCGCTAGGTAATGACATTCATGGGGCTCAGAAAAAAGTGGAGAATGGAGAATTGGCGAACAGCGCTAGGCAATGACATTCACGGAGCTCCAGACTCGAAGGTGGAGGACACATGAACTGCGCTAGGCAATGACATTCATGGGGCTCCGAAAAAATGGAGAATGGAGAATTGGCGAACAGCGCTAGGCAATGACATTCGCGGGGCTCCAGACTCGAAGGTGGAGGACACATGAACGGCGCTAGGCAATGACATTCATGGGGCTCCGAAAAAAGGATAGAATGGAGAATTGGCGAACAACGCTAGGCAATGACATTCGTGGGGCTCCAGACTCGAAGGTGGAGGACACATGAACATCTCTAGGATATGACATTCATGGGGCTCTGAAAAAAACGGGAGAATGGAGAATTGCCGAGCAGCGCTAGGCAATGACATTTGCGGGGCTCCAGACTCGAAGGTGGAGGACACACGGATAGCGCTAGGCTATGACATTCACAGGGCTCCGAAAAAAGTGGAGAATGGAGAATTGGCGAACAGGGCTAGGCAATGACATTCGCGGGGCTCCAGACTCGAAGGTGGAGGACACATGAATAGAACTAGGAAATGACATTCACGGGGCTCCGAAAAAAGTGGAGAATGGAGAATTGGCGAACAGCGCTAGGCAATGACATTTGCGGGGCACCAGACTCGAAGGTGGAGGACACATGAACGGCGCTAGGCAATGACATTCATGGGGCTCCGAAAAAAGGGGAGAATGGAGAATAGGCGAACAACGCTAGGAAATGACATTCGCGGGGCTCTAGACTCGAAGGTGGAGGACACATGAACAGCGCTAGGAAATAACATTCATGGGGCTCCGAAAAAAGGGGAGAATAGAGAATTGGCGAACAGCGCTAGGCAATGACATTCGCGGGGCTCCACACTCGAAGGTGGAGGACACATGAATAGCGCTAGGCAATGACATTCAAGGGCCTCCGAAAAAAGTGGAGAATGGAGAATTGGTGAACAGCGCTAAGCAATGACATTCGCGGGGCTCTAGACTCGAAGGTGGAGGACACATGAACAGCGCTAGGTAATAACATTCATGGGGCTCCGAAAAAAGTGGAGAATGGAGAATTGGCGAACAGCGCTAGGCAATGACATTCGCGGGGCTCCAGACTCGAAGGTGGAGGACACATGAACGGCGCATGGCAATGACATTCATGGGGCTCCGAAAAAAGTGGAGAATGGAGAGATTGCGAACAATGCTAGGCAATGACATTTGCGGGGCTCCAGACTCGAAGGTGGAGGACACATGAACAGCGCTAGGCAATGACATTCATGGGGCTCCGAAAAAAGTGGAGAATGGAGAATTGGCGAACAGCGCTAGGCAAAACATTCGCGGGGCTCCATGCTCGAAGGTGGAGGACACATGAACAGCCCCAGGCAATGACATTCATGGGGCTCCGAAAAAAAGTGGAGAATGGAGAATTGGCGAACAGCGCTAGGCAATGACATTCGCGGGGCTCCAGACTCGAAGGTGGAGGACACATGAACAGCGCTAGGCAATGACATTCATGGGGCTCCGAAAAAAGTGGAGAATGGAGAATTGGCGAACAGCTCTAGGAAATGACAGTCGCGGGGCTCCAGACTCGAAGGTATAGGACTCATGAACGGTGCTAGGCAATGACATTCATTGGGCTCCGAAAAAAGGGGAGAATGGAGAATAGGCGAACAACGCTAGGCAATGACATTCGTGGGGCTCCACACTCGAAGGTGGAGGACACATGAACAGCGCTAGGCAATGACATTCATGGGGCTCCGAAAAAAGTGGAGAATGGAGAATTGGCGAACAGCGCTAGGCAATGACATTTGCGGGGCTCCAGACTCGAAGGTGGAGGACACATGAACATCTCTAGGATATGACATTCATGGGGCTCTGAAAAAAACGGGAGAATGGAGAATTGCCGAGCAGCGCTAGGCAATGACATTTGCGGGGCTCCAGACTCGAAGGTGGAGGACACACGGATAGCGCTAGGCTATGACATTCACAGGGCTCCGAAAAAAGTGGAGAATGGAGAATTGGCGAACAGGGCTAGGCAATGACATTCGCGGGGCTCCAGACTCGAAGGTGGAGGACACATGAACATCTCTAGGATATGACATTCATGGGGCTCTGAAAAAAACGGGAGAATGGAGAATTGCCGAGCAGCGCTAGGCAATGACATTTGCGGGGCTCTAGACTCGAAGGTGGAGGACACACGGATAGCGCTAGGCTATGACATTCACAGGGCTCCGAAAAAAGTGGAGAATGGAGAATTGGCGAACAGGGCTAGGCAATGACATTCGCGGGGCTCCAGACTCGAAGGTGGAGGACACATGAATAGAACTAGGAAATGACATTCACGGGGCTCCGAAAAAAGTGGAGAATGGAGAATTGGCGAACAGCGCTAGGCAATGACATTTGCGGGGCACCAGACTCGAAGGTGGAGGACACATGAACGGCGCTAGGCAATGACATTCATGGGGCTCCGAAAAAAGGGGAGAATGGAGAATAGGCGAACAACGCTAGGCAATGACATTCGCGGGGCTCTAGACTCGAAGGTGGAGGACACATGAACAGCGCTAGGAAATAACATTCATGGGGCTCCGAAAAAAGGGGAGAATAGAGAATTGGCGAACAGCGCTAGGCAATGACATTCGCGGGGCTCCACACTCGAAGGTGGAGGACACATGAATAGCGCTAGGCAATGACATTCAAGGGCCTCCGAAAAAAGTGGAGAATGGAGAATTGGTGAACAGCGCTAAGCAATGACATTCGCGGGGCTCTAGACTCGAAGGTGGAGGACACATGAACAGCGCTAGGTAATAACATTCATGGGGCTCCGAAAAAAGTGGAGAATGGAGAATTGGCGAACAGGGCTAGGCAATGACATTCGCGGGGCTCCAGACTCGAAGGTGGAGGACACATGAACGGCGCATGGCAATGACATTCATGGGGCTCCGAAAAAAGTGGAGAATGGAGAGATTGCGAACAATGCTAGGCAATGACATTTGCGGGGCTCCAGACTCGAAGGTGGAGGACACATGAACAGCGCTAGGCAATGACATTCATGGGGCTCCGAAAAAAGTGGAGAATGGAGAATTGGCGAACAGCGCTAGGCAAAACATTCGCGGGGCTCCATGCTCGAAGGTGGAGGACACATGAACAGCCCCAGGCAATGACATTCATGGGGCTCCGAAAAAAAGTGGAGAATGGAGAATTGGCGAACAGCGCTAGGCAATGACATTCGCGGGGCTCCAGACTCGAAGGTGGAGGACACATGAACAGCGCTAGGCAATGACATTCATGGGGCTCCGAAAAAAGTGGAGAATGGAGAATTGGCGAACAGCTCTAGGAAATGACAGTCGCGGGGCTCCAGACTCGAAGGTATAGGACTCATGAACGGTGCTAGGCAATGACATTCATTGGGCTCCGAAAAAAGGGGAGAATGGAGAATAGGCGAACAACGCTAGGCAATGACATTCGCGGGGCTCCACACTCGAAGGTGGAGGACACATGAACAGCGCTAGGCAATGACATTCATGGGGCTCCGAAAAAAGTGGAGAATGGAGAATTGGCGAACAGCGCTAGGCAATGACATTTGCGGGGCTCCAGACTCGAAGGTGGAGGACACATGAATAGCCCTAGGCAATGACATTCATGGGGCTCCGAAAAAAAGTGGAGAATGGAGAATTGGCGAACAGCGCTACGCAATAACTTCACGGGGCTCCAGACTCGAAGGTGGAGGATGCATGAACATCGCTGGGCAATGACATTCATGGGGCTCCAAAAAAAGTGGAGAATGGAGAATTGGCGAACAGCGCTAGGCAATGACATTCGCGGAGCTCCAGACTCGAAGGTGGAGGACACATGAACAGCGCTAGGCAATGACATTCATGGGGCTCCGAAAAAAGTGGAGAATGGAGAGTTGGCGAACAGCGCTAGGCAATGACATTCGCGGGGCTCCAGACTCGAAGGTGGAGGACACATGAACAGCGCTAGGCAATGACATTCATGGGGCTCCGAAAAAAGTGGAGAATGGAGAATTGGCGAACAGCTCTCGGAAATGACAGTCGCGGGGCTCCAGACTTGAAGGTATAGGACTCATGAACGGTGCTAGGCAATGACATTCATGGGGCTCCGAAAAAAGGGGAGAATGGAGAATTGGCGAACAACGGTAGGCAATGACATTCGCGGGGCTCCACACTCGAAGGTGGAGGACACATGAACAGCGCTAGGCAATGACATTCATGGGGCTCCGAAAAAAGTGGAGAATGGAGAATTGGCGAACAGCGCTAGGCAATGACATTCGCGGGGCTCCAGACTCGAAGGTGGAGGACACATGAACAGCCCTAGGCAATGACATTCATGGGGCTCCGAAAAAAAGTGGAGAATGGAGAATTGGCGAACAGCGCTACGCAATAACTTCACGGGGCTCCAGACTCGAAGGTGGAGGATGCATGAACATCGCTGGGCAATGACATTCATGGGGCTCCGAAAAAAGTGGAGAATGGAGAATTGGCGAATAGCGCTAGGCAATGACGTTCGCGGGGCTCCAGACTCGAAGGTGGAGGACACATGAACAGTGCTAGGCAATGACATTCATGGGGCTCCGAAAAAAGTGGAGAATGGAGAATTGGCGAACAACGCTAGGAAATGATATTCGCGGGGCTCCAGACTCGAAGGTGGAGGACACATGAACAGCGCTAGGCAATGACATTCATGGGGCTCTGAAAAAAGTGGAGAATGGAGAATTGGCGAACAGCGCTAGGGAATGACATTCGTGGGGCTCCAGACTCGAAGGTGAAGGACACATGAACAGCGCTAGGCAATGACATTCATGGGGCTCCAAAAAAAAAGTTTGTTGGCAGGACCAAACGTTCTACCGGTTTTTTCCATCTAAAAGGCAAACATGCTTTTTTGCAAAGAAAAATAAATCATTCGAGAGAGCACCACATCTTAGAGAAACAATATACTTGTGTCAAGGGTAATCTTCCTTGTAACCGAGAATGAAGGGCAGGATGTCAACTTTTAGCTTTTAAATGAACATGCAGGGAAAACATCGGGCTAAGTTGAAAATAAATCACTCATAGTGTATAAAGCTCACACAGGCAAGTGTTTTATCCTATTCCCAAACAATAACTGCACCATGACTCTATTTTGCACACGACTTCCTATCGAATCAAAGATCAAACGTACGATCACGGACCAATAGGATTTTCTCGAGGGAAGTGTTTTTGGAGAGGAAGCTGGGTGTTTCGGTCTTTTCCTCTTTGTTCATGTGGGGTGGGATAGCGCCAGTCGAGAATGGCAATCTGAAAGGAAGAGACACCAAAAATGGGTTTTCCTTTGCCGGCAGTCACTTACCTTGCCGAAAATTTATCTGGTCTGAAGATCTTCCGTTCTCTCTCTTCCATTGATTGAGAATTGCTTCTTTTCCATTTTTACTTCCTTTTGACCTTTGATCGGGAATCCTTCTCTTTCTTTCTTTTTTATTGTTCTTTTCTTTATTTTCATCTTTTTCTTTTTCCTGCTTCCCATTTCTTCCTTTTCTTTCTTTTCACTTCTCCTTCTCCACCCCTTTCTTTGGGAAATCGGGTTTTAGCATTCTATTCGCTCTCCCTTGAGGAGATTCCGCTGTCCTTTGCTTCGGGGGAAAGGATGAGGATTCTTTTTTTTATAGGCCAAGGTTCAAAAAGGTCTAAGGTTGTGTCTCAATGGGGTCTTTTATCGTGGGAATCCCAATCTTGATATCTGAAACAAATTTGGGTGTCAAGGTGTCGATTTCGGGCTGAACTTCCATATTATTCCATAAGGCACGCGTGACAATGATGATTTGAAAACAACGTGCAAAATTAGTCATGGCTACAGCCAGGTGGGCACTCAAGCATCCCGTTTATGGCATTGTGATACTACGGTTGGGAATTTACACAGACAGACCCAACGTTTCCAAGTTATGTTCTTTCATCAGTTCAATGAATTCATCCATTCTTATCTCGGTTTATTCTGGAAAATAAACTCTTAGCATCAGTCCCTTGTTTCCAGAAGATACGTTTGCTCTTTACGAATGATTTATACTTCTTAACAATAACATGTCGACCTTTGCGGTCTTTCTTTCTTTTTCCTTTTTGTTTCATTTTTATATATTCACAAAATTATACACCTGTGGTCCTTTATGAAGAAATTTTCTTTTGTATATCTACACTCTTATACATGACAAACTTTTTCTGTATACGCATTGGAACTCTCTCTCTTTACATCACCCGGTCTATATACAAAACCCTATTTACGTTCAAAGATTTTTTTTGCTTTTCCCAACACACACCTATGGTTCATACTAAAGTTTCTTTATATACATTCGTTGCTCACACACACAAGAATTTCTTTTCACACATCGTTTACACACACAAAATCCTTTTATACACATTTTCTTTTTACATAAAAACCTTTTTCTTTTTCTTTATATACGTAGACATTTATTCACAACGCTTCTTTCTTTTTACCATGATTTGGTTCATTTTTTTTTTATTTTGGACGACGTTCCTAAAAAATGAAAAATTCTACGCGATTTCGGAACTTCAACAAACACTATTGACAACAACGAAGTAAATACAAACGTAACAGTTCAAATGACACGTATGCACAAAACAAAAGTCAACCAAAACGAAACAAATGTTAGTCCCTCAGTTAAACAAAAATAAAATGATACGTACAGATAAAATAGGAAACATAAAAGAGAATATGGATCTGGGGATCCCACGGTCATGTGGCTCCGCATGCCACCGGACTCTTGGGTCACGGTAACAAAAAGTGGGGTGGTCGACAAAAGCAGGGCTTTTGCTCCTACGTATCCTCAATTTGTGATGAGGACTCAGACCTACGTAGTTCTTGATAACTGTGAGACTAAAAATAGTCTCAGTGTTTTCTTTACCAAAATGCGAACATGCTTTAGTAAAGAGACAAAACTTCCAACTGATCAGAGCAACATATGCTTTTTGGATGAAAAACAATGTGTCTATCGGGGAAGGAGAGTATGCTGATGAAATTTCCTCATAACCATAAATGAGATTTTGGATGTTAGCACTTCGTTTCTAAACGACCATTTAGAGGAAACACTGGGTCCAACAAAGATAGGAGAAAATCACTCAAAGTGTATCAATCTCACACAGGTAAGTGTTTTATCCTAATTCCGAACCATAGATATGTCATGACTTGATTTTGCAAATCATTTCCTATCAAATCAAAGATTACATGCGTGATCATGGATCAATAGGACTTTTTTCGGGAATGGTTTTTAGGTGGGGAACTTGGCTTTGAGTGTTTTTGCCTTTTCCTTTTCTGTTTTTGTTTAGTGCGGGGCGAGAAAGTCGCTAGCGCACAGGATTTTGGTTGGCAATCAAAGGGAGAGGGCCCCTTTGGGTCGTTGTTTCCTTTCTTTCTTTTGTTTACTTGGTGACAATTCTGTATTGTTCAGGTATTGTCTGGTCCAAAGACCTTTCTACACATTTCTTCTGTTTTCTTCCGATCCTTGATCGAGAATTTTTCTTTCTTTTTTTTTTTTTTGCTTTCTCCCACTCTTTCATTGGGAATTTTCTTTCTGTTTTGTGTCTTCTCCCTTTCTTGGATTGGGAATTTTCTTTTCTTTTTGTGTCTTCTCCCTTTCTTGGATTGGGAATTTTCCTTCTCGTTGCGTTTTCTTCCGAGGGCAAGGATTGACATTCTCACCCTGGGTCAAGGTTTATGGTAAGCTGGGATTTTGGCTCAAGGCTTGTAGAACGGCTGGTCATGATATATGTCAGGGTTTGGCCAGCGGTTCGGGGATAAAGGGGATGTCCTACATTATTTCCATGATACACATGCAACAATGATGATTAGGAAATTTTATGCAAAACTGGTCATGCATGCACCTATGTGGACACTCAAGCATCAAGTTTTTTATGGTCATGTGACACTAGGGCTCAGGATTCATTTTCCCTATTTAAGTCAACCCAGTGTTTCCAAAATACATTCTTTTATCAATTTGTGCATTCATTCGAGTCCATTTTGGGCGTCCGGGAAAATTTTCACAGCATTCACCCTTCAGGTGTATACACATTCTTTCAAAAACTAGTTATGATCAGCAAAATTTTTTTCAAAGAAAAGTTGGAAGTCATCTCTTTTCAAAAGCATGTTGTTTTTTAGCTAGACAACCTTTATAATTTTTTTTTCTTCTTATTATTTTCTTGCTCGCTCTCTTTTTGCTCTCTTTTTTTCATGAGGTATTTTGCTACCTAAACATACGAATATTTTTGTGAGGTATTTTGCTATATACATGCATATCCAAGGTATCTTGCTACCTAAACATACATATATACATTTTGTGAAGTGTTTTTGCTACATACATGCATATTCAAGGTATCTTTCTACCTAAACATACATATATATATTTTGTGAAGTATTTTTTTGCTACATACATGCATATCCAAGGTATCTTTCTACCTAAACATACATACATATATATATATATATATATATATATATATATATATATATATTGTGAGGTATGACTACCTTCCGAGCTTGTGCTTGTTTTATTTAAATTCCTAGGATCATGAGCAACTAGGTGTGTCCTGCTATGACTTGAGAAACAAAAGTGATCAAATAACAAGCAGAGATTTAAAAGGTACTAGGTTGCCTCCTAGTAGCGCTTCTTTAACGTCTTGAGCTGGACGCCTGATGGCTTGTCGGTCACGAACCTAGTACTTTGCTTACTTTTGGCTTTGGACTTGGTCGCCTATTGGTCGGCCATGGGTCGTAAGCAACGCTCTAACCTTTTTGTGGATGAGCTGAGGTGAACTCTAGAGGTGATGGCGGTACGTTTGTTGCCCACTGCCGGCCATCCCCAGGCTGCTGTGGTGTTTCGCCCTGCGCCTGCCTGGGGACGCAGTACTTCTTGATGAAAGCTCGATTAGTAGGGGGCCTGATGACCTTGCTGGGGGCGACAGGCACTCCATAGAACTGACAGAGGCCCGTAATTAGAGCTTGGCAACTCCAAGAACCTGTTGGACTTCTTTGGGTCCACTGGGTATCTTGCGGGCGCGATCCCTGCAAACAATAGATGACATCAGAAATCAGTTGAGCGATGTGCATACTTACCTATGTCATGATGACGTGACCTTGCCGGGGGGAACGGGCACCCTGTAGGACTGACAGAGGCTCGTAACCAGAGCTGGAAACCCCAGAGCCCTATTGGACTTCTTCGGGTCCACTGGGCGTCTTGTGGGCGGGATCCCTACAAACAATAGATGACATCCGAAATCAATTGAGCCATGTGCATACTTACCTATGTCATGACGGCACAACCCAACTGATACATCTGCAGGGGGAGATTGGCATTGTGGTCACTGGGCAGAATGTTGCTAAATAGCAACGTCATCCATATCCATGTAAGAGTGGTCATGTTGGTTCGCATGATCCGCACTCATCTTTTTGCAGCGGCACAGGTGAAATCTTGCCTCGGTATGCATAGTATATGCGTGACAGCCTCCCTCTCTGGATGTGCTCGCACAATCGGTCGCCCTCTAATATCAGGGGGTGGCCTAGGAACCATTAAAAGGAAACTACTGTCCCCTTAACCGGAGCGCAAGTCTCGGTGAAGCATCTAAGGGCAAAGGACCTTATATTCTCTTAAGGTGTGGATATGGAGCACATTGAAAATGAGGACGCGTAACCCTCTAAAGGCGAGGGCGTGCAGCCCTCTGCAGGCGAGAATGTGCAGTCCTCTGATGGCGAGGACATATAGTCCTCTAAAGGTCAAGGGTCCACCTTTATGAGAAAGCAAGAGATCGACTCATCGAGAGGGCCGGTCATCCAAAAAGATTGGACACGAGATGTAGGAAATCTATGCAATTAACATGATTTTTAGGGATGTAGACGCATGCAACCTTTGTCGTGAAATCTGGTAATGCAGAGCTCATATGAAACAATGCAATGCAATGGAAAGTTGTACAATGTTCATGACATTCTTTCCCTATTTTGTGATTTTGATTTTGATTTAATTTTTTTGGAAAACACAGATTGACTGTCCTTTTGAAAAAGGTGATAATTCATGCAACCTTATCCTATCTTTTGCAAATCTCTCCGGGAACTCCCTTAGAGTGTATGTTCTGTTTGATTTAGTCACTTGTCCATTTTGGAGTGATGACAATGGAGCCGTTTGACGTTTAATCAATCTATTGAAATTCCAGGGCTTGTCTCCCTTTTTTTCTTGTTTAAAAACATCGACGGGTGAGAACTTTTGATCTGCCCCTATGTTCACTTGAGGCTCATGCATGATGCCCCTCATTGCCCCAATGTAAGGCTTTGGGGTACCAATTGTTATCTTTCGTCATGACCTTGTAGTTGGGAACCTATTGGGTGAAAACTTCTAATCTGCCCCTAGGTTCGCTTGAGGTTTTTGCCTTTCGTTGCCCCAGTGTAGGGCTTAGAGGTACCAATTGTTGTCTTGTTTTCACAACCTCGTAGTGAGGAAGAATGAAAGAAGCAGTTGATTCTTGCAAAAAGAATTTTCCAAGGACGAGAAATAGTTGAAGGATTTTTCAGTTGATGGATTTAAGTCAAATGACTCCTATGTAGAAGCAAGATGTTTTGATGTCTTGATGATGCTAAAGGATCAAGTGCTTCTAAGTTTTATTCAAGACAAGAATCCAAGAAAATCAAGATATATGATCAAGTTGATTTCTAGAATCTTTAGGAAGAAGTTTCCAAATTGAAAAAACAAAAGGTTTGACCAAAGAATTCTATCATTTCAAATTGAGATTTGCTCTCTGGTAATCGATTACCAACAGCTGAAAAATGTTTATAACAGTCACTAGAAATTTGAATTCAAAATTTATAACGTGTAATTGATTACACATGAACGGTAATTGATTACCAGCAGTTTATTGAACGTTTTAATTCAAATTTTTAAAACCTGTAATCGATTACACAAGTCTTGTAATTGATTACCAGAGGGGATTTTCAGAATATAATTTCCAAGAGTCACATCTGTTCAAATGGTTTATGAATGGCCATCAAAGGTCTATTTATATGTGACTTGGAAACACGAATTTAAAGAGAGCTTTTATTGCCCAAAAAGTTTTATCCTCTCAAAAGATTAAGAGTTTTTCTAAACTGAAATGTCTTTATCCTCTCAAAAGATTCCTTGGTCAACCACTTGCATATTCAATAAAGAATTTTGATTGATCTTTATTGTACAATCCATCTCTCTTAAGAGAGACCTCTTCTTCTCTTCTTCTTATTTCTGAAAAGGGATTAAGAGACCGTGGGTCTCTTGTTGTAGGGGATTCTTGAACACAAGGGAAGGGTTGTCCCTGTGTGCATTGTTAATCCGAAAAGAGAGAGTGAAAGTTTAATTGGGGAATAGTCTTTGTATCTTAATTTAACCCCCTTTTTTTTCTTAAGGTAACTGAGGCCATTTGTCCAACATCCTATTCTTGATAACTCACTTCTCTCTAAAAAGACAAACTTTCTGGAATGATAAAATGAGGTCACATGAACGTCTTGAAAACACAGTCAATCAAATGCTTTTCTTTTAACCCTTTTTTTATTTTTATTTTTATTTCTATTTTGAAACTTATTTTGAACTTTACTTGTTGTCTTACGGTAGCCCCACCAACGTGCAAGACGAGTAATCTCTGATTGAATGGTCTTGGAAGTCCAAACTCAGGAGCACAGGTCGCTTGAGCAAATAGACCAATGGCTTGCACCCAATTCCGGTGAAAGTTGAAAATCCTGATGAGTCATTAGAGACATCTAACAACAGCTTTCAAAATTGCTTCATGTGTGGCATCTCTTGTCAATGTCAGGATTTACACGCGATTCTCCTCAAATTTCAGCCAGCCCGCATCAATTAGACCTTGCACCTTACGCTTCAGGCCCCTACAATGCTCAATGGAATGCCCCAGGGCTTCTCCATGACAAGCACACGTTGTGTTCGAGTCATATTCTCGGAGAAATGGAGGTTGATGAACCTTGGTTGGGGTTATGGCTACCATTGAATTATCAAGTAGATATGGGAGCAATTCAGCATAAGACACCGGAATTGGGGTGAATTCTACAGGCTTTCTCGCTGCAAAATTCATTTCTTGGTTGGTGTTTTTGGATTGTGCTAAAGGTGATGTTCGTCATTGGAAGTGCGGTAGACAGACTTTGTGGTTGTTTTAGGGATGGCCTTTGTGGATAACTGGGCGGTGGGTAAGGAGAAGGTTGGTTATTGGCTGAGTAATGACATTGTTGGGTTGGTGGGAAACCCTCTTCATTTGCCCCAGTTTTTATCAAAGCAGGATGATCAAATTTGCCTCTTTTCAGACTCACTTCGATCCTTTTGCCGATGAAGACCATATCCGTAAAGCTGGAAGGTGTGTAACCCACCATTTTCATAGTAGAATACTGGTAATGTGTCTATCATTACGATTATCATCTCCCTTTCCATCATTGGCGGTGCCACTTGGGCTGCCAGATCCCTCCACCTTTGGGCGTATTCTTTGAAAGATCCGTGCCCCCTTTTTGCATATGTTCAGTAATTGCATCCTATCCAAAGCCATTATACTGACACTGCCTAATGAAGGCAACCATTAGGTCCTTCCAAGCATGGGCTCAAGAAGGTTCCAAGTTAGTGTACCAGGTAACAGCTACCCCCAGTAAGACTTCCTTGGAAGGAATGTATAAGCAATTTCTCATCTTTTGCGTATGCCCCCATCTTCCGACAATACATCTTTAGATGGTTCTCGGGGCAAGTAGTCCCCTTGTACTTGTCAAAGTCCAACACCTTGAACTTGGGAGGGGTGATGATATTGGGTACTAGGAACAACTCTTCTAGGTTAGCAAAGGCATAATCTTCACCTCCTTTAATGGCCCTGAGCCTTTTCTCTAGATGATCCAACTTTCCCATTTCTGCCATAGCCTGAGGGTTTTTACTTGTTGTGGAATGCAAGAGGTGTAGCTGGGGGTGATACTGAGGGCCCTCCAAAGGGTTTTGTAGGGGTATACCACTAATTGCCTGCCCTTCAGTGGCATATCCGAGGTAAGGCTCGAAGTCGGCTAGATTGTGGTGGGGCATTTCATGTGTCTCACCCATGGGTTGAGAGACATGTGCATGATCAGTTTGGGGTTGTCGGCTCTCAATGAATATGGGAGTGGAGTTATTGACATTCCCACTGGGAGTGTATGCTACATTGGGTGGTGTACAGTTGGGAGGAAAGCCATGTGGCGGGAAGGCGTGCTCGTTTTGAATTTGCACATCATGGGGGCCGCTCGTACTTTCCAAATCTTTGCCTACCATATCTGAGGTTGGATGATTCATTTGGTTGATGCCGGATAGGGACGTCGGGTTCACCTTAGCAACAATGCTGGTAGCGACAATTGCAATCGCATTGGCTTCCATTATCTTCTTCACGCTCATCATGGCCTCCATCATTGCGGCCATTTGCTCTTTCATGGCCTCCATGTCGGCCTCCATCTACTCTTGTACCTCCTCCGCTTTACCCATTACTCTAGCTCTAGCACGGGTTTGGTAAGGGCACCGTAAAGCATGTTTTTTTTCTTTTTTATAACAATGATTAAGTTCTCTTTTTTTTTCAAGGAAAGAATGTAATGAGCAATGCAACCAATGAAAAGTATGGATGTACGCGAATGATGCATAGTTGAAGTATTGCGAATTTTTACACAGGATATGGGGTTGAATCAATTTAGATTTTCAACATGGTCCATGACATCTCCGTCAAGGTGAAACTGGAAGTAACAGGGACATCGACAGCCCTAAATGTGTTTGGCAGTAGACGAAGCAGCGATGTAACACGATCCATCTTTTGCCCCAATTTTTGCAAGATGGTTACTTCCATACTTCAACTTGACTCGATGAACCTTTTCGTAAAAGCACGAGCTTGGTTCAACCTCATAACCCAGGGAATGGCAATTTTGATCGCCAATACTTCCACAACATTTTATAGAGATGAAAGACTCAGGAATACACATGCTATGTATGGCAAATGTAATTATAAATTTGAAATGCCTGAAGAAACATCTTTTCTTAGTTAACCATGCATTAGGTACCATGTTCAATCATTTTGTTTTTAAGTGAAATGGGTTTATGATCCCAACATGGTTGGCTCATGGTACCTAACACATGCAACTAAGAATGTAGTGTGAATTTTCACGCTTCCCTTTTTTTTGTTTTGCAGAGGAAAATGCAAGGATCATGCATGAGCGAACATGAAAACAAAAGGTATGCAGTTTGTAGAACAAAAGGTTTGTTGAACACATATGCATGATGATGCAATGAATCATGCAAAATTTGATGCTGGAATATGATAACGAACAAATGTAGGAACGATATGTTCATTATGATGCCATGAACAGATGCTTATGCGATGCATGATATGAATGCATTTACGGACACGAGAGCCCGGAAAATCATCTCTCCTTACTTGCGCATTTGGGGGCGTAGTGCCCCATGTGTACAGTTAAGAAGACGATATGGATCTTCCGACTTCCCACGACAAAAGATGAGACCCACATACAATGCATGTGGGACGGCATGATGCAGATGCGCAAAAGCGCAACAGGGGGATGCACAGAGTATGGAAATATCCATAAATAATTACAAGCAAAGGCGTATATGACATTTAGGACTGCATGCATGGCAGTGTTTAAAATGGCACGCAGCGTGTTTGCTCTGTGCCCCTATTTTAGGGACCTATAGGATAGTATCTAGGGGTCTCTAATAAGTATTCCCAATGATTCATAACTCACATAGCCGTTTTCTAGAGGTATCATCACTCAAGATAATAATATTGTGGCGGTATGGAATACCAGCGACAACATATTATAAAGAGAGAAAGCTCTAGACGAGGTTTCACTATTATCAAGCAAGTCGGAGACCTAGCATGATGATAGATTCACCTCCACTCCTTAAATTCCCATGAACCCGAGTATAGGGCCCCTTTTTCACTCAAACCCGTGGGTGCTTAGAATGCAGTGTAAAGAATGTGAAATAGACAATAGTTATTTACATTTTACACAGTTCGACAAATGCACACACAAAGTTTCATAATTCCACAATTCCTTAAAATAGGCCTAACTCTCAAAAAGTCCCCAGTAGAGTCGCCAACTGTCGCAACATGCCCTTTTGCGGGCGAGCGAGGCAAGGCTCACGGGTGCGCTTTCCAAAGGAGGAAAGATGCGCGGAGTCACCACCAACGTTTATTTGTGGGAAACGTCGGAAAAACCGAAGGAAACCAGTCAAAATGAAAATTCTAAGTTCGGGAGTTGTATTTACGTTTGAGGAAGGTATTAGCACCTCTCACGTTTGTCTCAAAGGAAAAAAGCCTATTTTTTAGAATTGTGGAAATTGTGTTACTTTAACTTTTATTTCTTTTTATTTTTTGAGGTCGACAAAAGCGGGGCTTTTGCTCCTACGTACCCTCCATCAAAGAGGAAATCAGACCTACGTAGTTCTTTCTTTAGAGGTGAATCAAGCGATTCTTTTACTTGAAAGGTGATCACTTAAAGGTGTTGGGCCTTTAAAAATGATCCATTTAACTTGGTAAGAAAAAGCTGAGATAAAACTTTCAAATCCTTTTTTAGTGATTTTTTGGTGGACGAGCTTGACTTGGCGAATTGATTTTATCCTTAGTTTCGCTTTAGTTATTTAGTCAGTTCAATTAAGAATGAGAAATCCCAAAGAGAAAACTTCCGATTGATTTTTCCGCTTCATTTTACTAAAAGATATTTTTTATTATTATATTATTATTTTACCTCTTTTTTTATTTCCAACGTGGTTACGGCACGACCGAACGGTCGGAATTCATTTTAACCAAAATTAACGGATGATACAATTCAAATGATCGGTGGAAATTTATTTTATTTTTAGATTAGGCGAGAAACGACTTAAATAAATGACTGAAGCACGTCAAAAGGGGGTATGGAAAGTAAATGAAAACGAGAATAAAAATACATGAAACAAAATGTGGACCACCACGGGTACATAGAATGAATTAAAAAGCTCGGTTTGAGAATGAAGAAAACGAAGAACGAACGATGAATGTTGAAGAACGGTCGAGAATCTTCGCGTAATTACTCACGGAAACGTTACGGAAGCGCCTCGGCTTGGATTTTCTTCACGGAAACAATTTTCCTCAGCAAATTTAAGAGAATACGAAGTGCCTTCTGGAGGAAGAATCTGGAAGGCCCAAGTGGGCCTGATTTCTATTTGTACCCTCCTTTTTACTAAATGCACCCCCTTTTACCTTTTTTGGTAATTCTTTTTCCGTAACGTTATGAAACTTTACGAATTTCGTAACGATACTTATTTTCCTTCCGCAAGGTTACGAATCCTTACGGATTATGTATTTACTCTTTTTTAGCTTTCGAAGAAGTTACGAAAACTCACGGATTGCGAAAAACACCTCCTTTCGATTTCCGTCACATTACGGAATTTTCACGGATCGCATAAGCCTGCTTCCTTTTGATTTTCGGCACGTCTCGGGACTTCACATATTGTGCAACAAAGGGTGCCAAGTATCTCGAAGTGGCCAATCAAAGGTTGTATATCATCAAATAATAATCCCCGGACGAAATTAGGGTATGACAACAATCAATCTGTGTTTTCCAAAAAAATTAAATCAAAATCAAAATCACAAAATAGGGAAAGAATGTCATGAACATTGTACAACTTTCCATTACATTGCATTGTTTCATATGAAGTCTGCATTTACCGCATTTCAAGACAAAGGTTGCATGCATCTGCATCCCTAAAAATCATGTTAACTCCATAGATTTACTACATCTAATATCCAATCGTGTGGATTTGGGATGACCGACCCTCTCGATGAGTCGATCTCTTGCTTTCTCATAAGGGTGAACCCTTGGGTACTAATACCTATCACCTTCAGAGGGCTTCACGCCTTCACCTTCAAAGGACTACACGTCCTCGCCATCAGAGGGCTTCACGCCTTCACCTTCAGAGGACTACACATCCTCGCCATCAGAGGGCTGCACGCCCTCACCTTTAGAGGACTACACGTCCTCGCCATCAGAGGGCTACATGCCCTCGCCTTCATAGGGCTACACGCTCTCACCATCTGAGGACTACATGTCCTCACCTTCAGAGGACTACAGGTCCTTGCCTTCAGAGGACAACACGTCCTCCCCTCGCCTTCGTAGGGCTACACGCCCTCACCTTTAGAGGACTACACGTCCTCGCCTTTAGAGGACTACACGTCCTCACCTTCAGAGGACTACACGTCCTCACCTTCAGAGGGCTACACGCCCTCGCCTTCAGAGGACTGCACGTCCTCACCTTTAGAGGACAAAACATCCTTATCTTCAGAGGACTACACGTCCTCATCTTCAGAGGACTACACGTCTGATGTGCCATCATTTTCTTCTATTTTCTAAACCCTTTTTGCACCATTTTAATTATTGATTAGTCTTAATTGTCAATTAATTAGGCAGTTTTATTATTTGGGCCCATTCAGCTAATTTGATGTTTTTAATCTAATTTCAGGAATTAATGAAGCATTGGGCTTGAATCTAGAATTGGGCTTGGACTTGAAGAGGGCAGACTAATTTATTCTATAAAATTAGATCTTATCTTATCTAGATATTATTTAGATTTGATCTCATCTAGATATTATTTCATCTAGATCTTATCTTATCTTATCTTATCTAGATTTGATTTGATTTTACTTATGGGCTTGGATTTAAAACATATTTGTAAGCTTTGGGGCTGAAAAAAACTATATAACAGCACCAAGGTTCTAGTTTAAGGGGCTCCCTCACTCCCTCTCTCCCTCGCGGGAGACTCTCTCTCTCTCTCCTCTCTCTCTTCTATTTTTCGTTTTTAGTTTTAGTCTCTCTTCTCTTTCTCTTTTATTTTCGTTTTTTCAATTCCAGTTCAGACTTTTAGTTTTATCAATAAAATTTCATTCTCTATTTGATTAATGGAAGGCTAAGTCCGCAGCGTTGTTTTCCCTTGAGGATCAAGCACAATTCTCTTTGAGGTTCTATTATTACTGTTAAATTCTGTTTAGTTTTTCCTCTTCACTAATTACTTTGAATTTGTTGCTTTTAATTCATGCATGCTTAGTGCTTGATTAATTGTCTCTGCGCTTAATTTACGTTCATGCTTAATGATCATTTATGAGTAATTGGTGTATGTGATGCTTAATCACATAATGAATGCCTTATGTTGAATTTCGCTTAGTAATTTAATTTAGGGTTGGATTAAGTGGTTAAACTGATAAAGGATAAACTCTTGTAACCTAGGATAAGAGACTTGCTTGTGAATCAAGGGGAAGCAACGTGTTTTAAATCTGATATTTTCTAATTCACATATATTCGCTGTTTAATTTACAAAAGCAAACAACCCCCCCCCCCCCCATCGTTACTGTTACTGTTACTGCAAGTATATTATGAACATTTGGCTTGTCACTGCTCGTTGGGAAACGACCTAGGATCACTTCCTAGTTACTACATTTTAATGTTTATTTGATTCGGGTACGGCCTCGATCAACGTCCTCACCTTCAGAGGGCTACACGTCCTCATCTTCAGAGGACTACACGTCCTCGCCTTCAGAGGGATACACGTCCTTACCTTCAGAGGACTACACGTCCTCGCCTTCAGAGGACTACACGTCCTTGCCTTCAGAGGACTACACGTCCTCGCCTTCAGAGGGCTGCACGCCCTCGTCTTCAAAGGGCGACACGTCCTGAACTTTAGAGGGCTGCACACCCTCGCCTTTAGAGGGCTACGCGTCCTCACTTTCAGTGGGCTCCATATCCACACCTTAAGGGAATTTAAGGTCCTCTGCCCTTAAATGCTTAACCGAGAGTTGAACTCCCGGTTAAGGGGCCAGTAATTTCCTTTTAATAGTTCTTGGGCCACCCCCTGATCCTGGAGGAGGGCCAACTATGCAAGTACAACCAGAGGAGGAGGCTATCGTGCAGCTACTGTGCATACCAGGGCAATATTTCACCCGTGCCACTGAAAGAGACGAGTGCGGATCATGCGCACCAACATGACCACTCTTACACAGATATGGATGACGTTGCTACTTAGCAACATTCCGTCCAACGACCACAATGTCTATCTCCCCCTGCGGAAGTATTAGTTGGTCTGTGTCGTCCCTACATAGGTAAGTATGCACATCGCTCAACTGATTTCTGATGTCATCTATTGTTTGCAAGGATCGCATATGCAAGACACCCAGTGGACCCGAAGAAGTCCAACAGGGTCTTGGAGTTGCCAGCTCTGATTACGGGCCTCTGTCAGTTCTACGAAGTGCCTGTCGCCCCCAGCAAGGTCATCAGGCCCCTACTAATCGAGCTTTCATCAAGAAGTACTGTGCCCTCAGGCAGGTGCAGGGCGAAACACCACAGTAGTCTGGGGATGGCCGGCAGTGGGCAATAGACGCACCGCCACCACCTCTATAGTTCACCTCAGCTCATCCACAAAAAGGTTAGAGCGTTGCCTACGACACATGGCCGACCAATAGGCGACCAAGTCCAAAGCCAAAGGTAAGCAACGTACTAGGTCCGTGACTGACAAGTCATCACGCGTCCAGCTCAAGACGTTAAAGAAGCACTACTAGGAGGCAACCTAGTACCTTTTAAATCTCTGCTTGTTATTTGATCACTTTTTGTTTATCAAGTCATAGTAGGACACACCTAGTTGCTCATGATCCTAGGAATTTAAATAAAACAAGCACAAGCTCGGAAGGTTGTCATACCTCACAAAATATATGTATGTGTGTTTAGGTAGCAAGATACCTTGGATATGCATGCATATAGCAAATATACCTCACAAAATATACATATGTATGTTTAGGTAGCAAGATACCTTGGATATGCATGTATATAGCAAAAATATCTCACAAAACATATATATGTATGTTTAGGTAGCAAGATACCTTGGATATGCATGTATATAGCAAAAATATCTCACAAAACATATATATGTATGTTTAGGTAGCAAGATACTTGGACACGCATGTATATAGAAAAATACCTCACAAAAATATACATATATTTAGGTAGCAAAATACCTCATGGAAAAAGAAAAAGAGAGAAAAAAGAATTCCATCTTTTCTTTGAAAAGAGATAAGTTGTCTAGCTAAAAAAACCAACATGCTTTTGAAAAGAGATAACTTCCAGCTTTTCTTTGAAAAACAATTCCCTAATCATAACCAGTTTTTGAAAGGAAATGTCTGTAATACACCTGAAGGGTGAATGCTGTGAAAATTTTCCCGAACGCCCAAAATGGACTCGGATGAATGCACAGATTGATAAAAGAACATATTTTGGAAACACTTGGTTGACTAAAGTAGAGAGAATGAATTATGAGCTCTAGCATCACATGACCAAAAACTTTTCGACACTTGAGTGTCCACATAGGTGCATGCATGACTAGTTTTGCATAAAATTTCCAAATCATCATTGTTGCATTTGTGTCATGGAAATAATTTGGGACATCCCCTTTTATCCTTGAACCAAACCAAACCCTGACATATATCATGTCCAGCCATGCTACAAGCCTTGAGCCAAAATCCCAACTTACCTTAAACCTTGACCCAGGGTGAGAATGTCAATCCTTGCCCTCAGAAGAAAAAAAAAAGTTTCCAATCAAAAGAGTGGGAGAAAACAAAAAGAGGAAATTCCCAATCAAAGATTGAGAGAAAGCAAAAAGGAAAGGAAAGAAAATTCCCGATTAGGGATCGAAAGAAAACAGAAGAAATATGCAGAAAGGTCTTTAGACCAGACAACATTTGAAAAAATACAGAGTTATCACCATGTAAACCAAAAAAAGAAAGGAAACCACGATCTAAAGTGGTCCTCTCCCTTTGATTGCCAACCAAAATCCTGTGTGTCGGTGACTTGTTCGCCTCACACTAAACAAAAACAGAAAAGGGAAAGGCTAGAACATTCAAAACCGAATTTCCCACCAAAAAACACCATTCCCAAGAAAAAGTCCTACTGATCCATGATCACACATGTAATCTTTGATTTGATAGGAAATGATTTGCAAAATCAAGTCATGGCATATCTATGGTTCGAAATTAGGACGAAACACTTACATGTGTGAGATCGATACACTTTGAGTGATTTTCTTCTATTTTTGTTGAACCCAGTGTTTCCTCTAAATGGTCATTTAGAAACAAAATGCTAACATCCAAAATCTCATTTATGGTTACGAGAAAATTTCATCAGCATACTCTCTTTCCCTAGTAGACACATTGTTTTTCATCCAAAAAAGCATATGTTGCTCTGATCAGTTGGAAGTTTTGTCTCTTTACTAAAGCATGTTCGCATTTTAGTGAAGAAAACACCGAGACTATTTTAGTCTCACAAGTTAACCAAAACTACGTAGGTCAAAGTTCCTCATTGAGGATACATAGGAGCAAGAGCCTCGCTTTTGTCGGCTGCCCCACAATCTCTGTCATACTGACCCTGCGGTCATGTGACGTGCGGAGACAAATTATGGTCATTCTGCACACCTTTTCGCCATTCAGACACAGTCGTGTCCGATGGCACCCAAAGACTAACGTCGTCTTCTGCGCCTTTTGTCATCCAGAGGCGACGGGCCCGATGACATGCGATGACAAATTATGGTCATTCCACACACATTTTTGCCATTCAGACATAGTTGTGTCCGATGGCACGCAGAGACTATCGTCGTCTTCTGCACCTTTTGTCATCCAGAGGCGGCGGGCCCGATGACATGCGGAGACAAATTATGGTCATTCCGCACACCTTTTCGCCATTCAGACACAGTTGCATCCGATGGCACGCAGAGACTAATGTCGTCTTCTGCGCCTTTTGTCATCCAGAGGCGGCGGGCCCGATGACATGCGGAGACAAATTATTGTCATTCCACACACCTTTTCGCCATTCAGATACAGTCGTGTCTGATGGCACGCAGAGACTAACATCGTCTTCTGCGCCTTTTTTCATCCAGAGGCGGTGGGCCCGATGACATACGGAGACAAATTATGGTCATTCCGCACACCTTTTCGCCATTCAGATACAGTCGTGTCCGATGGCACGCAGAGACTAACGTCGTCTTCTGCGCCTTTTGTCATCCAGAGGCGGCAGGCCCGATGACATGTGGAGACAAATTATGGTCATTCCGCACACCTTTTCACCATTCAGACACAGTCGTGTCCGATGGCACGCAGAGACTAATGTCGTCTTCTACACCTTTTGTCATCCAGAGGCGGCGGGCCCGATGACATGCGGGAACCATTTGGTCTCGCACTTTTCACCTTTTGTCATTTAGAGGCGGTGGGCCTGATAACATGTGGGAACCATTTGGTCCCGCACTTTTCACCTTTTGTCATCCAGAGGCGGCGGGCCCGATGACATGCGGGAACCATTTGGTCTCGCACTTTTCACCTTTTGTCATTTAGAGGCGGTGGGCCTGATAACATGTGGGAACCATTTGGTCCCGCACTTTTCACCTTTTGTCATCCAGAGGCGGCGGGCCCGATGACATGCGAGAATCATTTGGTCCCGCACTTTTTCACCTTTTGTCATCTAGAGGCGGCGGGCCCAATGACATGCGGGAACCATTTGGTCCCGCACTTTTTCACCTTTTGTCATCCGGAGGCAGTGGGCCCGATGACATGTGGGAACCATTTGGTCCCGCACTTTTTCACCTTTTGTCATCCAGAGGCGGCGGGCCCGATGACATGCGGGGAATCATTTGATCCCACACCTTTTTTCACTATCCAGAAACAATCAAGTCCGATAGCGCGCGGAGACAAATTATGGTCATCCGCGCCTTTCGTCAACCGAGAGTAATGAATTCGAAAGTATCAGGATAATGTGTCGGTACTGATCACTTTCAAAATTTTTGCAGGTTCCACTGGTAGGGAGATTGACCGGCCAAATGGTGTTTCGCTCGAACGAAATTAGTGTCTTACCTTTACTTCCCTTTTATCTCCAATAAAAGACAAGTAAAGACGGGCAACTGTCATACCCTAATTTCATCCGGGGACCATCCGTTGTTGGGATGCGACCCTCGTTTGACCACTTCGAGGTAGTTGGCACCCATCGTTAGGCAATTCGTGAAGTTCCGTGACATGCCAGAAGTCAAAAGAAAGCATTGTTGCACAACCCGTGAAGTTCCGTGACATGCCGGAAGTCAAGAGGAAGTGCTAGTGCGCAATCCGTAAAGTTCCGTAACATCCCGGAAGCTAAAAAAGGGGATGATTACGTGATCCATAAGGTTTCGTAACATTACAGAAAGAAAACAAGTATCGTTACATAATTCATAAGTTTCCGTAAAGTTACGAAAAAAGAATCAGCAAAAAAGGCAAGAGGTGTATTTAGTGAACACGGGGGTGCAAATAGCAACCAGGTCCACTTCGGCCTTCCAGGAAGTTCTCCAGAAGGCGGTGCCTTCTGGAGGAAGCAACCTAGCTCGCCTGGGCGAGCTGGGTGGCAAGCTTCTCCCTCTTTTCCCTATAAATAGGGGAAGGAGGGAAGAACAAAAATGATCAACCCTCCTGGTATCTGAGATTCACTTAAAATTAGTGAGAAAAATTGTTTCCGTGATGAAAATCCAAGCCGAGGCGCTTCCATAACGCTTCTGTGACGTTTCCGAGGGTGATTTCACGAAGATTCTCAACCATTCTTTGTTCGTTCTTCGTCGTTCTTCAGTCTTCAATCGGTAAGTTCTCGAAATCGAACTTTTCAATTCATTCTATGTACCTATAGTGGTCCTCATTTGTTTCGCGTGCTTTTATTTTCATTTCATTTACTTTCCGTACCCCCTTTTGACGTGCTTTAGTCATTTATTTAAGTCATTTTCTCGCCTAATCAAAAATAAAATAAATTCCCACCGATCATTCGTATTGTAACATCTTTTAATTATTGTTAAAATGAAATCCAACCATTTGGTCATGTCGTAACCACGTTTAAAAACAAAAAAGAGGCAAAATAATAATATAATAATCAAAAAATATCTTTTAGTAAAATAATCAAATAAATCAATCGGACGTTTTTCTTTGGGATTTTTCTTTCTTAATCGAATTGACTAATAACCAAAGTGAAACTAAGACTAAAGTCAATTCATAAATCAAACTTTTGTCATCACCTAAAAAAGTCATTTTTAAGGTTCAACGCCTTAAAATGGTCTTTTCCGCCTTTATTGGTTAAACGTAGATTTCTAAAAAGCCTAAAATCAACACGTAATTTTATTATCTCTTGCAAAAAATAACAAGAGATCATTAATGGTCCAATGCCTTAATGTTTTCTCTCCTTTCAAAAGAATCGAAAGATTGTTTAATGGTCCAACGCCTTAAATGACTTTTCATTCAATAGAAACATATTTTTGCAAAAGAGGATAAAAACAATTTAACCAACGTTTGGTTCTCAAAGAACTACGTAGGTCTAATTTCCTTATCACAATCGAGGAATACGTAGGAGCAAGGGAAACACCCTCGTCGACTGTAAAAAGATAAAAAATATATAAAAGGCATAAAAAGGCATAGGAACGTGAAAAAGGGGAAGATAACATAAATTGAAGTCATATTTGCACATTTGATTAAAGGTTGCCGTCTCTTGTGATGGACGTGTGGGGTGCTAATACCTTCCCCGTGCGTAAATACAACTCCCGAACCTTTCACTCAAAGTTCGTAGACCACGTCCTTTCCAGTTTTTCCGACGTTTTCCTCAAATAAACGTTGGTGGCGACTCTGTGCGTATTCCTTTCTTGGAAGACGCACCCGTGAGTCTCGCGTCACCCTCCCGCCGAAGGGTAGGTTGCGACACTCGCCTTTAGAGGGCTAGACGCCCTCACCTTCAGAAGGCTACATGCCCACACCTTCATAGGGCTACACGCCCTTACCTTCAGAGGAGTACACGTCCTCGCCTTTAGAGTACTACACGTCCTCGCCTTTAGAGGGCCAACTGTGCGAGCACAACCAGAGGAGGAGGCTATCGCGTAGCTACTCTACATACCGGGGCAAGATTTCACCCAGTGAATCATGCTCACCATCATGACCACTCTTACACTGATATGGATGACATTGCTACTTAGCAACATTCTGCCCAACGACCACAATGTCGATCTCCCCCTGTGGAAGTATCAGTTGGTCTATGCCGTCACGACATAGGTAAGTATGCATGTGGCTCAATTGATTTATGATGTCATCTACTATTTGTAGGGTTTGTGCCCCCTACGAGGAGTCCTTTGGGCTCAGAGAAGTCCAACAAGGCCCTAGGGTTCTTGGCTCTGATCACCAGGCCCCCATTAACCAGGCTTTCATCGAGAAGTACTGCGCCCCCAGGCAGGCGTAGGGCGAGGCACCACAGCAGCCTGGGGACGACCAGCAGGGGGCAACAGACTCACCGCCACCATCTTCAAGGTCCACCTCAGCTCATCTACAAAGGTTGGAGTGTTGCCTACGACACGTGGCCGACCAGTAGGCGACCAACCACCCAGGCAGGTACAAGCTGGTACTGGGCCCATGATCGACAATCGTCATCACGCGTTCGGCTCAAGACGTTAAAGCAGCACTACTAGGAGGCAACCTAGAATTGGCTGCGAAGAAGCTCCCCACAAAAAGGTCCAGGAAGGGCACCATTGAACAAGGTTCCAATGCGGCCCCGCAAGCCGACACAGGCTTCGACAAACACTGATTCCAGAGCGTGGAACATCAGTAGCATTTCGAGGCCATCGAGGGATGGTCATTCCTTAGACAGAGATAGAGGCAGCTAAGGGATGATGAATTTCCGGATTTCCTTGGAGGAGGCAGAGCCATACGATTGGAATCACCAAACTTGTGATTTATCCTTCATTATTGCTTTCAATTATTTTTTTATTTCCCTTGTGATTTGAAATTATCTGCTTCCAATTATTATGCCCATTGTGATTAAACTGAACATGCAGTTATTTGTCGCATTGCGAGTAATTTATCGCTTTGGGCATATGGTCGTACTTACTTTACGATGATTTGTTCGAAACGCAAAAAATGTGTAGGTCTTGTGCACTTTCATTAACACATCTTTTTCGAAAAGATGTGATCTCAGGCATCAATCGTGTCCAGGTTACAAGCTGTTTTTAATCTTTTGGAAAAAAAAAAGAGAAAGAGAAAAAACAAAAACAAACAAGAACAAAAAATATATCTTTCGGCTGAAAAGCCAGTACGCTTTTGAAAAGAAATAACTTCCCGCTTTTCTTTTAAAAAAGATTCACTGATCATAACACCAGTTTTTGGTGAAAAAAATGTGTATGCACCTGAAGGGTGAATACTGTGAAAATTTTCCCGAACGCCCAAAATGGACTCAGATGGATGCATGAATTGATAAAAGAACATGTTTTGGAAACACTGGGTTGACCTAAATAGGGAAAATGAATCTTAAGGCCTAGTGTCACATGACCATAAAAACTTGATACTTGAGTGTCCACATGGGTGCATGCATGACCAGTTTTGCATAAAATTTCCAAATCATCATTGTTGCATGTGTGTCATGGAAATAGTGTGAGACATTCCTTTATCCCTGAACCGCTGGCCAAACCAACTCCATGACATATATCATGTCCAACCGTTCTACAAGCCTTGAGCCAAAATCCCAACTCACCATAAACCTTGACCCAAGGTGAGAATGTCCGTGTAATTGTTGAGTTCTATGGTGGCGAGCTTAATGGAGTCAGTTATAGCGATCCCGCTACTGTGAAAAAATATGCTAGACGTGCTCAATTAGGTGAAATTTTTGAATTAGATTGTGCTACTTTGAAATCAGATGGTGTTTTTCGTAGCAGTCTGAGGGGTTGGTTTACTTTAGGACATGCTTCTTTTGCTCTGCTATTCTTTTTCGGGCACATTTGGCATGGTGCTAGAACTTTATTCAGAGATGTTTTTGCTGGTATTGACCCAAATTTAGACGCTCAAGTAGAATTTGGAGCATTCCAAAAACTTGGAGATCCAACTACAAAAAAACAGGTAGTCTAACATTATTTTGTTCTTTTTCGACTTTTTTTATGATTTTAAATTTCACATAGAGAACTAGATAAATCTTTAATTCAATCATTGTAGTTACTCTTTTTATTTTATTTGTTGGGAAATGATCCCCAATAAACAGGTATGAAAGCTATAATCCTCGCCCTCAGAAGAAAACAAAAAGAAGAAGAAAAAGAAAGTTCCCGAGCAAAGATCAGAAGAAAACAAAAGAAAAATAAAGTTCTCGATCAAAGATTGGAAGAAAACAAACATAGCACAGTTTTGTTTTTCAAAAGAGTTTTTCTCAAAATTTTCTAAGTTACCAGAGTTTTTACTCTCTGTAATCGACTACTAGTTTCCTGTAATTGATTACCAGTGGAAAAGTTTGATTTCAAAAGCTTTTAACTGAATTTGCAACGTTCCAATTGTTTTTTAAATGGTGTAATCGATTACAATATATTGGTAATCGATTACCAGTGTATCTGAACGTTGAAATTCAAATTCAATTGTGAAGAGTCACATCTTTTCATAAAATTCTTTGTGTAATTGATTACATGGTTTTGGTAATCGATTACCAGTGACAAGTTTTGAATAAAAATCAAGAGATGTAACTCTTCCAATGGTTTTCAGGTTTTTCTCAAGGTTATAACTCTTCCAATGGTTTTTCTTGACTAGACATGAAGAGTCTATAAAAGCAAGACCTTGACTTGCATTTCAATAACTTTATATATATACTTTTACAACCTTTGAATCTCTTTGAACATCTTTTTGAACTTCTTCTTCCTTTGCCAAAAGCTTTCTGAGTTTTCTGGTTTCCAAACCTTGTTCTTTCCTAGAAAATGAAAGTGTGATATATCTTTTCATTCTCTTCTTCCTTTGCCAAAAAGAATTTGACAAGGACTAACCGCCTAAATTATTTTTGTGTCTCTGTTCTCCCTTTTCCAAAAGAACGAAGGACTAACCGCCTGAATTCTTTTGTGTCTCCCTTCTCCCTTTTCAAAGAATTCAAAATGACACAGTCTGAGAATTCTTTTGATTCTTCCCTTTCCCTTAAACAAAACATTTCAAAGGACTAACCGCCGGAGATATCTTTTGTTTCCCCTTCACAAAGTTTCAAAGGACTAATCGCCTGAGAACTTTATCTTAACACATTGGAGGGTACATCCTTTGTGGTACAAGTAGAGGGTGCATCTACTTGGGTTTTTGTAACTGAGAACAAGAGAGGGTACATCTCTTGTGGATCAGTTCAAGTGGAAGGTACATCCACTTGGTTGTTAAAAGAGAACAAGGGAGGGTACATCCCTTGTGGATCTTTGCTTGTAAAGGATTTTACAAGGTTGAAAGAAATCTCAAGGACCGCAGGTCGCTTGGAGACTAGATGTAGGTACGGGTTGTTGCAGAACCAGTATAAAATTCTTGTGTTTGTCTTCTTCTTCCCACCACTCTTTAATTTCCGCTGTGCACTTTAATTATCGCTTTTACTTTTGGTTAAGTTTCTATTTCTATTCTTTACTTTTTTAACATTATAGTAAAAGCCTAATTGAATTTAGTAACATTAATAAGGAAAGATTTTTAATAAGTAAAGGTTCATTAATAATTAATTCAACCCCTCCCCTTCTTAATTATTTCGAGGCCACTTGATCCAACAGAGACCAATGTGGTCATTTGCACCCTTCCCGGAGATGTCAGCGTCTTCCGGCTGAGACCGCAAAAAAGTCTCATTTCTGCTATCGTGACCCAAGGATCCGGTAGCACGCAGACACACCTTATGGTTATCCACACCTTTTTTCAACCAGAGGCAAGCGAGCCTATTGACACATAGAGGCCAATTTGGTCATTTGCACCCTTCCTGGAGAGTTCAGCATCTTCCGGCCGAGACCGCAAAAAAGTCTCAATTCTGCTATTATGACCCAAGGGTTCAGTAGCACGCAGACACACCTTATGGTTATCCACACCTTTTGTCAACCAGAGGCAAGCGAGCCCGTTGACACGTAGAGACCAATGTGGTCATCTGCACCCTTCCTGAAGAGGTCAGCGTCTTCCGGCCGAGACCGCAAAAAAGTCTCAATTATGCTATCGTGACCTAAGGGTCCGGTAGCACGCAAACACACCTTATGGTTATCCGCACGTTCTGTCAACCAGAGGCAAGCGAGCCCGTTGACACGTAGAGACCAACGTGGTCATCTGCACCCTTCCAGGAGATGTCAGCGTCTTCCGGCCGAGGCCGTAAATTCTTCCCATTAGAAGTATTGATAGCTTTCACTTGAATTTCATCCAATTGCTCTAACCTTGATTCCCTGACACCTAACCCACATAAATAGAAACTCATAGTTAGTGACAATAGCAACATTTGTTGCATCCTTCATAAAAAGGAATTTTGACACTAAAACCGTCATGACTTGATTCTGCTAGAAATCATAATGGAATTTGTGTGAGACATTTTGTCAAACACCTCATAAGCAAAAAAAATTTCAACATTTCATCAATGGTGTTCAACAATATCCATATGCTTAGATGGTGTACGAGAGCTTGCAATTTTTTTTGTCTATCAATTAATGGTCATTGTTGCTTTTGTAACCTAAGACTTGCTAGAAATCATAATGGAATTTGGGTGAGGCATTTTGTTAAACACCTCATAAGCAAAAAAAAATTCAACAATTTTAAGTAGAATTTGTTTTTATGATATAAGAAGCAAAAGTAAGACTAAAAAACATCAGCTAAGAATTGGAACGTATATCAAATAAAAAGTCCATATGTAATGAGAAGAAAGAAGCAACAAAAGAAAAATATTTCAAACTTGATATATCACATTGAAATACCTGTTAGTGAGGCGCAGCGGCGGCGGTGCAACAATGCTATTTGGTGGTGGTCGAATTTTGGTCATGGTGGATGAAGGGTGGAGAAGATGGTTCTGGTCGGAGATGATGCGGCACAACGATGCTAGTGTGGTAGTTTTGTTTGTGTGAGATGAGTGGAGAATATTTTTAAAATTCAAAATGAGGGCAAAATTGTGCATATCTATTCAACAATACCCAGATGGTGCATGGGGGAGAGGATTTTGAAACTCAAAAAAAAAAAAGAATGGATTGACAAAAATGGCCTCCAATTGGACAAGTGTTAATTTTTTAGATTGTTCAATTTTGTAAAATGAACATCCTAATGTTTGCTTATAATAAAAGTAGATTTGCGACTTTAAAATCATAAATAATTTTATTCAAAATAATATTTTTATTTTTAGTTTTATTTATTGATTTTATATTTTATTTAATTTTTTTTATATTTTTCTATAAATAAAACAATATAAAAATATTAATTTAAATAAAATCATTTACGACTTTAAAATGGTAAACAATTTAAGACTTTAAAGTCATCAATAATTTTATTTAAATTAATATTTTTATTATTAATTTAATTAAATATTTTATATATTTTATATATTATTTTTATTTAATATTTTCTATATTCTTATATAAATAAAATAATATAAAAAATATTAAATAAAAATATGTAGTGTCAGAAAAACCAGAAAAGGTGTGGTCTATGAAAAAATGTGAAAGGTTCGGGAGTTGTTTTTACGCACGAGGAAAGTATTAGCACTTCACGCGTCCGTCACAAGGGACGACAGCCTTTAGTCAAATGTGCAAATATGACTTCAATTTGTTTTATTTTCCGTTTTTTATGTCTTTTTACGCCTTTTGTATTTTTTATCTTTTTGTGGTCGACAAGGGTATTTCCTTCGCTCCTACGTATCCTCAATTGCGATGAGGAAATCAGACCTACATAGTTCTTTAAGAACTAAACGTTGGTTAAGTTGTTTTTATCCTTTTTTTGCCAGATATATTTTAACCGAACAAAAGTCGTTTTAAGGCGTTGGACCATTAAACGATCTTTTGATTTTGAAAGGAGAGAAACATTAAGGCGTTGGACCATTAATGATCTCTTGGGGTTTTTGACAAAAGCGGTAAAGTTACATATTGATTTTATGCTTTTTGAACGGTCCATGTTTAACTGATAGAAGCAAAAATGATCGCTTAAGGCGTTGGACTTTAAAAATGGTTTTTAGTGATTTTTGTGGACGAAGCTTGATTTGTGAGTTGATTTTAGCCTTAGTTTCACTTTGGTTATTAGTCAATTCATTCAAGGAAACTTCCAAAGAAAAACTTCGGATTGATTTTTTTTGAATATTTTATTCAAAGATATTTTGATTATTTTATTATTATTTTTCCTTTTTTTGGTTTTAACCGAGATTACTGCGTGAACGATCGGTTGGATTTTATTTTAACAGTGATTAAACAAGATTACAATACAAATGATCGGTTGAAATTCATTTTATTATTTATTAGGTGAGAAAACGACTTAAATAAATGGTTAAAGCATGTTTAAAGGGGGTACGAAAAACAAACGAAATAAAAATAAAAGTACGCGAAACAAGTGGGAACCACTAAGGGTGCATAGAATGAATTGAAAGATTTGATTTCGAGAACTTACCGGTTGAAGATCGAAGAACGACGAAGAACGAACGAAGAACGATGAAGAATCTTCACAAAATCGCTCACGGAAACGTCTTGGAAGCGTTACGGAAGCACGTCAACTTGGATTTTTTCCACGTAAAAAAATTTCCTCACTAATTTCGAGAGAATCCCAAATACCAGAAGGGCTGAACATTTTTGCTCTGCCCTCTTTTCCCTATTTATAGGAGAAAAGAGGGAGGTGGTTGCCGCCCAGCTTGCCCAGGCAAGCTCAACTAGCCCAGGCGAGCTGGGTTGCTTCCACCAGAAGGCACCGCATTCTGTTGGAACCCCATGGAAGGCCCAAGTGGGCTTGGTTGCTATTTGCACCCCCCTTTTTACTAAATACACCCCCTTTTTGTGTTTTTTTTGCTGATTCCTTTCTGAAACGTTATGGAATTTTACGGATTACATAATGACACCCATTTTCTTTCCGGAATGTTGCGAAACTTTACGGGTTATGCAACAATGCTCTTTTTGACTTCTGAAATGTTGCGGAACTTTACGGATTGCGCAACAATTCTTCTTTTCGACTTCTGGAATGTCGCGAAACTTTACGGATTACCTAACGATGGGTGTTAAGTACCTTGAGGCGGTCAAGCGAAGGTTGCATGCCACCAAACAATGGTCCCCAGACGAAATTAGGGTATGACAGTTGCCCTTCTTTACTTATCTTTTATTGGAGATAAAAGCGATGTAAAGATAAGACACTAATTTCGTTTGAGCGGAACATCATTCGACCGATCAATATCCTGACCAGCGGAACCTGTCATTCAGAAAGAAAGAAAAGGCATCGAAAGCATCAACAAAACTTCAGTGTCTTGAAAGCGATAAAGTGGGACAACCACGACATTTCCCCATGCCATTGAACTTGATCGCCCCCCGCCCAGCAGAGAAGAATCTTGTGCATTGTCGGGCTTGCATGTCTCCGGACGACTAGAGTAAACCTGCAAAATTTTTGAAAATAATCAGAATCGAATGACCAACATCATCCTAATACCGTCGAATCCGTTCGCCTCGGTTGACGAAAGGTGTGGATAACCATAAGGTATCTCCGCCTGCCACCTAACTCGCTGTCCCTGAATGACAAAAGGTACAAAAGACGATGTTAGTCTCTGCGCGTCAACGGGCTCGTTTGCCCCTGGTTGACGAAAGGTGCGGATAACCATACGGTACCCCCGCATGTCACCTGACTTCATGGGTCAGGATGACAGAAACCGTTTGTACGGATAAAAGCTTGGGTATCTCTGCACGTCACCTGACTTCACGAGTTAGGATGACAGAAACCGTTTGTATAGATAACTGCTTTGGTATCTCCGTACGTCACCTGACTTCACGGGTCAGGATGACAGAAACCGTTTGTACGGATAACCGCTTAGGTATCTCCGTGCATCACCTGACTTCATGGGTCAAGATGATAGAAGGCGCGGACAACGATGTAAGTCTCCGCATGTCAACAGGTTCGTTGGCCCCCGATTGACAAAGGGTGCAAAAGATGGCGTTAGTCTCTGCATGCTACCGGACTCTAAGTCTAACGGATAGCGAAAGAGTGTTTATACAGATAACCACTTGGGTATCTCCGTCTGCCACCTAACTTCACGGGTTAGGATCAACATAAATCGTTTGTGCGAATAATCACTTGGGTATCTTCGCACGTCACCTGACTTCACGGGTCAGGATGACAGAAACCATTTGTACAGATAACCGCTTGGGTATCTCCGTATGTCACCTGACTTCACGGGTCAGGATGACAGAAGGCGCGGAAGACAACGTAAGTCTCCGCGTGTCAACGGGTTCGTTGGCCCCCGATTGACAAAGGGTGCAGAAGATGACGTTAGTCACTGCATGCTACCGGACTCTGAGTCTGACGGATAGCGAAAGAGTGTTTATACGGATAACCACTTGGGTATCTCCTCCTGCCACCTAACTTCATGGGTTAGGATCAATAGAAATCGTTTGTGCAGATAATCACTTGGGTATCTCCACATGTCATCGGACTCACAGGTCACAATAACAAAAGGTGGGGTGGTCGACAAAAGCGAGGCTTTTGCTCCTACATATCCTCTATTCATGATGAGGAACTCAGACCTACGTAGTTCTTTCTTTTGTGATGTGCGAGACTAAAACAGTCTCTACCGGGAGATGCTGACATATCCGGAAAGGGTGCAAATGACCACATCGGCCTCTGCTTGTCAATCGAACTTGGGGTCTCCGAATGACGAGGTGCGGATAACCAGAAGGTGTTTCCGCATGCTACCAGACTCTTGGGTCTTGATAACAAAAGGTGGGGTGGTCGACAAAAGCAAGGCTTTTGCTCCTACGTATCCTTAATTCATGATGAGGAACTTAGACCTACGTAGTTCTTTCTTTTGTGAGACTAAAATAGTCTCAGTGTTCTTTCACTAAAATGCGAACATGCTTTAGTAAAGAAACAAAACCTCCAACTAATCAAAGCAACATATGATTTTTGATGAAAAACAATGTGTCTATTTGGGGAAGGAGAGTATGCTGATGAAATTTTCTCATAACCATAAATGAGATTTTGGATGTTAGCGTTTCGTTTCTAAAAAACCATTTAGAGGAAACACTGGGCCCAACATAATAGAAGAAAATCACTCGAAGTGTATCAATCTCACACAGGTAAGTGTTTTATCCTAATTTCGAACCATAGATATGTCATGACTTAATTTTGCAAATAATTTCCTATCAAATCAAAGATTACGTGCCTGATCATGGATCAATAGGACTTTTTCGGGAATGGTGTTTTGGTGAGGAATTTGGCTCTGATGTTTGGGTCTTTTCCTTTTCTGTTTTTGTTTAGTGCGAGGCGAGAAAGTCGAAAGCGCACAGGATTTTGGTTGGCAACCAAAGGGAGAGGACCACCTCGGGTCATGGTTTCCTTTCCTTCCTTATTTGGTGGTGACAACTCTATATTGTTCAGATGTTGTCTGGTCCAAAGACCTTTCTGCATATTTTTTTTGTTTTCTTCCGATCTTTGATCGGGAATTTTCTTTCTTTTTTTCTTTTTGCTTTCTTCCAATCTTTGATCGAGAATTTTCTTTTCTTTCCTTTTTGCTTTCAAAGGTAAGGATGGGCTTTTTCACCCTGGGTCAAGGTTTATGGTGAGTTGGGATTTTGGCTCAAGGCTTGTAGAACGACTGGACATGATATATGTCAGGGTGTCAGTTTGGTCAGCGGTTCAGGGATAAAGGAGATGTCTCACATTATTTCCATGATACATACGCAACAATGATGATTAGGAAATTTTATGCAAAAATGGTCATGCATGCACCCATGTGGACTCTCAAGCATCAAGTTTTTGTGGTCATGTGACACTAGGGTTTAGGATTCATTTTTTCCTATTTAAGTCAACTCAGTGCTCCCAAAACATGTTCTTTTATCAATTCACGCATTCATTCGATTCCATTTGGAGCGTTCGGGAAAATTTTCACAGCATTCACCCTTCATGTGTATACACATTTTCCAACAAAAAAACCCTTCGTTTTGATCGGTGAATTTTGTTCAAAGAAAAGCTGGAAGTTATTTTCTTTTCAAAAGCATGTTGGATTTTTAGCTAACTAATTTTATTTTTATTTATTCTTCATCTATTAAGTCATTATTATTTTATTTTTTTTCTCTTTCTTAAAAGGTTGTGCGGATGAGGGCACACACGACCTACCTTCGTCAAATCACAAAGCAAACGAAAAAGAATGCAATGGTAAGTCGCAACAAAAATAGTGACAAAATAACTGAGAGCCGTAATGCCAGATCATAGCGGAAACAAAAACAATAACTAAAATCAGTAATGTTAGATGAAAAAAAAAACAATAACTGAAAGCAGTAATGTTAATAACAAAAAGTGCGGCGACCTTGGTCCGCTCCCTCCTAAGAAACCGAGCAAGTCAATCATATCCTCATCCATCTGGGATTCATCCGCCTCACCGGGGGATCCTGTAGGCTCCTCCCCTGCCTGGGCATCGGGCCAGTCTCCAGGCCATGTGACCTCAGCCCTAAACTACTCCAGGGTAGGGCATACAAAAGGGGCTGAACCCTACCCCTGCTGACTGAGGCTGAACCGGTAGAGACTCTCATGTATTTGCACCTGTCCACGGTGGTTGGCCGCCTGCTGGCGAACCAAATGCTATAGATGACGCTCCACGCCTAGTGGCCCAGCCAAATTGGCCTGCCGAGGTGGCGGTGGTGCACCCGCGTCCTGATGTGCGTCACCCTGCGCCTGCCTATGCATGCAGTACTTCTCGATGAAGGCTTGGATGATCGGTGGTCAGATTACCTTGCTGGGAGTGACAGGAACTCCGTAGGACTGGCAGAGGCCTTGATGGAAGCTTGATTGTGGAGCTTCTATGGAGGCTGGATCTTTGAGCTTCAATGAGGTCCTTCAATGGTGATTTTACACCATGGAGATGCAGCGGAAGGCAAAGGAGAAGAGGAGAGGGGAGGCACCATCCACTAGGGAATAAGCCAAGGAAGAAGGAGCTTCACCGCCAAGAATTGCCTTGGATAATAAGCTTGAAGAGGATGCTTTAATAGAGGAAAAGAAAGAGAGAAGGGGGGAGCACGAAATTGAAGGAATAAAAGAGGGAGAGAAGTGGAACTTTGAAGTGTGTCTCATAAGACTTTCATTCATCAAAGTTACAACAAGTGTTACACATGCTTCTATTTATAGACTAGGTAGCTTCCTTGAGAAGCTTTCTTGAGAAAACTTCTTTGAGAAGCTTCTTTGAGAAAACTTCCTTGAGAAGCTAGAGCTTAGCTACACACACCCCTCTCATAACTAAGCTCACCTCCTTGAGAAGCTTCCTTAAAAAGATTCCTAAAGAAGCTAGAGCTTAGCTACACACACCTCTATAATAGCTAAGCTCACCTCCATGAGATGAGAAGCTAGAGCTTTGCTACACACCCCCTATAATAGCTAAGCTCACCCCCATGACAAAATACATGAAAATACAAAAAATGCCCTACTACAAAGACTACTCAAAATGCCTCGAAATACAAGGCTAAAACCCTATACTACTAGAATGGCAAAAAATACAAGGCCCAAACGAAGGAAAAACCTATTCTAATATTTACAAAGATAAGCAGGCTCATACTTAGCCCATGGGCTCGAAATCTACCCTAAGGCTCATGAGAATCCTAGGGCCTTCCCTTGGATCTCTAGCCCAATCTACTTGGAGTCTTCTATCGAATGCCCTTGCGGGGTAGGATTACATCAGGCTCGTGATCAGAGCCGAAAACCCCAGGGCCCTGTTGGACTTCTTTGGGTCTAGAGGGTGCCTAGTAGGCGCCATTCCTGCAAACAAATAAATGGCATCAGCAATCACCTAGGCCACGTTAACGCTCATCCGTGTCAGGATGACATACACCAACTGGCACTTAGGCAGAGGGAGGTCGGAGTTGTGGTCACTAGGCAAGACATTGTTGAGTAGCAGTGTCATCCATATATGGGTCAAAGTAGTCATGTTGGTGCGCATGATCTGCACCCGCCTCCCTGCAGCAGTCCGGGCAAAATCCTGTCCCGGTATGCACAATGGCTGGGCGATGGCTTCCTCATCGAAACCGTCTGCTTGTCTCCTCCTCTGGCTGAATTCACACAGCTGGTCTTCCTCCAAAATTAGCGGGTCGCCCAAGAACTGGCTGATGGCATCTGCGTCAAAGGGGACCCAGTGACCCCTCACCCATGAGCGCATGTCCCGAACCCCCTCCTCAGTGGGCCAGGCATTGGCATAAAATTCTATGACTATCTCCGGGTCAAATTTAGCCATAGGGGTCACTAGCCGTGCCCAATGCCTGCGAGCTACCTCTCCCTGAATGTTAGGGTACTCGTCTTCCCTGAGCTGGACACGCCTCTCCCTGTGGAATGACCATCCCTTGATGGCCTCGAAGCACTGCTGGTGCTCGGCACTGCGGAAACGGTGACTATCAAACTCTGAGGCGGCACTAGAGCCTTCTCCAGTGGCATCCCTTCTAGACCTCTTCGTGGAGAGTTTCTTCAGAGCCATTTCCTGCGGAAAAAACAACATTCAGGAAGTTAGTGCAAGAAAACCAATTAAAACAAAAGCCAAATCAAGCAAAAACGGCGTACACTTCTTTCCAACAAAACGTGAATTTTAAAAGAAAAACTTACACATTAACGTGAGGGTTTTCCTAGGACATACATACATTTACACACATTTTTCCTTTGGTGAACAACATTTTATGAGATGCACCTACTTTCGTTTGCAAAGAATCTTATGCTACATGCAAAAATATCCAACATACACATTTTGCAAGGCACCTTGCCTACTTATCTAAACATACACACATATTTTGCCAAGCATTTTTGCCACCTATCTACTTCTTTTGAACGGCATTTTTGCTATATGTTCACATTTTATTCACATATATATGGTCATACACCTGAGAGGCAGCTTCATGCTATGTACGTTCACACATATTTACATTCATTTGAAAAAAACAATTTCATGTTTACACATTCATTGGAAAGGCAATTTTTGTATTACTAATTCATATTTTTGAAAGGCAATTTCATGTCATATATTCCTATTTTGAGAAGCATTTTCGTGCCATATTCAACATACATGCACACTTGCAAAGCACTTGGCCACCTACTCTATATACCCATGTACATGGTGAACAACATTTTCACACCATCTAGGTACAAAGAAATCATCATGGTATAGCCCAAAACAAGTGTTGGCCTAAAAAGGGAATCCTCACTAACATGCTCTCATTTTCATGCTTTCTTGCACTCAAAACCAAAGGCTTGGGTTCCTAGGCCTAAGTCACATTTCGGCTTTTACCCTAAACTCTGCAAGCTGTCCACGCATCCAAAAATGGCAACCATGCATGCCCAAACCAATTCTATAAGCAAACTTCATAAATTTATGCACCAATGCCATTGAGGCATTTCACTGAACACTCAGTGGGTGCACTTTCGGGTATAAATAAGAAAGGAATGGGGGCAATGTGGTTTGCCCAATCATTTCAGAACACAACTTAGGCCTAAGGCCATCCCCTACAACCCCCCAATTCAATGAATCAAAGCATGTATTTGCCCCAAATTTTCTCACCAAATTGGTCAAATCATGTACAATTTAGAGCATAAAAAGGCATCAATGGGAAACTAGAGACCAAAGGATAATGTACTTACTTGTATGGAGTGATCAAGGACACTAAAAATGGAAGCAAAAGCATAAAAAACGGTGGCCTAGGGTCGAAAAAACCGCAAATCCCGTGGGTGCTGCGTTTTTGAATGAGGGAGGGGAGTTTTGGGTGGAGAGAAACTCACCTTCCCCTCGTTTTTATGTTTTCTGGTGCAGGGGTGCTCGCCCAGGCGAGCTAACCCTATGCACATTTTTTTTTTTGCAAAGAAAGTACGTGTTCTCTATGGGTTGGTGTTCGCTTACTCGAAAACCCTAGGGTAATTTAGGCACCCAATCATCACCTTAAAGAAACAACAATAATAATAGGTAGGAATTTAAAGGATACTAGGCTGCCTCCTAGTAGCGCTTCTCAATCGTCTGGAGCTGGACGCGGGACAGCGATCTATTGATCACGGGCCTAGCCCCTATGGATTGAGCGAAAAAGGCTCGAGTCATTTAAAGACTGCGCATCTTTTAAGGCACAAAGCGAGGATCAGAACAACAAAACCCCAATCCTATGCTCCTTAAAAGACTGTGATGAGAAAAATACAGACGACAGGAATCCCTGGGGGAAACCACAGAAAATAAACATGCAGCGACTTCCTTAATTGCCCCAGGCCTTAAGCGTAGTATCGCTTGACAACGTCGGAGTTCACGGGTGAACGTAGTTCCTCGTCATCCATGTTGGTGAGCACAAGGGCCCTTCCGGAGAAAGCCCTTTTTACGACGAAAGGCCCTTCGTAGTTCAGGGCCCACTTTCCCCTATTGTCATTCAGGGTTTGGGAGACTTTCTTCAGTACCAGGTCCCTTTCGCTGAACCTGCGCGAGCGTACCTTTTGTTAAAAGCGTTCTTCACTCGTTTCTGATATAAACGTCTGTGGCTCATGGCGGCCAAATGCTTGCCTTCTATGAGATTAAGTTGATTGAAACGTGATTGGGCCCACTCCGACTCCTTTAATCCGGACTCCGCCAAGATTCTTAATGACGGGACTTCCACCTCAAATGGTAGCACAACCTCCATTCCGTATACCAATGAGAACGGCGTTGCCCCGGTTGATGTGTGCACTGAGGTTCGGTAACCATGTAGCGCGAATGGGAGCGTCTCGTGCCAATCCTTGTATGACATGGTCATCTTCTGGATAATCTTCTTGATATTCTTGTTGGCTGCCTCCACTGCTCCGTTCATCTTGGACCTATAGGGTGTGGAATTATGGTGTTGGATCTTAAACTCCTCACACATTTCCCCCATCATCTTATTATTCAAGTTGGTGCTGTTGTCCGTGATAATCTTCCTCGGCAAACCATATCGGTAGATAATCTCCCTCTTGATGAACCGGACCACCAAAATCCTCGTGACGCTAGCGTACGAAGCAGCTTTGACCCACTTGGCGAAGTAATCGATCGCCACTAGGATGAAACGATGTTCGTTCGCAGCTTTGGGCTCTATGGCCCCGATCACATCTATTCCCCACATGGAAAATGGCCATGGTGTGGCCAAAACATTCAGAGGCAAGGGTGGAGCATTGACATTGTTCGCAAATGTCTGGCATTTGTGACACTTCCTCACATGGAGACAACAATCGCTCTCCATGGTGAGCCAATAGTAGCCCGCCCTTAAGATCTTCCTGGCCATGGCGTGCCCGTTAGTGTGCGTACCAAAAGAGCCCTCATGGACCTCCCCCAGCATGCTCTCAGCTTCTTTAGCGTTCACGCATCGGAGCAAAACCATGTCATGGTTTCTCTTGTATAGTATGCTTCTGCTCAAGAAGAAACCGGCTGTCAATCTCCTTAACGTCCTCTTGTCTTTGTCAGAAGCTTCTGGTGGGTACTCTTTGCTTTCAACGTATCGCTTGATATTGAAATACCAAGGCTTACCGTCCCGCTCCTCTTCCACCAAACAGCAATGTGCAGATCTGCCGCGACACCTGAACTCAATGTACGGTAGGTCTCCATGCGGTGTCAGCTGGAACATGGACGCTAAAGTGGCAAGCGCATCCGCCATTTGATTTTCCTCTCGGGGAACGTGATGGAAGGAGATCTCATCAAAGAACTCAGCCAATTCCTTGATATAGGCCTGGTAGGGTATCATTTTGTGATCCCTAGTCTCCTATTCTCCTCTCAGCTGGTGAATCACCAGCACCGAGTCTCCGTACACATTGAGTAGCTTGACGTTGAAGTCAATTGCTGCCTGGACACCCAGAGCGCATGCTTCGTATTCAGCCATGTTATTGGTGCAGTCGAACCCTAGCCTAGCCGTGAAACGTATACATTGATTGTCTGAAGAGACCAATGTTGCCCCAACGCCATGGCCTAGAACGTTTGACACCCCATCAAACCACACGATCCACTTGTCCCTGTCCTTATCTAGATTCTCTTCAAATGAGGCCATGATGTCTTCATCCAGGAACTCGGGATGCATGGGTTGATAATCATTGAGAGGCTGCTGAGCCAAATAGTCCGCTAAGGCGCTTCCCTTTATCGCCTTTTGGGTGACATAGACTATATCGAACTCTGAGTGCAAAACCTGCCACCGAGCGATCCGCCCCGTGAGAGCAGGCTTCTCAAAGATGTACTTGACCGGGTCCATCTTGGATATTAGCTAGGTGGTATGGCTCAGCATGTTCTGTCTTAAACGGTGGGACGCCTAGACTAAAGCACAACATGTCCATTCCAATAGGGAGTAGTTCATCTCACAGGCCGTGAACTTCTTACTCAAGTAGTAGATGACTCGCTCTCTTTTCCCAGACTCGTCATGTTGCCCTAGCATGCACCCCATTGACTCGTCCAAAATCATCATGTACAATATGAGAGGTCTCCCGGGCACCGGCGGCATAAGCACGGGAGGGTTCATGAGGCACTGTTTGATCTTTCCAAATGCCTCTTGACAGTCCTCGTTCCAGCGGATGGATTGGTTCTTGCGTAAGAGCTTGAACACCGGCTCACAGATAGTGGTGAGCTGTGATATGAATCTGGCAATGTAGTTCAAACGCCCTAGGAAACCTCGGACCTGCTTCTCGGTACATGGTTCTGGTATCTCAAGGATGGCTTTTACCTTTTCGGGGTCCACCTCTATTCCTTTCTGACTTACGATGAAACCCAGTAATTTTCCTGACTTGACCCTGAAGGTGCACTTAGCGAGGTTCAACCTCAATCGATACTTCCTAAGCCTTTCGAAAAACTTCCGTAGATTGACAAGGTGTTCCTCCTCAGTTTTAGACTTGGCGATCATGTCATCTACATAGACTTCGATTTCTCGGTGCATCATGTCGTGGAACAAAGCCACCATAGCCCGTTGATAGGTTGCCCCAGCGTTCTTGAGCCCAAAGGACATCACTTTATAGTAGAACGTCCCCCACAGGGTGACGAAAGTGGTCTTTTCCATATCCTCTGGTGCCATCTTTATTTGATTGTAGCCGGAGAAACCGTCCATGAAGGAAAACAAAGCGAAATTGGCCGTATTATCCTCGAGGACATCGATGTGCGGCAGAGGGAAATTGTCTTTGGGACTGGCTCGATTTAGGTCCCAATAATCCACACACATCCATACCTTCCCATCCTTCTTAGGGACTAGTACAATGTTGGCAACCCATTCCGGGTACCGAGCAACAGCCAGAAAGCCAGTGTCAAATTGTTTCTTTACTTCTTCTTTTATTTTCAGGGACATCTCAGGCTTCATCATCCTCAGTTTTTGTTTCACCAGAGAACACTCAGGATTTAGAGGTAATCTGTGTTGTACGATGTCAAAACTCAGACCGAGCATATCTTGGTATGACTAGGCAAAGATGTCTTGGTAGTCTTTCAGAAGGGCCATTAATTCTTCATGGACGGGTGCGATCATACCCGTGCCTATTTTTACTTCCTTTTTCCCACTGCCGGTTCCTAAGTCTACGAGTTCTGTCTCTTCTTGATGGGGCCTCATCTCTCGGTCCTCCTGAGCGATTATCCTCTCCAGCTCTGGGGGAAGCCCTACATCCTCGTCCTCTTCATTCTCCGTCCGACTTGCTTCTTGCTCGAAATCGACGATCGGGTCCCCAATATTAGTACCTTTGCGGGACTCATCATCAGATCTGTATCATTTTAAGCGTAACAAGGAAATAAACATGCAAATGAATGAGAATGGGTAGAGGCGCAGGAACAGATGAAGAAAGATCTTTATATTATAACTATAAGAACAAAAGACATAATGCCTTAACAAAAGGAAACTCTAAAGCCTAGGCCCAACCGTAGAGTTTTAAAGCTACAAAAGGTTACATTATGCTTGTCGCATAAACGTCTGGGTGTTCCTCCACCCGCCAATTTCCTAGTTGGAAACCAAGAGGGCATGGCCGTACCAAATCCGATCTCCTCGAGGAGTCATCATCGCATATCGTGGCGACTTGACCTTCGCGTCTTAAACCCGCACTTACGAGGGATGACAATGTCCGACACCAAGCAAAGGTCGGTCATGTCTGCGAACGGATAATCACCAAATCCTTCTACAGCCCTCAATATCTCTTCGATGAGATCGACTTTCCCCTTTCCTTCTGCTGTTGGGGGTGGCCCTCCCATAGACAAAAACATTGGCTGCGTTGGGTGGCTTCGAGGCTCTCCCGTGATGTTGGGTTAAGGTAGTGCATTGGGCGTCGACCCCTCGCCGGGAAACGGGGAGTAGGAGTCGACGTCTCCCTGAGCATGCTCTCGAGGATTCTCGTGGACCCCATCAATATGCCAAAGAGGCTCCCCTTCGAGGATGAGGGGAGGAACGTGACCCGCGTCGTCACGTATGACTAGTGGTGTGTAATTAGGTGGTAAACCGTAGGGGTAAGCTCCTCGATTATACCCCGGATGGGGTTTGTTGATGTGCCCTGGTGTACTTCTCTCTCGTCCCACCATGCTTGGAATAGGGTGGTGCACAACAATGGGGAGAGTTGGGTCTGCTTCGGCAGCCAAACTAATAGTGGCGGCAATGACCGCGTTACTTTCCATTAGCCATTTCATTCCTAGCATGGCATCCATCATGGAAGCCATTTGTTCTTTCAAAGTCAACATGTCGGCTTTCATCTGTTCCTATACTTCCTCTAGGTCACCCATCATCCTAGATTTGGATCTGGTGTGATAGGGATGCCTTGGGGCGCGCTTAGTTATGGCGTCTTTCCTAAAAAAGACCAAATGTGAGGAGTACGTAATGAGAAATGAATGTATGCTAGAGATCGAATGTGGGAGTAATCTGATTCGCACTATTTTTTTGGAGTAAAATCATGGGATAAACTCATTTTATTTAGAAAGTTATAACTAGTCAAGATCTGAATGACAATATAAACTCCCTAACGGCTCCTAATTATATGGCCCATCAAGTCTATCATGTGCTGACAATAGCAGAGGAGTCCGTGGATCTCCTCGGGGGCAGAGTAGGCGTCTGCCATAGCTTTGGCCTTTGCCAGGAATTAGGGGAGTTCTTGACTCTCGTTCAAAGTAAGAGCAAATCGGTTCATCCACATCGTTGCTTCTTGATGTAACGAGTCAATCACCCTTCCTCTAGCCTCCTTTTCCGCGTACACTCGGGCGTATTCGTCCGCGACTTTGTGCTTGTGGGCCGTGGCTAGATTTAATTCTTCTTGGTACTTTCTGATGATGGCTAACATGTTTGTTTTGGTCTCGCATAACCACTGAGACAAACTCCTCTTGGACCTTAGGCAAACCCTCAATTCATCCTTCGGAATCAAACCGTCTACTCGCGATTGGTCCCTTTCCTCTCTTCGGAGCTTAAGCTCGCTGTTACTGCCCCACATAGCCCCTCAGAATTTGTTCCGGCCATGTTCTTCCCTATGGGACCTCTTGGTCTCTTGCTCCAAGGCCTTGGTGGGGGCTATATTGACGTCTCTCAGTTCGGCATTCTCCTTTCGAATCTTAACAGCTGCTGACTTGAACTTTTCTTTGACTGTTTGGGCTTTCTCAAGTAATGTCTTGAGGGCCTGTACCTCTTCGTCTTCTTCTGGAGTTTCAATCTCCACCCCTTTAGTGTTCCTCAAACTCAGGAGCCAATCCAGATCTTGTGCGTAGGCTTTCAACCACCTATGGTAACTGTCGATGGGCCCGTTGCTACTTCCCCTAAGTTCCTTGTACTTCCTTTGCGATATTTCCCATGCCTTGTGGACCCTCTGAAGCACCCCCGCGTTGGTGCTATTGAAACCTCGTGTAATAAAAGGTGTGAGGCCTTCCTCTGATGGTGCCCCTCTCATAGGGTAACCAAGTCGTCTTATGGCGAGGACGGGATTGTAATTGATGCAACCCCTCGTCCCCATCAAAAGATGTAACTCTTCCAATAGTTTTCAAGTTTTTCTAAAAGTTATAACTTTTCCAAATGGTTTTTAAGTTTTTCTAAAGGTTATAACTCTTCTAAAGGTCTCTTGACTAGACTTGAAGAGTCTATAAAAGCAAGGCTTTAATTTGCATTTCAAGAATCTTTTCCAATTCATTCTTTACACAACAAACTTTTCCACATTGATTTCCGAGTCTCTTTGAACTTCTTCTTCTTCTTCCTTTGTCAAAAGCTTTCTAAAGTTTTCTGGTTTTCCAAACCTTGAAAACAAAACTTGGGCTATTCATCCTTTTCATTCTTTTCTCCCTTTGCCAAAAAGAATTCACCAAGGACTAACCAGTCCTTGGTGAATTCTTTTTGTGTCTCTCTTCTCCCTTTTCCAAAAGAACAAAGGACTAACCACCTGAATTCTTTTGTGTCTCCCTTCTCCCTTGTCAAAGAATTCAAAACGACACAGTTTGAGAATTCTTTTGATTCTTCCCATTCCCATATACAAAAGATTTCAAAGGACTAACCACCTGAGAATTCTTTTGTATCCCCATTCACAAAGATTCAAAGGTTTAACCGCCTAAGAACTTTGTCTTAACACATTGGAGGGTACATCCTTTGTGGTACAAGTAGAGGGTACATCTACTTGGGTTTGACTGAGAACAAGAGAGGGTACATCTCTTGTGGATCAGTTCTAGTGGAGGGTACATCCACTAGGTTGTTCAAAGAGAACAAGGGAGGGTACATCCCTTGTGGATCTTTGCTTGTAAAAGGATTTTTACAAGGTTGAAAGAAATCTCAAGGACCGCAGGTCGCTTGGGGACTGGATGTAGGCGTGGGTTGTTGCCGAACTAGTATAAAAACTCTTTTGTGTTTGTCTCCTTTTTCCCTACTCTTTTAATTTCCGTTGTGCACTTTAATTCCCGCTTTTACTTTTGGTTAAGTTTCTTTTCTATTCTTCATTTACTTAACAACATAGTAAAAGCCTTAGAAGAGTAAATTTTTAATTAGTAAAGGTTTATGAATAATTAATTCAACCCTCCCCTCCCCCTTCTTAATTATTCTAAGGCCACTTGATCCAACAAGTGGTATCAAAGCAGGTATCTTGTAGAAAGTTTAACCACTTCAAGATTCATGGCCTCTTCAAATCCTTTGTTTCCTAAAGGAAATTCCATACATAGACCACCCATTTTCAATGGTGAGGGTTACCATTATTGGAAAACCCGTATGCAGATTTTTATTGAAGCCATAGATCTAAATATTTAGGAAGCAATAGAAATAGGACCATACATACCCACTGTAGTAGATGCAAGCACAAGCACTACAACACAAAAACCTAGAGATAAGTGGACAGAAGAAGAATCCAGTTTGATCTCAAAGCCAAAAACATTATTACTTCAGCCTTAGGAATAGATGAGTATTTAAGAGTGTCAAATTGTACAAATGCCAAGGAGATGTGGGATACTCTCCAACTAACACATGAAGGAACCACTGATGTAAAAAGATCTAGAGTCAATACCCTTACCCATGAATATGAATTATTTAGGATGAACCCTAATGAAAATATTCATAGCATGCAGAAAAGATTTACACATATAGTAAACCACCTTGCCTCTTTAGGAAAAATCTTTCCTAATGAAGATTTAATTAACAAAGTTTTAAGATGTTTAAGTAGGGAATGGCAGCCCAAGGTAACTGCTATTTCTGAAAGTAAAGATCTCTCTTCCATGTCTCTTGCTACTTTATTTGGAAAATTGCAGGAACATGAGATGGAACTCCAACGTCTTAATCAAAATGAAGAAAATGACAAAAAGAAGAGAAGTATAGTCCTTAAAGCCTCATCATCAATGCAAGAAGAAAATGAAGAAGAAGATTCAGATGATGAAAATGACTTTTCATTCTTTGTGAAGAAATTTCAGAAATTTATCAAGAAAAGAAGAATTGGCAGGCATCAAAACTTCAACAATGGAAGAAAATCACAAGAAGATTCTCAAATCCTTAGATGTTAAAAATGCAACAAAATTGGTCACATCAAAGCCAATTGTCCTTCAAATGAAGAATGGCCTGAAAAAAGTGAAAAAAAAGGTATGATGAAAGAAGGACCAAGAAAGCCTACATTGCATGGGATGACAATGATTCATCCGATGGTTTAGAAAAGGAGATTAATCTTCTAACCAAGGATTATGAAAGTGATGAGAACATCTCTCAAGAAAATTAAGCACAAAAGTAAAGAGTATGACTTCCATCTTTGAAGATTTTGATACTTTAATCAGGAAATAGGTAACATCAAAACCATTCTCTTTTGAAATTTATTTTGGTTGAAATTTTCCTTTCAATTAACTTGTTATATGATGACTAACAAAATTTTATTTGTTTGTCTTGGTTAATTGCTATTGTGAGTATGTGCTTATATGTTTGAATGAGTTATTTTTCCTTTCTCAAAGCATGAAGTTTATTCTTAAAACAAATATTTGATGATGTCTATGATTCTTGCATAATTTTTTACATGATATGTGAATTACTTACTTAAGGTTCATTCATAGAGTTTTTCAAAATTCATTATGTTATATTTATTAATTTTTATAAAAGAATTTTCAGATATAAAGTACTTTTTGATTCTGAAAAATGTGTTATCAAACATGAGCATGATAAAGTTATTGAGCATATAGGTTTCAGAGAAAATAATGTCTACATGATTGATTGAGTTCTTTGAACTTTCTAAGTTTTTAAATTACCTTTAACAAATCTGAATGTTTGATGATGCCTGTAATCTATATACTTCAATCCTTGTATAATTCTTGTTTGATATGTTTGAATTACTTGATTGATTGTTCAAAATATTTTTTATGCTTTTCAAAACTATTATATTTCAAATAAAATTATTTTGATATGATAAAACCTTCTATGTTAATAAAAATTCATCTTGGTAAGTGTTGATAGTTAATTAGCACTTAGTCTTAGGAAAAAGGTGATTGTGTTTTAAAATTTGTAGATACTAAAAACCAACTTGTAGACATCTTCACAAAACCACATAGTCTTAGACAAATTATTTGTTTTGATGACTTATGACTTATTTGTTGTTTATACACATATGCTTCTATTATAATGTGAGGATAATTTATTATCTTGTTTGATTTCTATAAGTTTCTCTTTACTTGTTTAATTATTATATTTTGATTTTAATCCTTGTATTTGGCTATGTTTTTATGACATTTGAGCACTTATTATTTCTTTTTAATATTTGCTTAGTATGACTGAACAATTATGAATTATGCTATATGACTATGTGATTTTTCTATATATTTGATCTAATTAGGTTTCTTGCTTCATGATTGGTTTATATTCTTCAATGTATGCCTTGTGAATGATTAATAGTATATGTTTGTCTTATACTTGTTACGCACTTTGGCTTTTTGTTGATGCCAAAGGGGGAGAGAAATATGGATTAAATCAAGAACTCACATGAGTAATCAACTTAATTTTAAGAGAAGCATAAATTCAAAAACAAAGGGGGAGAATGGAAATTTATGTGAGTGATCGACTAGGAAAAAGTGTGTGTGTGTGTGTGTGTTTCTTGAATTCATAAGTTGTCATCATCAAAAAGGGGGAGATTGTAGAAGCAAGCTTCATGATGAATCAAGATTGATTCAAAGAAGTTTTGATGATAACAAAGGTGATGACAAAAAGCTCAAAAGTCAAGAACACTTCATGATAACAAAGATGATGATCTCAAGAATCAAAGAATGAGTTCAAGATTGAATCAAGAACACTTCAAGGTTCAAGAGGAAATATGATTTCAAGAATCAAGTTTCAAGATTCAAGTTCCAAGAATCAAGATCAAGATTCAAGACTCAAGATTCAAGAATCAAGAGAAGACTTAATCAAGATAAGTATTAAAAAGTTTTTTCAAAAACTGAGTAGCACATGAATTTTTATCAAAACCTTTTACCAAAGAGTTTTTACTCTCTGGTAATCGATTACCAGATTATTGTAATCGATTACCAGTAGCAAAATGGTTTTCAAAAAGCTTTCAACTGAATTTACAATGTTCCAATTGATTTCAAAATGTTGTAATCGATTACAATGATTTGGTAATCGATTACCAGTGTGTTTGAACGTTGAAATTCAAATGTGAAGAGTCACATCCTTTCACAAAAAAGCTTTGTGTAATCGATTACACTGATTTTGTAATCAATTACTAGTAATAGTTTCTGAGCAAATCAAAAGATGTAACTCTTCAAATAGTTTTTAACTTTTTCAAATGGTTTTTTAAGTTTTTCTAAAGGTCATAACTCTTTTAATGGTTCTCTTGACCAGACATGTAGAGTCTATAAAAGCAAGGCTTTGATTTGCATTTCGAAGTATCTTTTCCAATTCATTCTTTACACAACAAACTTTTCCACATTGATTTCTGAGTCTCTTTGAACTTCTTCTTCTTCTTCCTTTGTCAAAAGCTTTCTAAAGTTTTCTGGTTTTCCAAACCTTGAAAACAAAACTTGTGCTATTCATCCTTTTCATTCTCTTTTCCCTTTGCCAAAAAGAATTCGCCAAGGACTAACCGCCTGAATTCTTTTGTGTCTCCATTCACAAAGATTCAAAGGTTTAACCGCCTGAGAACTTTGTCTTAACACATTGGAGGGTACATTCTTTGTGGTACAAGTAGAGGGTACATCTACTTGGGTTGTTGACTGAGAACAAGAGAGGGTACATCTTTTGTGGATCAGTTCTAGTGGAGGGTACATCCACTAGGTTGTTCAAAGAGAACAAGGGAGGGTACATTCCTTGTGGATCTTTGCTTGTAAAAGGATTTTTACAAGGTTGAAAAGAAATCTCAAGGACCGCAGGTCGCTTGGGGACTAGATGTAGGCACGGTTTGTTGCCGAACCAGTATAAAACTCTTGTGTGTTTGTCTCCTTCTTCCCTACTCTTTTAATTTCCGTTGTGCACTTTAATTCCCCTTTTACTTTTGGTTAAGTTTCTTTTCTATTCTTTATTTTCTTAACAATATAGTAAAAGCCTAAGAAGGGTAAATTTTTAATTAGTAAAGGTCTAGTAATAATTAATTCAACCCCCCCCCTTCTTAATTATTCTGAGGCCACTCGATCCAACAAGAATCCTGAGAAAAGATACGGTTTCCTTCCTCCCAGAGGGCATCCCAGGATCTCTTCAAACTCTTCCACCGTGGGTGTTAATTGGAAGTCCCTAAAGGTGAAGCACCTTAAAGGCTGGTCATAATGTTGGGCGAGGGAGGCAATGGCCTCCGTGGAGGCCTCCGCCATGGTTAGGTCCCAGGTCTTACCATAAGCTTTGCGAAAGGCTTGTCGCTGGAGCTGACCCATCAATTGTCCTAACTCTTTCAGACTGGCGACTCCTAGGCTCTTGATCTTGACTTGATAGAACTTCTTTTTAAGCCAAGGCACCTAACTCGATCCCATGTTTTACTAAAGTGGAATAAAAACTAGTGTGAATCAAGACTCCGACATCTATCACAGGTGAAATGGATGAATGCATGAAGAAATGCGTATGGCATAGATGCATTTTACGGATACGAGAGCCCGGGAGATTATCTCTTTCTTAAATACAACATTCGGGCAGCATAGCGCTCGATGCATGCATTTAAGAAGGTGACACGGACCTTCCATCTTCTCGTGACAAAGTGAGGGGATCAAGACGCAACCCGTGCATGATGACATGATGCAGATGCGAAAAAGGTAAGGGTAACAAGGAGATGTGCACAGCATGGAAATATCCTCAAATAATCACACAGCGAAGGCATACATGACATTTAGGTTATATGCATGGCAGTGTTTAAAAGGCACGTAGCGTGTTCGCTTCGTGTCCCTATTTTAGGGACCTAAACGAGAGGAACTAAAAGGCTTTTAGTGATAATTTCCAAGGTGGTCATATCTCTCTTGATGGTTTCTAGAGGTATCATCCCCTTCGAAAAACATATTGCGGCAGTAGGGACTACCAGCAACAACATGTTATCAAAGACAAAAATTCTAGATGAGGGTTCACTGTTATCAAGCAAGTCGGAGACCCAACATGACCACAGATTCACATCCACTTCTTATGTTCCCATGGACCCAGGTATAGGGCCCCTTTTCAACTCACCGTGTGTACAAAAAGGTGTTGGTGTTTGTGTGCATCAAATGAATAAATATGTATCTCATGCATACATTAAAAAGCACACTAAAAGCATAAAAGAGTTATATACAAAGACATAAGAAAAAATAAAGGAAAACGAACAAAGGAGAAGTCATGGTAAGGAATGCACACTGATTAATTGGCATAACTCTCTAAAAATAGTCCCCAGTGGAGTCGCCAACTGTCGCAACCTACCCTTCGGCGAGAGGGCGACGTGAGACTCACGGGTGCGTCTTCCAAGAAAGGAAAATGCACGGAATCGCCACCAACGTTTATTTGAGGAAAACGTCGGAAAAACCGGGAAAAAGATGTGGTCTACGAACTTTAAATGTGAAAGGTTCGGGAGTTGTTTTTACGCACGGGGAAGGTATTAGCACCCCACACGTCCGTCACAAGGGACGGAAGCCTTTAATCAAATGTGCAAATGTGACTTCGATTTGTTTCCCTTTTTTACGTTTTTATGTCCTTTTATGCCTTTTTGTATTTTTTTATCTTTTTGTGGTCGACAAGGGTATTTCCCTCGCTCCTACGTATCCTTAATTGCGATGAGAAAATCAGACCTACGTAGTTCTTTAGGAACTAAACGTTGGTTTAAGTTGTTTTTATCCTTTTTTCGCAAGATATATTTTAACTGAAAAAAAAGTCATTTTAAGGCGTTGGACCATTTAAACGATCATTTGATTCTTTTTGAAAGGAGAGAAATGTTAAGGTGTTGGACCATTGACGATCTCTTGGGGAGGTCGACAAAAGCGGTAAAGTTACATATTGATCTTATGTTCTTGAACGGTCCATGTTAACTGATAAAAGCAAAGAGGACCGCTTAAGGCGTTGGACCTTAAAACAGTTTTTAGTGATTTTTACGGACAAAGCTTGATTTGTGAGTTGATTTTAGCCTTAGTTTCACTTTGGTTATTAGTCAATTCATTAAAGGCAACTTTCGAAGAAAAACGTCCGATTGATTTTTTTATTATTATTTTATTCAAAGATATTTTGATTATTTTATTATTATTTTTGCCTTTTTTGGTTTAACCGAGATTACAAAGGGGGTACGAAAAACAAATGAAATGAAAATAAAAGTACGCGAAACAAGTGGGGACCACTAAGGGTGCATAGAATGAATTGAAAGATTCGATTTCGGGAACTTACCGGTTGAAGACCGAAGAACGAACGAATAACGATGAAGAGCGGTGAAGAATCTTCACGAAATCGCTCACGGAAACGTCTCAGAAGCGTTACGGAAGCACCTCGGCTTGGATTTTTTCCACGGAAACAATTTTCCTCACTAATTTCGAGAGAATCCTGAAATACCAGAAGGGCTGAACAATTTACTTTGCCCTCTTTCCTCTATTTATAGGAGAAAAGAGGGAGGTGGTTGCCGCCCAGCTCGCCCAAGCGAGCAGGGTTGTTTCCACTAGAAGGCACCGCTTTCTGTTGGAACCCTCTGGAAGGCCTAAGTGGGGCCTGGTTGCTATTTGAACCCCCTTTTTTTTTTACTAAATACACCCCTTTGTATTTTTTTTGTTGATTCCTTTCCGAAACGTTACAGAACTTTATGGATCATGTAACGACATCCATTTTCTTTCCGGGATGTTGTGAAACTTTAAGGATCATGTAACAATGCTCTTTTTGACTTCCGGAATGTTGCGAAACTTTGCGGATTACGTAACAATGCTCTTTTTGACTTCCGGAATGTTGCAAAAGTTTACGGATTATGCAACAATGCTTGTTTTTTTCCTTCTGGAATGTTGCGGAACTTTACAAATTACATAACGATGGGTGTTAAGTACCTTGAGGCAATTAAGCGAAGATTTCATGCCAACAAACAATGGTTCCCAGATGAAATTAGGGTATGACACTGATCGAGGCCGTACCCGAATCAAATAAACATGAAAATGCAGTAACTAGGAAGTGATCCTAGGTCATTTCCAAACGAGCAGTGACAAACCAAATGTTCATAATATACTTGCAGTAACAGTAACGATTAGGGGGGGTTTGGTTGTTTGGTAATTAAAGAGCAGAACAAGTAAATTGGAATACGAAACTACTAATATTAGAAACAGGTTGTTTCCTCTGATTCAGAAGCCATTCTCTTATCCTGGGTTATTGAGAATTCGTCCCTAACAGTCAACCACTTAATCCAACCCTATTTCAATTTACTAAGCGAAAATCAACTTAGGGTTTTCAATACGTGATTAGGCACCACATACACCAGTTAGCCCTTCGTCCATTAAGCATGATCGCAAGTTAGGCTCAGAGGCAATTAATCGAACACGAAGCGTGCACTGATTAATATTCACGAAATTGGGATAACTGGTGAAGGGAAAACTGCCAGGAAACCACATTACAAGCGAAACCTCAAAGAGAGTTGGGCTTCGTCCTCAAAAGGAAACAACACCAGAAAATCTAGCCTTCAATGGATTCAAACAGAAAATGCAAATGAAACATGAAGCAGAAACGTAAATGAAAGTAGAAGAAGAAGCAAGAATGAACTCGTAATTAGAAGCAGAAAACGAAAATTTGCATTAAGAACGAAAACCATAACAAGGGAACAGAAAAACGTGAAAACCTAAAACCAAAGCTCTGAATAAGAAAATAGCATCACAGAATGCCTTGCATGAATCCCAAGGCTGCTATTTAAAAAGAGTCACTCAAATTCATTGGGCCCTATTACAATACTCTGGCCCAAAACGAAATAAACACTGAACAACATAAAATAAAATTGCGAAATTTCCTAATTAGAAATTAACTAAGGTAAGCGCTACTTTATTTGCCCTCTTCAAGTCCATAACTAAAATCCGGATTAAGCCCAATGTTTCATTAATTCCTGAAATTAGATTAAAAACATCAAATTAGCTAAATGAGCCCAAATAATAAAACTGCCTGATTAATTGACAATTAAGACCAATCAGTAATTAAAATGGTGCAAAAAGGGTTTAGAAAATAGAAGAAAATGATGGCACATCAAAACCCTCCATACTTAGCCTTTTGCACTCCTGGGCAAAATGAAACAAAGAACAAAATCCAAGGATATCAAAGAGAGACAGACAAAAACATTCACATATTTCTCAATGAACATCAAGGAATGAAAGGAATGAGTAACATCTAACATAAGGAGATCCAAAAAAGTCAAGACATTCATGAAAATCATCCAAGCAACCCAATCATGGCAAAATAGTTAATCAGCTCAAGAATGAAAAGTGATAAAGCCTCACAAGATATACACTCTATCTCTCAAGTGTCTAGGCTACTATTTACCCTCAAAGCACCCATGAAAGCAAACACCACATAAACTTGGCAAGATTCTAAAATTGACAATCAACCTACAAACACAAGCACATGAGGATCAAAAGGTCTTTTAAGGTTGTAATGGGGCCAAGGACAAGGTATGGAGAAATGTGGAATAAGTGGCTAAATCCCAAAGGAATAGAGGAGCAATGGGGAATAAGTGCATATTAAGAAAAAAATAAGAAAATAAAAAGAAGTAAAGATAAAAAAAAATCATTCTTGTGCCATTTAAGATCTTATTCACTCAACTTTATTGCTTTTCTTTTTCTTCTTCTTTTTTTTCGATTTTTTTTTTTTACTCTATAGCCTTTGAGAAACAACATTTCATTCAGCATGTCCAACATTTAACCAATATACAATGTACATCAAGTATGGCCCAAAGTACATCACGAAGCATAGCCAACAAAACAAGTTATCCAATGAAACAAAAAACCCCCCACACTTATTCCCAAAACAATTCCAAAGCTCCAAAATTCCTTAAAGATATGGTGATATCATGGTTTTTCATTTAAGGCTTGTAGTGAGCTTCAAAACAAGGAAAGGGAAACAAGGCTCAAAAGGGCTATCAAAGGAATTAATTCAAGGTAAGTCCATTTGGCTAGAAGCTTATAAGAACAAAATTGCCTCAATCATTTCCAAATATGCATGTGAATTAGGAAGCATCAACAAGAATCAAGCCAAGGCTATTGTGCAAGCAATCAATGGGGCAAAACACACCAAATGATTATGATGATGGATGGCTCAAATTCTCACAAAGGTAAACTCATCACTTTCAAATTGAGCTTTCAAAACTATCATGACATGTAGAGGAGAATCAAGGATTTCAAGTCACAAAATGTCAAGAACTTTTATTTTCAAAACAATTACCCATTTCTTGAACATATCCTATAATTCAAAGAAAAACATGCAAAGTCGTACATGCACACAAAATTGACCCAAAATATTAAACTAAAAATCCGACGAAACTAACAACATTAACAAATTAACACAACTAACAAATTAGCAAAACCAACAAAACTAGCAAAACCAAAGAACACTCCCCCCCATACTTAAACAACACATTGTCCTCAATGTAGCACAATTAAAAGATTAAAAACAATTAAATCATCAAAGAGAATCGGACAAGTGTAATAAAAGCAAAGAAGGAGATAGGAAAAGAAAAACTCCCTAAGTCATGGTGGAGGAAGAGTAGGGTGGAGTAAGGAAGTCTCTTCCACCACTACGTCCACTAAAGAAGGGTTCGTGAGGAATGGCTTAAGTCGATGTCCGTTGACCTTGAAGCTCTTGTTTGTGGAGTCGCTTTTGATCTCAACTGTACCATAAGGAAAAACATTAGTAACAACAAAAGGACCAATCCACTTAGACCTCAACTTACCACTCATGAGTCCAAGCCTAGAATTATACAATAACACTTTTTGCCCAACCACGAAGTCATTTTTAACTATCATGCTATCATGGAACTTCTTGGTCTTTTCTTTGTAGAACTTGGCATTCTCGTAGGCTTCTAGGCAGATTTCATCTAACTCACTCAGTTGCAACTTCCTTTCCTCACCAGCTTGATCCATAGAGAAGTTGCAAGTCTTCACTGCCCAGTAAGCTTTGTGCTCAATTTCCACTGGAAGATGACATGCCTTTCCAAAGACAACCCGATAAGGAGACATTCCTATGGGTGCTTTGTAGGCAGTCCGATGTGCCCAGAGAGCATCATCAAGCCTGGTACTCCAATCTTTCCTGCTTGGCTGCACAATCTTCTCTAAAATTCGCTTGATTTCTCAGTTAGAAATTTCTGCCTGTCCATTGGTCTGGGGGTGGTATGGTGTGGATACCCTGTGTACCACCCCGTACTTTTTAAGCAGGGCATGCATTGTCCTGTTGCAAAAATGGGTTCCTTGATCACTAACAATTGCTTTAGGTACTCCAAACCTGCAAAACAGATTAGACCTGACAAAGTCTGCGACAACTTTAGCATCATTAGTTCTAGTGGGCTTGGCTTCCACCCATTTTGAAACATAGTCAACTGCAAGGAGAATGTAAACATAACCAAAAGAGACAGGAAAAGGACCCATGAAATCTATACCCCAGACATCAAACACCTCACAGAATAGCATAGGTTGCTGAGGCATTTGTTTTCGCCATGTAAGTGTATTTCCTGCTCTCTGACACTGCTCGCAAGTGCTGCAAATCTTCCACGCATCTTTAAAGATGGTGGGCCAATAAAAACCACAATCAAGCACTTTGCGAGCTGTCCTTTGAACACCCAGATGACCTCCCGGTGCGGAAGAATGACAAAACTGCAGGACTGAGTCAGTCTCATGATCTGGAATGCACCGTCTAATGACTTGATCACTGCACAATTTCCACAAGTAGGGGTCATCCCAAATAAAATGCTTAGCATCACTTTTAATTTTATCTTTTTGGGCCTTAGATGCTAAGGGAGGAAAAATAGAAGCAACTAAATAATTGACAATATTAGCAAACTAGGGAGTAGAAAGAGAGTCAAAAATACTATACAGTATATACAAATGATCATCCGGGAAATCATCCCGAATAGGTGAATCTGCATCAGATACACGTTTGATCCGACTCAAATGATCAGCAACTAGATTTTGTGCTCCGCTCCTATCACGGATCTCCAAGTCAAACTCTTGGAGCCAGAGCATCCATCGGATCAACCTAGGCTTAGAATCAGCCTTCTTCAACAAGTACTTTAAAGCTGCATGGTCAGTATAAACAATAATGCGGGTACCAAGCAAATAAGATCAAAATTTTTCAAGAGTAAAAACTATGGCTAGAAGCTCCTTCTCAGTAGTAGTATAATTCGCTTGGGCAGCATCTAAAGTCCTAGAAGCATAGTATATCACCCTGGGCAATTTATCAATTTTCTGAGCAAGGACAGCCCCCAATGCATAATTTGATGCATCACACATAAGCTCAAAAGGGGCTGTCCAGTCGGGTGCCTGGATGATGGGGGTGGTAGTCAGCGCTCTTTTGAGGCAATCAAAAGCCTCTTTGCATCTGTCATTAAAGTCAAACTCCACCTCCTTTTGCAACAAGTTGGACAATGGAAGGGCTACTTTGCTAAAATCCCTTATAAAGCGTCTGTAGAATCCTGCAAGACCAAGAAAAGATCACACCTCTCGCACACAAGAGGGGTAAGGCAATTGTGAAATAACAGATTTTTTTGCAGGATCTACTTCAATACCCTTATTGGAAATAATGTGGCCTAAAACTATACCTTGCTCAACCATAAAATGACATTTTTCAAAATTTAGAACAAGGTTAGTTTCAATGCATCTATTCAAAACTTTTTCCAAACTATTCAAACAACCATCAAAAGAGGATCCATATACAGTGAAATCATCCATAAACACCTCTATGCAATTTTCTAAAAAATCACTGAAAATACTAATCATGCACCGCTGGAAGGTACCAGGGGCATTGCACAGGCCGAAAGGCATCCTCCTATAGGCAAAAGTGCCGAAGGGGCAGGTGAATGTGGTCTTTTCCTGATCCTCAGGAGTAATAGTAATTTGCATATTACCAGAAAAACCATCAAGGAAACAATAGTGGGATTTACCTGCCAGGCGTTCAAGCATCTGGTCAATGAATGGCAGGGGAAAATGGTCCTTTTTGGAAACCTGGTTCAGCCTCCTATAGTCAATGCAGACTCTCCAACTGTTCTGCACCCGAGTAGGAATTAGCTCCTCCTTCTCATTTTTTATCACTATGAGGCCGGTCTTCTTCGGGACTACCTGGACGGGACTCACCCATTGGCTGTCGGAGATAGGATAAATGATTCCAGCTTGCAAAAGCTTGGTTATCTCCTTCTTCACTACATCAAGAATCACCGGGTTGAGTCTTCTCTGTGGTTGTCTTACTGGTTTAGCTCCATCCTCTAAATTTATTCGATGCATACATGTGGATGGGCTAATACCAAGAATGTCCGCCAGGGTCCAGCCTATAGCCTTATGCTTCTTGAGAACTGACAACAACTTCTCCTCTTGCTCATCAGCAAGGGAGGCAGATATAATCACTGGAAAACTCTTGCTATCATCCAAGTAAGCATATTTTAAATTTGATGGCAGAGGCTTCAATTCTGGTGTGGTCGGCTGGACAATGGTTGAAGGAGATGGTTTCTCAGCCTTTACCTCATAAAGAAAGTCAGAGGTATGTGTACTTCCTGAAACATGGTTAGTCCTATCTGACTCTATAAAATCAATCTCAAGAGGTAAAACACCACCACCAGACATGCAATCAATATCACTCTCAAATTCACTCTCAGGTTCACTCTCAGCATCAAATTCAGACATATGATCAAGTACAATTTCAGACTCAATGCATGAAGAGTGAGAGGCATGCAGATTAGAATAAAGATCAGTCATGTATGCATCAACAACATGGTCAATTATTTCAGCACGAAATACAGAAAGATCTTCAGATGGGTATTTCATAGCATCTAGAATATTAAAATGAACAGTTATATCACCAAACTCCATGGATAGTGTGCCTGCATAAACATCTATCTTAGTTCTAGCATTTTTCATAAAGGGTCTACCTAGAATGATGGGAACTGATCCTTGAGAGAATCCATCTTCCATATTGAAAATATAAAAATCAACAGGGAAAATCAGTTCACCAACTCTAACTAAGACATCTTCTATGAAACCAACAAGGTAGGCAACACTTCTATTAGCTAAATGAATTACCACATCAGTTGACTGCAAGGGACCTAGAGATAGAGAATTAAAAATAGACAGAGGCATAACACTAACAGAATCTCCTAAATCTAGCATGGCATTGTCAAACTTACTATTCCCTATAATACAAGGTATGCTGAATGTACCTGGATCTTTGCATTTTTCAGGAATTTGAGGAACAGATTTACCAATCAATGCGGAGACATTTCTGCCCATGCTAATCCATTCACTTCCTTTAAGCTTCCGCTTATTAGTGCACAGCTCCTTCAAGAGTTTGGCATATCTTCGAATTTGCTTTATTGCATCCAACAGAGGTATGTTTACCTCTACTTTTCTAAACGTGTCCAAGATCTCTTTCTCTGCCTCTTCCATTTTTTTGTTAGAAACTGCTCTTGGAGGGAATGGAAGAAGGGGAATGTGCTGCTTCTGCAAATCAGAATTACCTGTGGAAGAAGATTCACCTGCACAGAAATTGTTAGGTAAATTTTTGCCATCACCTTTTTCTGGAGTAGAGTGAAGTTTGGCAGGTTCATTTGCAGATGAGGAAGGTGCTACGGGTTGAGGTCCTTGACACTGCTTTCCCGACCTCAATGAAATGGCACTGACATTTTTGGGATTTTGGACAGCTTGAGAAGGCAGCTTGTCAGAATTCTGGGACTGTTGTTGATTCAATTGGGTAGCCAATTGTCCCATCTGATTGGTTAAGCTCTGAATGGAGGCTCTGGTCTCTTGCTGAAACTGCATGTTCTGCATAGTCATTTGCCTCACAAGTTCTTCGAGGGAAGGTTGTGGAGGGGCCTCAACTGTTGGCTATTTCTGGGGTTGTTGTTGTTGTTGGATTGGTGGAGGAATGTATGGTCTGCTTGGGCCAGCAGCATTTTGGAAGGAAGGAGCAGGCTGCTGTTGTTGTTGCTGAGGGCTGGACCATCTGAGGTTAGGGTGATTCCTCCATCCAGGGTTGTATCTGTTGCTGGAGAGGTCATAATTGTTCTGCTGTGGTTGATTTTGCTGCTGAGGTTGAGGAGGTCTATTGTAAATATTTGCAGCATAAGCTTCAGGCTGCTCAATTGCTCCAGGTTGCTGCATGGAAGGGCAAAGGTCTGTATGGTGGTCAGCAAAGGAGCACAAACCACAAACCCTTGCGACAGGTACAGATTTCTGATTCAAGGCCAGCTGGGTTACCAAGTTAACCAATGCATCCAGTTTGCCTTCAAGCTTCTTAGTTTTAGATGATGCAGATGGGTTTGTAGCTACCTCATGCACTCCTCTAATGACTATGGCATCATTTCTAGCGCTAAACTGCTGGGAGTTGGAAGCCATCTTCTCAATTAAATTTTTGGCTTCAGCAGGAGTTATGTCTCCAAGGGCTCCACCACTGGCAGCATCTATCATACTTCGCTCCATATTACTGAGTCCTTCATAAAAATATTGGAGAAGAAGCTGTTCTGAAATCTGATGGTGGGGGCAACTGGCACATAGTTTCTTAAATCTCTCCCAGTACTCATACAGGCTCTCTCCACTGAGTTGTCTAATACCTGAGATATCCTTCCTGATAGCTGTGGTCCTGGAAGCAGGGAAATTTTTTCTAAGAATACTCTCTTAAGGTCATCCCAGCTCGTGATGGACCTTGGAGCAAGGTAATACAGCCAGTCCTTTGCCACTCCCTCTAATGAATGAGGAAAAGCCTTCAGAAATATGTGATCCTCTTGGACATCTGGGGGTTTCATGGTGGAGTAGACAATGTGAAATTCTTTCAAATGTTTGTGCGGGTCTTCACCTGCAAGGCCATGAAACTTTGGAAGCAAACGAATCAGTCCAATTTTAAGAACATATGGGACATCCTCATCAGGGTATTGGATGCACAAGCTTTCGTAGGTGAAATCAGGTGCAACCATTTCCCTTAGAGTCCTCTCACGGGGTGGAGGTTGTGCCATGTTCTCAGAATGTGCAAAATCAGAATGTTCAGAATCAGAATGCTCAAAATTATAATGCTCAAGATCAGGATGTTCAAAATCACCAACAACAGAATACACAGATTCTCCAGTTATGGAATGCTCAGAATGATCAAAAGGTATAAAATGATGCCTAACTAATCTGTGAAATGTCCTATCTATCTCAGGATCAAAGGGTTGTAAGTCAGATGGATTGCCTCTAGTCATACACTACATTCAGCATGCACACAACTAGTTGCCTTGTCATGTAAATAAAGGTGTAGGTTTGAACTACAACTACCCTCAAATGATATCCAAATGACTTGAAATTTTGTGAGCAAACTTATAAAATGATGAGAAGATAGCACAAAAAAATTTCAGACAAAAATTCAAAGTCTAACTATGAAAGCTAAAATTGGTAGGTTAAGAAAAATAAGTGAATAAAACTTGAAAAATAAAAAAACTTTTGACAGAATCGCTTTTTTTGGACGATGGAGACCTCAGCCGGCCTATGGCGGGCTGTCATGGCGTAGGAAATTTTTTTCTACCCCAAATGCATATATAATAGTTGCGATTCTGATAACCGGAGCAAAAGTTATGGCCGTTTGAAGTTTTGACTAACACAAAATTTGCTAGTTTTTTGGAACTTTCAAATCTGACCAAACTAAAGTCTCTAGCTATTTTTCCCACAAAATATGGATTAAAAGAAGTTACCACAAAAAAATTCAGCCAAAAATAACAACCCTAGCTACTAAAACAAAAAATCACAAATAATTCAGCATGGGTGGTCGCTAAAATCCGTCGCTAAGGGATTTCTACTACTACTTTGGTTTGCCGCAAGCAGAAATAGTCGCTAAGTCCGTCGCAAAACACTATTCATAGCAAAACACCCAAAACTGAAACAGGGGAAGCGCTTAATGGGAAAACTGAAACAGAACACACATTAAACAAAATACCAGGACACTAAACAACACTAACACACATACTAACACAATACTAACAATTAAACATAAAACACGAAAAGATTAAACACACAACACTAGCTAGCTATTATGAACCTTTGGACACTGCTCCCCGGCAATGGCGCCAAATTTGATCGAGGCCGTACCCGAATCAAATAAACATGAAAATGCAGTAACTAGGAAGTGATCCTAGGTCGTTTCCCAACGAGCAGTGACAAACCAAATGTTCATAATATACTTGCAGTAACAGTAACGATTAGGGGGGGTTTGGTTGTTTGGTAATTAAAGAGCAGAACAAGTAAATTGGAATACGAAACTACTAATATTAGAAACAGGTTGTTTCCTCTGATTCAGAAGCCATTCTCTTATCCTGGGTTATTGAGAATTCGTCCCTAACAGTCAACCACTTAATCCAACCATATTTCAATTTACTAAGCGAAAATCAACTTAGGGTTTTCAATACGTGATTAGGCACCACATACACCAGTTAGCCCTTCGTCCATTAAGCATGAACGCAAGTTAGGCTCAGAGGCAATTAATCGAACACGAAGCGTGCACTGATTAATATTCACGAAATTGGGATAACTGGTGAAGGGAAAACTTCCAGGAAACCACATTACAAGCGAAACCTCAAAGAGAGTTGGGCTTCATCCTCAAAAGGAAACAACACCAGAAAATCTAGCCTTCCATGGATTCAAACAGAAAACGCAAATGAAACATGAAGCAGAAACGTAAATGAACAGAAACGTAAATGAAAGTAGAAGAAGAAGCAAGAATGAACTCGTAATTAGAAGCAGAAAATGGAAATTTGCATTAAGAACGAAAACCGTAACAAGGGAACAGAAAAATGTGAAAACCTAAAACCAAAGCTCTGAATAAGAAAATAGCATCACATAATGTCTTGCACGAATCCCAAGGCTGCTATTTAAAAAGAGTCACTCAAAGTCACTGGGCCCTATTACAATACTCTGGCCCAAAACGAAATAAACACTGAACAACATAAAATAAAATTGCGAAATTTCCTAATTAGAAATTAACTAAGGTAAGCGCTGCTTTATTTGCCCTCTTCAAGTCCATAACCAAAATCCGGATTAAGCCCAATGTTTCATTAATTCCTGAAATTAGATTAAAAACATCAAATTAGCTAAATGAGCCCAAATAATAAAACTGCCTGATTAATTTACAATTAAGACCAATCAGTAATTAAAATGGTGCAAAAAGGGTTTAGAAAATAGAAGAAAATGATGGCACATCAGACACTCAGTCACTGTGCTTTGTACTTACCGAACAGGCCATTAACCTAACTTAGCATAGTTAGCTTTCTTTTTCTTAACGACAAGAAAAACTTTAAATTTGGGGGAGTTTGATAATTGATGTGCATAAGTAGATTATGTAATTAAAACATATAATGATTAGCAAAATTCTCCCATTTTTATGGTTTCTTTTTGTGGAAATCATTGGAATTTCTTCATCCTTTGAATTTTCGTGCAGTAGGTGCCTTAAATTGCGAACTCATACTATTTTGTTGGTTTTTATTTTGCAGATATTTAGGCAATGGATAGAGAGAGAATTTGAAGCTTGATGGTTCATGCTCAATGCGTCAGGCTCGCTTAGCGAGCTGTCGTTGCTTAGCGCAAAGAAGTAGCATAGAGAATTTGTAGTTAGGCGAAGGAACCCTTAGCGCACATGGCACGCTTAGCACCCAGCCACTTACTCAGGGTTAAAGTGCTTTCCTGGATGTAGGTGATAACTAGAGTATTATTAAATAGAGAAAAATTAACCAAATTCCATCAAGAGAAATTTCGGTAGGGAGCCCCCAACATAATCAACTCCTGCATTTGCTTTTTGTCATCAATTTCAGTGTTTGTTTTCTTTACTCAATTTTAGTTTAAAATCACATCATCGTCTACTTTTCAAACAAAAATGATTTACTTAGTATTTCTCCAATTCATTCATTGATTGCACACAAACTGAATATGCATTAGCTTGAGCACAAAAAAAATCCCTGCGGAAATGATACTCAGTCTTACCATTTTAGAATACTACTTGAACGAATTGGTGCACTTGCCAATGAGTTAACATTTTTATATTCAAATCAAATCAGCATAGAAAAATTTGTTCTTTTATCAAGTCCACACAAAAACATCTGAATTCATTTGGTATTTGGTATCCTTTTGTTTTCACAAAAAAATTCAAAACAATAAATAAGGTAATAAAGTAGTGAAATTTAATACAAAGCGATAAATAAATATAAAGACAAGTTCACGAATTTTTGAAGATCAAGGCTGAGGAGCTCAGTCTTCTTGATAATCATGGTTAAGGAGCTCAGTCTTCTCCAATGAAATAATCAACATGATCTACCATGTCTTCATCCTCCTTCTGAAAAATAAGCATGTTCCCAGGCCATGCAATGATAGCTCTAACAAAACAAATTAGAGATTCAAAAACATAATTCGTGAATGAAGACTCAAAAGTAAGTTTCAAACATATAAGACATAAGATTAAAGTAACACAAATTAAGACCAGGTTTAAAAACACTAGGTTGCCTCCCAAGAGCACTTCTTTAACGTCTTTTAAGTTGGGCGTTATTGTTGTGGCTGAGGCTCCACTGTTTCATCATCCACAATTATGTTCTTCTTTGTAAGCAAATCCTTCATGAATTTAGCATATGTTGGCATCTACTCTAACGCCTAAAAAAAAAAGGAATGTTAATATGCATTTGTTTAAATATATCTATAAAACGCTTGTATTGCCTTTTCTTATCTTTCTTTGACAGAGCATGTGGATAAGGAAGATGCTCAATTGGTGGATGATTTACTATAGATTTACTTTTATTAGTGGTTTGTTCATTTGATTTCTTCTTTTCTTCTTCACTTACCACTTTTTCACTAGTCACCACATCATCATTTTTCTCGTTTTCCTTTTCAACTCATTCTTTATTCTTTTTCTCATTATTATCCTTCAAACCAACCACAGTCCCCCACCTTGTTGTAATTAAATTACAATGTTCCTATTGGTTGACCTGTGTGGTTGCTGAGAAAGATCCACTTCCATGTTCAGATAGCTATTTTTACAGTTGTCCAACTTGAACTTCTAGATCTTTAATAGAAGCATCAATGTTCTTCTGGATTGTGATGGATACCTGCATAAATTATGTTAAAGTATCTTCCATCTTTGAAATTATATCTGCTAAGCTTGCTGTTTGATGTGTCATTATTTTCTCCTATTTCTTAACCCTTTTGGTCACCATTTTAATTACTGATTAGCCTTAATTGTCAAATTAATTATGCAGTTTTATCATTTGGGCCTACTTGACTAATTTTGTGTTTTTAATTTAATTTCAGGAGAAATATAAGCCATTGGGCTTGAATCCGGAATTGGGCTTGGACATGAAGAGAGCAGACAATTTTATTTTATCAAATCTTATCTTATCCAGATTTTATTTCGTCCAGATTTTATTTCATCTAATCTTATCTTATCTTGTCCAGATTTTATTTTATTCCATTTATGGGCTTGGACTTAAAACAGATTTGTAAGCTTTGAGGCTGAGGACCTATATAACAACACCAGGGTTTTAGTTTAGGGTTTGGAGAGTTTTTTTGGATAGGAGAATAATTCTAGGGTTTTAGAATTCCAGTTTTTACTGTTCATGCGCATTGTTCACGTAGAATAAAATTTGTTTTTTGCAATTTTGTTTTTGCTTCAATCAACAATTTCGTTTTCTACTAATTAATGGAAGACTAAGTCTCCAGCGTTGTTTTCTCTTGAGGATCAAGCACAACTCTCTTTAAGGTTTTGTTATTACTATTAAATTCTGATAAGTTTTTCCTCTTCACCAATTACTCTGCATTTGTTGCTATTAATCCATTCAATCTTAGTGCTTGATTAATTGTCTCTGTGCTTAATTTACATTCATGCTTAATGATCAGTTTTGTTCATGATTAATTGGTGTATGTGTTGCTTAATCACATAATGACAGCCTTATGTTAATTTTCACTTAGTAATTTAATTTAGGGTTGGATTAAGTGGTTGAACTGGTTAGGGATAAATCCTCGTAACCTAGGATAAGAGGCTTGCTTGTGAATCAAGGGGAAACAACATGTTTTAATTCTGTTATTTTCTAATTAAAATTTGTTTGCTGTTTAAATTACAAAAACAAACAACCCCCTCCCCCCAATTCGTTACTGCTTTATTACTATCTGTTATGAATGTTTGGTTGACCATTGCTCATTGGCAGACGACCTAGGATCACTTTCTAGATACTACATTTTTAATATTTATTTGATTCGGGTACGACCTCGATCAAATTTGGCACCGTTGCCAGGGAGCAGTGGGTCAAAGGTTCATAATAGTGTTTAATTTTTTTGTGTGTAGCTATGTCGTTTAGGTTGTGAGTGTGTGTTGTTTTGTTTTGTGTAGCTTTCTATTTTGCATTTCAGTCGCATTTCCTGTTTAGCGACTGTTTCAACTTTGTGTTTTGCTTTGAACAATGATTAGCGACTGGGAACTAGCAACTGATTTTGCAATTTAATTGATGATTTTTGTTTTGATAGTTAGAGTTGTTATTTTTGGCTGATTTTTTGTGTGGTAGTTTCTTTTGATCCATATTTTGTGTGAAAAATACCAAGAGCACTTGGTGCGGTTGAATTTGAGAGACACAAAAATTTTGGGAACAAGTTTTTAGCAAAACTTAAAATGGCCATAACTTTTGCTCCAGGTATCAGAATGACTATTATTATATATGCATTTGGGGTAGAAAAAAATTTCCCGTATTGTGGCAACCCGCTTTAGCTGGTTGGGGTCTCCCAAACTCGAAAAATCAGCTGTTTACTAAGTGTTTTTTTTCAAGTATTATTGTCCTATTTTTCTAAACTTTGCTTAGGTAGTTTTCATAGTTAGACTTTGAATTTTTGTTTGAAATTTTTTGTTCTATCTTTTCATGATTTTAAGGTGTTGCTCACAAAATTTCAGCTCATTTGGATATTGTTTGACTATAGTTGTAGTTTTACCCCCTTGTTAGGTGCTTGTTTGAGAACACATTATTTGATGCATATAGTGCTTGACTAGGGGCAATCCAAGTGATTTACAACCCTTTGATCCTAAAATAGATAGAACCTTTCATATATTAGTTAGGAATAGTGTGCATCCTGATCATTCTGTGCATTTCGAGCATTTTGAGCATTCTGTTGCTAGTGATTCTGAATATTCTGATTTTGAGCATTTGGCTGTTAATTTTCATACTGAGAACATGGCTCAACCTCCACCTCATGAGAGGACTCTTAGGGAGATGGCTGCACCTGATTTCACTTATGAAATCTTGTGCATTCAATATCCTGATGAGGGTGTTCCATATGTTCTTAAGACTGGACTAATACATTTGCTGCCCAAGTTTCATGGTCTTGTAGGTGAAGATCCTCATAATCATCTTAAGGAGTTCCATATTGTTTGTTCCACCATGAAGCCCCCTGATGTCCAGGAAGATCATATATTTCTAAAGGCTTTTCATCATTCTCTGGAGGGAGTGGCAAAAGATTGGCTATACTACCTTGCTCCCAGGTCCATTTTCAGTTGGGATGACCTTAAGAGGGTGTTCTTGGAGAAATTCTTCCCTGCATCTAGGACCACTACCATCGGCAAAGACATTTCAGGCATCAGGAAACTTAGTGGAGAGAGCTTGTATGAGTACTAGGAAAGATTCAAGAAATTATGTGCAAGCTGTCCTCACCACTAAATTTCTGAGCAACTCATTCTTCAATATTTCTATGAGGGACTTAGCAACATGGAGAGGAGTATGATTGATGCTGCCAATGGTGGAGCCCTTGGTGATATGACACCTGCTGAGGCTAGGAATTTGATTGAGAAGATGACTTCCAACTCCCAACAATTCAGTGCAAGAAATGATGCTATTGTCCTTAGAGGAGTCCATGAGGTGGCCACAGATTCATCTTCATCTACTGAAAATAAAAAGCTTGAGGGAAAAATTGATGCCTTGGTCAACCTAGTAACTCAGCTTTCCATGAATCAGAAATCTGCACCTGTTGCAAGAGTCTGTGGTCTATGTTCTTCTGCAGATCACCATACAGATCTCTGTCCTTCTTTGCAGCAATCTGGAGTCAATGAGCAACCTGAAGCTTATGCTGCAAACATTTATAATAAACCCCCTCAGCAGCAAAACCAACAACAATAGAATAATTATGATCTTTCAAGCAACAGATACAATCCAGGTTGGAAGAATCATCCAAATATGAGATGGGTAAGTCCTCCACAACAACAACAGCTTGTCCCTCCTTTCCAGAATGTTGCTGGTCCAAGCAAGCCATATGTTCCTCCTCCAATACAGAGCAACAACAACAGTAGTCACAACAAAGACAACAAGCAACTAGGGCTCCTCCTCAACCTTCCTTAGAAGAGTTAGTGAGGCAAATGACCATCCAGAATATGCAATTTTAGCAAGAGACAAGAGCCTACATTCAGAGTCTGACAAATTAGATGGGGCAGATGGATACTCAGTTGAACCAAGCTCAGTCCCAAAATTCTGACAAATTGCCTTCACAAACTGTGCAGAATCCAAGAAATGTCAGTGCCATCACCTTGAGGTCTAGCAACCAAATTCAAGTGCCTCCAACAGTAGCAGCACCTGCACCTGAACCTGTCAGGCTTCATTCTACACCTGAAAAAGAGGATAAGATAATTGCACAAAAGAGAAAGCTTCCTAACAAAAAATTTCATGCAGGTGGACGTTCTACTAGTAATTCTGACTTGCAGCAACCTCCTATCCCACTTCCATTTCCACCTAGAGTAATTCCAAACAAAAAGATGGAAGAAGTGGATAAGGAGATCTTGGAGACCTTCAGGAAAGTAGAGGTGAACATACCTCTGCTGGATGCCATCAAGCAGATTCCAAGATATACCAAGTTTCTAAAGGAGTTATGCACCCACAAAAGGAAGCTCAAAGGCAATAAAAGGATTAGCATGGGCAAAAATGTGTCAACATTGATAAGTAAATCTGTTCCTCACATTCCTGAGAAATGTAAGGACCCAGGTACTTTTTGTATACCTTGCATTATTGGGAACAATAAATTTGAGAATGTCATGCTAGATCTAGGAGCATCAGTTAGTGTCATGCCTCTGTCCATTTACAATTCTTTATCTCTTGGACCTTTGCAATCTACAGATGTGGTGATTCATTTGGCAAATAGATGTGTTGCTTACCCCGCAGGTTTCATAGAGGATGTGCTGGTTCGGGTTGGTGAACTTATTTTTCCTGTTGATTTTTATGTTCTTAATATGGAAGAGGGATTTTCCCATGGTCAGTTCCAATTATTTTAGGCAGGCCATTTATGAAAACAGCCTGAACCAAGATAGATGTTTATGCTGGCACATTGTCTATGGAATTTGGTGATATTGTTGTTCATTTTAACATTCTTGATGCCAGAAAACATCCATCTAAGGATCATTCTGTTTTTCGTGCTGTGATAATCTGAATCTGAGTTTGAATTTGATCATGTATCTGATTTTTATGCTGAGAGTGAATTTGAATTTGAGTTTGGTTCTGATTTTCTGGGTGTTGTACCTCTTGATGTTGATTTTTTAGAGTCAGAATGCACAAACCATGTTGCAGAAAGTACATACACTTCTGACTTGCTTTATGAGGTACAGGCTGAGGAACCTTCTTCTTCTACTACCCTAGTTCCTCCCACTGTTCAGCAACCATCCACACCAGAGTTGAAGCCCTTACCAGCAACCCTCAAATATACTTACTTGGAGGACAAGGAAAAATTTCTAGTGATCATCTCTGCCTCCCTTGCTGCTGAGAAAAAGGAGAAGTTGTTGCTAGTTCTCAATAAGCACAAGAAAGCCATTGGATGGACTTTAGCAGACATTCCTGGTATTAGCCCATCTACCTGCATGCATAGGATACTTTTAGAGGATGGAGCTAAGCCAGTGAGGCAGCCACAACGGCAACTCAACCCTGTTATTCTAGATGTGGTGAAAAAGGAAGTGACCAAGCTCTTACAAGTTGGAATCATCTACCCCATTTCTGACAGCCAGTGGGTGAGTCCAGTCCAAGTGGTTCCTAAGAAGACAGGCCTCACAGTGATCAATAATGAAAGGGACGAGCTTATCCCCACAAGAGTGTAGAACAGCTGGCGAGTCTGCATTGATTATAGGAGGCTGAACCAGGTAACCAAAAAAAGATCATTTTCCCCTGCCATTCATTGATCAAATGCTTGAGTGCTTGGCGGGTAAGTCTCATTATTGTTTACTTGATGGTTTTTCTGGTTATTAACAAATTCATATTGCTCCTGAGGATCAAGAAAAGACCACATTCACCTGTCCCTTTGGTACTTTTGCCTATAGGAGGATGCCCTTTGGCCTATGCAACACCCCTGGTACCTTCCAGTGGTGTATACTTAGCATTTTCAGTGATTTTTTAGAGAGTTGCATAGAGGTGTTTATGGATGATTTTACTGTTTATGGATCCTTTTTTATGCATGTTTGGATAGCCTAGATAGAGTTCTTAATAGGTGCACTGAAACTAACCTTGTGCTGAATTTTGAAAAATGTCACTTCATGGTAAAACAAGGTATAGTTTTAGGGCATATCATTTCCAGTAGGGGCATGGAGGTAGACCCTGCAAAAATAGTTGTTATTTCACAATTGCCTTACCCCTCTTGCGTGCGAGAGGTTCGTTCTTTTCTTGGTCATGCAAGGTTTTATAGGCGCTTTATCAAGGATTTTAGCAAAGTGGCCCTTCCACTATCCAATCTACTGCAAAAGGAGGTGGAGTTTGGTTTTGATGACCGGTGCAAAGAGGCTTTTGATTGCCTCAAGCGTGCGGTGACTACCACCCTTATCATTCAGGCACCTGATTGGACAGCCCCATTTGAGCTAATGTGTGATGCATCCAATTACCCATTGGGGGCTGTCCTTGTTCAAAAGATTGATAAGCTGCCTCGGGTAATCTACTATGCTTCCAAAACTTTGAATGCTTCCCAAGCAAATTACACTACCACAAAGAAGGAGCTATTAGCGATAGTTTTTGCTCTTGAGAAATTTCATTCATATTTACTTGGTACTCGTGTTATTGTTTATACTAACCATGCAGCTTTGAAGTACCTGTTGAAGAAGGCTGAATCAAAGCCTAGATTGATCAGGTGGATGCTTTGGCTCCAAGAGTTTGATTTGGAGATCCGTGATCAGAGTGGTGCACAGAACCTCATGACTGACCACCTGAGTAGGATTGAGCGTGTGTCTGAGGACTCACTCATTCGAGATGATTTTCCGGATGACCATTTGTACATTCTGTATAGTATTTCTGATTCCTTCCCCACTCCTTGGTTTGCTAATATCGTGAATTATTTGGTTGCTTTTATTTTTCCTCCCTTAGCATCTTGTCATACCCTAATTTCATCCGGGGACCATCCGTTATTTGGGATGCAACCCTTGTTTAACCACTTTGAGGTACTTGGCACCCATCGTTAGGCAATCCGTGAAGTTTTGTGACATGCCGGTGTAGAAGCAAAGCTTCATGGTGAATCAAAGGTGATTCAAAGGTGTTTTGATGATAACAAAAGATGATGACAAAGGTGATGACAAAAAGCTCAAAGATCAATCAAAGAACAACTCAAGTGAATCAAGATCAATCAAAGAACAACTCAAGTGAATCAAGAACAATTCATGAGTTCAAGATAAAAATCAAGAAGAATTCAAGACTCAAGAAGAAAGTTTAGAGTCAAGAATCAAGATTCAAGGTTCAAGATCTCAAGAATCAAGAATCAAGAATCAATAGAAGGCTTAATCAAGATAAGTATGAAAAGTTTTTCTCAAAAATTGAGTAGCACATGATTTTTCTCAAAACATGTTTACCAAAGAGTTTTACTCTCCGGTAATCGATTACCAGATTGTTGTAATCGATTACCAGTATTAAAATTATTTTGAAAAAGTTTTCAAATTGAATTTACAACGTTCCAATTAATTTGAAAAAGTTGTAATCGATTACCAGTGGCTTTGAACGTTGAAATTCAAATTCAAATGTGAAGAATCACATCCTTTCACATAAAAGCTTTGTGTAATCGATTACCAGTGATTGTTTCTGAATAAATCAAAAGATGTAACTCTTCAAAAGGTTTTTGACTTTTTTTCAAATTGGTTTTAAGTTTTTCTAAAAAAGTTATAACTCTTCTAAATGGTTGTCTTGGCCGGGACATGAAGAGTCTATAAAAGCAAGGCTTTGATTTGCTTTTCAATACACTTTTTACACTTATTCATACAATCCTTTACAAGCCTTGAATCTCTTTGAAATTCTTCTTCTTCTTTGTACCAAAAGCTTTCTGAAGTTTTCTGGTTTTCCAAACCTTGAAAACTTGTGCTATTCATCTTTTCATTCTCTTCTCCCTTTGCCAAAAAGAATTCTTCAAAGACTAACCGCCTGAATTCTTTTTGTCTCTCTCTTCTCCCTTTTCCAAAAGAACAAAGGACTAATCGCCTGAATTCTTTTGTCTCTCCCTTCTCCCTTGTCAAAGAATTCAAAACGACACAGTCTGAGAATTCTTTTGATTCTTCCCATTCCCTTATACAAAAGTGTTCAAAGGACTAACTGCCTGAGAATTCTTTTGTATCCCCATTCACAAAGTATCAAAGGTTTAACCGCCTGAGATCTTTGTCTTAACACATTGGAGGGTACATCCTTTGTGGTACAAGTAGAGGGTACATCTACTTGGGTTGTTGACTGAGAACAAGAGAGGGTACATCTCTTGTGAATCAGTTATAGTGGAGGGTACATCCACTAGGTTCAAAGAGAACAAGGGAGGGTACATCCCTTGTGGATCTTTGCTTGTAAAAGGATTTTTACAAGGTTGAAAGAAATATCAAGGACCGCAGGTCGCTTGGGGACTGGATGTAGGCACGGGTTGTTGCCGAACCAGTATAAAAACTCTTGTGTGTTTGTTTCCTTCTTCCCTACTCTTTTACTTTCCGCTGTTCATTTAATTTCCGCTTTTACTTTCTGTTAAGTTTCTCTTCTACTCCTCATTCTCTTAACAATTTAGTAAAAGCCTTAGAAGAGTAATTTTTTAATTAGTAAAGGTTTAGGAATAATTAATTCAACCCCCCCCTTAATTATTCTGAGGCCACTCGATCCAACAGCCGGAAGTCAAAAGAAAGTATTGTTGCACAATTCGTGAAGTTCCGTGACATGCCGGAAGTCAAAAGGAGGTGTTAATGCACAATCCGTAAGGTTCTGTAACATTCCGAAAGCCAAAAAATGGATGATTACGTAATCCGTAAGGTTCCGTGACATTACGGAAAGAAAACAAGTATCGTTACGAAATTCGTAAAGTTTCATAACGTTATGGAAAAAGAATCATTAAAAAAGGCAGGGGGTGTATTTAGTAAACAGGGGGTGCAAATAGCAACCAGACCCACTTGGGCCTTCCAGGAAGTTCCCCAGAAGGCACCAGCAACCTAGCTCGCCTGGGCAAGCTTGGTGGCAAGCTTCTCCTTCTTTTCCCTATAAATAGGGGAAGGAGGGAAGAACAAAAATGTTCAACACTCATGGTATCTGAGAATCACTTAAAATTAGTGAGAAAAATTGTTTCTGTGAAGAAAATCCAAGCCGAGGCGCTTCCATAACGCTTCCGAGACGTTTCTGTGGGTGATTTTGCGAAGATTTTCCGTCGTTCTTCGTCGTTCGTCATTCTTCGTTCGTTCTTCATTGTTCTTCGGTTTTCAACCGGTAAGTTCCCGAAATCGAACTTTTCAATTCATTCTATGTGCCCTTAGTGGTCCCCAGTTGTTTCGCGTGCTTTTATTTTTATTTCATTTACTTTCCGTACCCCCTTTTGACGTGCTTTAGTCATTTTTTTAAGTCATTTTCTCCCCTAATAAAAAATAAAATAAATTTCCACCGATCATTCGTATTGTAACACCTTTTAATTTCTGTTAAAATGAAATCTGACCGTTCGGTCATGCTGTAACCACGTTTAAAACCAAAAAAGAGGCAAAATAATAATATAATAATCAAAAAATATCTTTTAGTAAAATAATCAAAAAAATCAATCGGACGTTTTTCTTTGAGATTTTTCTTTCTTAATCGAATTGACTAATAACCAAAGTGAAACTAAGGCTAAAATCAATTCATAAATCAAACTTTTGTCATCACCTAAAAAAGCCATTTTTAAGGTCCAACACCTTAAAATGGTCTTTTCCGCTTTTATTGGTTAAACGTAGATTTCTAAAAAAGCCTAAAATCAACACGTAGTTTTATTACCTCTTGCAAAAATAACAAGAGATCATTAATGGTCCAATGCCTTAATGTTTTCTCTCCTTTCAAAAGAATCGAAATATTGTTTAATGGTCCAACGCCTTAAATGACCTTTCATTCAATAAAAAACATATTTTGGAAAAAAAGATGAAAACAAATTAACCAACGTTTGGTTCTCAAAGAACTACGTAGGTTTGATTTCCTTATCACAATTGAGGGATACGTAGGAGCAAGGGAAACACCTTTTTCGACCACAAAAAGATAAAAAATATAAAAAGGCATAAAAAGACATAAGAACGTAAAAAAGGGAAGATAACACAAATTGAAGTCATGTTTTAAAGGCTGCCGTCCCTTGTGACGGACGTGTGGGGTGCTAATACCTTCCCCGTGCATAAATACAACTCTCGAACCTTTCACTTAAAGTTCATAGACCACGTCTTTTCCGGTTTTTCTGACGTTTTCCTCAAATAAACGTTGGTGGCGACTCCGCGCGTATTCCTTTCTTGGAAGACGCACCCGTGAGTCTTGCGTCGCCCTCCCGCCAAAGGGTAGGTTGCGACACATCTAAAGCTCAAAATGATAAAATTACGAGCGATGCTAAGCATTATATTTGGGATGACCCATATTTATGGAAGTTGTGCAGTGACCAGGTTATTAGGAGATGCATTCCAGACCATGAGATTGACTCGGTCCTGCAATTCTATCATTCTTCCGCACTAGGTGGTCATCTTGGCATACAGAGGACAGCTTGCAAGGTGCTTGACTGCGGTTTCTATTGGCCCACCATCTTCAAGGATGCGTGGAGAATCTGTAGCACTTGTGAGCCTTGTCAGAGAGCAAGCAGCTCACTTTCATGGAGATAGCAAATGCCTCAAAAATCCATGTTGTTTTGTGAGGTGTTTGATGTCTGGGGTATAGACTTTATGGGGCCGTTCCCTGTCTCTTTTGGTTTTGTTTATATTCTCCTTGTTGTTGATTATGTTTCAAAATGGGTGGAAGCAAAACCCACCAGAACTAACGATGCTAAGGTTGTTGTGGATTTTGTTAGATCTAATTTGTTGTGTAGGTTTGGAGTCCCTAGAGCCATCGTTAGTGATCAAGGCACCCATTTTTGTAACAGATCCATGTATGCCTTGCTCAAAAAGTATGGGGTCGTACACAGAATTTCCACACCTTACCACCCCCAAACTAATGGGCAGGCTGAGATTTCAAACAGGGAGATAAAAAGGATCTTGGAGAAGATTGTGCAACCGAACAGAAAGGATTAGAGCACCAGGCTGGATGATGCTCTTTGGGGGCATAGGACTGCCTACAAAGCACCCATAGGAATGTCTCCTTATCGGGTTGTCTTTGGCAAGGCATGTAATCTTCCTGTAGAGATAGAGCACAAAGCCTATTGGGCTGTAAAGACCTGCAACTTCTCTATTGGTCAGGCTAGAGAGGAAAGGAAGTTACAACTAAGTGAGCTAGATGAGATCCGTTTACAAGTGTCATACCCTAATTTCGTCCGGGGACCATCTGTTTGTTGGGATGCTACCCTCGCTTGACCACTTCGAGGTACGTGACACCCATCGCTAAGCAATCCGTGACATGTCGGGAGTTGAAAGAAAGTGTTAATGTGCAATCCGTAAAGTTACGTAACATTCCAGATGCCAAAGAAGGGATGATTGTGTAATCCGTAAAGTTTCGTAACATTACAGAAAGAAAACAAGTATCGTTACATAATTCGTAAAGTTCCATAACGTTACGGAAAAAGAATCAACAAAAAAAGGGGCAGAGGGGGTGTATTTAGTAAACAGGGGTGTACAAATAGCAATCAGGCCCACTTGGGCCTTCCAGGATCTTCCAACAGAAGGCGGTGCCTTCTGGTGGAAGCAACCCAGTTCGTCTGGGCGAGCTGGACGGTAACCACCTCCCTCTTTTTCCCTATAAATAGGGGGAGGAGGGCAAAACAAAAATGTTCAACCCTCCTGGAATTTGAGAATCACTTAAAATTAGTGAGAAAAATTGTTTCCGTGAAGAAAATCCAAGCCAAGGCGCTTTCATAACGCTTCCGAGACGTTTCCGTGGGTGATTTCGCGAAGATTTTCCACCGTTCTACATTCGTTCTTCAATCTTCCACCGATAAGTTCCCAAAATCAAACCTTTCAATTCATTCTATGTACCCTTAGTGGTCCCCATTTGTTTCGCGTGCTTTTATTTTTATTTCATTTACTTTCCATACCCTCTTTTGACGTGCTTTAGTCATTTATTTAAGTCATTTCCTCGCCTAATCAAAAATAAAATAAATTTCCACCGATCATTTGAATTGTAACATCTTTTAATTTCTGTTAAAATGAAATTCGACCGTTCTGTCATGCCGTAACCACATTTAAAACAAAAAAAAGGCAAAATAGTAATATAATAATAAAAAATATATATTTTAATAAAATAATCAAAAAATCAAATCGGACGTTTTTCTTTGGGATTTTTCTTTCTTAACCGAATTGACTAATAACCAAAGTGAAACTAAGGCTAAAATCAATTCATAAATCAAGCTTTTGTCATCACCTAAAAAGCCATTTTTAAGGTCCAACGCCTTGAAATGGTCTTTTCCGCTTTTATTGGTTAAACGTGGATTTTTAAAGCCTAAAATCAACACGTAGCTTTGTCACCCCTTTCAAAAAACCAAGAGATCATTAATGGTCTAATGCCTTAATGCTTTCTCTACTTTCAAAAGAATCGAAAGATCGTTTAATGGTCCAACGCCTTAAATGACCTTTCATTCAATCGAAATATATGTTGTAAAAAAGGATAAACACAATTTAACCAACGTTTAGTTCTCGAAGAACTACGTAGGTCTGATTTCCTTACCACAATTGAGGAATATGTAGGAGCAAGGGAAACACCCTTGTCGACCACAAAAAGAAAAAAAATATAAAAGGCACAAAAAGATAGAAGAACGTAAAAAAGGGAAAATAAAACAAATTGAAGTCATGTTTGCACACTTGATTAAAAGGTTGTTGTCCCTTGTGACAGACGCGTAGGGTGCTAATACCTTCCCCGTGCGTAAATACAACTCCCGAACCTTTCACTTAAAGTTCGTAGACCACGTCTTTTTCCGGGTTTTTTTTTCCGACGTTTTCCTCAAATAAACGTTGGTGGCGACTCCGCACATTTTCCTTTCATGGAAGACGCACCTGTGAGTCTCGCTTCGCCCTCCCTCCGAAGGGTAGGTTGCGACAGTTGGCGACTCCACTGGGGACTATTGTTAGAGAGTTAGGCCAATCAATCAGTGTGCTTTCCTTACTATGACTTCCCTTTTGTTCTTTTTCTTTGTCTTTTTCTTGTTCTTGTATATATAAACTCTTTTGATGCTTTTAGTGTGTTTTAAAATGTATGGATAAGGTAAATATTTATTCATTTGATGCACACAAAGACCAACACTATTTGCACACACGGTGAGTTGGAAAAAAGGGCCCTATACCCGGGTTTGTGGGAACATAAGGAGTAGAGGTGAATCTGTGGTCATGCTAGGTCTCCGACTTGCTTGATTACAGTGAACCCTCATCTAGAGTTTTTCTCTTTGATAACATATTGTTGCTAGTAGTCCCTACTGCCACAATATGTTCTTCAAAGGGGATGATACCTCTAGAGACCATCAAGAGAGATATGACCACCTTGGGAATTACCACTAAAACCCTTTTAGCTCCTTCCCATGTAGGTCCCTAAAATAGGGGGCACGAAGCAAACACGCTGCGTGCCATTTTTTACACTGCCATGCATGTAATTCTAAGTGTCATGTACCCCTTTACTTATATTTGTTTGTGGATATTGCCATACTATGTATATCCCTGTGTTGGGCCTTTCGCATATGCATCATGCGTGGGTTTTCGTCTTGATCCCCTCACTTTGGCAAACCAACGGAGAGTCCGTGTCACCTTCTTAAATACATACGTCGGGTGCCGTGCTGCCCCAAACGTTGTATCTAAGAAGGGGACAATTTCTCGGGTTCCCGTATTCATAAATTGCATCTGTGTCATATCCATTTCTTCATGCATTCATCCATTCCACCCATGATAGATGTCGGAGTTTTGATTCGCACTGGGTTTTTGTTTCACTTTAGTAAACATGGGAACAAATCAATCTGGAAAAAGGTTTTATCAAGTCAAGATTAAGGGCCTAGATGTCACCAGCCTTAAGGAGTTGGGGCGATTGATGGGACCTCTCCAAATGCAAGCCTTTCGCAAGGCGTACGGAAAGATTTTAGATTTGACCATAGCGGAGATATTCACGGAAGCCGTTGTATCACTCACCCAATACTATGACCAGCCTTTGAGATGCTTCATGTTTGGAGACTTCCAATTAGTACCGACTGTTGAAGAATTTGAGGAAATTCTAGGATGTGCTCTTGGGGGAAGAAAACCGTATCTTTTCTACAGGTTTCTTCCCTCCTTGAGCAAGATTACGGTTGTGGTCAGGGATTCGGCAAGCGAGTTGGATCGTGTAAAGCAAACTCAAAACGGTGTAGTGGGCCTACCACGGAAGTACATAGAAGGCAAGGCAAGGGATATGGCGAATCAAGAGGAGTGGGTCCCGTTCATGGACGTATTAGCATTGCTAATCTTTGGGGTTGTCCTCTTTCCAAACGTGGACAGTTTGGTGGACCTAGGCGCAATTGATGCTTTCCTTGCATATCACCATAGCAAAGAAAGCCCGGTGGTAGCTATCTTGGCGAACTTATTTGATACATTTGACCAAAGGTGCGAGAAGAGTAGCGCACGGATCATCTGCTGCTTGCCCGCTCTTTGTGTATGGTTGGTTTCGCACCTATTCCAACAAGACATAAGACACCCCTGTCCACTCTGAAGCCATCGCTCGTGTGTCGAAAAGAGAAGAGTAGATTGGGACCAACATTTGGTTGGGATAGGAGGCAGAACGATCAGCTGGTTTCCTCGATGGAAGGAAGGAAAAGAGGGAGTTCTCTTCTCATGTGGGGACTACTCAAACATCCCGTTGATAGGAACGAGGGGTTGCATTAACTACAATCTCGCGCTTGCTATAAGACAGTTAGGGTACCCCCGAGGAGATCCACGGACTTCTCAGCTATTGTCAGCATATGATAGATTTAATGGCCCATATAATTAGAAACTGCTAGGAAGTTTGTATTGTCACTCAGATCTTGACTAGTTATCGGCTTTGAAAGAGCAAATGGCTTCCATGATGGAGGCCATGTTAGGAATGGAACAACTCATGGAGAATAACGTGGCCACTGCTGCCGCTGTTAGTTCGGCTGTTGAAGCAGACCCAACTCTCCCAGCTACTGCACACCATCCTCTCCCAAACGCGGTAGGACGAGAAAGAAGCACATTGGGGCACTCCAGCAACCCCCATTTGGGATACAACCGGGTGGCTTACCCTTATGGATTACCACGTAATTACACGCCACCAGTCATGCGTGATGACACGGGTCATGTCCCTTCCCCCGGGGACTCTTCCAATTCAGCACCCGTACAGCCTAGAGCGCCCGCGCCCATCCAGAGGGAGACCCCAAGCTCCGGCTCCAACCCCGACTCGCCCGGCCGGCAATGCCTACTTTGGCGCTAGTTCCAACGTGATGAGGAACTTTCCCCCAAGGCCAACTCCAGAATTCACCCCGATCTCAATGACGTACGAAGACCTCTTGCCGTCCCTCATCGCCAACCAAATGGTTTTGATATCGCCTGGGAAGATCTACCAACCTCCTTTCTCAAAGTGGTATAACCATGACGCAACTTGCGCATACCATGGGAAAACCCCGGCCACTCTACCGAAAAATGCCTGGCCCTTAAATACAAGGTCCAACATTTGATAGACGCCAGATGGCTGACGTTTCAAGAGGATCGGCCCAACTTGAAAACAAACCCGCTCGCCAATCATGGAGGGGGAGTAGTTAATGTCGTCAAGTCGGGTAGGTCGCGCAGGTCTAAGCCTTTAAAGGACGTGACGACCCCCAGGAAGTTTATCTACGAGGCCCTACAAAAGGGGGGCGTAATTCCCCACAGTGGGCACGGAGAGGATTCCTGTTTGATGCATCCTGGCGAGCTACATAACATGGAAACATGTTTAGTAGTGAAGGACCTGTTGCAACAGATGATAGATCGAGGCCGACTGGAAGTCGGCGATGAGGGGAGTGAGGAGCAACATATATGTATGCAATCCGCAGATGAGAGAAGTTTTGGAAGGCCTAAGCCTATGGTGGTATATTTCACCAGAGACATAGCTCCCCAAACGCCCCGATACCCCTCAGAAATTAAACCTGTTCCGTTTCCATACCGAAACAGCCATGCAGTTCCGTGGAGGTATGCGCCTCCAAGCGAAAGGAAGGAAGAAGCCACCGACATCAGCTCGTTGTCGGCCAAGGTAACCAATATCACGGGGCTGAGCAGTGTGACCCGTAGCGGTCACGTGTTTGCACCCCCTGACCTGCTGACACAAACCGCAAATGTTAAAGGGAAAGCAAAGATAGTGGAAGAACAAAATGACAAAACGATCCTCACTCCGAACGAGGATATTCCAGTGAAAGGTCTTCCAGAGAAAAAGGATGGTTGTGGCAAGAAGGAAGTATCGCTAAAAGAGGCAGGCGAGTTCAAGGTCATTGAGAAGCTCAACAAAACCCCAGCCAGGGTCTCTCTTTTGGAACTACTCATGAGCTTTGACCCTCATCGGGCATTGCTAGTAAAGGTCTTGAACGAAGCTCATGTAGCCCAAGACATCTCCGTAGAAGGCTTTGGAGGACTCGTCAATAACATCACCGCTAACAACTATCTCGCCTTCGCTGAAGAAGAAATCCCTGCCGAGGGGAGAAGGCATAACAGGGCTTTGCATGTGTCAGTCAAATGCATGGACCACGTCGTGGAAAAGGTACTCATCGATAGTGGTTCCAGTTTAAATGTAATGCCCAAAAGCACGTTAGAGAAATTGTCGTTTAATGCTTCCCATCTAAAGCCAAGTTCCATGGTGGTTCGTGCCTTCAACGACACCTGCCGAGAGGTTAGGGGAGAGATGGACCTCCCTGTACAGATAGGCCCCCATACCTATCAGGTTACCTTTCAAGTAATGGATATAAACTCGGCTTACAGTTGTCTTTTGGGACGCCCGTGGATCCACTCGGTGGGGGTCGTTCCCTTTACACTTCACCAAAAACTGAATTTCGTAGTAGAGGGGCATTTGGTTATTGTGTCGAGGGAGGAAGACATCTTAGTAAGTTGCCCATCCTCTATGCCTTATGTGGAAGCCACGAAGGAGTCATGAGAAACAACCTTCCAATCTTTCGAGGTAGTAAGCACTGCCTCCGTAGATTCCTTCTCTGGGCAACCTTGCCTGTCCAATACGGCAATGATGGTGGCCCGGGTGATGTTGGGGAATGGTTACGAGCCCGGAATGGGTTTAGGCAAGAACAACGGCGATAGAACCAGCCTGATAAGCACCAGAGGAAACCGTGGGAAGTTTGGGTTAGGCTATAAACCCACACAAGTGGACATAAGGAAAAGTGTTGCGGGAAGGAAGAGCGGAAGCCAAGGCTCGCAATTGGGACGAAAAATCGAAGAGGGCCCACCCTGCCACATCAGTAGGAGCTTTATAAGCGCGGGTCTAGGACACGAAGGCCAAGTCGTTGTGATATGCGAGGATGACTCTCCGAATGGGTCAGATCTGGTACGACCATGCCCTCCTAGTTTTCGACTAGGAAATTTACGCGACAAGCATAATGTAACCCTTTGTGGCTTTTAAACTCTACGGTTGGGCCTAGGCTTTAGAGTTTCCTTTTGTTAAGGCTTTATGTCTTTTATTCCTGAATTTATAATATAAAGATCTTTCTTCATCTATTCCTGCGTCTCTACCCATTCTCATTCATTTGCATGTTTATTTCTTTACACTAACGCCAAATCCGATGACGAGTCCCTCGAAGGTACTAATACCTGGGACCTGACCATCGATTTCAAGCAAGAAACAGATCAGACGGCGAGTGAAGAGGACGAGGATGTGGGACTTCCCCCGGAGTTGGAAAAGATAGTTGCCCATGAGGACCAAGAGATGGGACCTCATCAAGAAGAGACTGAACTAGTGGACTTAGGAACCGACAATGGGAAAAAGGAAGTAAAGATAGGCACGGGTATGACCGCACCCATCTGTGAAGAATTGATGGCCCTGCTAAAAAACTATCAAGACATCTTTGCCTGGTCATACCAAGATATGCCCGGTTTGAGTTCGAACATCGTACAACACAGATTACCTCTAAATCCTGAGTGTTCCCCGGTAAAACAAAAGCTGAGGAGGATGAAGCCCGAGACATCCTTGAAAATAAAAGAAGAGGTAAAGAAACAATTTGACGTTGGTTTTTTGGCTGTCGCTCGGTACCCAGAATGGGTTGCCAACATTGTACCAGTCCCTAAGAAGGATGGGAAGGTGTGAATGTGTGTAGATTATCGGGACCTGAATTGAGCCAGTCCCAAGGACAAGTTTCCTCTGGCGCACATCGATATCCTCGTGCATAATACGGCCAATTTCGCTTTGTTTTCCTTCATGGATGGGTTCTCCAGTTACAATCAGATAAAAATGGCGCCGGAGGATATGGAAAAGACTACCTTCGTCACCCTGTGGGGGACGTTCTGTTATAAGGTGATGTCCTTTGGAATTAAGAACGCCAGGGCAACTTATCAACGAGCTATGGTTGCTTTGTTCCATGATATGATGCACCGAGAAATCGAGGTCTATGTGGACGACATAATTGCCAAGTCTAAAATCGAGGAGGAACACCTTGTCAACTTGCGGAAGTTGTTCGAAAGGCTTAGGAAATATCAATTGAGGTTAAACCCCGCTAAGTGCACCTCTGGGGTCAAGTCAGGGAAATTGCTAGGTTTCATTGTAAGCCAAAAAGGGATAGAGGTGGACCCCGAAAAGGTGAAAGCCATCCTTGAGATGTCAGAACCCCATACTGAGAGGCAGGTCTGAGGTTTCCTGGGGCGTTTGAACTACATTGCCAGATTCATATCACAGCTCACCGCTATCTGTGAGCCGTTGTTCAAACTATTACACAAAAACCAATCCGTCCGCTGGAATGAGGATTGTCAAGAGGCATTTGGAAGGATCAAACAGTGTCTCATGAACCCTCCCGTGCTTATGCCGCCGATACCCAGAAGGCCTCTCATCTTGTATATGACAATTTTGGACGAATTGATGGGATGTATGTTGGGGCAACATGACGAGTCCGGGAAGAGAGAGCGCGTTGTCTACTACTTAAGTAAGAAGTTCACGGCCTGTGAAATGAACTACTCCCTGCTCGAAAGAACGTGTTGTACTTTAGTCTGGGCGTCCCACCGTCTAAGACAATACATGCTGAGTCATACCACCTGGTTGATATCCAAGATGGACTCGGTTAAGTACATCTTTGAGAAGCCTGCTTTCACAGGGCAGATCGCCCGGTGGCAGGTTTTGCTATCTGAGTTTGATATAGTCTACGTCACCCAAAAGGCGATAAAAGGAAGCGCCTTGGCAGATTATTTGGCTCAGCAGCCTCTCAACAACTATCAACCCATGCATCCCGAGTTCCCGGATGAGGACATCATGGCCTTGTTTGAGGAAAAGCTGGACAAGGACCGGGACAAGTGGATTGTGTGGTTTGATGGAGCGTCAAACGTTCTAGGCCATGGCATTAGGGTAGTATTGGTCTCTCTGGACAATCAATGTATACCTTTCACAGCCAGGCTGGTGTTCGACTGCACCAACAATATGGCTGACTATGAAGCGTGCGCCCTGGCCGTCCAGGCAGCAATTGACTCCAATGTCAAGCTACTTAAGGTGTACAGGGACTTAGCACTAGTGATTCACCAGTTGAGAGGGGAATGGGAAACTAGAGACCCCAAGCTGATACCCTACCAAGCCTATATCAAGGAATTGGCTGGTTCCTTTGATGAGATCTCCTTCCATCACGTTCCCCGAGAGGAAAATCAAATGGCGGATGTGCTTGCCACTTTAGCGTCCATGTTCCAGCTAACACCGCACAGGGACCTACCATACATTGAGTTCTGGTGTCGTGGCAAACCCGCACATTGTTGTCAGGTGGAAGAGGAACGCGACGGTAAGCCTTGGTATTTCGATATCAAGCAATACGTTGAAAGCAAAGAGTACCCACCGGAGGCTTTCGACAACGACAAAAGGACATTGAGGAGATTGGCGGCCGGCTTCTTCATGAGCGGAAGCATACTATACAAGAGAAACCATGACATGGTTCTGCTACACTGCGTGAACGCTAAAGAAGCAGAAAACATGTTGGGGGAGGTCCATGAGGGCTCTTTTGGTACGCACGCTAATGGGCACGCCATGGCTAGAAAAATCTTAAGGGCAGGATACTATTGGCTCACCATGGAGAGCGATTGCTGTCTCCATGTGAGGAAATATCACAAATGCCAGACATTCGCAGACAATGTCAACGCTCTGCCTCTGCCTCTGAATGTCGTGGCCGTTTTCCATGTGGGGAATAGACGTGATTGGGGCCATAGAACCCAAAGCTGCAAATGGACATTGTTTCATCATAGTGGCAATTGATTACTTCACTAAGTGGGTCGAAGCCGCGTCGTACGCTAGCGTCACCAGGAATGTGGTGGTCAGGTTCATTAAGAGGGAAATCATCAGTCGATACGGTTTGCCGAGGAAGATTATCACGGACGACAGCACCAACTTGAATAACAAGATGATGGGGGAAATGTGCGAGGAGTTTAAAATCCAACATCACAATTCCACGCCCTACCGACCAAAGATGAACGGAGCCGTGGAAGCAGCCAATAAGAATATTAAGAAAATTATTCAGAAGATGACAGTATCGTACAAAGATTGGCATGAGATGTTGCCTTTTGCCCTGCATGGATACCGAACCTCAGTACGAACTTCTACTGGGGCAACACCGTACTCCTTGGTTTATGGGATGGAAGCGGTACTCCCATTTGAGGTAGAGGTCCCTTCCCAGAGGATACTAGCGGAATCGAGCCCAGAAGAATCAGAGTGGGCTCAAACACGCTACCAACAACTCAACCTTATTGAATGTAAGCGTTTGACGGCCATGAGCCATGGGCACCTGTATCAACAAAGGATGAAGAACGCGTTCGACAAGAAGGTTCGCTCGCGCAAGTTCCATGAGGGGGACCTTGTGCTGAAAAAGGTGTCCCATGCTGTTGAGGATAATCGAGGGAAGTGGGCCCCGAACTACGAAGGGTCTTTCGTTGTAAAAAAGGCTTTCTCCGGAGGAGCCCTGGTGCTCACCAACATGGATGGCGAGGAGCTACCTTCACCCGTGAACTCCGATGTTGTCAAGTGATACTACGCTTAGTATCTAGGGCAATTGAGGAAGTCGCTGCATGTTCTTTTATTTTTGTGTGTGTCCTTCTTGGTTTCCCCCAGGGATTTCTATCCACTGTAATTTCTCATCACAGTCTTTTAAAAGAAAAGAACATGGAATTGAGGTTTCGGTCCTCACTTTGTGTTTCAAACTATGTCCAGAATTTGATAACCTGAGCCTTTTTGCTCAGTCCATGGGATGCCCCAAGCGCTTAATTAAAACTGAACCTGACCAGCTTTCACTAAATGGATTATTGCATTTGAAAACGCTCATGCATATGCATATGTTTGCATATTTTTTTATCTTATGATAGGAGCAGAATCGTCTTAGGCAGTGGTCAAATGTTGGGCCGGGTCTAAAGGCAGAAACCAATCAAGGTAAACGGTAACGCGGCCACAGTTTGCTACGCAATGTTGTTTCCTGCTTTCAGGTACTTAGGGACGGACGCAAGTAGAGGCTAGGATCATGATTGATAGATCATCGTCTCATGCCCAGCTCTGGACAAGCGGAAAGCGCAGCTGGGGGAGCAGTACTTGTGTCTTCCCAAAAAGAAATACAGGTTAGCTCGCCTGGGCGAGCACCCCTGCACCTGAAAAGATAAAAACTAGGGAAAGGGAGTTTCTCTCCACCCAAAACTCTCCTCCCTCATTAAAAAATGCAAACACCCACGGGATTTGCAGGTTTTCGCCCCTAGGCCACCATTTTTGCGCTTTTGCTTCCATTCTTAGTGTATTTGGTCATTCCATACAAGTAAGTGCACTACCCTTTGATTTCTAGCTTTCCATTGATGCCTTTTATGCTTTGAATGGTATATAATTTGGCAAATTCCGTGAGACAATTTGGGGCAAATTTGTGTTTGTTTCTTTGAATTGAGTGGTTGTAGGGGATGGCCTTAGGCCTAGGGTGTGTTCTGAAATGATGGGGCAAGCCACATTGCCCCTATTCCCTTGTTATTGGCACCCAAAAGTGCGCCCACCAAGTGCTCGGTGAAATGCCTCAATGGAATTTGGGCATGGTTTTGTGAACTTTGGATTGTGGGGCTGACTTGTGTGTATATGGACAACATGTAGAGGTTAGAATAAGTGCCCAAATTAAGGACTTGGACCTAGGAATCCAAGCCTTTGGTTTTGAGTGCAAGAAAGCATGAAAATGAAAGCATTGTGATAGGGATTTCCCTTTAGGCCAGCAACTAATTTTTTGGGGCTACTCCATTATGTTTGCCTAGATGTTTGAGAATTTTGTTCATCATGCACATATAGATGTAGAATAGGTGGCAAAATACCTCACAAGATATATGTATGTTGCATGTAGATAGCAAAGAGATACCTCACCAAAAACCTTGTTTAATTGAAATATAATTTAAGTAGCAAGATACTTGAATACGTATGAAATGTAATTTTCTTTGGTAGCTAAAAAATACTTCAAGTATGCATGTGTACAAGTTTAGCAAAAGACGTGCGTGTATATGATTTTTGGGTAGCAAAATACTTCAAGTATGCATGTGTATAAGTTTAGCAAAGAAATGCATATATGTAATTTGGGTAGCAAAATGATTTGAATGTACATGAGTATAGTTTTTAGATAGCGGAGCATCTTGCGTGCATGTATGATCATAAAAGTATGTATGTGAGTTTGCCCTGAATTTAAATTGATGTTTGAAGCAATTATATGCCATTTTTACTTGGTTGGCCTTTAAAATGACACTTCCTTGTAAATTGACTTTCCAAACGTTTGCCTTTGCAGGAAATGGCTCCGAAAAAGCTTTCCACGAAGAGGTCTAGTGTTGGATTAAGAAGGGGGGTTGAATTAATTATTCCTAAACCTTTACTAATTAAAAAATTACTCTTCTAAGGCTTTTACTTATGTTGTTAAGAGAATATGGAGTAGAAGAGAAACTTAACAGAAAGTAAAAGCGGAAATTAAATGCACAGCAGAAAGTAAAAGAGTAGGGAAGAAGGAAACAAACACACGAGTTTTTATACTGGTTCGGCAACAACCCGTGCCTACATCCAGTCCCTAAGTGACCTGTGGTCCTTGAGATTTCTTTCAACCTTGTAAAAATCCTTTTACAAGCAAAGATCCACAAGGGATATACCCTCCCTTGTTCTCTTTGAAACCCTAGTGGATGTACCCTCCACTAGAACTGATCCACAAGAGATGTACCCTCTCTTGTTCTCAGTCAAACCCAAGTAGATGTACCCTCTACTTGTACCACAAAGGATGTACCCTCCAATGTGTTAAGACAAAGATCTCAGGCTGTTAAAACTTTGATACTTTGTGAATGGGGATACAAAAGAATTCTCAGGCGGTTAGTCCTTTAAACACTTCTGTATAAGGGAATGGGAAGAATCAAAAGAATTCTCAGACTGTGTCGTTTTGAATTCTTTGACAAGGGAGAAGGGAGACACAAAAGAATTCAGGCGGTTAGTCCTTTGTTCTTTTGGAAAAGGGAGAAGAGAGACACAAAGAGAATTCAGGCGGTTAGTCCTTAGCGAATTCTTTTTGGAAAAGGGAGAAGAGAATGAAAAGATGAATAGCATAAGTTTTCAAGGTTTGGAAAACCAGAAAACTTCAAAAAGCTTTTGGTACAAAGAAGAAGAAGAAGTTCAAAGAGATTCAAGGCTTGTAAAGGATTGTATGAAATAAGTGTTCAAGATCCTTGCAAATGCAAAACAAAGTCTTGCATTTTATAGACTCTTCATGTCTGGTCAAGAGGACCATTTAGAAGAGTTACAACTTTTAAAAAAACTTAAAACCAATTTGAAAAAGTCAAAAACCTTTTGAAGAGTTACATCTTTTGATTTATTCAGAAACAGTCACTGGTAATCGATTACCAAATCAGTGTGATCGATTACACAAGGATTTTATGTGAAAGGATGTGACTCTTCATATTTGAATTTGAATTTCAACGTTCAAAGGCACTGGTAATCGATTACCAAAACATTGTAATCGATTACAACTTTTTGAAATTAATTGGAACGTTGTAAATTCAATTTGAAAACTTTTTCAAAACAATTTTGCTACTGGTAATCGATTACAACAATCTGGTAATCGATTACCAGAGAGTAAAAACTCTTTGGTAAACATGTTTTGAGAAAAATCATGTGCTACTCAATTTTTGAGAAAAACTTTTTATACTTATCTTGATTAAGTCTTCTCTTGATTCTTGAATCTTGAGTCTTGAATCTTGATCTTGATTTTTGAGATCTTGAACCTTGAATCTTGATTCTTGACTCTTAACTTTCTTATTGAGTCTTGAATTCTTCTTGATTCTTATCTTGAACTCTTGAATTGTTCTTGATTCACTTGAGGTTTTCTTTGATTGATCTTTGATTCACTTGAGTTGTTCTTTTATTGATCTTTGAGCTTTTCGTCATCACCTTTGTCATCATCTTTTGTTATCATCATTGTTATCATCAAAACACCTTTGAATCACCTTTGATTCACCATAAAGCTTTGCTTCTACATCTAGAAGAGACACCGCAGCGGAAGGGTCTAGTGCCGCCCCCGAGTTTGATAACCACTGTTTCCGGAGCGCCGAGCACTAGCAGCGCTTCGAGGCCATCAAAGGATGGTCGTTCCACAGAGAGAGGCGCGTCATGCTGGTGACTCCCATGGCTAAGTTTGACCCTGAGATAGTCCTGGAGTTCTATGCTAATGCTTGGCCCACAGAGGAGGGAGTGCGAGACATGCGTTCATGGGTAAGGGGTCAGTGGATTCCCTTTGATGCGGATGCTCTCAGCCAGTTCCTGGGTGACCCACTAGTCTTGATTCAAAACATCATTGTTGCATGTGTATCATGGAAATAATGTGGGACATCCCCTTTATCCCCGAACCGCTGGCCAAACCCTGACAGATATCATGTCCATTAGTTTTACAAGCCTTGAGCCAAAAGCCCAACTTACCATAAACCTTGCCCTTGGAAGAAAACAAAGAAAAGAAAGTTCCCGATCAAAGAATCGGAAGAAAGCAAAAAGAGAAAATTCCCAATCAAAGAGTGGGAGAAAGCAAGAACATAAAAGAAAGAAAATTCTCGATCAAGGATCAGAAGAAAACAGAAGAAATATGCAGAAAGGTCTTTGGACCAGACAATATCTGAACAATACAAAATTGTCACCAAGTAAACAAAAAAAGAAAGGAAACCACGACCTAAAGTGGTCCTCTCCCTTTGATTGGCAACCAAAATCCTGTGCGTCGGTGGCTTGTTCACCTCACGCTAAACAAAAACAGAAAAGGAAAATGCCAAGAACACTCAAAGCCAAATTCCCCACAAAAACAAACCATTCCCGAGGAGAAGTCCTATTGATCCATGATCACACATGTAATCTTTGATTTGATAGGAAATGATTTGCAAAATCAAGTCATGACATATCTATGGTTCAGAATTAGGATGAAACACTTACCCGTGTGAGATTGATACACTTTGAGTGATTTTCTTCTATTTTTGTTGAACCCAGTGTTTCCTCTAAATGGTCATTTAGAAGCGAAATGCTAACGTCCAAAATCTCATTTATGGTTATGAGAAATTTTCATCAGCATACTCTCCTTCCCCGGTAGACACATTGTTTTTCATCCGAAAAGCATATGTTGCTCTGATCAGTTGGAAGTTTTGTCTCTTTACTAAAGCATGTTTGCGTTTTTAGTGAAGAAAACACCGAGGCTATTTTAGTCTCCCAGTTATCCAGAACTACATAGGTCTGAGTTCCTCATTGAGGATACGTAGGAGCAAGAGCCTCGCTTTTGTCGGCCACCCCACAATCTCTGTCATACTGACCCTGAGGTCATGTGACATGCAGAGACAAATTATGGTCATTCCACACACCTTTTCGCCATTCGGAGATAATCGTGTCCGATGGCACGCAGAGACAAATTATGGTCATTTTGCGCCCTTTTGTCATCCAGAGGGAGCGAGCCCGATGACATGCGGAGACAAATTATGGTCATTCCGCACACCTTTTCGCCATTCGTAGACAATCGTGTCCGATGGAACGCAGAGACAAATTATGGTCATTCTACGCCCTTTTGTCATCCAGAGGCGGCGAGCCTGATGACATGCAAAGACAAATTATAGTCATTTCGCACACCTTTTTGCCATCCAGATATGATCGTGTCTGATGGCACGCAGAGACAAATTATGGTCATTCTGCACCTTTTGCCATCCAGATACGATCGTGTCCGATGGCACGCATAGACAAATTATGGTCATTCTGCGCCTTGTGTCAACCAAGAGGAACGAATTTGACAGTATCAGGATGATGTTGGTCGTTTGGTGCTGATCATTTTCAAAATTTTTGCAGGTTCCGCCGGCGGGGATATTGACAGGCCGAATGATGTTCCGCTCGAACGAAATTAGTGTCTTATCTTTACTTCCCTTTTATCTCCAATAAAAGACAAGTAAAGAGGGGCAACTGTCATACCCTAATTTCGTCTGGGGACCATTTGTTTGTTGGGATACGACCCTCGCTTGATCACTTCGAGGTACTTGACACCCATCGTTAAGCAATCCGTGAAGTTCCGCGACATGTAGGGAGTTGAAAAAAAGTGTTAATGCGCAATCCGTAAAGTTCCATAACATTCTGGAAGCCAAAGAAAGGATGATTGCGTAATCCATAAGGTTCCGTAACATTACGGAAAGAAAACAAGTATCGTTATGTAATTCGTAAAGTTCCGTAATGTTACAGAAAAAGAATCAGCAAAAAAAGGGGGCAGAGGGAGTGTATTTAGTAAACAGGGGTGTACATCGGAAGGCGATGCCTTTTGGTGGAAGCAACCCAGCACGCCTGGGCGAGATGGGCGGCAACCACCTCCCTCTTTTCCTCTATAAATAGGGGGAGGAGGGCGGAACAAAAATGTTCAACCCTTCTGGTATCTGAGAATCACTTAAAACTAGTGAGAAAAATTGTTTCTGTGAAGAAAATCCAAGCCGAGGCGCTTCCGAGACGTTTCCGTGGGTGATTTCGCGAAGATTTTCCACCGTTCTTCATCGTTCTTCATTCGTTCTTCGCCGTTCTTCGGTCTTCAACCGGTAAGTTCCCGAAATCGAACCTTTCAATTCATTCTATGTACCCTTAGTGGTCCCCATTTGTTTCGCGTGCTTTTATTTTTATTTCATTTACTTTCCGTACCCCCTTTTGACGTGCTTTAATCATTTATTTAAATCATTTCCTCACCTAATCAAAAATAAAATAAATTTCCACCGATCATTTGAATTGTAACATCTTTTAATTTCTGTTAAAATGAGATCCGACCGTTCTGTCATGCCGTAACCACGTTTAAAACCAAAAAAGAGGCAAAATAGTAATATAATAATCAAAAAAATATATTTTTAATAAAATAATCAAAAAAATCAAATCGGGCGTTTTTCTTTGGGATTTTTCTTTCTTGACCGAATTGAATAATAACCAAAGTGAAACTAAGGCTAAAATCAATTCATAAATCAAGCTTTTGTCATCACCTAAAAAGCCATTTTTAAGGTCCAACGCCTTGAAATGGTCTTTTCCGCTTTTATTGGTTAAACGTGGATTTTTAAAGCCTAAAATCAACACGTAGCTTTGTCACCCCTTTCAGAAAACCAAGAGATCATTAATGGTCCAATGCCTTAATGTTTTCTCTCCTTTCAAAAGAATTGAAAGATCATTTAATGGTCCAACGCCTTAAATGACCTTTCATTCAATCAAAATATATCTTGCAAAAAAGGATAAACACAATTTAACCAATGTTTAGTTCTCGAAGAACTACGTAGGTCTGATTTCCTTACCCCAATTGAGGAATACGTAGGAGCAAGGGAAACACCCTTGTCGACCACAAAAAGATAAAAAATATAAAAGGCACAAAAAGACATAAGAACGTAAAAAAGGGGAAATAAAAGAAATTGAAGTCATGTTTGCACACTTGATTAAAAGGCTGTCGTCTCTTGTGACGGACGTGTGGGGTGCTAATACCTTCCCTGTGTCTAAATACAACTCCCGAACCTTTCACTTAAAGTTCGTAGACCACGTCTTTTTCCGGGTTTTTTTTTCCGACGTTTTCCTCAAATAAACGTTGGATTGCGACTCCGCGCATTTTCCTTTCATGGAAGACGTGTGAATGTATGTATACATGATTTTGATGATGTCAAAAGAAGAATGAAACAAGACTCATTTTGCTTCAAGATTAATACAAGATTGTTTCGACAAACAAAGCCTTGATTCAAGATTTCTTCAAGATCAAGCCTTGCCTCACAATGAAAGGTTTCAAGTCATTCAAGGCACATGTAATCGATTACCAATACATGTAATCGATTACCAATGGTTTGAAAGTGTGTAATCGATTACACATCATATGTAATCGATTACCAGAGACTCTGAATGTTGGGAATTCAAATTTTAAATGAAGGGTCACAACTGTTCAAGAAAAACAACTGTGTAATCGATTACACTAATTCTGTAATCGATTACCAGAGAGGATTTTCAAGGAATATCGCCAACAGTCACATCTTATCATTTGGATTTTGAATGGCCATCAAAGGCCTATATATATGTGTGACTTGGGACGAAATTCAGGAGAGAGTATTTTTGGTCCAAAATGTCTTATCCTCTCAAAAGACAATGAGAGAGATTCCAAAAGAACTTCATTGTCAAATGCTCTCTCAAAAGAAATCCTTGACCAAACACTTGGAAAATCTATAAGGATTCTTACATGATCTTCATTGTAATATTCTTCTCTTGAAGAGAGAATTCTTCTTCCATTCTTCTTATTCAATGAGATTGGTTAAGAGACTGTGAGTCTCTTGTTGTAAAGCATCTGAACACAAGGGATGGGTTGTCCCTGTGTGGTTCAGACTTTGTAAAGGATTTTACAAAGATAGTGGAAATCTCAAGTGGGTTTGTGGGGAGTGATTTGGACAAGATATGAGTGAGATATGAAAGAGAATGAAAAAAGATAAAGTTTGGGCTTTGTGGGGAGTGATTTGGACAAGATATGAGTGAGATATGCCAGAAGGAAGATTTGGGAACGAGGGTTTTCGAGAGAATGAGAGGTTGCAACTTTCAGATTTTGAAATTTGAATATATAGGAGCAAGGACGCGTTGTAATCGATTACACTAATATGGTAATCAATTACCAGAGAGCAATATAGCCAAAAATAACTACCTGTAACCGATTACACTAATATGGTAATCGATTACAAGAGAGCATTTTAGCCAAAACTAAATGCTGGCTGACTTTTAAGGGAAAAGGAATTTGAATGAATATCAAAATGTTGGATCAAGTGGCCTCAGAATAATTAAGAAGGGGGGGTTGAATTAATTATTCCTAAACCTTTACTAATTAAAAATTACTCTTCTAAGGCTTTTACTAAGTTGTTAAGAGAATATGGAGTAGAAGAGAAACTTAACAGAAAGTAAAAGCGGAAATTAAAATGCACAACGGAAAGTAAAAGAGTAGGGAAGAAGGAAACAAACACACAAGAGTTTTTATACTAGTTCGGCAACAACCCGTGCCTACATCCAGTCCCCAAGCAACCTACGGTCCTTGAGATTTCTTTTAACCTTGTAAAAATCCTTTTACAAGCAAAGATCCACAAGGGATGCACCCTCCCTTGTTCTCTTTGAAACCCTAGTGGATGTACCCTCCACTAGAACTGATCCACAAGAGATGTACCTTCTCTTGTTCTCAGTCAAACCCAAGTAGATGCACCCTCTACTTGTACCACAAAGGATGTACCCTCCAATGTGTTAGGACAAAGATCTCAGGCGATTAAACCTTTGATTCTTTGTGAATGGGGATACAAAAGAATTCTCAGGCGATTAGTCCTTTGAACACTTTTGTATTAGGGAAAGGGAAGAATCAAAAGAATTTTCAGACTGTGTCGTTTTGAATTCTTTGACAAGGGAGAAGGGAGACACAAAAGAATTCAGGCGGTTAGTCCTTTGTTCTTTTGGAAAAGGGAGAAGAGAGACACAAAAAGAATTCAGGCAAAGGGAGAAGAGAATGAAAAGATGAATAGCACAAGTTTTCAAGGTTTAGAAAATCAGAAAAGTTTGGAAAGCTTTTGGCACAAAGAAGAAGAAGAAGTTCAAAGAGATTTAAGGCTTGTAAAGGAATGTATTTGATTGATAGAAAGATTTCTTGAATGAATTAATTAAAAATACAAAACAAAGCCTTGCTTTTATAGACTTTTCATGTCTAGTCAAGAGGACCATTTTGAAGAGTTATAACTTTTAGAAAAACTTAAAACCAATTTGAAAAAGTCAAAAACCATTTGAAGAGTTACATCTTTTGATTTATTCAGAAACAATCGCTGGTAATCGATTACCAAATCAGTGTAATCGATTACACAAAGCTTTTATGTGAAAGGATATGACTCTTCACTTTTGAATTTGAATTTCAACGTTCAAAGGCACTGGTAATCGATTACCAAAATATTGTAATCGATTACAGCTTTTTGAAATCAATTGGAACGTTGTAAATTCATTTGAAAACTTTTTCAAATTCATTTTGCTACTGGTAATCGATTACAATAATTTGGTAATCGATTATCAGAGAGTACAAACTCTTTGGTAAACAGATTTTGTAAAAAATCATGTGCTACTCAGTTTTTGAAAAAACTTTTTCATACTTATCTTGATTGAGTCTTCTCTTGATTCTTGAATCTTGAGTCTTGAATCTTGATCTTGATTCTTGGAACTTGAATCTTGAAACTTGATTCTTGATTCTTGATTCTTGAATCTTTGCTTGAAACTTTGTTTAACTCTTGATTCTTTGACATCATCAAAATAACCTTGGAAGGCATTGCTTCCACATCATTTAAAGGAAATATGTATATTTAGATATTCAATCACAATAATCAACTCAACTTAAGTAATGAAAAATAAAGATCATAAATATTATCAAAATTTTTAAAGAAGACTTCATGTTTAAAAAATAACCTCAATCAAGAACATACAAACACATACAGTTTTAATCAATCAGGATAAACAAAATAAAAATTTGTTAGTCATCATAATCAAATTAATTGAAAGGAAAATTTCAATCCAAAAATAAATTTTAACAAGAGAATGGTTTTGATGTTACCTTTTTCATGATTAAGGTGTCTAGATCTTCAAAGATGAAAGTCATACTTGTGCTCTTTGTTTAACCTTCTTGAGAAATGTTCTCATCACTCTCATAATCCTTGGTTAGAAGATTAATTTCCTTTTCTGAACCATCAGATGAATCATTGTCATCCCATGCAATGTAGGTCTTCTTGGTCCTTCTTTCATCATACATTTTCTTATCACTTTTCTTAGGCCATTCTTCATTTGAAGGACAATTAGCTTTGATGTGACCAAGTTGGTGGCATTTGTAACATCTAAGAACTTGAGAGTCTTCTTGTGATTTTCTTCCATTGTTGAAGTTCTGACGCCTCTCGATTCTTCTTTTCTTGACAAATTTCTGAAACTTCTTCACAAAGAATGAGAAGTCTTCTTCATCATCTGAATCTTCTTCTTCATTTTCTTCTTTTATTGATGATGAGGCTTTAAGTGCTATACTTCTCTTCTTTTTGTTGGTTCCTTCATTTTGATTAAGACGTTGGAGTTCCATTTCATGTTCCTGCAATTTTCCAAACAAAGTAGCAAGAGACGTAGAAGAGAGATCTTTACTTTCAGAAATAACAGTTACCTTGGGCTGCCATTCCCTACTTAAGCATCTTAAAACTTTATTAATTAAATCTTCATTATGGAATATTTTTCCTAAAGAGGCAAGATGGTTAACTATATGTGTAAATCTTTTCTGTATGCTATGGATGTTTTCATTAGGGTTTATCCTAAACAATTCATACTCATGTGTAAGGGTATTGACTCTAGATCTTTTTACATCAGTGGTTCCTTCATGTGTAAGTTGGAGAGTATCCCACATCTCCTTGGCATTTGTGCAATTTGACACTCTAAAATACTCATCTATTCCTAGGGCTAAAGTAATAATGTTTTTGGCTTTAAGATCATACTGGATTCTTCTTCTATCTTCTTCTGTCCACTTATCTCTAGGTTTTTGTGTTGTGGTGCTTGTGCTTACATCTACTACAGTGGGTGTGTAAGGTCCTATTTCTATTGCTTCCCAAATGTTTAAATCTATGGCTTCAATGAAAATTTGCATACGGGTTTTCCAATAATGGTAACCCTCACCATTGAAAATGGGTGGTCTATGAATGAAATTTCCTTTAGGAAACAAAGGATTTGAAGAGGCCATGAATCTTGAAGTTGTTAGACTTTCTACAAGATACCTGCTCTGATACCACTTATTGGATCAAGTGGCCTCGGAATAATTAAGAAGGGGGGGTTGAATTAATTATTAATCAACCTTTACTAATTAAAATTTACCCTTCTTAGGCTTTTACTATGTTGTTAAGAAAGTAAAGAACATAAATATAAACTTAACCAAAAGTAAAAGCGATAATTAAAGTGCATAACGGAAATTAAAGAGTGTAGGGAAGAAGAAGACAAACACAAGAGTTTTATACTGGTTCGGCAACAACCTGTGCCTACATCCAGTCCCCAAGCGACCTGCAGTCCTTGAGATTTCTTTTCAACCTTGTAAAGTCCTTTACCAGCAAAGATCCACAAGGGATGTGCCCTCCCTTGTTCTCTTTGAATAACCTAGTGGATGTACCCTCCACTAGAACTGATCCATAAGAGATGTACCCTCTCTTGTTCTCAGTCATAACAACCTAAGTAGATGTACTCTCTACTTGTACCCCAAAGGATGTACCCTCCAATGTGTTAAGACAAAGTTCTCAGGCGGTTAGTCCTTCGAAACTTTATGAAGGCGAAACAAAAGAATTCTTAGGCGGTTAGTCCTTTGAAATCTTTTGTTTTAGGGAATGCGAAGAATCAAAAGAATTCTCAGACTGTGTCGTTTTGAATTCTTTGACATGGGAGAAGGGAGACACAAAAGAATTCAGGAGGTTAGTGTAGAAGCGAAGCTTCATGGTGAATCAAATGTGATTCAAAGGTGTTTTGATGATAACAATGATGATAACAAAAGGTGATGACAAAGGTGATGACAAAAAGCTCAAAGATCAATCAAAGAACAACTCAAGTGAATCAAAGATCAATCAAAGAACAACTCAAGTGAATCAAGAACAATTTAAGAGTTCAATATAAGAATCAAGAAGAATTCAAGACTCAAGAAGAAAGTCTAGAGTAAAGAATCAAGATTCAAGACTCAAGATTCAAGAATCAAGAGAAGACTCAATCAAGATAAGTATTAAAAAGTTTTTTTAAAACTTTGAATGGCACATGATTTTTTGACAAAACCTTTTACCAAAGAGTTTATACTCTCTGGTAATCGATTACCAGATTATTGTAATTGATTACCAGTAGCAAAATTCTTTTGAAAAAATTTTCAAATTGAATTTACAACTTTCCAATTAATTTCAAAAAGCTGTAATCGATTACAATGTTTTGGTAATCGATTAACAGTGCCTTTGAACGTTGAAATTTAAATTCAAATGTGAAGAGTCACATCCTTTCACATAAAAGCTTTGTGTAATCGATTACACTGATTTGGTAATCGATTACCAGTGACTATTTCTGAATAAATCAAAAGATGTAACTCTTCAAAAGGTTTTTGACTTTTTCAAATTGGTTTTAAGTTTTTCTAAAAGTTATAACTCTTCTAAATGGTCCTCTTGGCCAGACATGAAGAGTCTATAAATGCAAGGCTTTGATTTGCTTTTCAATACACTTTTACACTTATTTCATACAATCCTTTACAAGCCTTGAATCTCTTTGAACTTCTTCTTCTTCTTTGTACCAAAAGCTTTCTAAAGTTTTTTGGTTTTCTAAACCTTGAAAACTTATTCATCTTTTCATTCTCTTCTCCCTTTGTCAAAAAGAATTGGCCAAGGACTAACCGCGTGAATTCTTTTTGTGTCTCTCTTCTCCCTTTTGCAAAAGAACAAAGGACTAACCGCCTGAATTCTTTTGTCTCCCATCTCCCTTGTCAAAGAATTCAAAACGACACAGTCTGAGAATTCTTTTGATTCTTCCCTTTCCCTAATACAAAAGTGTTCAAAAGACTAACCTCCTGAGAATTCTTTTGTATCCCCATTCACAAAGAATCAAAGGTTTAACCGCCTAAGATCTTTGTCTTAACACATTGGAGGGTACATCCTTTGTGGTACAAGTAGAGGGTACATCTACTTGGGTTTGACTGAGAACAAGAGAGGGTACATCTCTTGTGGATCAGTTCTAGTGGAGGGTACATCCCTTATGGATCTTTGCTTGTAAAAGGATTTTTACAAGGTAAAATGATTTACACATATAGTAAACCATCTTGTATCTTTAGGAAAAAGCTTTCCTAATGAAGATTTAATTAATAAAGTCTTAAGATGTTTAAGTAGGGAATGGCATCCCAAGGTAACTGCTATTTCTGAAAGCAAAGATCTTTCTTCCATGTCTCTTGCCACTTTATTTGGTAAATTGTAGGAACACAAGATGGAACTTCAACGCCTCAATCAGAATGAAGAAAATGACAAAAATAATAGAAGCATAGCCCTTAAAGCCTCATCTTCAATACAAGAAGAAAACGAAGAAGAAGATTCCGATGATGAAGAAGATTTTTCCTTCTTTGTTAAGAAATTTCATAAATTCATCAAGAAAAGAAGAATTGACAGGCGTCAGAATTTCATTAATGGAAGAAAATCACAAGATGATTCTCAAGTCCTTAGGTGTTACAAATGCAACCAAATTGGTCACATTAAGACCAACTGTCCGTCAAATGAAGAATGGTCGGAGAAAAGTGAAAATAAAAGATTTGACGAAAGAAGAACTAAGAAAGCATACATTGCATGCGATGACAATGATTCATCCGATGGTTCAGAAAAGGAGATTAATCTTATAACCAAAGATTATGAAAGTGATGAGAATATCTCTCAATAATGAAAAACAAGGAGAAAAAGCATGATCCTCATCTTTGAAGATCTAGACACTTTAATCTTGAAAAAGGTAATATCAAAACCATTATCTTATTAAAATTTTCTTAAAGTTGAAATTTTTATTCAAACAATTTGATTATCATGACTAACAATTCTTTATTTGTTTGTCTTTTGATTGTTTGAAATCATGAGTATATTTTCTTGATTGATTTCATCTTATTTGCATAAAATATTCATTCATATATAAATATGCTTCATACTTGTGTTTTGATTTTTTTTGATAAAATTGATTATCTACATGTTTTAATGCTTTTTCATGATATGATATGTGAATTACATGATTGAGAATTATTCATAAATTATTTTCAAATATAGTTTTCATAAAAAAGTATTTTGATAATAACTCAAAACTTCTTCTCTCCTAGAAAGCCATCTGTTTTTGTTTTCTGGCTAAAATAACCACTGGTAATCGATTACCATAATAGTGTAATCGATTACAAGCAGTTATTTCTTGCAATGTTGCTCTCTGGTAATCGATTACCATATTTGTGTAATCGAGTACAACGCGTCCCTGCACCTATATATTCAAATTTCAAATTCTGAAACCTACAACCTCTCTCTCTCTCGAAAACCCTCGCCCCCAATTTTTCTTCCAGCCATATCTCACTCAATTCTTGTCCAAATCACTCCTCCCAAAAAAACTCCTCAAATGGCAGAACCATCGAAAAAGCGGAAAGGCACTTCGAGTCAGAGTCAACAACATTCTGGGGCACAGGAAACCTCAATGCCTTCCTCCATTCCCTCTGGATCATAGTTCTCATCAGAGGAACAACGTATACGGTACACAAACCTCTTTTCCTCTCGTTCCATTATAGACCCAAAATTCATAGATATGGATTTCTTCTCAAATGAGAGTTTTGAATGCCTTCAAGCATTTGAAAACTCCAATCTTATTCCATTCATGTCTCTGAAATTACCTGTTTATTCTTGTCATACCCTAATTTCGTCCAGGGACCTTTGCTTGATGACATGCAACTTTTGTTTGGTCCTTGTGAGGTGCTTGGCACCCATCATTAGGCAATTTGTGAAATTCCGGGACATGCCGGAAAACAAAAGAAAATATTGATGCACAATCCGTAAGGTTCCGTGACACACCAGAAATCAAATGGAAGCATCGTTGCACAATTAGTGAGGTTCCGTAACATTCCGTAAGTCAAAAAGGGGATGATTATGTAATCCGCAAGGTTCCGTAACATTACGGAAAGAAAACAAGTATCGTTACGAAATTCGTAAGTTTCCGTAACTTTACGAAAAAAGAATCACCAAAAAAAAGGCAGGGGGTGTACTTAGTAAAAATGGGGTGCAAATAGCAACCAGGCCCACTTGGGCCCTCCAGAAGATTCCTCCAGAAGGCTGTTGCTTCTGGAGGAAGCAACCCTGCTCGCCTGGGCGAGCTGGGTGGCAAGCTTCTCCCCCAATTTTCTATAAATAGGGGGAGAAGTGAAGTGAAAAAGGGTTCAGCCCCTTAGGCACTTCTCTCTCTTTCGAATTTGCTTAGAAAAATTGTTTCCGTGAAGAAAATCCAAGCCGAGGCTCTTCCTTAACGTTTCCGTAACGTTTCCGTGAGTGATTTCGCGAAGGTTTTCGACCGTTCTTCGACGTTCTTCATTCGTTCTTCATCGTTCTTCGGTCTTCAACGGGTAAGTACCTCGAACCAAGCTTTTCGATTCATTCTATGTACCCGTGGTGGTCCACATTGTGTTTCGTGTATTTTCCTTCTCGTTTTCATTTACTTTCCGTACCCCTTTTGACGTGCTTAAGCCATTTTATTTAAGTCATTTCTCGCTTAACCTAAAAATAAAATAAATTTCCACCGATCCTTTGAATTGTATTATCCATTAACTTCGGTTAAAATGAATTCCGGCCGTTCGGTCGTGCCGTAACCACGTTGGAAACCAAAAAGAGGTAAAATAATAATATAATAATAAAAAAATGTCTTTTAGTAAAATAAAGCGGAAAATCAATCGGACGTTTTCTCTTTGGGATTTCTCATTCTTAATTGAATTGACTAATAACTAAAGTGAAACTAAGGCTAAAATCAACTCGCCTAGTCAAGCTCGTCCACAAAAATAGGTTTTTGAAAGTTTATCATTTCAATTTCTTACTAAGTAAAATGGATCATTTTTAAGGTCCAACGCCTTAAAATGATCACCTTTCAAAGAAAAAAGGATCACTTGATTCACCCTTAAGAAAGAACTACGTAGGTCTGATTTCCTCATCGCAATTGAGGAATACGTAGGAGCAAAGGGAAACACCCTTGTCGACCACAAAAAGAGAAAAAATATAAAAAGGGTATAAAGGATATAAAGACATAAAAAGGGAACGTAAAAATCAAAGTCATGTTTGCACATTCGATTAAAGGCTGCCGTCCCTTGGGACGGACGTGTGGGGTGCTAATACCTTCCCCGTGCGTAAATACAACTCCCGAACCTTTCACTTTAAAGTTCGTAGATCGCGTCTTTTCTGGTTTTTCCGACGTTTTTCCTCAAATAAACGTTGGTGGCGACTCCGCGCGTATTCCTTTCGTGGAACATGCATCCCGCGAGTCATGCGTCGCCCTCCCGCCGAAGGGTAGGTTGCGACAATTCAGAACTAGTCAAAGCTTTCTATTCTAATTTAGAAATCCATGAAGGTACCCTAATATCTAAGGTTTATGGGATTAAGATGGTCATTGACCAATCCCTATTTTATGATTTAACAAAATTGCCTAGTGAAGGTGTGCCTTTTGAGGGTGCACTAATTGATGATTGGAAATTGAATTTTTCTGTGCATGATGCCCGCCGGTTGGTTTGCACCAACCAAGCGGATATGACCGGAAGGCTTCTTGCCGGTTCATTGGCTTTTGAAAGCCACATCCTCCATTACCTTATTGTCCGCATTTTGCTTCCGAGGTCTTCAAACCTTGCTCAGGTTTCTGAGGAAGATCTCATTGTCATGTGGACCTTTCATAAAGGTTTACAAATTGATTGGGCTCATCTTGTTAGATATCGCATGCATAAGGCATTGCGATTGAATGCCCCTTTTCCTTATCCTCATCTTATTACTCTTTTCCTTCAACACTTCAACATCCCTCTTGATTTTGAACCCTATGTTCCAATCAAGAGATCATTCCTTACTAAATAAACAAAGAGATCTTGTTTCATCTGTTCTTGCAGTTCCACCTTTTCTCATATCATTTTGCATGTTTTTGTTTCTTTTGTCTTGATTGGTATAGATATGAGGGTCGATTCTTTGAGGATCCTACAACGAGGGTTTGACAATCGATTTTGACCAAGATGTAAGCCAAACGATAAACGAAGAAGAGGAAGAGGATGTCCTTTTACCAGAGTTGGAGAGGTTGATCGCTTAGGAAGAACGCGAAATGAAGCCTCACCAAGAGGAAACCGAACTGGTAAACTAAGGAACTGGAGAGGGAAATAAAGAAGTAAAAGTAGGGACCGGTATGACCGCACCTATCCGCCAAGGCTTGATAACCCTTCTTGAAGAATATCAAGATGTCTTGCGTGGTCATACCAAGACATGCCCAGTCTGGACTTCGACATTGTGCAGCATAAGTTGCCATTGAATCCTGGGTCTTCCTCGGTTAAGCAAAAGCTACGAAGGATGAGACCCGAAATGTCTTTAAAAATCAAAGAAGAAGTGAGAAAGCAGTTCGATGCAGGTTTCTTATCTGTAGCTCGATACCCGGAGTGGGTGGCCAACATTGTCCCGGTCCCAAAAAAGGACGGCAAAGTGCGAATGTGTGTAGACTATTGGGACTTAAACCGAGCCAGTCCTAAAGACAATTTTCCCCTGCCACACATTGATATACTGGTAGATAATACAGCCAAGTTCGCCCTTTTCTCTTTTATGGATGGTTTCTTAGGGTATAATCAGATAAAGATGGCACCCGAAGATGTGGAGAAGACTACTTTCGTCACCCTATGGGGAACGTTCTGCTACAAAGTGATGGCCTTCAGGCTGAAAAATGTTGGGGGCAACCTATCAGCGTGCCATGGTAGCGTTGTTCCATGACATGATGCATAAAGAGATAGAGGTCTATGTAGATGACATGATTGCCAAATCTTGGACTGAGGACGAAAACCTCGTCAATCTGCGTAAGCTGTTTGGAAGGCTACGGAAGTACCAACTGAAACTAAACCCAACCAAGTGCACCTTTGGGGTAAAATCAGGGAAGTTGCTGGGATTTATCATGAGCCAGAAAGGGATAGAGATAGATCCCAAGAAAGTGAAGGCCATTCTTGAAATGACAGAGCCACGCATGGAGAAGCAGGTTCGAGGTTTCTTGGGCAGGTTGAATTACATCGCGAGATTTATCTCGCAACTCACCCCTACATGTGAGCCCATCTTCAAGCTATTACGTAAGAACCAGGCGGTTCTGTAGAACAGCGACTGCCAAGAGGCCTTCGAAAAGATCAAACAGAGCCTCGCAAACCCCCCGGTGCTCATGCCACCTGTAACAGGAAGACCTATTTTTCTGTACATGACTGTGTTAGACGAGTCTATGGGGTGCGTGTTGGGTTAGCACGATGACTCTGGGTAAAAGGAACAGGCCATTTACTATCTAAGCAAGAAGTTTACCGCATGTGAGATGAATTACTCAATGCCGGAAAGGACGTGTTGTGCCCTGGTATGGGTGTCACATCGTCTTAGGCAGTACATGCTCAGTCATACCACGTGGCTTATTTCCAAAATGGATCCTGTGAAATACATCTTTGAGAAACCGGCCCTCACGGGACGAATCGCTTGGTGGCAGGTATTACTATCTGAATTCGATATTGTGTACGTCACCCAAAAGGCGATAAAGGGAAGTGCCTTGGCAGATTATTTGGCCCAACAACCCCTCCAAGATTATCGACCAATGCACCCTGAGCTCCCGGATGAAGACATCATGGCCCTATTCGAAGAGAAGCGGACGCACGAGGACATAGACAAATGGATTGTTTGCTTCGATGGGGCATCTAATGCTTTGGGCCACAGAGTAGGGGTAGTCCTTGTATCCCCGAATGATCAGTGTATTCCTTTCATGGCCAGGCTAGGTTTCGATTGTACCAACAATATGGCTGAATATGAAGCGTGCGCCCTTGGGATTCAAGCAACCATTGATTTTGATGTAAAGCTACTCAAAGTGTATGGAGACTCGGCTTTGGTAATACGCCAGTTGAGAGGAGAATGGGAAACTAGGGATCCGAAGTTGATACTCTATCAAACACATATCTTGAAGTTAGCCAAATCCTTTGACGACATTTCTTTCCACCACATACCTCGGGAAGAGAACCAAATGGCCGATGCATTGGCCACCTTGGCATCCATGTTTCAACTTGCCCCACACGGGGATCTACCGTACATTGAATTCAGATCTCGGGGCAAGCCGGCACATTGTTGTGCGATAGAGGAAGAGAGAGATGGGAAACCGTGGTATTTCGACATCAAACAATATGTTGAGAACAAAGAATATCCACCAGGGATTTCCGACAATGACAAAAGAACGTTAAGGAGATTGGCTACTGGTTTCTTTGTGAGTGGTACCATCCTGTACAAACGAAACCATGACATGACCCTCCTACGATGCGTAGATGCCAAAGAGGCGAACTACATGGTTGAGGAAATCCACGGGGGTTCATTTGGGACACATGCCAATGGGCATGCTATGGCCAGGAAGATCCTTAGAGCCGGTTATTACTGGCTCACTATGGAAAGCGATTCCTGCGCCCATGTAAGGAAATGCCATAAATGTCAAGCATACGCGGACAATGTCAATGTTTCGCCACATCCTCTGAATGTCATGTCCGCCCCTTGGCCTTTTTCCATGTGGGGGATAGATGTCATTGGGGCCATCGAACCCAAAGCTTCGAATGGTCATCACTTCATTCTTGTGGTGATAGATTACTTCACCAAATGGTTCGAAGCAGCTTCTTATACCAATGTCACGAGGAGTGTGGTGGTCAGATTCATAAAGAAGGAACTAATTTGTCGATACGGACTCCCTAAGAAGATCATTACTGACAATGGCACCAATCTGAACAACAAAATGATGCAGGAAATTTGCGGGGATTTCAAGATCCAACATCATAACTCCACCCCTTATCGGCCAAAGATGAACGGGGCTGTAGAGGCTGCAAATAAAAATATTAAGAAGATTGTTCAGAAGATGACGGTGTCATACAAAGATTGGCATGAGATGCTGCCTTTCGCCCTGCACGGATATAGAACCTCGGTACGAACTTCTACTGGGGCAACACCGTATTCCTTGGTCTATGGGATGGAAGCGGTACTCCCATTTGAGGTAGAGGTCCCTTCCCAGAAGATACTAGCGGAATCAAGCCTAGAAGAGTCAGAGTGGGCCCAAGCACGCTACGACCAACTCAACCTTATTGAAGGTAAGCGTTTGACGGCCATGAGCCATGGGTGCCTTTATCAACAAAGAATAAAGAACGCGTTCGACAAGAAGGTATGCCCGCGCAAGTTCAACGAGGGGGACCTTGTGCTGAAAAAGATATCCCACGCTGTTAAGGATAATTGAGGGAAGTGGGCCCCGAATTACGAAGGACCTTTCGTTGTGAAAAGGGCTTTTTCTGGGGTGCTCTGGTACTCACCAACATGGATGGCGAGGAACTACCCTCGCCCGTGAACTCCGATGTCATTAAGCAATATTACGCTTGAAGTCTGGGGCAATTGAGGGAACCGCTACATGTTCTTTTTATTTTTGAGTTTTTTGTTCTTCTTGGTTTCCTCCAGGGATTCCCATCCGCTGTAATTGTCTCATTACGTTTCTTTAAAAGAAGAGAACATGGGTTGAGGCTTCAGTCCTCACTTGGGTTTTAAACCTTGTGTTAGTTTGTAATAACCTGAGCCCTTTTCGCTCAGTTCATGGGGTGCCCCAAACGCTTAAATAAAACTGAACCTAACCAGCTTTCACTAAGAAGATCATTGCATTGAAAACATTCATGCATGCGCATACACGTGCATATTTTGTGATAACAGGGGCAGAATCGTCTTAGGCCACGGCCAGAAGTCGAGACAAAGTTAACAGCAGAAATCAACCAAGGTAAGACGACGACGCGGTCACGATTTGCCACGCATTGTTGTTTCCTACTTTCAGGTACTTAGGGACGGATGCAAATAGAGGATAGGGTCACGACCGACAGATCGTCGTCCCTTCCCGGCGCTGGACAAGCGGAAAACGTCGCTGCAAGACAGCCCAGGATCCTTTAAATTCGCAGTAATTATTACTATCGTTTGTTTAAAATAAATAATGGATGCCTGATCTAACTTAAGTGGGTTCGAGTAATCGAATGCCAACCTGTAGAGGGCCATGGTTATGTTTCCCCTAAAAAAAAAATTGGTAGGTTAGCTCGCCTGGGCAAGCAACCCCTGCACCAAATTATAAAAAACGAGGGAGGGGAACGTTTTCTGCACCCAAAAACTCCCCCCCCCCCTCATTCAAAAAGAGAGAGCTCACGGGACTCACAGTTTTTGCTCCCCCAAGCCACCTTTGGTTGCATTTTGCTTTCATTTTTGGTACTCCTACTCACTCCAACAAGTAAGTATTTAATCCTTCAGTTTTTTAGCTTTCCATTGGTGCATCTTGTTCATCTTTTGGTGCTCTAAATTGTGAGAATGTGCTCAAATTTGTGGGGCAGTTTTGGGTTGTTTTCATGCTTGATTTGTTTGAGTTGAGGGGTTGTAGGTGATGGCCTTAGGCCTATGTTGTATTTTGAAGCAATGGGGCATGCCACATTGCCCCCATTCTCTTCCTATTCATGCCTAAACATGCGCCCACCAAGTGCTCGGTGAAATGCCCCAATGACATATGAATATGGTTTTGTAAGATTGGGATTGTGGGACTATTTTATATACATAGGGACAACATAGGGGATTCGAAATGGGTGCCCAAATGCAATTCCAAGCTTAGGAACCCAAGCTCTTAACTTCAATGCAAGGAAGCATGACTTATGCCTAAATATCTAAATTTTGGTTTTGAAAGTGGAAAGGCATGAAAATTAGGACATGCTTGAGAGGGTTTTTACTAGAATTTTGGCTGCCCCATGAGGGATACTTTGCATCTAGGTAGCATGGAAAATACCTTTTAATGGTATGTATATATGTGTGTGAATATAGGTAGCGTGGAAAATATCTTTCAATGGTGTGTGTATATATGTGAATATATGGCATAAAATGCCTTGCAAAGTGTGAATGAGTAGCAAAAAAAAATGCCTTTCAACATATGCGTATTTGAGTATAGGTAGCATTATAAGCCTTTTAGAAAATGTACCCATGTCAAAAATGGCCTGAGGACGCTTCCTAAATGAATATATGATGTGGAATTATCCCTCAAATGTATATAGATGGCATGGAATTCCCTTTTAAAATGCAAGTATGTGCGTGACATAAGATTAGCTTTCCAATGTATATATAGGTATAAATAAATGTGAATGAAACAACACAAATTTGTATGTTAAATAAAATACTTCAAATGTGTGTAGGTAGTTTGTGATAGCAAATATTTAGGATATGAATATGTGTAATTTTGACACAATGCCTTGAACACGGGAATGTGTATTCTTTTCAAAATATATATATATATATATATATATATATATATGTGTGTGTGTGTGTGTGTGTGTGTGTGTGTGTGTGTGTGTGTGTGTGTGTGTGTGTGTGGTAACTAGGATGTTTTGAATGTCCTTGTATGTTGACATAAATAGTAGGATATTTTTTACACATACGCATGTTCATAAATGTGTTACATTAAATGTGTGCACGAGTTTGTTCTAAATCGGAAAGATTAGCATGTCATTTTTGTGTTAAAATAAGCGTTTTCTTGTAGACTAACTTTCCAAATGTTTGTCTTCACAGGAAATGGCCTCGAGGAAGCTTTCCTCAAAGAGATCTAGGAAGGACGCCAACCACAGGGCGCACGTGCAGACCCACGACTGTCTCTACCAGCTTAGCCTCAGCCTGCAGAGCCAGAGTTTCATTCCTTTTCCATGCCCTACTCCGGATCAGTTCAGGGCAGAGGTCGCATGGCCTGGAGATTGGCCTGAGGCCCAGGCAAGGGAGGCACCCACAGAGGCTCCTGGCAATGCAGATGAGGCCCGCATGGACGAGGAGATGACATATTTACTTGATTTCTTGGGAGGGAGCGGAGCCACATGACCGGGAGATCCCTAGATCCATATTCTCTTTTTATGTTTCCTCTTTTATCTGTTACATATCATTTTATTTTGTATAACTTGAGGGACTAATGTTTGTTTCGTTTTGTTGACTCTTGTTTTGTGCATACATGTCATTTGAACTATTACATTTGTGCTTACTTTGTTGTTGTCAATAGTGTTTGTTGAAATTCCGGAACCGTGTAGAGTTTTTCATTTTAGGAACGTCGTCCTAAAAATAAAATGAACAAAAATCATGATAACGCCAAAAATAAGAAAGAAGCGTTGTGAACAAATGTCGTGTCTATGTATACAAAGAAAAGAAAAGAGTTTTTTATATATATGTAAAAAGTGTATAGAAGGATTTTGTGTGTGTGAATAATGTGTGAAAAGAAATTCTTGTGTGTGTGAGCGACGAGTGTATATAAAGAAACTTTTGTATAAACTACGGGTGTGTGTTGGAAAAAATGAAAACAGAAATCTTTGAGCATGAATAGGGTTTGTATATAGACCGTGTTGGCGTAAAGAGAAAGAGTTTTAATGCATGTGTATATAGAAAAAGTTTTCATGAATAGGAATGTAGGTGTACAAAGAAAAGTTTTTCTCATAGGTGGCAATGGATGTATAATTTTTTGTGAACATAAAAAATGAAACAAAAAGGAAAAAAGAAAGACCTCGAAGGTCGGCATGTTATGGTCGTAGGAAGCATAAATCATTCGTAGAGAGCAAACATATCTTTTGGAAACGAGGGACTGACGCTAAGAGTTTATTTTCCTGAATAATCGAGATAAGAATGGATGGATTCATTGAACCAATGAAAGAACATAATTTGGAAGCGTTGGGTCTGTTTGAGTAAATCCCCAGCCATAGTATCACAATGCCATAAACTGGATGCTTGAGTGCCCACCTAGCTGTGGCCATGACTAATTTTGCACGTTGTTTCCAAATCATCATTGTTACGCGTTCCTTGTGGAAATGATATGGAAGTTCAACCTGAGACCGACACCTTGACACACGAATTTGTTTTGCCCCAGATATCAAGATCGGGCTCCCACGATAAAAGACCCCGTTGAGACACAACCTTAGACTACTTTGAACCTTGGCCTATAAAAAGAATCCTCATCCTTTCCCCCGAAGCAAAGGACAACGGAATCTCCTCAAGGGAGAGCAAATAACGAATGCTAAAACCCGATTTCCCAAAGAAAGAAATGGAGAGGGAGAAATGAAAAGAAAGAAAAGGAAGAAATGAAAAGAAAGAAAAGGAAAAAATGAAAAGAAAGGAAAAGAAGGATTCCTGATCAAAGATCGGAAGAAAGTAAAAAGGAAAAGATCGGAGGAAAACAGAGTAATTCCCGATCAATGAAAGAAAGAGAACAGAGGATCTTCAGACCAGATAAATTTTCGGCAAGGTAAATGACTGCCGGCAAAGGAAAACCCATTTTTAAGTGGTTCTTCTTTTGGGATTGCCATTCAAAGTCGTTCTCAATTGGCGGTATCCCGCCCCACATAAATAAAGAGGAAAAGACCGAAACAACCAGCTTCCTCTCCAAAAACACTACCCTCGAGAAAATCCTATTGATTCGTGATCGTGCGTGTGATCTTTTGGTTCGATAGGAAATCGTGTGCAAAATAAAGTCATGGTGCAGTTATGGTTTGGGATTAGGATAAAACACTTGCCTGTGTGAGTTTTTATACACTATGAGTTATTTATTCCCAGTTTCAGTTTGACCCGATGTTTCCCCTGAATGTTTATTTAAAAGCTAAATGTTGACATCCTGCCCTTCATTTTCGGTTAAAAGGAAAATTACCTTTGGCATGGGTATATTGTTTCTCTAAGATATGGTGCTCTCGCGAATGATTTATTTTTCTTTGCAAAAAGCATGTTTACCTTTTTTAGGTGAAAGAACCCGGTGGACCATTCGGTCCCACCCTCAAAATCTTATTTCGGAGACCCATGAATTGATTGCCTAGCGTTGTTCATGTGTCCTCCATCATCGAGGCTGGAGCCCCGCAAATTGATTGCCTAGCATTGTTCGCCTATCCTCCATCCTCCAATCTTTTGGAGACCCATGAATTGATTGGCTAGCGTTGTTCATGTGTCCTCCACCATCGAGGCTGGAGCCCCGCGAATTGATTGCCTAGCGCTGTTCGCCTATCCTCCATCCTCCAATCTTTCGGAGACCCATGAATTGATTGCCTAGTGTTGTTCATGTGTCCTCCACCATTGAGACTGGAGCCCTGCGAATTGATTGCCTAGCGCTGTTCGCCTATTCTCCATCCTCCAATCTTTCGGAGACCTATGAATTGATTGCCTAGCGCTGTTCATGTGTCCTCCACCATCGAGGCTGGAGCCCCGCGAATTGATTGCCTTGCGCTGTTCGCCTATCCTCCATCCTCTAATCTTTCGGAGACCCATGAATTGATTGCCTAGCGCTGTTCATATGTCCTCCACCATCGAGGTTGGAGCCCCGCGAATTGATTGCCTAGCACTATTCGCCTATCCTCCATCCTCCAATCTTTCGGAGACCCATGAATTGATTGCCTAGCGCTGTTCATTTGTCCTCCACCATCGAGGCTGGAGCCCCGCGAATTGATTGCCTAGTGCTGTTCGCCTATCCTCCATCCTTCTATCTTTCGGAGACCCATGAATTGATTGCCTAGCGCTGTTCATGTGTCCTCCACCATCGAGGCTGGAGCCCCGCGAATTGATTGCCTAGCGCTGTTCGCCTATCCTCCATCCTCCAATCTTTTGGAGACCCATGAATTGATTGCCTAACACTGTTCATGCATCCTCCACCATCAAGTGTGGAGTCTCCGGTGACTGGGAAATGTGGTTTTTCTTATTTTCCCGATCGGTTCCTTCGCCAAATATGTGTATATATGTATATTATGTTATTGGTGTTTTTGTTGTTTGTGTTTGTTTTGTGTTGTGCAGAAAAAAGAAGAAGGAGAGACGGGAGTCGTCATAGACTAATCACGGAAAGGGCGAAGACGAACGAAATCAGTGTTTTATCTTTGCTTTCCTCTTATCTCCGATAAAAGGTAAGTAAAGAGGGGCAACTGTCATACCCTAATTTCGTCCGGGAACTATTGCTTGATGGCATGCAACCTTTGATTGACCGCTTCAAGGTACTTGGCACCCTTTGTTGCACAATATATGAAGTTCCGAGACGTGCCGGAAATCAGAAGGAAGCATTGTTACGCAATACGTGAAATTTCGTAATGCGACGAAAATCAAAAGGAAGTATTATTACGCAATCCGTGAGTTTCCGTAACTCTTCGAAAGCTAAAAAAGAAGTAATTATATGATCCGTAAGGTTCCGTAACCTTACGAAAAGAAAACAAGTATCGTTATGAAATTCATAAAGTTTCGTAACGTTACGGAAAAAGAATCACCAAAAAAAGAAAAGGGGGTGCAAACAGTAACCAGGCCCACTTGGGCCGTGTCATACCCTAATTTCGTCCGAGGACCTTTGCTTGATGACATGCAACTTTTGTTTGGTCCTTGTGAGGTGCTTGGCACCCATCATTAGGCAATTTGTGAAATTCCGGGACATGCCGGAAAAAAAAAGAAAATATTGATGCACAATTCGTAAGGTTCCGTGACACACCGGAAATCAAATGGAAGCATCGTTGCACAATTAGTAAGGTTCCGTAACATTCCGTAAGTCAAAAAAGGGGATGATTATGTAATTCACAAGGTTCCGTAACATTACGGAAAGAAAACAAGTATCGTTACGAAATTCGTAAGTTTCCGTAACTTTACGAAAAAAGAATCACCAAAAAAAAGGCAGGGGGTGTACTTAGTAAAAATGGGGGTGCAAATAGAAACTAGGCCCACTTGGGCCCTCCAGAAGATTCCTCCAGAAGGTTGTTGCTTCTGGAGGAAGCAACCCTGCTCGCCTGGGCAAGCTGGGTGGCAAGCTTCTCCCCCAATTTTCTATAAATAGGGGGAGAAGTGAAGTGAAAAAGGGTTGAGCCCCTTAGGCACTTCTCTCTCTTTCGAATTTGCTTAGAAAAATTGTTTCCGTGAAGAAAATCCAAGCCGAGGCGTTTCCGTAACGTTTCCGTGAGTGATTTCGCGAAGGTTTTCGACCGTTCTTCAACGTTCTTCATTCGTTCTTCATCGTTCTTCGGTCTTCAACGGGTAAGTACCTCGAACCAAGCTTTTCGATTCATTCTATGTACCCGTGGTGGTCCACATTGTGTTTCGTGCATTTTTCTTCTCGTTTTCATTTACTTTCCGTACCCCTTTTGACGTGCTTAAGCCATTTTATTTAAGTCATTTCTCGCTTAACCTAAAAATAAAATAAAATTCCACCGATTGTTTGAATTGTATTATCCGTTAATTTCGGTTAAAATGAATTCCGACCGTTCGGTCGTGCCGCAACCATGTTGGAAATAAAAAAAAGAGGTAAAAAAATAATAATATAATAATCAAAAAAATACCTTTTAGTAAAATAAAGCGAAAAATCAATTGGACGTTTTCTCTTTGGGATTTCTCATTCTTGATTGAATTGACTAATAACTAAAGTGAAACTAAGGCTAAAATCAACTCGCCTAGTCAAGCTCGTCCATAAAAATAGGTTTTTGAAGTTTATCATTTCAATTTCTTACTAAGTGAAATGGATCATTTTCAAGGTCCAACGCCTTAAAATGATCACCTTTTAAGTAAAAAAACGAATCACTTGATTCACGCATAAGAAAGAACTACGTAGGTATGATTTCCTCATCGCAATTGAGGAATACGTAGGAGCAAAGGGAAACACCCTTGTCGACCACAAAAAGAGAAAAAATATAAAAAGGGTATAAAGGATATAAAGACATAAAAAGGGAACATAAAAAATCAAAGTCATGTTTGCACATTCGATTAAAGGCTGCCGTCCCTTGGGACGGACATGTGGGGTGCTAATACCTTCCCCGTGCGTAAATACAACTCCCGAGCCTTTCACTTAAAAGTTCGTAGATCGCGTCTTTTCCGGTTTTTCCGACGTTTTCCTTAAATAAACGTTGGTGGCGACTTCGTGCGTATTCCTTTCATGGAACACGCATCCCGCGAGTCACGCGTCGCCCTCCCGCCGAAGGGTAGGTTGCGACAGTTGGCGACTCCACTGGGGACCATTTTTTAGAGGGTTAGGCCATTTAATCTTGTGCAATGTTTTATCATGACTTTCTCCTTTGATTGGTTTCCATTTATTTGTCTTATGTTCTTGTGTATATAAACTCTTTGTTGCTTTTAGTGCGTTTTAAAATGTATGCATGAGGTAAATATTTATTCATTTGATGCACACAAACACCGACACTATTTGCACGCACTGTGAGTTGAAAAAAAGGGGCCCTATACCCGGGTTCATAGGAACATAAGGAGTGGAGGTGAATCTGTGATCATGCTAGGTCTCCGACTTGCTTGATTACAGTGAACCCTCATCTAGAGTTTTTCTCTTTGAAAACATATTGTTGCTAGTAGTCCCTACTGCTGCAGTATGTTCTTCGAAGAGGATGATACCTCTAGAAACCATCAAGAAAGATATGACTACCTTGGGGGTTATCACTAAATGCCTAGTTAGCTCTCTCCCTTATAGGTCCCTTAAATAGGGGCACGGAGCAAACACGCTGCGTGCCATTTTTCACACTGCCATGCATAGGTATCATATACCCTTTTGCTTACGTTCAGTGAAAATTGTCATACTATGTACATTCCCGCATTGCGCCTTTTGCATGTGCATCGCATACGGGTTCTGTCTTGACCCCCTCTATAGACAAATCAACGGAGGGTCCGGGTCACCGTTTTAAATACATACGTTGGGGCACTTTGCTACCCCTAGACGTTGTATCTAAGAAGGAGACAATTCCCCGGGCACCCGCATTCTTAAATTACATCTGTGTCATATGCATTCCTTCATGCATTCATCCATTCCACCCATGAGATATCGGAGTTTTGATTTGCACCAGCTTTTTGTCTCACTTTAGTAAGCATGGGGACAAATCAAACCGGCAGGAGGTTTTACCAAGTCAAGGTTAAAGGCCTAGATACCACCAGCATCAAGGAATTAGGGTGGTTGATGGAACCTCTCCAAATGCAAGCCTTCCGCAAGACTTACGGAAAGATCTTAGAGTTGACCATAGCAGAGGAATCCATAGAAGCCATTGCATCACTCACCCAATACTACGACCAGCCTTTGAGATGCTTCACGTTCGGAGACTTCCAATTGGTACCAACCATTGAAGAATTTGAGGAAATTCTAGGATGTCCTCTCGGGGGAAGAAAACCATACCTTTCCTCCGGGTGTCTCCCCTCTTTGAGCAGAATTGCAACTGTGGTCAAGGATTCAGCAAGAGGTTTGGACCGCATAAAACAGACTCGAAACGGCATAGCGGGCCTACCACGGAAGTACCTAGAAGATAAGGCGAGGGGTATGGCCAGTCAAGGAGATTGGGTCCCGTTTATGGACGTGTTAGCATTGCTAATTTTTGGGGTCGTCCTCTTTCCAAACGTAGATGGTTTGGTGGACCTAGCAGCAATCGACGCTTTCCTTGCATACCACCATAGCAAGGAAAGTCCAGTGGTAGCTGTCTTGGCAGATTTATTTGACACATTTGACCGAAGGTGCGAAAAGAGTAGCGCACGGATCATCTGTTGCTTGCCCGCTCTCTGTGTTTGGTTGGTTTCACACCTGTTCCAGCAAGACACGAGGCATCCATGTCCGCTCCAAAGCCATCGCTCGTGTACTGAAAAGAGAAGAATAGATTGGGACCAGCTCTTGGCTGGGATAAGAGGTAGAACAATCAATTGGTTCCCCCGATGGAAGGAAGGAAAGGAGGGAGTCCTTTTCTCATGTGGAGGGTACCCAAACATTCCGCTGATAGGAACAAGGGGTTGTATTAACTACAATCCCGCGCTCGCTATAAGACAACTAGGGTACCCCATGAGGGGAGCACCGATGGAAGAAAGCATGTCTCCTTTCCTTGTGAGGGATTTCGGCGCGCAAAATTTCAAGGCTATACAAAGAATCCATAAGGCATGGGAAACCCCGTTAAGGAAAGATCAAGAACTTAGGGGCATTCGTAATGGCATCATTGGTGGTTACCATGAATGGCTGAAAGTTCATATACGAGGTTTAGATTGGCTCGCCAAGTTAAAAGTCATCAACGAAGAGAGTTTTGAAGCACTGGAAGAGGACGAAGAAGTCCAAGCTCTCAAAAGCGAGTTAGGAAAGGCGAAACTTGCCAAGGAGAAGTTCAAGTTGGCCGCTACACACATCCGGAAGGAGTGTGTCGGATTACGGGAAGAGAATGCAACTACCGCAAGAGCCCTTGAACAAGAGGCCAAGAGGGCTCACAAGGAAGAGTATGGCCGTAACAAATTTCGCGGAGCTCTGTGGGGTAGCAACAATGAACTCAAGCTGCGAAGGGAAGAGAGGGACCAGTCGCGAGCACATAGCATGATCTTGAAAGAGGAGTTAGTTGCCTGTTCAAGGTCCAAAAGGAGCTTGTCTCAGCGTTTATGCGAGACGGAGACCAACATGCTAGCTATCATCGCCAAGTACCAAGAAGAGTTAGGTCTAGCCACGACCCACGAGCATAGGGTCGCGGACGAGTATGCCCAAGTATACGCGGAAAAAGAGGCTAGAGGAAGGGTGATCGACTCTTTACACCAAGAGGCAACCATGTGGATGGATCGGTTTTCTCTTACCTTGAACGGGAGTCAAGAACTTCCCCGATTGTTAGCCAAGGCCAAGGCAATGGCGGACACCTACCCCCCCCCCCCCCGAAGAAATTCATGGGCTTCTCGGCTATTGTCAGCATATGATAGACTTAATGGCCCACATAAATAGAAATCGCTAGGAAACTTGTATGGTCTCTCAAACCTTGACTAGATACGACTTTCTGAAATAAAATGAGTTGGTCCCATGTTTCTACCCCAAAAAGCTTGTGCGAATCAAATCACTCCTGCATTTTATCTCTAGCATGCATTCTTTCTTTCTTTAGCCACTCCTCACGTTTGGTTTTTTAGGGAAAAACACCATAACTAAACGCGCCACAAGGCATCCCTATCGCACCAGATCCAAATCTAGAACGATGGGTGATCAAGAGGAGACACAGGAACAGATGAAAGCCGACATGTCGGCTCTGAAAGAACAGATGGCTTCCATGATGGAGGCCATGTTAGGAATGAGGCAGCTCATGGAGAAAAACGTGGCCACCGCTGCCGCTGTCAGTTCGGCTGCCGAAGCAGACCCAACTCTCTTGGCAACTGCGCACCATCCTCCCTCAAACATAGTAGGACGGGGAAGGGACACACTGGGGCACGATGGCAACCCTCATCTGGGATACAACCGAGTGGCTTACCCTTATGGATTGCCACCCAACTACTCACCACCCGTCCTGCAAGACGATGCGGGCCATATTGCTTCTCCCGTCCTTGAAAGAGAACCTCCTCAACAGCCCGACGAGGTCCACAAAGACCCTCAAGACTATGCTCGAAGGGATGTCGAGTTCTATCCCCCGATCCCCGAAGGGCCGGCACCCAGCATGTTGCCTCATCCCAACATCACGACACAACCAATAGTTTTGTCCACGGAAGGACCGTCCCCGGCAACTGAAGAAAGGAGAAAGCTCGATCTCCTCGAGGAGAGATTGAGAGCCGTGGAAGGATTTGGGGACTATTCGTTCGTAGACATGACGGATCTTTGCATAGTACCCGATGTTGTTATCCCCCCGAAGTTCAAAGTACCGGACTTCGACAAGTATAAAGGGATGACTTGTCCCAAAAACCATCTCAAGATGTACTGTCGCAAGATGGGCGCACACTCTAAGGATGAGAAGCTATTAATACACTTTTTTCAAGATAGCTTGGCTGGAGCCGCGGTAGTTTGGTACACTAATTTGGAAGCTTCCCGTATCCGTACTTGGAAGGATCTGATTACTGCCTTCCTAAGGCAATATCAGTATAATTCCGATATGGCTCCCGATCGCACTCAGCTGCAGAATATGTTCAAAAAAGAGGGCGAAACCTTTAAAGAATACGCACAGCGGTGGAGAGATCTGGCGGCACAAGTTGCTCCTCCCATGGTTGAGAGAGAGATGATCACCATGATGGTAGACACTCTGCCAGTGTTCTACTATGAGAAGCTAGTAGGTTACATGCCGTCCAGCTTCGCGGACCTAGTGTTCGCCGGGGAAAGAATCGAGGTAGGGTTGAAAAGAGGAAAGTTCGATTACGTTTCCTCCACGAGTGCGAATGCCAAAAGAATCGTGACAACGGGGGCAAAAAGGAAGGAAGGAGATGCCCATGCCGTCTCTTCAACGCCCGCGTGGGTCAAACCCCCGCAGACACCTCATGGTACCCATCAGTACGCGCAACATCACCCGAGCTTCTCGGTTCATACCGGGAACGCCTCTAGTTCAGCACCTGTGCAGCCTAAGGCACCCACCCAGAGGGAAGCTCCCCAAGTTCCAACTCCGAACACAACTCGCCCGGCCGGTAATTCCAACGCAACAAGGAACTTCCCTCCGAGGCCATTTCAAGAATTCACCCCACTCCCAATGACGTACAAAAACCTCTTACCGTCCCTCATCGCCAACCATTTGGCCGTGGTAACTCCCGGAAAGGTCCTCCAACCCCCTTTCCCAAAGTGGTATGACCCTAACGCAACTTGCAAGTACCATGGGGGTGTCCCGGGGCATTCCATTGAAAAATGCTTGGCCCTTAAATACAAGGTCCAACATTTGATAGATGCGGGATGGCTGACTTTCCAAGAGGATCGGCCCAATGTGAGAACCAACCCGCTCGCCAATCATGGAGGGGGAGCGGTTAACGCCGTTGAGTCCGATAGGCCGCGCAGGTCTAAACCTTTAAAGGATGTGGCAACCCCTAGGAGGTTTATCTTTGAGGCCCTACAAAAGGGAGGTGTGATTCCTCATAGTGGGCGTAAGGAGGATTCCTGTTTGCTGCATTCCGGCGAGCTGCATGACATGGAAACGTGTTTGGGAGTAGAAGAATTGTTACAGCGGATGATAGATCAAGGTCGACTAGAAGTTGGCAGTGAAGGAAGAGAGGAGCAGCACATATGCATGCAATCCACGGATGGGAGCACTGTTGCGAAGCCCAAACCCTTGGTGATATACTTCACCAAGGGCACAGCTTCGCAAAAGCCCGGACACCCCTTGGCAGCTAAACCTGTTCCTTTCCCATACCAAGATAGCCACGCAGTCCCATGGAGATATACACCTCCGAGGGAGAAGGAAGAAGAAGCCACCGACGTCAGCTCGTTTTCGGCTAAGGTAACAAATATCACGGGACTGAGTGGTGTGACCCGTAGCGGTCGTGTGTTCGCGCCTCTGGACCTACCAGTCCAACCCGCGAACGTCAAGGGGAAAGGAAAAGTGGTGGAGGAACAAGATGGCGAAGCACCCCACGCTTCGAATAAAGATATTCCGGCAAAAGGATTTCCAGAGAAAAAGGATGGTAAAAAGGAGGTGTCGCTAGAGGAAGCCAGCAAGTTCCTCCGTATAATTCAGCAGAGCAAATTCAAGGTTATCGAACAGCTCAACAAAACTCCGGCCAGGGTCTCGCTGTTGGAGTTACTCATGAGCTTCGAGCCTCATCGGGCTCTGCTAGTAAAAGTTCTGAACGAGGCCCATGTGGCCCAAGACATCTCGGTAGAAGGGTTCGGAGGGCTGGTCAATAATATCACTGCCAACAACTATCTCGCCTTTGCCGAAGAAGAAATCCCCGCCGAGGGGAGAGGGCATAATAAAGCTTTGCACGTATCAGTCAAGTGTATGGACCATATCGTAGCCAAAGTGCTCATCGATAATGGTTCCAGTTTAAACGTGATGCCTAAGAGCACTTTGGAGAAGTTACCATTCAATGCTTCCCACCTAAAGCCGAGTTCAATGGTGGTTCGTGCCTTCGACGGCACCCGCCGGGAGGTTAGGGGAGAGATCGATCTCCCAGTACAGATAGGCCCTCACACCTGTCAAGTTACCTTCCAGATAACGGATATTAACCCCCCCTACAGCTGTCTGTTGGGGCATCCGTGGATCCACTCAGTGGGAGTTGTTCCCTCTACACTCCACCAAAAGTTGAAATTCGTAGTGGAAGGGCATCTGGTCATCGTATCAGGCGAGGAAGACATCTTGGTGAGCTGCCCATCCTCTATGCCTTATGTGGAAGCCGCAGAGGAGTCATTAGAAACCGCTTTCCAGTCTTTTGAGGTGGTAAGCATTTCCTCCGTGGACTCCTTCTCTGGGCAGCTTTGCCTGTCCGATGCAGCACTAATGATGGCCCGAGTTATGTTGGGGAACGGTTACGAACCCGGAATGGGTTTAGGCAAAGACAACGGCGGCATAACTAGCCTGATAAATGCCAAAGGAAATCGTGGGAAATATGGGTTAGGCTATAAGCCCACTCAGGCAGATGTAAAGAGAAGCATCGCGGGAAGGAAGAGCGGTGGTCAAAGCTCGTGGTTGAGACAAGAAAGTGAAGGAAGCCCGCCCTGCCACATAAGTAGAAGCTTTATAAGTGCGGGTCTGGGAGACGAAGGTCAAGTGGTCGCGATATACGAAGATGATGTTCCGAGTACATTGGATTTGGTACGACCATGCCCTCCTGATTTCCAGCTGGGAAATTGGCGAGTGGAGGAACGCCCCGACATTTACGCAGCGAGCATAATGTAAACCTTTACGGTTTTAAAAGCTCTATAGTTGGGCCTAGGCTTTAGAGTTTTTCTTTTGTTAAGTCTTTGTGTCTTTTGTTTTTGAATTTATAATACAAGGATCTTTCTTCATCTGTTCCTACGTCTCTACCCATTCTCATCCATTTGCATGTTTACTTCTTTATTTCTGAAATGGCAGATCCGATGACGAGTCCCCCGAAGGTACTAATACCTGGGACCCGCCTATCAACTTCGAGCAAGAAACGAATCAAACGGAAGATGAAGGGAACGACGATGTGAGACTTCCCCCAGAATTAGAAAGGATAGTCGCCCATGAGGACCAAGAAATGGGGCCTCATCAAGAAGAAACAGAACTAGTAGACTTGGGAATTGGCAGTGGAAAAAGGGAAGTAAAGATAGGCACAGGTATTACTGCACCTATCCGTGGAGAATTAATAGCCCTGCTGAGAGACTACCAAGACATCTTTGCTTGGTCGTACCAAGATATGCCCGGTTTGAGTTCTGACATTGTACAACACCGATTACCTCTAAATCCCGAGTGTTCCCCGGTAAAGCAGAAACAGAGAAGGATGAAGCCCGAAACATCTTTGAAGATAAAAGAAGAAGTGAAGAAGCAATTTGACGCTGGTTTTCTGGCCGTCGCTCGGTACCCAGAATGGGTCGCCAACATTGTACCGGTCCCTAAGAAGGATGGGAAAGTACGAATGTGTGTGGATTATCGGGACCTGAATCGGGCCAGCCCCAAGGACAATTTTCCTTTACCACACATTGATATCCTCGTAGATAACACGGCCAATTTCGCTTTATTTTCCTTCATGGACGGTTTCTCCGGTTACAATCAGATAAAGACGGTGCCAGAGGATATGGAAAAGACTACCTTCGTCACCCTGTGGGGGACATTCTGTTACAAGGTGATGTCCTTTGGACTCAAGAATGCCGGGGCAACTTATCAACGGGCCATGGTAGCTTTGTTCCATGATAGGATGCACCAAGAGATCGAGGTTTACGTGGACGACATAATTGCCAAATCTAAATCCGAGGAAGAACACCTTGTCAACCTGCGGAGGTTGTTTGAAAGGCTTAAGAAATATCAATTAAGGTTGAACCCCGCCAAGTGTACCTTTGGGGTCAAATCAGGGAAATTGCTTGGTTTCATCGTAAGCCAGAAAGGGATAGAGGTAGACCCCGAGAAGGTGAAGGCCATCCTTGAGATGCCAGAACCCCGTACCGAGAGGCAAGTCCGAGGCTTCCTGGGACGCTTGAATTATATTGCCAGATTCATATCGCAGCTCACCGCCATTTGTGAGCCGTTGTTCAAACTCTTACGCAAAAACCAAACTGACCGCTGGAATGAGGGTTGCCAAGAGGCTTTCGGAAGGATCAAGAAGTGCCTCATGAATCCCCCTGTGCTTATGCCACCAGTACCTGGAAGGCCTCTCATCTTGTACATGACAATCTTGGACGAGTCAATGGGGTGTATGCTGGGGCAACATGACGAATCCGGAAAGAAAGAGCGCGCTGTTTACTACCTAAGTAAGAAGTTCACGACCTGTGAAATGAATTACTCCTTGCTCGAAAGAACGTGTTGTGCTTTAGTATGGGCATCCCATCGCTTAAGGCAGTACATGCTGAGCCATACTACCTGGTTGATATCCAAGATGGACCCGGTTAAGTACATCTTTGAAAAGCCAGCTCTCATGGGACGAATCGCCCGGTGGCAAGTCCTGTTATCCGAGTTTGATATAGTTTACGTCACCCAAAAGGAGATAAAAGGAAGCGCCTTGGCAGATTATTTGGCTCAGCAGCCTCTTAACGACTATCAGCCCATGCATCCTGAATTCCCGGATGAGGACATCATGGCCTTGTTTGAGGAAAAATTGGACGAAGATCGGGACAAATGGACCGTATGGTTTGACGGAGCGTCAAACATTCTAGGCCATGGCGTTGGAGCAGTATTGGTCTCTCCGGACAATCAATGTGTACCTTTCACAGCCAGGCTAGGATTCGACTGCACCAACAACATGGCCGAATATGAAGCATGTGCCCTGGCCGTCCAGGCAGCGATTGACTCCAATGTCAAACTACTCAAGGTGTACGGCGACTCAGCGTTGGTAATCCATCAGCTGAGAGGGGAATGGGAAACTAGAGATCCCAAGCTGATACCCTACAAAGCCTATATCAAGGAATTGGCTAAAACCTTTGATGAGATCTCTTTCCATCATGTTCCCCGCGAGGAAAATCAAATGGCGGATGCGCTTGCTACTTTGGCGTCTATGTTCCAGCTAACGCCGCACGGGGATCTACCCTACATTGAATTTTGGTGTCGTGGCAAACCCGCGCATTACTGCCAAGTAGAAGAGGAACGGGACGGTAAGCCTTGGTATTTCGACATCAAGCGATATGTCATAAGCAAAGAATACCCGCCAGAGATTGCCGACAATGATAAGAGGACATTGAGAAGGTTGGCGGCCGGTTTCTTCATGAGCGGAAGCATACTGTATAAGAGAAACCACGACATGACACTCCTGCGGTGTGTGGATGCCAGGGAGGCGAATCACATGATCGAGGAAGTCCATGAGGGCTCGTTTGGAACGCACGCCAACGGGCATGCTATGGCCAGGAAGATCCTAAGAGCAGGTTATTACTGGCTTACCATGGAAAGTGATTGTTGTGTCCATGTAAGGAAATGCCACAAATGTCAAGCGTTCGCAGATAATGTCAATGCTCCACCGCATCCTCTGAATGTCATGTCCGCCCCTTGGCCTTTCTCCATGTGGGGGATAGATGTCATCGAGGCTATTGAGCCCAAGGCCTCGAATGGTCATCGCTTCATCCTCGTAGCGATAGATTATTTCACCAAGTGGGTCGAGGCGGCTTCCTACACCAATGTCACGAGGGGTGTGGTGGTCAGGTTCATTAAGAAAGAGATCATCTGCCGATATGGTTTGCCAAGGAAGATTATCACGGACAACGACACCAACCTGAATAACAAGATGATGGGGGAAATGTGCGAGGAGTTTAAAATCCAGCATCACAATTCCACACCCTACCGGCCAAAGATGAATGGAGCCGTGGAAGTGGCCAATAAGAATATCAAAAAGATTTTCCAAAAGATGACCGTGTCGTACAGAGATTGGCACGAGATGCTCCCATTCGCGTTACACGGTTACCGAACTTCAGTACGAACGTCAACTGGGGCAACGCCGTTCTCATTGGTATATGGGATGGAGGTTGTGTTACCGTTTGAGGTAGAAGTCCCGTCATTAAGGATCTTGGCAGAATCCGGATTAAAGGAATCAGAGTGGGCTCAAACGCGCTATGACCAGCTCAACCTCATTGAGGGTAAGCGCTTAACGGCCATGAGTCATGGGCGCTTGTACCAGCAAAGAATGAAGAGTGCATTCGACAAGAAGGTACGCTTGTGCAAGTTCCATGAGGGAGACCTTGTGCTAAAGAAAATGTCCCATGCTGTCAAGGACAATCGAGGAAAATGGGCCCCAAACTACGAAGGGCCTTTTGTTGTGAAGAGGGCTTTTTCCGGAGGAGCCCTGGTGCTTACCAACATGGATGGCGAAGAGCTACCTTCACCCGTGAATTCTGATGTCGTCAAGCGATATTATGCTTAGAATCTGGGGCAATTAAGGATGTCGTTGCATGTTCTTTATCTTTATGTGTTTTCTGGATTTCCCCCAGGGATTCCCCGTCTACAGTATCTCTCGTTACAATCTTTTAAAGAAATGAACGTGGATTCGAGGCTTTAGTCCTCACGTTGGTTTCAAACCTTGCGTTAATTTGTGATCACCTGAGCCCTTCCGCTCAGTTCATGGGATGCCCCAAGCGCTTAATTAAAATTGAACCTAAACCAACTTTCACTAAAATTTGTTGCGTTTGAAAACATTCATGCATACGCATACGCATGCATATTGTTGTGGTAAAATAGGGGCAGGATCATCTTGAGCTACTTTCTGGGGTAGGGACAAAACATGAACAACATAAACCAATCAAGGTAAGACAACGACGCGGTCAAGATTGGCCATACCTGTTTGTTTATTACTTGCAGGTACTTAGGAACGGATGCAAGTAGGGATGGGGTCACGACCGACCGATCGTTGCCCCTTCTCTGCGCTAAACAAGCAGAGAACGTCGCGCAAGGCAACCCAGTATCCTTTGAATTCGCAGTATTTTACTACCATTGTTTGTTTTTTAGTAATTAACGCCTAATTCTAACTTAAGTAGGCTCAAATAGGCAAAACGCTAACCCATAAGAAAGGAGGGGACATGGTTAATGTTCCTCTCAAAAAAAAAAAAGTGCAGGTTAGCTCGCTTGGGCGAGCTGAGCTCGCCTGGGCGAGCAACCCCTGCACCAAAATATAAAAGTGACGAAAGGGGGGACGTTTTTGCATTCAAAAACTTCTTTTCCCCCCTTTCAAAAGCCATACCCACAGAATTTACGAGTTTGCAGCCCTAGGATCTCTACTTTTCGCATTCTTCGATTCCGTTTTGCGCTTTTATTCATCACCAACAAGTAAGTATTCCATCCTTAAGCTTTCTAGCTTTTCATTGGTGTATTTTGATCTCCTTTTGGTGCTCTAAATTGTGGGAATGTGCTCAAATATGTGGGGCAATTTTGGTTTGTTTTCTTGCTTGATTGGGTTGAATTGGGGGTTTGTATGAGATGGCCCTAGGCCTATAATGCATTTTGAAGCAATGGGGCATCCCACATTGCTCCCATACTCTTGCTATTGATGCCTAAACGCGCGCCCACCAAGTGTTCGGTGAAATGCCTCAATGGCATTAGCGCGTGATTTTCGTAGGGAAACAACCCATCGGGCAATTTAGTTTGCACATATTTTCTATTTTTTGGGACATGCATTCAGTTTCGTAAAGGCTAGAGTAATTGCCCCACATATATCCTTGGCCTAGGAACCAAAGCTTTTATGCAAGAGAACACAAGAATGGGTGCATATTGGGTGAAGCTACCCTTTTATGGCCAGCAATCAGCTATGAGCCACGCTACAATAGTTTCCCTAGCCTAGATGTTTAGGAGTTTTGTTCATCATAAACGTGTAGGTGTGGAATAAGTAGCAAAATACCTTTGGCCACTTACATTTTGGGTATGGTAGCAAAATACTTGGATGTATGTACATGTAATTTTTGGTAGTCAAAATGTCTCACAAAAAATATATATATGTTGCATGTTATGTAAAGAAAATACCTTACAAAGATACCTTTTAATTTGAATGCAATTTTAGTCAGCAAAAGAAAATATACTTGAATTTGCATGCGGCTTTAGGTAGCAAAAACACTTGAATAAAGCATGAAATGTAGCACCTTATTGTGTAGATAGCCAAGATTCATCACAAAGTTTGTATATGCATAGGTATTGGAAATACCAGAATGTGCACGTGTGCAATTTTTGGTAGCCAAAATGTTTTGAGTATGCATGTATGTAAATTTAGCAAAGGAAGTGCATGTGATGTAGGTAACAAATACACCTTGGAAGTACATATAAATAATCTAGGTAACGAAGGTGCCTTGATTGTGCATAGGTGCATCTTTCTTAGTTAGAAGAATATCTTGTGCGAGTGAATGTTCGTAAGGAAGTATGTGCATGAGTTTGCTCTAAATTTACATTGATGTTTGTGTTTATTGGAGGAGGTTGTATGCCATTTTTGTTTTAAGAGTAGCATTTCTTGGTAAAACTAACTTTCCAAATGTTTGCCTTCGCAGGAAATGGCCCCGAGGAAGCTTGCCTCAAAGAGGTCCAGGAAAGATAAGGCGACTGAAGGAACTAGTTCCGCTCCTGAGTATGGCAGTCACCGCTTTAGGAGCGCTGTACACCAGCAGCGCTTCGAGGCCATCAAGGGATGGTCATTTCTCTGGGAGCGACGCGTCCAACTCAGGGACGATGAGTATACCGATTTCCAGGAAGAAATAGGTCGTCGGCGGTGGGCATCACTGGTTACCCCCATGGCCAAGTTCGATCCAGAAATAGTCCTCGAATTTTATGCCAATGCTTGGCCAACAGAGGAGGGCATGCGTGACATGAGGTCCTGGGTGAGGGGTCAGTGGATCCCGTTTGATGCAGATGCTATCGGCCAGCTCCTGGGATATCCGTTAGTGTTGGAAGAGGGCCAGGAGTGCGAGTATGGCCAGAGGAGGAACCGGTCTGATGGGTTCGATGAGGAGGCCATCGCCCAATTGCTATGTATACCGGGGCAAGATTTCGCCCGGACTACTCCCGGAAGACGGGTGCGGATCATGCGCACCAATATGACCACCCTGACTCAGATATGGATGGCTTTGATGCTCAGCAGCATCCTGCCCACCGATCATAATTCCGACCTCCCCCTGCCGAAGTGTCAGCTGGTGTACGCCATCCTGACACGGATGAGCATCCATGTGGCTTAGTTAATCGCTGATGCCATCTATATTTTTGCAGGTATGGCGCCTACCAGGCACCCTTTGGATCCAGATAAGTCCAACAGGGCCCTGGGATTTCCCGCGTTGATCACAGGACTCTGCCAGTCGTTTGGAGTCCCCGTTACACCTACCAAGGTGATTCGGCCGCCCATCACCTGGGCTTTTATTGAGAAGTACTGCACCCAGAGACAGGCTCAGGGGGATGCTCCAAGGGCCGCGGGCGCGCCACCACCACCTCATCATGCTGGCCCGGCTGGGTCATTTGACATGGAGCAGTATTTACGGCATTTGGTTCGCCAGCAGGCGGCCAACCACCGGGCACATGTACAGACCCATGATTGTCTGTACCAGCTGAGCCTCAGCATGCAGAGCCAGGGCTTCGCTTCTTTTTCATGCCCTACTCCAGACCAGTTCAGGGCAGAGGTCGCATGGCCCGGGGATTGGCCCGAGGCCCAAGCAGGAGAGGCGCCCACAGAAGCTCCCGGCGATGGAGAGGAGGCCCACGAGGACGAGGAGATGGCCGATTTGCTTGACTTCTTGGGAGGGAGTGGAGCTACATGACTGGGAGATCCCCAGATTCATGTTTTCTTTCATATTTCTTTTATCATTTTTATGTTATGTTTTGACTTGAGAGACTAATGTTTGTTTTTGTTGTTTCGATTGTCATTTGTACAGCGCATACATTTTTGTTTGGATTGTTGCGTTAGTGTTTATATCATTACTATCAATGATGTTTGAAATTCTGGAACCGTGTAGAGTTCTTCGTTTAGGAACATCGTCCAAAAAAAAATAATAAAACAAAAAAAAATCATGATAAAAATAAAAATAAAAAAATGAAAAGACAGCAAATAAGAAAAAAAGAGAGCAAGTAAGAAAAAGAGAGAAAAGAAAAGAAAAATAAGTTGTTTAGCTGAAAAACCGACATGCTTTTGAAAAGAGATGACTTCCAACTCTTCTTTGGGAAATTCGCCGATCATAGCTGGTTTTTGGAGAAAATGTGTGTACACCCGAAGGGTGAACGCTGTGAAGTTTCCCCGGACGCCCAAAATGGACTCGGATGAATGCACAAATGGATTAAAGAACATGTTTTGGAAACATTGGGTTGACTAAAATAGAGGGAATGAATCCTGAGCCCTAGCATCACATGACCATAAAAATTTGACACTTGAGTGTCCACATAGGTGCATGCATGACCAGTTTTGCATAAAATTTCCAAATCATCATTTTTGCATTTGTGTCATGGAAATAATGTGGGGCATCCCTTTTATCCTTGAGCCAAACCAAACCCTGATATGTATCATGTCTGGCCATTCTACAAGCTTTGAGCCAAAATCCTAACTCACCATAAACCTTGACCCAGGGTGAGAATGTCAATCCTTACCCTCGAAAGCAAAAAAGAAGAGAAGGGAAATTTCCAATCAAAGAAAAAAAAAAGAGAAGGAAAATTTCCAATCAAAGAGAAAGCAAAAAGAAAAGAAAGGAAATTCTCAATCAAAGAATGGGAGAAAGTAAAAAAAAAAGAAGAAGAAGGAAAGAAAGCTCCTGATCAAGGATCGAAAGAAATCAGAAGAAATGTGCAGAAAGGTCTTTGGACCGGACAATATCTGTACAATACAGAATTGTCACCAAATGAACAAAAAGAAGGAAAGGAAACCACGACCTAAAGTGGTCTTCTCCCTTTGATTACCAACCAAAATCCTGTGCGGCGGTGACTTTTTCGCCTCGCGCAAAACAGAAACAGAAAAGGAAAAGGCCAAAAACACACAAAAGCCGGAAAAAAAAAACCCACCAAAAGAACCCATTCCCAAGGGAAGTCCTATTGATCCATGATCATGCATGTAATTTTTGATTTGATAGGAAATAATTCGCAAAGTCAAGTCATGACATATCTATGGTTCGGAATTAGGATGAAACACTTACCTGTGCGAGGTTGATACACTCTGAGTGATTTTCTTCTATTTTTGTTGAACCCAGTGTTTCCTCTAAATGGTCATTTAGAAACAAAATGCTAACATCCAAAATCTCATTTATGGTTATGGGGGGGTTTCATTAGCAGACTCTCCTTCCCCGGTAACGCATTGTTTTTCACTCAAAAAAACATATGCTGCTCTAATCAGTTGGAATATTTGTCTCTTTACTAAAGCATTTTTTCATTTTAGTGAAGAAAACACCGAGACTTTTTCAAGTCTCACAAGTTATCCAGAACTACGTAGGTCTGAGTTCCTCATTTGAGGATACGTAGGAGCAAGAGCTTCGCTTTTGTCGACCGCACCGCTTTTTGTTACCATGACCCAAGAATCTGGTAGCCCGCGGAGACACCTTACGGTTATCCGCACCTCGTCATTCAGTGACCCCAAGTGTGATTGACGAGCAGAGGCCAATGTGGTCATCTGCGTCCTTTCCGGAGGTGTCAGCATCTTCCGGTGGAGACTTTTTCAAGTCTCACAAGTTATCCAGAACTACGTAGGTCTGAGTTCCTCATTGGAGGATACGTAGGAGCAAGAGCCTTGCTTTTGTTGGCCGCCCCACAATCTCTGTCATACTGACCCTGAGGTCATGTGACATGCGGAGACAAATTATGGTCATTCCGCACAACTTTTTGCCATTCAGACATAGTCGTGTCCGATGGCACGCAGAGACAAATTATGGTCATTCTGCACCCTTTTGTCATCCAGAGGCGGCGGGCCCGATGACATGCGGAGACAAATTATGGTCATTCCGCACACCTTTTGCCATTCAGACACAGTCGTGTCCGATGGCACGCAGAGACAAATTATGGTCATTCTGCACCCTTTTGTCATCTAGAGGCAGCGGGCCCGATGACATGCGGAGACAAATTATGGTCATTCCGCACACCTTTTGCCATTCAGACACAGTCGTGTCCGATGGCACGTAGAGACAAATTATGGTCATTCTGCACCCTTTTGTCATCCAGAGGCGACGGGCCCGATGACATGCGGAGACAAATTATGGTCATTCTGCACACCTTTTTGCCATTCAGACACAGTCGTGTCCGATGGCACGCAGAGACAAATTATGGTCATTCTGCGCCCTTTTGTCATCCAGAGGCGGCGGCCCCGATGACATGCGGAGACAAATTATGGTCATTCCGCACACGTTTTGCCATTCAGACACAGTCGTGTCCGATGGCACGCAGAGACAAATTATGGTCATTCTGCACCCTTTTGTCATCCAGAGGCGGCGGGCCCGATGACATGCGGAGACAAATTATGGTCATTCCGCACACCTTTTTGCCATTCAAACACAGTCGTGTCCGATGGCACGCAGAGACAAATTATGGTCATTCTGCGCCCTTTTGTCATCCAGAGGCGGCGGGCCCGATGACATGCGGAGACAAATTATGGTCATTCCGCACACCTTTTTGCCATTCAGACACAGTCGTGTCCGATGGCACGCAGAGACAAATTATGGTCATTCTGCACCCTTTTGTCATCCAGAGGCGGCAGGCCCGATGACATGCGGAGACAAATTATTGTCATTCCACACAGCTTTTGCCATTCAGACACAGTCATGTCCGATGGCACGCAGAGACAAATTATGGTCATTCTGCACCCTTTTGTCATCCAGAGGCGGCGGGCCCGATGACATGCGGAGACAAATTATGGTCATTCCGCACACCTTTTGCCATTAAGACACAGTCGTGTCCGATGGCACGCAGAGACAAATTATGGTCATTCTGCACCCTTTTGTCATCCAGAGGCGGCGGGCCCGATGACATGCGGAGACAAATTATGGTCATTCCGCACACCTGTTTTTGCCATTCAGACACAGTTGTGTCCGATGGCACGCAGAGACAAATTATGGTCATTCTGCGCCCTTCGTCAATCGCGGCCGACAAGCCCGTTGACACGCGGAGATTTACATCATCTTCCGCGCTCACAAGATCTGTCATACTGACTGTTGAGTCACGCTGACGGGCGGAAATACCCGAGTGGTTATCCGTATAAACATTCTTTTGCTATCTGTAAGACAGAACGCTTGATAGCATGCAGAGACTGACATCGTCTTCTGCACCTTTTGTTCCCCCGGGAACAACAAGTCATTTGCATGCGGAGATTTTATGGTCACCCGCGACTCTCGTCAACCGAGAGGAACGAAATTAGTGTCTTATCTTTACTTTCCATTTATCTACAATAAAAGACAAGTAAAGAGGGGCAACTGTCATACCCTAATTTCGTCCGGGGACCTTTGCTTGATGACATGCACAATCCGTAAGGTTCCGTGACACACCGGAAATCAAATGGAAGCATCGTTGCACAATTAGTAAGGTTCCGTAACATTCCGTAAGTCAAAAAAGGGGATGATTATGTAATCCGCAAGGTTCCGTAACATTACGGAAAGAAAACAAGTATCGTTACGAAATTCGTAAGTTTCCGTAACTTTACGAAAAAAGAATCACCAAAAAAAAGGCAGGGGGTGTACTTAGTAAAAATGGGGGTGCAAATAGCAACCAGGCCCACTTGGGCCCTCCAGAAGATTCCTCCAGAAGGCTGTTGCTTCTGGAGGAAGCAACCCTGCTCGCCTGGGCGAGCTGGGTGGCAAGGTTCTCCCCCAATTTTCTATAAATAGGGGGAGAAGTGAAGTGAAAAAGGGTTGAGCCCCTTAGGCACTTCTCTCTCTTTCGAATTTGCTTAGAAAAATTGTTTCCGTGAAGAAAATCCAAGCCGAGGCGCTTCCGTAACGTTTCCGTAACGTTTTCGTGAGTGATTTCGCAAAGGTTTTCGACCGTTCTTCAACGTTCTTCATTCTTTCTTCATCGTTCTTCGGTCTTCAACGGGTAAGTACCTCGAACCAAGCTTTTCGATTCATTCTATGTACCCGTGGTGGTCCACATTGTGTTTCGTGCATTTTTCTTCTCGTTTTCATTTACTTTTCGTACCCCTTTTGACGTGCTTAAGCCATTTTATTTAAGTCATTTCTCGCTTAACCTAAATATAAAATAAAATTCCACCGATTGTTTGAATTGTATTATCCGTTAATTTCGGTTAAAATGAATTCCGACCGTTCGGTTGTGCCGCAACCACGTTGGAAATAAAAAAAAAGAGGTAAAAAAATAATAATATAATAATCAAAAAATACCTTTTAGTAAAATAAAGCGAAAAATCAATTGGACGTTTTCTCTTTGGGATTTCTCATTCTTGATTGAATTGACTAATAACTAAAGTGAAACTAAGGCTAAAATCAACTCGCCTAGTCAAGCTCGTCCATAAAAATAGGTTTTTGAAGTTTATCATTTCAATTTCTTACTAAGTGAAATGGATCATTTTCAAGGTCCAACGCCTTAAAATGATCACCTTTTAAGTAAAAAAACGAATCACTTGATTCACGCATAAGAAAGAACTACGTAGGTCTGATTTCCTCATCGCAATTGAGGAATACGTAGGAGCAAAGGGAAACACCCTTGTCGACCACAAAAAGAAAAAAAATATAAAAAGGGTATAAAGGATATAAAGACATAAAAAGGGAACATAAAAAATCAAAGTCATGTTTGCACATTCGATTAAAGGCTGTCGTCCCTTGGGACGGACGTGTGGGGTGCTAATACCTTCCCCATGCATAAATACAACTCCCGAGCCTTTCATTTAAAAGTTCGTAGATCGCGTCTTTTCCGGTTTTTCCGACGTTTTCCTCAAATAAAAGTTGGTGGCGACTCCGCGCGTATTCCTTTCGTGGAACACGCATCCCGCGAGTCACGCGTCGCCCTCCCGCCGAAGGGTAGGTTGCGACAGGCCGTCCAGATTCTTCCTCCAGAAGACGGTTGCTTCCGGAGGAAGCAACCTTGCTCGCCTGGGCGAGCTGGGTGGCAAGCTCCTCCCCTATTTTGCTATAAATAGGGGGAGGAGTGAAGAAGGAAGGGGTTCAGCCTTCTTGGCACTTCGTATTCACTTGAAATTGCTGAGGAAAATTGTTTCCGTGAAGAAAATTCAAGCCGAGGCGCTTCCGTAACGTTTCCGTGGGTAATTACGCGAAGATTTTCAACCGTTCTTTGACATTCATCATTCGTTCTTCGTTGTTCTTCGGTCTTCAACCGGTAAGTACCCCAAATCGAGCTTTTCAATTCATTCTATGTACCCGTGGTGGTCCCTATTTCTTTCGTGTACTTTAATTCTCGTTTCATTTACTTTCCGTACCCCCTTTTGACGTGCTTCAGTCATTTACTTAAGTTATTTTCTCGCCTAATCGAAAAATAAAATAAATTTCCACCAATCGTTCGATTTGTAATATCCGTTAATTTCGGTTAAAATGAAATCCGACCGTTCAGTCGTGCCGTAACTACGTTGGAAATCAAAAAGCGGTAAAATAATAATATAATAATCAAAAAATATCTTTTAGTAAAATAAAGCAAGAAAATCAATCGGACGTTTCTCTTTGGGATTTCTCTTTCTTAATTGAAGTGACTAATAACTAAAGTGAAACTAAGGCTAAAATCAACTCGCAAAGTCAAGCTCGTCCACAAAAAAAATCACTAAAAAAGGATTTGAAAGTTCAATATCTCAGTCTTTCTTACCAAGTAAATGGATCATTGTTAAGGTCCAAACGTCTTAAAATGATCACCTTCCAAAGTAAAAAGAATCGCTTGATTCACCCTTAAAAAAGAACTACGTAGGTCTGATTTCCTCTTCGATGGAGGGTACGTAGGAGCAAGAGCCCCGCTTTTGTCGACCTCAAAAATAAAAAAGAAATAAAAGTTTAGGGTAACACAATTTCACACAATTCTAAAAATAAGGTTGTTGTCCTTTGAGACAAACGTGAGAGGTGCTAATACCTTCCTCAAACGTAAATATAACTCCCGAACTTGGAATATTCTTTTTGACCGGTTTCCTTCGGTTTTTCTGACATTTTCCACAAATAAACGTTGGTGGCAACTCCGCGCATTTTCCTCCTTTGGAAAGCGCACCCGTGAGCCTCACCTCGCTCGCCCGCAAAAGGGCATGTTGCGACATAAGGCATTGCGATTGAATGCCCCTTTGCCTTATCCTCATCTTATTACCCTTTTCCTTCAACACTTCAACATCCCTCTTGATTCTGAACCCTATGTTCCAATCAAGAGATCATTCCTTATAGGCGCTTCAGTCATAGAATCCTTTGGTTATATCAAGGAGCATGATGACTCTTGGGTAAAGAAGGGTGCTAGAAATGTCGATGAAGAAGGACAAGAGGGAGAAGATTCATCTCTTCTTTCGAAGATTTTGGAAAGGTTTGATGGTCTTCAAACCTTTGTTGGTGAGAGGTTTGATACTTTGGAATTGCAAGTGGATATGCGCTTCAGTGAAATGGAGTCAAGAATGACAAAGGTTGAAGAAGATGTATCTTACATTCGGTCAAGCTTCGATCTTCCACCACCGCCGCCACCATCATCTTAGAATCATATTTTAATATTATTACTACTTTGATTTTCAGCCTTGTATTTTGGCTATATTATTATGGTATTTGAACAATTTACTATTTCCTTATTTGCATGGTATGTTTGGACCAATATTAAGTATGTTATTTGACCATGTGGAGTTTATAATTAATCTATTCATGGTTGTTTGCTTCATGGATTTCGTGGTTCTTGCTTCTTGCTTCATGATTTGGTTGATATTTTTTCATGAACATTTTATGGATGTTTAAGTTATATTTGTATACCTTAAGTTTGATACGCACTTTGGCTTTTTGTTGATGCCAAAGGGGGAGAGAAATGGGATTAAATCAAGAATTCACATGAGTAATCAACTTATTTTTAAGATAAGCATAAATTCAAAAACAAAGGGGGAGAATTTATGTGAGTGATCGACTAGGAAAAAGTGTGTGAGTGTTTCTTGATTTCAGAAGTTGTCATCATCAAAAAGGGGGAGATTGTAGAAGCAAAGCTTCATGGTGAATAAAAGGTGATTCAAAGGTGTTTTGATGATAACAATGATGATAACAAAAGATGATGACAAATGTGATGACAAAAAGCTCAAAGAACAACTCAGGTGAATCAATGATCAATCAAAGAACAACTCAAGTGAATCAAGAACAATTCAAGAGTTCAAGATAAGAATCAAGAAGAATTCAAGACTTAAGAAGAAAGTCTAGAGTCAAGAATCAAGTTTCAAGGTTCAAGATCTCAAGAATCAAGATCAAGATTCAAGACTCAAGATTCAAGAATCAAGAGAAGACTCAAACAAGATAAGTATTAAAAAGTTTTTTTAAAACTTTGAATAGCACATGATTTTTTGACAAAATCGTTTACCAAAGAGTTTTTACTCTATGGTAATCGATTACCAGATTTTTGTAATCGATTACCAGTAGCAAAATTCTTTTGAAAAAGTTTCCAAATTGAATTTACAACGTTCCAATTAATTTCAAAAAGCTGTAATGGATTACAAAGTTTTGGTAATCGATTACCAGTGCCTTTGAACGTTGAAATTCAAATTCAAATGTGAATATTCACATTCTTTCACATAAAAGCTTTGTGTAATCGATTACACTGATTTGGTAATCGATTACCAGTGACTGTTTCTGAATAAATCAAAAGATGTAACTCTTCAAAAGGTTTTTCACTTTTTCAAATTGGTTTTAAGTTTTTCTAAAAGTTATAACTCTTCTAAATGGTCCTCTTGGCCAGACATGAAGAGTCTATAAATGCAAGGCTTTGATTTTCTTTTCAATACACTTTTACACTTATTTCATACAATCCTTTACAAGCCTTGAATCTCTTTGAACTTCTTCTTCTTCTTTGTACCAAAAGCTTTCTAAAGCTTTCTGGTTTTCTAAACCTTGAAAACTTGTGTTATTCATCTTTTCATTCTCTTCTCCCTTTGCCAAAAAGAATTCGCCAAGGACTAACCGCCTGAATTCTTTTTGTATCTCTCTTCTCCCTTTTCCAAAAGAACAAAGGACTAACCGCCTGAATTCTTTTATGTCTCCCTTCTCCCTTGTCAAAGAATTCAAAACGACACAGTCTGAGAATTCTTTTGATTCTTCCTTTTCCCTAATACAAAAGTGTTCAAAGGACTAACCGCCTGAGAATTCTTTTGTATCCCCATTCACAAAGAATCAAAGGTTTAACCGCCTGAGATCTTTGTATTAACACATTGGAGGGTACATCCTTTCTGGTACAAGTAGAGGGTACATCTACTTCTGTTTGACTGAGAACAAGAGAGGGTACATCTCTTGTGGATCAGTTCTAGTGGAGGGTACATCCACTAGGGTTTCAAAGAGAACAAGGGAGGGTACATCCCTTATGGATCTTTGCTTGTAAAAGGATTTTTACAAGTTTGAAAGAAATCTCAAGGACCGCAGGTCGCTTGGGGACTGGATGTAGGCACGGGTTATTGCCGAACCCGTATATAAACTCTTTTGTGTTTGTTTCCTTCTTCCCTACTCTTTTACTTTCCACTATGCATTTAATTTCCGCTTTTACTTTCTGTTAGGTTTCTCTTCTACTCCTCATTCTCTTAACAATTTAGTAAAAGCCTTAGAAGAGTAATTTTTTAATTAGTAAAGGTTTAGGAATAATTAATTCAACCCCCCCCCCCATTCTTAATTATTCTGAGCCACTCGATCCAACAAGTTGTATCAAAGCAGGTATCTTGTAGAAAGTCTAGCCACTTCAAGATAAATGGCCTCCTCAAATCCCTTGTTTCCTGAAGGAAATTCCATTCACAGACCACCCATTTTCAATGGTGAGGGTTACCGTTATTGGAAAACTCGCATGCAGATATTCATTGAAGCCATAGATCTAAATATTTGGGAAGCAATAGAATTAGGACCACATATACCCACTATAGTAGATGTAAGCACAAGCACTACAACCCAAAAACCTAGAGATCAGTGGACAGAAGAAGATAGGAGAAAAATCCAATACGATCTCAAAGCCAAAAACATCATCACTTCAGCCCTAGGGATAGATGAGTACTTTAGAGTGTCAAATTGTACTAATGCCAAGGATATGTGGGATACTCTCCAGTTAACCCATGAAGGAACCACAAATGTAAAAAGGTCTAGAATAAATACCCTTACCCATGAATATGAATTATTTAGGATGAACCCAAATGAAAATATCCATAGTTTGAAAAAATGATTTACACATATAGTAAACCATCTTGCATCATTAGGAAAAATCTTTCCTAATGAAGATTTAATTAATAAAGTCTTAAGATGTTTAAGTAGGGAATGGCAGCCCAAGGTAACTGCTATTTCTGAAAGCAAAGATCTTTCTTCCATGTCTCTTGCCACTTTATTTGGTAAATTGCAGGAACACGAGATGGAACTTCAACGCCTCAATCAGAATGAAGAAAATGACAAAAAGAAGAGAAGCATAGCCCTTAAAGCCTCATCTTCAATACAAGAAGAAAACGAAGAAGAAGATTCAGATGATGAAGAAGATTTTTCCTTCTTTGTTAAGAAATTTCATAAATTCATCAAGAAAAGAAGAATTGACAAGCGTCAGAATTTCATTAATGGAAGAAAATTACAAGATGATTCTCAAGTCCTTAGGTGTTACAAATGCAACCAAATTGGTCACATCAAGGCCAACTGTCCGTCAAATGAAGAATGGTCGAAGAAAAGTGAAAATAAAATATTTGACGAAGAAGAACTAAGAAAGCATACATTGCATGGGATGACAATGATTCATCCGATGGTTCAGAAAAGGAGATTAATCTTATAACCAAAGATTATGAAAGTGATGAGAATATCTCTCAAGAATGAAAAACAAGGAGAAAAAGCATGATCCTCATCTTTGAATATCTAGACACTTTAATCTTGAAAAAGGTAATATCAAAACCATTATCTTATTAAAATTTTCTTAAAGTTGAAATTTTTATTCAAACAATTTGATTATGATGACTAACAATTCTTTATTTGTTTGTCTTTTGATTGTTTGAAATCATGAGTATATTTTCTTGATTGATTTCATCTTATTTGCATAAAATATTCATTCATATATCAATATGCTTCATACTTGTGTTTTGATTGTTTTTGATAAAATTGATTATCTACATGTTTTAATGCTTTTGCATGATATGATATGTGAATTACATGATTGAGAATTATTCATAAAGTATTTTCAAATATAGTTTTCATAAAAAAGTATTTTGATAATAACTCAAAACTTCTTCTCTCATAGAAAGCCTTCTGTTTTTGTTTTCTGGCTAAAATAACCACTGGTAATCGATTACCATAATAGTGTAATCGATTACAAGCAGTTATTTCTGGCAATGTTGCTCTCTGGTAATCGATTACCATATTTGTGTAATCGAGTACAACGCGTCCCTGCACCTATATATTCAAATTTCAAATTCTGAAACCTGCAACCCCTCTCTCACTCGAAAACCCTTGCCCCCAATTTTTCTTCCAGCCATATCTCACTCAATTCTTGTCCAAATCACTTCCCACAAAGCCCAAACTTCATCTTTTTTCAATCTCTTTCATTTGGACCGATTGAAATCCCAAAAAAAAAACTCCTCAAATGGCAGAACCATCGAAAAAGCGGAAAGGCACTTCGAGTCGGAGTCAGCAACATTCTGGGGCACAGGAAACCTCAATGCTTTCCTCCATTCCCTCTGGATCATTGTTCTCATCAGAGGAACAATGTATACGGTACACAAACCTCTTTTCCTCTCGTTCCATTATAGACCCAAAATTCATAGATATGGATTTCTTCTCAAATGAGGGTTTTGAATGCCTTCAAGCATTTGAAAACTCCAATCTTATTCCATTCATGTCTCTGAAATTACCTGTTTATTCTGAACTAGTCAAAGCTTTCTATTCTAATTTAGAAATCCATGAAGGTACCCTAATATCTGAGGTTTATGGGATTAAGATGGTCATTGACCAATCCCTATTTTATGATTTAACAAAATTGCCTAGTGAAGGTGTGCCTTTTGAGGGTGCATTGATTGATGATTGGAAATTCAATTTTTCTGTGCATGATGCCCGCCGGTTGGTTTGCACCAACCAAGCGGATATGACCGGAAGGCTTCTTGCCAGTTCATTGGCTTTTGAAAGCCACATCCTCCATTACCTTATTGTCCGCATTTTGCTTCCGAGGTCTTCAAACCTTGCTCAGGTTTCTAAGGAAAACCTTGCTCAAGTGAATCAAGAACAATTCAAGAGTTCAAGATAAGAATCAAGAAGAATTCAAGACTCAAGAATAAAGTCTAGAGTCAAGAATCAAGATTCAAGGTTCAAGATCTCAAGAATCAAGATCAAGATTCAAGACTCAAGATTCAAGAATCAAGAGAAGACTCAATCAAGATAAGTATTAAAAAGTTTTTTTAAAACTTTGAATAGCACATGATTTTTCGACAAAATCGTTTACCAAAGAGTTTTTACTCTCTGGTAATCGATTACCAGATTGTTGTAATCGATTACCAGTAGCAAAATTATTTTGAAAAAGTTTTCAAATTGAATTTACAATGTTCCAATTAATTTCAGAAGGCCGTAATCGATTACGATGTTTTGGTAATCGATTACCAGTGCCTTTGAACGTTGAAATTCAAATTCAAATGTGAAGAGTCACATCCTTTCACATAAAAGCTTTGTGTAATCGATTACACTGATTTGGTAATCGATTACCAGTGACTGTTTCTGAATAAATCAAAAGATGTAACTCTTCAAAAGGTTTTTCACTTTTTCAAATTGGTTTTAAGTTTTTCTAAAAGTTATAACTCTTATAAATGGTCCTCTTGGCCAGACATGAAGAGTCTATAAATGCAAGGCTTTGATTTTCTTTTCAATACACTTTTAAACTTATTTCATACAATCCTTTACAAGCCTTGAATCTCTTTGAACTTCTTCTTCTTCTTTGTACCAAAAGCTTTCTAAAGTTTTCTAGTTTTCTAAACCTTGAAAACTTATGCTATTCATCTTTTCATTCTCTTCTCCCTTTGCCAAAAAGAATTCGCCAAGGACTAACCGCCTGAATTCTTTTTGTGTCTCTCTTCTCCCTTTTCCAAAAGAACAAAGGACTAACCGCCTGAATTCTTTTTTGTCTCCCTTATCCCTTGTCAAAGAATTCAAAACGACACAGTCTGAGAATTCTTTTGATTCTTCCTTTTCCCTAATACAAAAGTGTTCAAAGGACTAACCGCCTGAGAATTCTTTTGTATCCCTATTCACAAAGAATCAAAGGTTTAACCGCATAAGTTCTTTGTATTAACACATTGGAGGGTACATCCTTTGTGGTACAAGTAGAGGGTACATCTACTTGGGTTTGACTGAGAACAAGAGAGGGTACATCTCTTGTGGATCAGTTCTAGTGGAGGGTACATCCACTAGGGTTTCAAAGAGAACAAGGGAGGGTACATCCCTTGTGGATCTTTGCTTGTAAAAGGATTTTTACAAGGTTGAAAGAAATCTCAAGGACCGCAGGTCGCTTGGGGACTGAATGTAGGCACGGGTTGTTGCCAAACCAGTATAAAAACTCTTGTGTGTTTGTTTCTTTCTTCACTACTCTTTTACTTTCCGTTGTGCATTTAATTTCCGCTTTTACTTTCTATTAAGTTTCTCTTCTACTCCTCATTCTCTTAACAATTTAGTAAAATCCATAGAAGAGTAATTTTTTAATTAGTAAAGGTTTAGGAATAATTAATTCAACCCCCCCCCTTCTTTAGGAAAAGGGAGAAGGGAGACACAAAAAAAATTCAGGCGGTTAGTCGTTGGCGAATTCTTTTTGGCAAAGGGAGAAGGGAATGAAAAAAATGAATAGCACAAGTTTTGTTTTCAAGGTTTGGAAAAACCAGAAAACTTTAGAAAACTTTTGACAAAGAAAGAAGAAGAAGAGATTCAAGAGGATGTTCAAAGAGATTCAAAGGTTGTAAAGGATTGTAATCAATGTCTTCAATAATGTTATGAATGCAAGTTAAGGTCTTGCTTTTATAGACTCTTCATGTCTGGTCAAGAAAACCATTAGAAGAGTTATAACCTTTAGAAAAACTTGAAAACCTTTGGAAGAGTTACATCTTTTGATTTTTATTCAAAACTTATCACTGGTAATCGATTATCAAATCATTGTAATCTATTACACAAAGCTTTTTGTGAAAGGATGTGACTCTTCACATTTGATTTTAAATTTCAACTTTCAAACACACTGGTAACTGATTACCAATATATTGTAATCGATTACACCATTTTGAAATTGATTGGAACGTTGTAAATTCAGTTGAAAGCTTTTTGAAAACAAAACTTGCCACTAGTAATCGATTACAGTAAACTGGTAATTGATTACCAGAGAGTAAAAACTCTTTGGTAAAAGGTTTTGTGAAAAATTCATGTGCTACTCAATGTTTTGAAAAACTTTTTAGTACTTATCTTGATTCTTGAATCTTCAACTTGATTATTCATGATTCTTGATTCTTGAAACTTGAAACTTGAAACTTGATTCTTGAATCTTTCTCTTGATTCTTGAAATGTTCTTGACTCAATCTTGAACTTATTCTCTTGGGATTTTTGTCATCATCTTTGTTATCATCAAAACTCCTTGAATCAATCTTGATTTATAATCATCATGAAGCTTGCTTCTACAGAAGCTTCTATGGAGGCTGGATCTTTGAGCTACAATAAGGTCCTTCAATGGTGATTTTCAGCCATGGAGTTGTAGCGGAAGATAAAGGAGGAGATGTGAGAGGAGGCACTGTCCACTAAAGAATAAGCCATGGAAGGAGAAGCTTCACCACCAAGAGAGTTCATTGGAAGAGAAGCTTATACAGAAAGCTTAAATGGAGGAAGAGAATGAGAGAGAGAGAGAGGCATGGAAATTGAAGGAGAATATGCAGAGAAGTTGAACTTTGAAGTGTGTCTCACAAGTTTCTCATTAATCAAAGTTATGATAGGTGTTACACATGTTTCTATTTATAGCCTAGGTAACTAACACATCCGGAACTTCCTTGAGAAGCAAGGAAGGTAGCTTCCTTGGGAAGCAAGGAAGAAAGCTTCCTTGAGAAGCTAGAGGGTAGCTTCCTTGGGAAGCTAGAGGGGGGGAACACACACTCCTCCGATAGCTAAACTCACCCCCATGCCAACAGACCCCTCCAATAGCTAAGCTCACTCGATGCCAAAATACATGAAAATACAAGAAAGTCCCTACTACAAAGACTACTAAAAATGCCCTGAAATACATGGCTAAAATCCTATACTACTAGGGTACCTTTAACTTGTAGGGTAGGGTGCCCTACAAACCTAAAATGGCCAAAATACAAGGCCCAAAATAAGGAAAACTTATTATAATATTTACAAAGAAAAGTAAGCTCATACTTAGTCCATTGGCCCAAAATCTACCCTAAGGCTCATGAGAATCGTAGGGCCTTCTCTTACATCACTGCCCAATCTTCTTGGAGTCTTCTGTCCAATGCCCTTCGGGGGTTGGATTGCATCATCCCCTCCCCCTTGAAAAGGATTTGACCTTAAATCTATATGTTCTTGAAACTCTGGGCTTCTTCCTTCAACACCTCTAAAAAAGAATAAAAACATATATATTAAGGTATGTTAAAGTAGGGTGAGGTTTGAAATCCCCTTTCCTGGGCATCTTCCCATGGGACAAGCCTTTTGTAAAAGTTTGTTAAGTCATGGAAGCCCCAAATTTCCCTTATACTTGGTGGAGTGGGCCACTCAGGAATGAATTTTATTCTCTTAGAGTGCGTGGTAACCCCTTGATCACTATTTAAAAAATTGAGGAAAATAATACAATAAAGCATACCTTTTTTGTATTTTCATGTTAATTACTCCTGCCAAAAAGTACGACAAACCTAAGGTGTTCTATATAAGTACCTAGGTTTGCATTGAAACCAAAAATAAAAACAAATCTACCTAATGAGTCCCTATGTATGCGAATCATGAAGATGTTGGATGCGTGGGTGATTTTACAAAAGAGTGTTGCACCACTCAATACATTCATCATACCACCTATCATAGGGATGTGGTGCCTCATAACACCTATTTTGGGTACCAACAAAGCACGAGGATTTCAGCTCTTACGAACCAAACCCTCATCCAATAACTCTTTTACTTGAGGAATAACCTCAAGCTCAAGAGGTATGGTAATGCTAACAAGTGTTATTTTAAAAAGGAGAAGATATGGAGGTTGTCTAAGAAGAGAAGTTTCTTTAATGTTTGTTTTTATTGCAAACTGACTTTTCTTCTTAGCTAACCTCTTGGAGGAGACACTTACCTCCTTACACTCATCTTTAACTATTAAATTTTGTTCTTCTTTTCTCTTTCTATTATTTTCCTCATCCCATTTAAGTTTTATTTCTACTTGATCCTTAGCTACCTGTGAAGTTGTTTGAGGATGCAACACAAACTTTGTTCCAAGGTGGGTGAAAGTTATCTCATTAGTTTGGCCATTATAGATTATTTTCCTATGATATTGCCATGGTCTACCTAAGAGAATATGTCTTGCCTACATAGGAACTATCACAAATCACTTCATCCTTATATGCTCCAATGGAGAAGGGCACTTTCACTTGTTGATTGAATATCATCTCCCATTTCTCATTGAGCCATTGAAGTTTGTAAGGCTTTGGGTGGGGAGTGATAGCAAGGCTCAACTTAGAGACTAATCTTGTGCAGCAACAATTGCAAAATGAACCACTATCTACAATGAGATAGCATGTGTTATAAAAAATTTTACAAGAGGGAGAAGAAATGAATCAATAGAATTCTCAGGCGATTAGTTCTTTGAATTCTTTTGGCAAGAGGGAGAAGAAATGAATCAATAGAATTCTCATACGATTAGTTCTTTGAATTCTTTTGGCAGGAGGGAGAAGGAATGAATCAAAAGAATAGCACAAGTTTTTGACCAATGAACTTTTCTTGACAAAGAAAGTATTGAACAAAAACTCTTAGAAAGATCATGAGAAGTGAATCAGAAAAAAAAATCTCTTTTTGAATGAAAGAAATCTATTTTTTAAAATTCGTGCCATGGTCACATATTTATAGCCATTTGATGGCTCTTGAAAAACCAAGTTAAAAGTTGTGACTCTTGGCAATTTCTTCAAAACTAGTCACTTTCAAAGTTGTGACTCTCTTGAAAACTAGTCACTTTAAAAGTTGTGACTCTTTTGAAAACTAGTCACTTTAAAAGTTGTGACTCTTAAGAAAACCTTCAGAAACTAGTAACTTTAAAAATTGTGACTTTTGGTAATTTATTTTTCAAAATCAGTCACTCGTAATTGATTACCACTATAGTGTAATCGATTACACATCAATAGATGTGACTCTTCATGTTTAGATTTGAAAACCAACATTTAGAAACACCGGTAATCGATTACAAATGTTGTATAATCGATTACACAAGTTTGAAAATGTTTTATCACAAGTTGTGACTCTTAAAATTTGAAATCCAACGTTTTAAAAACATTGGTAATCGATTACATGCCCATGGTAATTGATTACTACTTTGTAAAATAGTTATAAAACTGTTTAGGCTTCTGGTAATCGATTACCATCGATTACTGTCTTCTGGTAATCGATTACCAAAGAGTAAAAACACTGGTAAAAGATTTTTCTGTGAAAAAATTCTTCTGGACAAATTGTGTTATTCAATCTTTTCTTTTGAAAAAAATCTTTTTATACTGATCTTGATGCTTTTCTTGAAGTTCTTGCATATCTTGAGTCTTCTCTTGAATCTTCACTTAAATCTTGATTCTTGATTGAACGACTCTTTGATTCTTGAAACTTGTTTGACTCTTGATTCTTGACTTCATTCTTTGGCATCATCAAAATAAACTTGGAAAGCTTTGCTTCCACAATCTCCCCCTTTTTTATGATGACAATCCTGAAATCATGAGAATGCATGCAAGTTTTGTTCTATCATTCACTCATCTCTTTCTCCCTCTTTCTTTTTGAATTCATGTGTAAGTTTAAAAACTTAGTAAATATAATATCTTGATTTTTAAAATACCCATTTTCTCTCCCCCTTTGGCAACATCAAAAAGGCCAAAGTGCATTGTAACATAAAATCATACACAAATGGATAAACATACAAGAAATGTATTCATACAAGAAAAAGTAGAAACTTATAAAAATCAAACAAGATAATAAATTATCCATAAATCATAATAAAAGCACATGTATCAAATAATTCATAAAACAAATCATTTGTCTAAGTCACTAGCATCTAGAAGTCCTAATTCTCTTCTAATGGTGTAGAAAGAATCTTTGGGTAGTGGTTTTGTGAAGATGTTTGCGAGTTGGTTTTTGGTATCTACAAATTCTAGAACACAGTCACCTTTTAGGACATGATCTCTAAGAAAATGATGCCTAATTTCTATGTGCTTGGTTCTAGAGTGGAGGACCAGGTTCTTAGATAGATTTATGGTGCTTGTGTTGTCACATTTTATGGGAATATGGTCTAATACAATCCCATAATCAGATAGTTGTTGTTTCATCCACAAGATCTATGCACAACAACTACCAACATAGATGTACTCTACTTCAACTGTGGATAATGCTACACTATTTTGCTTCTTGCTGTGCCAAGAGACAAGAGCAGACCCTATGAACTGACATGTGCCACTAGTGCTCTTCCTATCTGTTTTAGATCTGGCAAAATCTGAATCTGAGTATCCTATTAAATTGCATAAAGAATTTTTAGGGTACCATAATCCTAAGTTATCTGTTCCTAAGAGATATCTTATGATTCTTTTTACTACAGTTAGATGTGAAAACTTTGGATTTGATTGGAATCTTGCACACACTAAACATAATATTTGGCCTACTTGCAAATAAGTAAAGTAGAGATCCAATCATACCTCTATATTGCTTTTCATCAACAGGTTGACCGGACTCATCTTTGTCAAGGTAGCAACTAGTGCTCATAGGAGTAGCCATGTGTTTTGAGTTTTCCATTCTGAATCTCTTGATGAGTTCCTTGCAATATTTTGCTTGGTTGACAAAGATCCCATCATTTGTTTGTTTGATTTGTAGTCCAAGAAATTTATTTAACTCACCCATCATGGACATCTCAAACTCACTTTGCATGTCAATAGAAAACTCCTTGCACATAGATTCATTAGTAGATCCAAAGATTATATCATCAACATGAATTTGTACCAATAAGATATCATTATCCTTCTTCTTTATGAATAAGGTGGTATCTACCTTCCCTCGAGTGAAATTTTTTACTAATAGGAATTTACTTAATCTTTCATACCAAGCCATGGGTACTTGTTTTAACCCATAAAGTGTTTTCTTTAATCTATAGACATGGTCTAATTTTTGTGAGTCTTCAAAATCGGGAGGTTGTTCTACATATAGCTCCTCTTGGATTAGACCATTTAAGAAGGCACTCTTGACATCCATTTGATATAGTTTAAAGTTCATAGTCTATACCTTCTTCTTGGCTTCTAATCTAGCAACGAGTGCAAAGGTTTTTTCATTGTCTATACCTTCTTCTTGGTTGTACCCTTTTGCAACTAGTCTAGCTTTATTTCTAATTACAATACCATTTTCATCTAGTTTTCTTCTAAATACCCATTTTGTTCCTATAATGGGGTAGTTATGTGGTTTCTCAACTAGTTTCCAAACATTATTTCTATCAAATTGATTTAACTCTTCTTGCATAGCAACTATCCATTGATCATGTATTATGGCTTCTTTAAAGTTTTTAGGTTCTATCATAGAAACAAATGTCATGTTATTGCATAAATCTTTGAGAGAGTGTCTAGTTGTTACCCCTTTTGAGATATCTCTGATGATATTGTCAGGAGGATGATTTCTTGAGGTTTTCCATTCTTTGGGAAGATCATCATTTTCTTGGGCTATGTCATCTTGATCATCCTTGTTTTCTTCATTTCTCTTCCTTTTTAGATTCCTTTCTTGATTGTGCATATCTTCCAAAGAATCTGCAATATCATCAAGAAACTCCTTTTCTCGGAGAGGTAATATTAGTTTCATCAAAAGAAACATGTATTGATTTCTCAATTGTCATGGTTCTTTTGTTGCATATCCTAAAGGCTTTGCTATGTAGGGAATAACCAAGGAAGATGCCCTCATCCGCCTTAGCATCAAATTTACATAGGCTTTCTTTACCATTGTTTAGGACAAAACATTTACATCCAAAAACATGTAAATGAGAAATTTTTGGTTTTCTATTGTTAAACAATTCATATGGGGTTTTCTTAAGAATGGGTCTTATTAAGGCTCTATTCATAATATAACATGCGGTGTTGACAGCTTCAGCCCAAAAATATTTTGGAAGTGGAGTGTCATTTAAGAGAGTTCTAGCTATTTCTTCTAAGGATCTATTTTTCCTTTCTACTACACCGTTTTGTTGGGGTGTCCTAGGTGCAAAAAAGTTGTGTTCTATGCCATGTTCATCGCAAAACATTTCAAAATCCTTATTTTCAAATTCACCTCCATGATCACTTCTAATGAAGATGATTTTTAGATTTTTCTTGTTTTGGATGATTTTGGCAAGTCTACTAAATGCATGAAATGCATCATTTTTCTGAGTAAGAAATAAAGTCCAAATATACCTAGAATAGTCATCAACAATTACTAATGCATAGTAACTACCACCAAAACTCATGACCATAGAGGGTCCAAACAAATCCATGTGCAGTAATTGTAATGGTTGAGTGGTAGAGACAATATTTTTAGATTTAAAATATGCTCTTGTTTGTTTACCTTTTTGGCATGCATCACATAATTTATCTTTTTCAAACTTTAATTTTGGTAAACCAACAACTAGGTCTTTTGAGATTAATCTATTTAGATGATCCATGTTAATGTGAGCAATTCTCTTATGCCATAACCAAGGATCACTATCTTTACTTAGAAAGCATTTGTCTTTTTCAGATTTTTGTTTCAAATCAATCATGTAAACATTATTTTCTCTTAAACCTATATGCTCAATACCTTTGTCATGCTCATGCTTCATAACATATTTTTCAGAATAAAAAGATACTTTATATCCTCTATCACATAATTGACTAACACTTAATAGGCTATGCTTTAAACCTTCTACAAGTAACACATTTTCAATGGGAGTAGAGGAACTTGTACCTATTTTGCTGACTCCAATGATTTTGCCTTTGTTGTTGTTGTTGTTGTATGTAACATGTCCACTTTTCTTGGGGGAAATGGTTATAAACTTGGATACATCACCCGTCATATGCTTGGAACATCCACTGTCGATGTACCACTTCTTCCTTACAGATTCTTCCTCGTTGTTCTCATGAGATTTTTTCATGAGACATAAGTTGGCTAAGTCTTCATCATGATCTTGAAATGATTTCAGATTTGATCTATACCTGAAATTACTTTCCAAAAACAGAGAATTTAAAGAGGCCATTTATCTTGAAGTTGTGAAACTTTTCTCAAGAAACCTGCTCTGATACCACTTGTTGGCTCAAGTGGCCTCGGAATAATTAAGATGGGGGGTTGAATTAATTATTAATGTGTCTTGACTAATTAAAATTTATCCTTCTTAATATTACGAGATTCAATTAAGCTTTACTACTAAGTTATGAGAAAGTAAAGAACATAAACAATAACTTAGACAAAAGTAAAGCGAAAATAAAAAGGGCACAGCGGAAAAGTAAAGAGTGTAGGGAAGAAGAAAGCAAATACTAGATTTATACTGGTTCGGCCACAACCCGTGCCTATGTCTAGTCCCCAAGCAACCCACGGTTCTTGAGATTTCCAATAACCTTGTTGTTGGATCAAGTGGCCTCGAAATAATTAAGAAGGGGGGGTTGAATTAATTATTAATGTGTCTTGACTAATTAAAAATTTATCCTTCTTAATGTTACTAGATTCAACTAGGATTTTACTACTAAGTTAAGAAAGTAAAGAACAGAAACATAAACTTAACCAAAAGTAAAAATGGCAATTAAAAGTACATAGCAGAAATTAAAGAGTGTAGGGAAGAAGAAGACAAACACAAGATTTATACTGGTTTGGCAACAACCCATGCCTACATCCAGTCCCCAAGCAACCAACGGTTCTTGAGATTTCTTTCAACCTTGTAAAATCCTTTACAAGCCAAAGATCCACAAGGGATGTACCCTCCCTTTTTCTCTTTGAACAACCAAGTGGATGTACCCTCCACTTGAACTGATCCACAAGAGATGTACCCTCTCTTGTTCTCAGTATAACAACCCAAGTAGATGTACCCTCTACTTGTACCACAAAGGATGTACCCTCCAATGTGTTAAGACAAAGAATTCTTAGGCGGTTAGTCCCTTGAATTCTCTGTGAGGGGGATACAAAAGATATCTCAGGCGGTTAGTCCTTTGAAATCTTTTGTATAAAGGGAAAGGGAAAAAGATATCTCAGGCAGTTAGTCCTTTGAAATCTTTTGTAAGAAACAGAAGATATCTCAAGCGGTTAGTCCTTTGAAATCTTTTGTCAAGAGGGAGAAGGGAAGAAACAAAAGAATTCTCAGGCGGTTAGTCCTTTGAATCTTTTGACAAGAGAAATAAGGGAATGAAGAAAAAGAATAGCACAAGTTTTTGGTCAATGAACTTTTCTTGACAGAGAAAGTATTGAACAAAAACTCTTAAAAAGATGAAGAGAAATGAATTAGAAAGTTCTATAAAAAAACGTTATGGAAATTCATGCCATGGTCACATATTTATAATCATTTGATGACTCAAGTTAAAGTTTGTGACTTTTAGAAATTTCTTTAAAGCTAGTCACCTTTTAAAAATTGTGACTCTTTTGAAAACTAGTCACTTAAAAAGTTGTGACTTTTGAAAAACTCTTCAGAAATAAGTCACTTTAAGAATTGTGACTTTTGGTAATTTATTTTTCGAAATCAGTTACTGGTAATCGATTACCATTATAGTGTAATCGATTGCACATCAAAAGATGTGACTCTTCATGCTTAAATTTGAAAATCAAAACGTTTAGAAACACTGGTAATCGATTACACAAGTTTAAAATGATTTGAAAATGTTTTATCACTAGTTGTGACTCTTGAAATTTGAAATCTAACATTTTAAAACATTGGTAATCGATTACATGCTCATGGTAATCGATTACGGCTTTGTAAATCAATTTTGAAAACAATGCTGGCTACTGGTAATCGATTACTACCTTCTGGTAATCGGTTACCAGAGATTAAAACTCTTTGGTAAAAGATTTTGTGAAAATTTTTTGTGCTACTCAATGTTTTAAAAAACCTTTTTAGTAATTATCTTGATTGAGTCTTCTCTTGATTCTGGAATCTTGAGTCTTGAATCTTGTTCTTGATTGTTCTTGAAACTTGATTGTTCTTGAATCTTGATTCTTGAAGCTTTTTGACTTCTGATTCTTTGGAACTTGCTTAACTCTTGATTCTTTGGCATCATCAAAATAATCATGGAAGTCATTGCTTCCACACTTGTAAAATCCTTTACAAGCAAAGAGCCACAAAGGATGTACCCTCCCTTGTTGATGAGGACAAGGCAAGGAATAAGGGCAAGGAACCTTTAGAAGGACTTGGAGGACCTATGGCAACGGCTAGAACAAAGAAGGCCAAGGAAGCTCTTCAACAAGTGTTAACCATGCTATTTGAATTTAGGCTCAAGTTACAAGTGGAGAAGCTTCGGATTGTTAATTGCACCATGTTCCAAGAAGAGTAGAGGGTGCCACTTTTGTTGAGTGGTTTTATTAGCATTTTGTTAGTTGAAATAAAGGCCCAAACCTGTGTTAAAGTGGCTGTCAATTCTCTTGGGATTTGCACCACCTATGGGCTTATTTTAATTTAAAGAAATTAAGGTTTAATAAGGTGAAAACTCTAGGATTGTGGCTGCCTCTTGGCTGACCAAGGAGTTGCACAAATTTCCATATTTTTATGTCTTAATTCTAGTTTTAATTAGGTATAATGACACCATTAATTGTTGTTATCAATTCTAGTTTTAATTAGGTTTAATGACACCATCAATTGTTGTTATTGGTGATCATTTCACTTGTGTAACCAACTTGATGTCATTCCTATTTATAGGCTGCATATTTTCTAATAAGAAAATAGACCTTGAATTTGAGTTTTTAATCATCTTCTAAAGTGTGAGAGTGAATCTCCTTAGTTACTTGAGTGATTCAAGAAATTGGTTTATCAAGGAACACCACCTTGTGTGTGACACCAATTCCGGAGGAGTGATTCTTCCAACCCCCTTCTTCATTTTCCTTCTTCATCTTTCTAAACCTTCATTCTTTAATCCTACTTGAACACCATTGTTATCATCTTCATTTTCCATCCAAACACATTCAAACTTTGAACCAAATACCTTACATTCAACCCTCCATAAACTCTTCACTTTCTCTCTCATTCAATAAATTTCATAAAAAAAAAAAAAAACCTTTGAAGATCCATCTTCAACCCTTGTGCAAATGGGTTTACATCATTTTGGTTATCAGAGCTCCGGTTCAAGGGTTTTTCAAGAGTGCTTGGGTTGAAATTTCTTGGTAACATCCTTCTAATTTCTTCCTTGCCATTTTATATTACCTTGTTCGTGCTATTTTCTTTTATTGAGGCTGAACCATTGCAAAAATTAGGCCTTTAATTTCCTATTAAAAAAAACAGAAACTTATTTTTAAAAACATTATTTAGGCTGAATGGTTCATGCTATAATAGCTTTCAAAAATTCTTAAAGGTAATATAATTGGTTGTTAGAAGGTTTGAATTACCAAATTATGAAGTTTAATTCCTTCAAAAAAAAATCTCATTGTGTAGTTGCTGGAATTTTTCGTCCATGTTCTAAGCTTTTGTTAGCCTAACCCTAAGCCTTTTCCTTGTCACAAATTGGTGGTTGAACTTTGTGTAAACTTTATCTTGAATTGCTTTAGAACTCAAGGAGAATTCTAGAATGGAAAAAGGCAAGAGTGTAGAAATTTTTTTTTAAAAAAAAAGCCATATTTGAGAGATACACTTGAGTGTGGTGAGGTTCTATTTTCTTTATAACTATTATTATTTTTATTTTGAATATGTCAAGTGGTGGTGAACATCAATTGGATGGGGCACAAAGATTCTTGTTGGATGCTCTCAATGCTCAAATGCAAAGACTATTGAGGGAGAACAACGAGGAGTTGTATGAAAGAATTGAGAGATTAGAGAATCGTGAACGTCATGAGGAAGAAAGGAGAGGAGGAAATGGTGGTGGTCCAAGGCCAAACCGAATTGAAGGAGTCAAGCTCAACATTCCTCCCTTTAAAGGCAAAAGTGATCTGGAGGCATATTTGGAGTGGGAGCTCAAGATAGAGCATATCTTCTCATGTAACACCTATGAGGAGGCCCAAAAATTGAAGCTAGCAGTTGCAGAATTCTTAGATTATGCTCTTGTGTGGTGGAACAAATTGAAAAAGGAGAGAGCTAGAAATGAGGAGCCTTTGGTGGAAACTTGGGTTGAGATGAAACGGATCATGAGGAAGCGGTATGTGCCGGCAAGCTATACTAGGGACTTAAAATTCAAACTTCAAAAGTTGTCCCAAGGTAGCAAAGGCGTTGAGGAATACTATAAAGAAATGGAAGTGCTCATGATTCAAGCCAAGATAGAAGAGGATGAAGAGGTAACTATGGCTAGATTTCTTAATGGTTTTAATAGTGATATTCGTGATATTGTTGAGCTACAGGAATTTGTTGAAATGGAGGATTTGCTTCACAAAACAATCCGAGTAGAACAACAATTGAAAAGAAAAGCTGTGGCCAAAAGGAGTTCCACTAATTATGGTTCTTCTAGTTGGAAGGACAAGGGTAAAGGGGTTTCCACCTCTAATGCAACACCTATACCATCAAAAACTCCTCCAAAATTCCAAGAACAATCCTAAAAAAAATCGGGATGTGAAGTGCTTTCAGTGCCAAGGCTTGGGACATTATGCATATGAGTGCCCTAACAAGAAAGCCATGATTCTTAGATATAAAGAGTACATTAGTGAACCAAAGTTGAAAAGGGAGAAGAGAGTGAGGATGATGAGGAGGAAGTGGATAAAACACCGGAGGGAGAATTGTTGATGATTAGGCGGTTACTTGGCCATCAATTGAAGTCTAAGGAGGAAAGTCAAAGAGAAAACATTTTCCACACTAGATGTTTGATCAATGGCAAAATTTGCATGATGATCATTGATGGAGGGAGTTGTACCAATGTGGCAAGTGCAAGACTTGTGTCTAAATTGAATTTAGTCACAAAACCACATCCAAGGTCGTGGAAGCTTCAATGGCTTAGTGAGGATGGAGAGGTGCAAGTAAGGATGCAAGTGGAGTTGGATATTTCCATTGGAAAGTAGAATGATAAGGTGCTTTGTGATGTTGTTCCTATGGAGGCCAGCCACTTACTCTTGGGGAGACCATGGCAATTTGATAAGAGGGCTAATCATGATGGTTTCACCAACAAGATCTCTTTCACGTATCAAGGAAAAAAGATAGTGCTCAAACCATTGAGTCCAAAAGAAGTGTGTGAGGATCAAAGAAAAATGAGAGAGAAAATTCTTCAAGAGAGAAAAAGAAAAAGAGAGACAAACACTTGAGAGTTAAAAAAGTGAGGACAAAAAGAGGGAAACACAAGAGAGGAAAAAGATGAGTGAAACACTTGAAGTGAGGGAGAATTTTCTAGCTACAAAAGGAGAGGTCAAAGGGTTGTTTTATTCAAAACAGCCCCTATACTTGTTGATTTGCAAAAATTATGTTTTGACCACTAACACTTTTGACAACTTTGAATTGCCTTCTAGTGTGAAAACTCTTTTGCAGGAATTTAAGGAGGTGTTTCCATCAAGTGTTCCAAGTAGGTTGCCACCATTAAGGGGAATTGAGCATCAAATTGATCTCGTGCCGGGAGCTTCTTTGCCTAATAGGCTAGCTTATAGGAGTAACCCTCAAGAGACCAAGTAGATCCAAAGACAAGTGGAGGAACTCATTGGTAAGGGATGGGTAAGAGATAGCATGAGTCCATGTGCTGTCCCGGTAATTTTGGTTCCAAAAAAAGATGGTTCTTGGAGGATGTGCTCCAATTGTAGAGCTTTAAACAATATTACCATTAAATATAGGTATCCAATACCTATACTTAATAATTTGCTTGATGAATTCTATGGTTCTTGTTTCTTTTCCAAAATTGATTTGAAAAGTGGTTAGAATCAAATAAGGATTAAAGAAGGAGATGAATGGAAAACTGCTTTCAAAACTAAATATGGATTATATGAATGGTTGGTTATGCCTTTCGGTTTGGCTAATGGACCAAGCACTTTCATGAGATTAATGAACCATGTTTTGAGAGAATTCATTGGTAAATTTGTGGTGGTGTACTTTGATGATATCCTTGTTTATAGCATAACCCTTGATTTGCATGTTGCACACTTAAAATGGGTGTTGTGTGTGCTTAGGGAGGAACAATTGTATGTGTCATACCCTAATTTCGTCCGGGGACCTTTGCTTGATGACATGCAACTTTTGTTTGGTCCTTGTGAGGTGCTTGGCACCCATCATTAGGCAATTTGTGAAATTCCGGGACATGCTGGAAAACAAAAGAAAATATTGATGCACAATCCGTAAGGTTCCGTGACACACCGGAAATCAAATGGAAGCATCGTTGCACAACTAGTGAGGTTCCGTAACATTCCGTAAGTCAAAAAGGGGATGATTATGTAATCCGCAAGGTTCCGTAACATTACGGAAAGAAAACAAGTATCGTTACGAAATTCGTAAATTTCCGTAACTTTACGAAAAAAGAATCACCAAAAAAAGGCAGGGGGGTGTACTTAGTAAAAATGGGGGTGCAAATAGCAACCAGGCCCACTTGGGCCCTCCAGAAGATTCCTCCAGAAGGTTGTTGCTTCTGGAGGAAGCAACCCTGCTCGCCTGGGCGAGCTGGGCGGCAAGCATCTCCCCTATTTTGCTATAAATAGGGGAGGAAGTGAAGTGGAAAAGGGTTCAGCCCCTTAGGCACTTCTCTCTCTTTCGAATTTGCTTGGAAAAATTGTTTCCGTGAAGAAAATCTAAGCCGAGGCGCTTCCGAAACGTTTTCGTAACGTTTCCGTGGAGAATTTCGCAAAGGTTTCGACCGTTCTTTGACGTTCTTCATTCGTTCTTCGATCTTCAACGGGTAAGTACCTCGAACCAAGCTTTTCGATTCATTCTATGTACCCGTGGTGGTCCACATTGTGTTTTGTGTATTTTTATTCTCGTTTCATTTACTTTTTATACCCCCTTTTGACGTGCTTAAGCCATTTTATTTAAGTCATTTCTCGCTTAACCTAAAAATAAAATAAATTTCCACCGATCGTTTGAATTGTATTATCCGTTAACTTCGGTTAAAATGAATTCCGACCGTTCGGTCGTGCTGTAACCACGTTGGAAATCAAAAAAAGAGGTAAAATAATAATATAATAATCAAAAAATGTCTTTTAGTAAAATAAAACGAAAAATCAATCGTACGTTTTCTCTTTGGGATTTCTCATTCTTAATTGAATTGACTAATAACTAAAGTGAAACTAAGGCTAAAATCAACTCGCCTAGTCAAGCTCGTCCATAAAAATAGGTTTTTGAAGTTTATCATTTCAATTTCTTACTAAGTAAAATGGATCATTTTTAAGGTCCAACGCCTTAAAATGATCACCTTTTAAGTAAAAAGAATCACTTGATAAAAAAGAACTACGTAGGTCTGATTTCCTCATCGCAATTGAGGAATACGTAGGAGCAAAGGGAATCACCCTTATCGACCACAAAAAGAAAAATATAAAAAGGGTATAAAGGATATAAAGACATAAAAAGGGAACATAAAAATCAAGGTCATGTTTGCACATTCGATTAAAGGCTGCCGTCCCTTGTGACGGACGTGTGGGGTGCTAATACCTTCCCCGTGCGTAAATACAACTCCCGAACCTTTTCACTTAAAAGTTCGTAGATCGCGTCTTTTCCGGTTTTTCCGACGTTTTCCTCAAATAAACGTTGGTGGCGACTCCGCGCGTATTCCTTTCGTGGAACACGCATCCCGCGAGTCACGCGTCGCCCTCCCGCCGAAGGGTAGGTTGCGACAGTTGGCGACTCCACTGGGGACTGTTTTTAGAGAGTTAGGCCATTTAATCTTGTGCAAAGTTTTGCCATGACTTACTCCTTTGTTGGTTTCCCTTTATTATGTTCTTGTATATATAACTCTTTGATGCTTTTAGTGCATTTTTGTATGCATGAGGTAAATGTTTATTCATTTGATGCACACAAACACTAACACTATTTGCACACACGGTGAGTTGAAAAAGGGCCCTATACCCGGGTTCGTGGGAACATAAGGAGTGGAGGTGAATCCGTGATCATGCTAGGTCTCCGACTTGCTTGATTACAGTGAACCCTCATCTAGAGTTTTTCTCTTTGAAAACATATTGTTGCTAGTAGTTCCTACTGCTGCAGTATGTTCTTCGAAGGGGATGATACCTCTAGAAACCATCAAGAGAGATATGACTACCTTGGGGGTTATTACTAAAAGCCTAGTTAGCTCTCTCCCTTATAGGTTCCTTAAATAGGGACACGGAGCAAACACGCTGCGTGCCATTTTTCACACTGCCATGCATAAGTGTCATATACCCTTTTGCTTATATTCAGTGAGTATTGTCATACTATGTACATTCCCGTGTTGCGCCTTTCGCATATGCATCGCACATGGGTTCTGTCTTGATCCCCTCTGTAAACAAACCAACGAAGGGTCCGTGTCACCGTTTTAAATACATACGTTGGGGCACTTTGCTACCCCTAGACGTTGTATCTAAGAAGGAGACAGTTTCTCGGGCTCCCGTATTCGTAAATTGCATCTGTGTCATATGCATTTCTTCATGCATTCATCCATTCCACCCATGATAGATGTCGGAGTTTTGATTCGCACTAGATTTTATTTCACTTTAGTAACACATGGGATCAAGTCAAAAGCCTTCGCTTAAAAAGAGGTTCTATCAAGTCAAAATCAAGAGCTTAGAGGTCACTAGTTTACGAGAGTTGGGGCAATTAATGGGTCAACTTCAACGGCAAGCCTTCTGCAAAGCCTACGGTAAGATTTGGGACCTAGCTAGGGTAGAAGTCTCCATGGAACCGATTGCATCTCTTTCCCAGTATTATGACCAGCCCCTAAGGTGCTTCACATTCGAGGACTTCCAGCTAGTGCCGACTGTGAAAGAGTTTGAAGAAATCCTGGGATGCCCACTAGGAGGAAGGAAGCCATATCTTTTCTCTAGGTTCTATCCTTCCACGACAAGAGTTTCCAAGATAGTGAAAATCTCAGCACAAGAGTTGGACCGGGTAAAGCAAACCAGGAATGGGGTAGTCGGAGTACCAAGGAAGTGTTTGGAGGAAACGGCAAAGGCCTTGGAAAATCAAGGCAAATGGGCTTTCTTTTATTGACATCTTGGCGCTTTTGATCTTTGGAGGTGTCCTCTTTCCAAATATGGAAGGGTTCGTGGACCTAGCAGCGATTGACGATTTCCTCGCCTTTCATCATGGCAAGGAAAGCCCGGTCGTCGCCATTTTCGCCATGCATGACACGTTCGACCAGAGATGTGAAAAGAGCGGCGCAAGAATTGTTTGTTGTGCACTGGCTCTCTATGTGTGGCTGGTTTCACACCTTTTTCTCCAAGAAGGTAGGCCCATCTATCCGCTACAAGGTCACCGCTCGTGCGTCGAAAAGGGAAAGGCGAATTGGGACCAACTCTTGGCTAGCATGGATAGGCGTCTGTTAACTGGTTCCCTCGCTAGAAGGAAGGAAGAATCAGGATTCTATCTTCATGCGAAGGATGTCCAAATGTTCCCTTGATGGGAAGAAGGGGTTGTATTAATTATAATCTCATCCTCGCCATAAGACAGCTTGGCTACCCCATGAGAGGAGTGCCATCAGACGAAAGCATCACGCCTTTCATCGCACGAGGTTTCAGTGACCACAACGCGAGGGTACTCCAAGGAGTTCGCAAGGCATGGGATGCAGCATGAAGAAAGGACAGAGAGCTTAGGGGAAGCAGTAATGGGATCATCGGTGGCTATCATAAGTGGCTGAGAGTCCGGACACAAGGATTGGATTGGCTCCCAAATCTAAAGACTGTGAGAGACGATGAGGTTAAAGCTTCGGAAGAAAGTGATGAGGTACAAGCCCTAAAGGCAGAGCTTGAAAGATCCCGGGTAGTCAAAGAGAAGTTCAAGTCCATAGCCATCAAAGTCTGAAAAGAGTATGATGAACTAAGGGACGTCAATATGGCCATAGCTGAAGCCTTGGAACGAGAAACCAAGAAGGCCCGAAAGGAAGAACATGACCAAAGCAAAGTTTTGAGGGGCTTTATAGGGCAGCAATAGTGAGCTCAAGCTCCGAAGAGGTGAAAGGAATCATCACGGGTCAAAGGCATGATCTTGAAGGACGAGCTAAAGGTTTGCCTAAGGTCGAAAAGAAATTTGTCCCAACAGTTAAGCGAGACTGAAGGGAATATGTGGGCCATCATCGATAAGTGCAAAGAGAAGCTAAATCTAGCGGCGACTCTCGAGCAAAGGCTAGAGGATGAGTACGCCAAGATATCAGCAAAAAAGGAAGCAAGGGAAAGGGTAATTGATTCATTGCACCAAGAGGCAACAATGAGGATGGACCGATTTGCTCTTACTTTGAATAGGAGTCAAGAACTTCCCCGATTGCTAGCCAAGGCCAAAGCAGTGGCGGACACCTACTCCGCCCCCGAGGAGATCCACGGACTTCTCAGCTATTGTCAGCATATGATAGACTTAATGGACCATATGATTGGAAACCGCTAGGAAGTTTGTATTGTCACTCAGATCTTGACTAGTTATAACTTTTTGAATAAAATGAGTTTATCCCACGTTTTTACTCCAAAAATCAGTGCGAATCAAGTCACTCCCGCATTTTATCTCTAGCATGCATTGTATGTTGGTCTCGTCCTTTGTCACGGGAAGCCGGAAGGTCCATATCACCTTCTTAATTGTACACATGGGGCACTGCGCCCCCAAATGCGCAAATAAGAAGAGATAATTTTCCGGGCTCTCGTGTCCGTAAAATGCGTTCATATCATGCATCGCATAAGCATCTCTTCATAACATCATAATGAACATATCGTTCCTACATTTGTCCGTTATCATATTCCAGCTTCACATTTTGCATGAGTCATGGCATCATCATGCATATGCGTTCAACAAACTTTTTGATCTGCAAAATTGCATACCATTTGTTTTCATGTTTGCTCATCCTTGTGTTTTCCTCTACAAAACAAAAACAAAAAAAGGGGAAGCGTGAAACTTCACACTACATTCTTAGTTGCATGTGTTAGGCACCATGAGCCAACCATGTTGGGATCATAAACCCATTTCTAAAAGAAAAAAACACACAACAACAAAACAAAATAATTGAACATGGTACCTAATGCATGGTTAACTAAGAAAAGATGTTTCTTTGGGCATCTCAATTTCATAATTACATTTTCCATGCATAGCTTAAAGTATGCCCGAGTCATTCATCCCTATGAGATGTTGTTGAAGTATTGGCGATCAGAATTGCCATTCCTTGGATTATAGGGTTGAACCAAGCTCATGCTTTTACAAAAAGGTTCATCAAGTCAAGTTGAAATATGGAAGTAACCGTCTTGCAAAATTAGGGCAAAAGATGAATCGAGTCACATCACTGCTTCGTCTACTGCCAAACATATTTAGGATTGTTGATGTCCTTGTTACTTCCAGTTTCACCTTGACAAAGATGTTATGGACCATGTTGAAAATCTAAATTGATTCAACCCCATATCCTGCGTAAAAATTCGCAATACTTCAACTGTACGTCATTCGCATACATCCATGCTTTTCATTGGTTGCATTGCTCATTGCATTCTTTCCTTGAAAAATAAAATAAAATAAAATAAAATGAACTTAATCATTGTTATCAAAAAGAAAAGGACACGCTTTACAGCACCCTTACCGAACTCGTGCTAGAGCTAGAGTAATGGGTGAAGCAGAGGAGGTGCAAGAGAAGATGAAGGCCGACATGGAGGCCATGAAAGAGCAAATGGCCACAATGATGGAGGCCATGATGAGCATGAAGAAGATAATGGAAGCCAATGCGGTTATAGTTGCCGCTACTAGCGCTGTCGCTAAGGTGAACCCGATGCTCCCATCTGGCCTCAAGCAAATGAATCATTCAACCTCAAATATGGTAGGCAAAGATTTGGGAAGTACGGATGACCCCATGATGTGCAAATTCAAAACAAGCACGCCTTCCCGCCATATGGCTTGCCTCCCAAACTATACACCACCCAATGTGGCGTACATTCCCAATGAGGATGTCAATAACTCCACACCCATACTCATTAAGAGCCAACAACCTCAATCTGATCATGCACATGTCTCTCGACCCATGGAGGAGACACATGGAATGCCCCACCACAATCTAGCCGACTTCGAGCCTTGCCTCGGATATGCCACTGAAGGGCAAGCAGTTGGTGGTATATCCTTTGAAAACACTTTGGAGGGCCCTCAGTTTCGCCCACAACCACAACCATTGCATTTTGCGGTGGGAAGAGCCCCTCCTGCTATGGCCGAAAAGGGAAAGGCGGATCATCTAAAGGAAAGGCTCAGGGCCATTGAAGGAGGCGAAGATTATGCCTTTGCTAACCTAGAAAAGTTGTTCCTAATACCCAAACATGGTCATTCCCAAGTTCAAGGTGCCAGACTTTGACAAGTACAAGGGGACTACTTGCCCCCAAGAACCATCTAAAGATGTATTGTTGGAAGATGGGGGCATACGCAAAAGATTAGGAACTGTTGATACATTTCTTCCAAGAAAGTCTTACTGGGGTAGCTGTTACCTGGTACACTAACTTGAAACCTTCTCGAGTCCATTCTTGGAAGGACCTAATGGTTGCCTTCGTTAGGCAGTGTCAGTACAATTCTGATATGGCTCTGGATAGGATGCAACTACAAAAAGTGTGCAAAGAGGGGGCACGAATTTTTCAAAGAATACGCCCAAAGATGGAGAGACTTGGCAACTCAAGTAGCACCCCCAATAACAGAGAAAGAGATTATCACAATGATAGTAGACACGTGACCGGTGTTCTACTATGAAAAATGATGGGTTACAAACCTTCAAGTTTTACATATTTGGTCTTCGCCAGCAAAAAGATCGAAGTGGATCTGAGAAGAGGCAAATTTAATCATCATGCTTGGACGAATGAGAAAACTGGGGCAAATAAAGAGGGTGAGGATGAGGGAGAAACCCATGCTGTGACTGCCATTCCTGTACGGCCAAGTTTCCCACCAACCCAACAATGTCTTTACTCAGCCAATAACAAACCTTCTCCTTACCCACCGCCCAGTTATCCACAAAGGCCATCCCTAAATCAACCACAAAGTCTGTCTACCGCACTTCCAATGACGAACACCACCTTTCGCACAAACCAAAAACACCAACCAAAAAATGAATCTTTGCAGCGAGAAAGCCTGTAGAATTCACCCCAATTCCAGTGTCCTATGCTGACTTGCTCCCATATCTACTTGATAATTCAATGGTAGCCATAACCCTAGCCAAGGTTCATCAACCTCCATTTCTCCGAGAATACGACTCGAAACGCAACGTGTGCTTGTCACGGAGAAGCCCCGGGGCGTTCCATTCAGCATTGTAGGGCTCTGAAGCGTAAGGTGCAAGGTCAAATTGATGCGGGCTGGCTGAAATTTGAGGAGAATCGCGTGTAAATCCTGACATTGACAAAAGATTCCACACATGGGGCAATTTTGAAGGCTGTTGTTAGGTGTCTCTAATGACTCATCAGGATTTTCAAGTTTATGCCATAAACCACAGTTACAATGCTAAATGATATGGATAAAATGGACATCCTCTCACGAACACGTCTTTGCTTATTCAACTTCCACCGGAATGTGAGTGTAAGCCATTGGTCTGTTTGCTCAAGCAACCTGCGCTCCTGAGTGTTGACTTCCAAGACCGTTCAATCAGAGATTACTCATCTTGCACGTTGGTGGGGGTGTCGTAAAACGACGAGTAAAGTAAAAGCAAAAAAAAAAAACAAAAAAAGAAGAGAGGGCATTTGATTGACTGTGTTTTCAAGTAAAAATATAGACGTTCATGTGACCTCATTTTATCATGCCGGAAAGTTTGTCTTCTTAGAGAAGCGAGTTGTCAAGAATAGGATGTTGGACAAATGGCCTCAGTTATCTTAAGAAAGGGGGGGTTGAATTAAGATGCAAAGGCTATTCCCCAATTGAACTATCACTCTTTCTTTTTGGATTAACAATGCACCCTAAACATGAATTACTCAAAAGACAATTCAAAATAAACTTCTTTAAAGCAAAAGATAAATAGCAATAAATAAAAGAAGTTTAAGGGAAGAGAGGAATGCAAACTTGATTTATACTGGTTCGGCTACTTCCCGTCCAGTCCTCAAGCAACCCACTTGAGATTTTCCACTCTCTTTGTAAAACTCCTTTTACAAAGTCTGAACTACACAAGGATAACCCTTCCCTTGTGTTCAGGAATCCTCTACAACAAGAGACTCTCGGTCTCTTAATCCCTTTTCAGAAGTAAGACGAAGAGAAGAAGAAATCTCTCTTGAAAGAGATAGATTGTACAATGAAGACCAATCAAAATTCCTTATTGAATATGCAAGTGGTTGACCAAGGAATCGTTTTGAGAGGATAAGACATTTCAGTTCAGAAAAACTCTTAATCTTTTGAGAGGATAAAACTTTTTTGGCAATGAAAACTCTCTTTAAATTCGTGTTTCCAAGTCACCTTTGATGGCCATTCATAAACCATTTGAATAGATGTGACTCTTGGAAATTATTTTCTGAAAATCTCCTCTGGTAATCGATTACAAGACTTGTGTAATCGATCACAGGCTTTAAAATTTGAATAAACTGCTGGTAATCAATTACCATCCATGTGTAATCGATTACACATTATAAATTTTGAATTCAAATTTCTAGTGACTGTTATAAACATTTTCAGCTGCTGGTAATTGATTACCAGAGAGTAAATCTCAATTTAAAATGATTTAGATAGAATTCTTTGGCCAAACCTTTTGCTTTTTCAATTTGGAAACTTCTTCCTAAGATTCTAGAGATCAACTTGATCATATATCTTGATTTTCTTGGATTCTTGGATTCTTGCCTTGAATAAAACTTGGAAGCACTTGATCCTTCGGCATCATCAAGACATCAAAATATCTTGCTTCTACATAGGAGTCATTTGACTTAATCCATCAACTGAAAAAAATCCTTCAACTATTTCTCGTCCTTGGAAAATTCTTTTTGCAAAAATCAATTGCTTCTTTCATTCTCCCTTGCTACAAGGTTGTGAAAACAAAACAACGATGGATACCTTAGAGCCCTACACTGGGGCAATGAAAGGCACTATGCATAAACCTCAAACGAACCTAGGGGCAGATTAGAAGTTCTCACCCAATAGGTTCCTTGCTACAAGGTCATGACGAAAGATAACAATTGGTACCTCAAAGCCTTACACTGGGGCAATGAGGGGCATCGTGCATGAGCCTCAGGTGAACCTAGGGGCAGATTAGAAGTTCTCACCCATCGATGTTTTTTTAAAAAAAAATAATAATAATAATAAAATAATAATAAAAAAGGGGACAAACCCTGGAATTTCAATGGATTGATTAAACATCAAACGACTCCATTGTCGTCACTCCAAAATGGTCAAATGACTAAATCAAACAGAACACACACTCTGAGGGAGTTCTCGGAGAGATTTGCAAAAGATAGGATAAGGTTGCATGGACTATCACCTCTTTCAAAAGGACAGTCAATTTGTGTTTTCCAAAAAAATCAAATCAAAATCAAAATCACAAAATAGGGAAAGAATGTCATGAACATTGTACAACTTTCCATTACATTACATTGTTTCATATGAAGTCCGCATTTACCAAATTTCACGACAAAGGTTGCATGCATCTGCATCCCTAAAAATCATGTTAACTGCATAGATTTCCTACATCTAATCTTGTGGATTTGGGATGACCGGCCCTCTCGATGAGTCGATCTCTTGCTTTCTCATAAGGGTGGACCCTTGGGTACTTGTACCTATCACCTTTAGAGGACTACACGTCCTTGCCAACAGAGGGCTACACGCCCTCACCTTCAGAGGACTACACGTCCTCGCCTTGAGAGGACTACACGTCCTCACCATCAGAGGGCTGCACGCCCTCGCCTCCAGAGGACTACACGTCCTCGCCTTGAGAGGGCTACCCGCCCTCGCCTTAGGTACTAGTTACCCTCACCATCAGAGGGCTGCACGCCCTCACCTTCAGAGGGCTACACGTCCTCGCCAACAGAGGGCTGCACGCCCTCACCTTGAGAGGACTACATGTCCTCACCTTCGTAGGGCTACACGCCCTCACCTTAAGAGGACTACACGTCCTCGCCAACAGAGGGCTGCACGCCCTCACCTTGAGAGGACTACATGTCCTCACCTTCGTAGGGCTACGCGCCCTCACCTTTAGAGGACTACACGTCCTCGCCAACAGAGGGCTGCACGCCCTCACCTTGAAAGGACTACATGTCCTCACCAACAGAGGGCTGCACGCCCTCACCTTGAGAGGACTACACGTCCTCGCCAACAGAGGGCTGCATGCCCTCACCTTGAAGAGGACAACACGTCCTCGCCATCAGAGGGCTGCACGCCCTCACCTCCAGAGGACTACACGTCCTCGCCAACAGAGGGCTACACGCCCTCACCTTGAAGAGGACTACACGTCCTCACCAACAGAGGGCTGGACGCCCTCACCTTCAGAGGGCTACACGCCCTTGCCATCAGAGGACCACACGTCCTCACCTTCGTAGGGCTACATGCCCTCACCTTTAGAGGACCACACGTCCTCACCTTCAGAGGGCTACACGCCCTCGCCATCAGAGGACTGCATGTCCTCACCTTCGTAGGGCTACACGCCCTCACCTTTAGAGGACCACACGCCCTCACCTTCAGAGGGCTACACGTCCTCGCCATCAGAGGACCACACGTCCTCACCATCGTAGGGCTACACGCCCTCACCTTCTGAGGACTACATGTCCTCACCTTTAGAGGGCTACACGCCCTCGGCTCCGAGGACTATACGTCCTCATCTTCAGAGGACTACATGTCCTCACCTTCAGAGGGCTACGCGCCCTCGCCTTCGTAGGGCTACACGCCCTCACCTTCCGAGGACTACATGTCCTCGCCATCAGAGGACCACACGTCCTCACCTTCGTAGGGCTACACGCCCTCACCTTCAGAGGACTACATGTCCTCACCTTTAGAGGGCTACACGCCCTCAGCTCCGAGGACTATGCGTCCTCATCTTCAGATGACTACATGTCCTCACCTTCAGAGGGCTACGCGCCCTCGCCTTCGTAGGGCTACACTCCCTCACCTTCCGAGGACTACATGTCCTCGCCATCAGAGGACCACACGTCCTCACCTTCGTAGGGCTACACGCCCTCACCTTCAGATGACTACATGTCCTCACCTTTAGAGGGCTACACGCCCTCAGCTCCGAGGACTATGCGTCCTCATCTTCAGATGACTACATGTCCTCACCTTCCGAGGACTACATGTCCTCACCTTCAGAGGGCTACGCGCCCTCGCCTTCGTAGGGCTACACGCCCTCACCTTCCGAGGACTACATGTCCTCACCTTCAGAGGGCTACGCGCCCTCGCCTTCGTAGGGCTTCACGCCCTCACAATCAGAGGACTGCACGTCCTCACCTATAGAGGACTGCACGTCCTCGCCTTCAGAAGGCTGCACTCCCTCACCTTCAGAGGACTGCACGTCCTCACCTTCAGAGGACTGCTCGTCCTCACCCTCAGAGGACTGCACGTCCTCACCCTCAGAGGACTGCACGCCCTCACCTTTAGAGGGCTACGTGTCCACATTTTCAGTGTGCTCCACATCCACACCTTAAGAGAATTTAAGGTCCTCTGCCCTTATATGCTTAACCGAGGCTTGCACTCCCGGTTAAGGGACCAGTAGTTTCCTTTGAACGGTTCCTGGGCCACCCCCTGATATTGGAGGAGGGCCAACTGTGCGAGCACAACCAGAGAGGGAGGCTATCACACAGCTACTATGCATACTGGGGCAAGATTTCACCCGTGCCGCTGCAAAGAGACGAGCGCGGATCATGCGCACCAACATGACCACTCTTACACAGATATAGATGACATTGCTACTTAGCAACATTCTGCCCAGCGACCGCAATGCCAATCTCCCCCTGCAAAAGTATCAGTTGGTCTGTGTCGTCCCGACATGGGTAAGTATGCATATGGTTCGACTGATTTCTGATACCATCTATTGTTTGCAGGGATCGCACCTACAAAGACACCCAGTGGACCTGAAGAAGTCCAACAGGGCCCTGGGGTTTCCAGCTCTGGTTATGGGCCTCTGTCGGCCCTACAGGGCGCCTGTTCCCCCCAGCAAGTTCATGTCGTCGTGGCATAGGTAAGTATGCACCTCCCCCAACTGATTTCTGATACCATCTATTGTTTGTAGGGATTGTGCCCGCAAGACACCTAGTGGACCCGAAGAAGGCCAACAGGGTCTTGGAGTTGCCAGCTCTAAATACGGGTCTCTGTCAGTTCTAGGGAGTGCCTGTCGCCTCCAGCAAGGTCATCAAGCCCCCTACCAATCGAGCTTTCATCAAGAAGTACTGCGCCCCCAGGCAGGCGCAGGGCGAAAAACCACACTAGCATTGGGATGGCCGGTAGCGGGCAATAGACACACCGCCACCACCTCTAGAGTTCACCTCAGCTCATCCATAAAAAGGTTAGAGCGTTGCCTATGACACATGGTCGACCAATAGGCGACCAAGTCCAAAGCCAAAGGTAAGCAAAGTACTAGGTCCATGACCGACAAATCATTAGGCGTCCAGCTCAAGACGTTAAAGAAGCGCTACTAGGAGGCAACCTAGTAACTTTTAAATTTCTGCTTGCTATTTGATCACCTTTTGTTTATCAAGTCTTATTGGGACACACCTAGTTGCTCATGATCCTAAGAATTTAAATAAAACGAGCACAAGCTCAGAAGGTAGTCATACCTCACAAAATATATGTATGCATGTTTAGGTAGCAAGATACATTAGATATGCATGTATGTAGCAAAAAGATACCTCACAAAATATATGTATGCATGTTTAGGTAGCAAGATACCTTAGATATGCATGTATGTAATTTAGGTAGCAAACAACTACCTCACAAAATATATATGTATGTTTAGGTAGCAAGATACCTTAGATATGCATGTATGTAGCAAAAAGATACCTCACAAAATATATATATATATGTATGTTTAGGTAGCAAGATACCTTGGATATGCATGTATATAGCAAAAATACCTCAAAAAATATATATACATGTTTAGGTAGCAAAATACCTCATGAAAAAAAAGGGGGAAAAAAGAAACAAAAACAAACAAGAAAAAGAAATAAACAAATAAAAAAAAGAAAAGAAAGAAAGAAAAATAAGTTGTCTAGCTGAAAAACCAACATGCTTTTGAAAAGAGATGACTTCCAACTCTTCTTCGAAAAAAAATTCGCTGATCATAGCTAGTTTTTGGAAAAAAAAAATGTGTGTACACTTGAAGGGTGAATGCTGTGAAATTTTCCCGAGTACCCGAAATGGACTTGGATGAATGCACAAATTGATAAAAGAACATATTTTGGAAACATTGGGTTGATTTAAAATAGAGGAAATGAATCATGAGCCCTAGCATCACATGACCATAAAAATTTGACACTTGAGTGTCCGCATAGGTGCATGCATGACCAGTTTTGCATAAAATTTCCAAATCATCATTTTTGCATTTGTGTCATGGAAATAATGTGGGGCATCCCTTTTTATCCTTGAACCAAACCAAACCCTGACATGTATCATGTCTAGCCATTCTACAAGTCTTGAGCCAAAATCCTAACTCACCATAAACCTTGGCCCAGGGTGAGAATGTCAATCCTTACCCTCGGAAGTAAAAAAAAGAAAAGGAAAATTTCCAATCAAAGAGAAAGCAAAAAGAAAAGAAAGGAAAATTTCCAATCAAAGAGAAAGCAAAAAGAAAAGAAAGGAAATTCCCAATCAAAGAATGGGAGAAAGGAAAAAAAAAAAAAAAGAAGAAGAAGGAAAGAAAGCTCCTGATCAAGGATCGAAAGAAAACAGAAGAAATGTGCAGAAAGGTCTTTGGGCCGGACAATATCTGAACAATACAGAATTGTCACCAAATGAACGAAAAGAAGGAAAGGAAACCATGACCTAAAGTGGTCTTCTCCCTTTAATTGCCAACCAAAATCTTGTGTGCTAGCGACTTTTTCGCCCCGCACTAAACCAAAACAGAAAAGGAAAAAGGCCAAAATAATCGAAAGCCAAAAAACCCACCAAAAGAACCCATTCCCAAGGGAAGTCCTATTGATCCATGATCACGCATGTAATCTTTGATTTGATAGGAAATAATTAGCAAAGTCAAGTCGTGACATATCTATGGTTCGGAATTAGGATGAAACACTTACCTGTGCGAGGTTGATACACTCTGAGTGATTTTCTTCTATTTTTGTTGAACCCAGTGTTTCCTCTAAATGTTCATTTAGAAACGAAATGCTAACATCCAAAATCTCATTTATGGTTATGGGGGGGTTTCATCAGTAGACTCTCCTTCCCCGGTAGACGCATTGTTTTTCAATCAAAAAAGCATATGCTGCTCTAATCAGTTGGAATATTTGTCTCTTTACTAAAGCATGTTTGCATTTTACTGGAGAAAACACCGAGACTTTTTCAAGTCTCACAAGTTATCCAGAACTACGTAGGTCTGAGTTCCTCATTGGAGGATACGTAGGAGCAAGAGCCTCGCTTTTGTCGACCGCACCGCTTTTTGTTACCATGACCCAAGAGCTGGTAGCCCACGGAGACACCTTACGGTTATCCGCACCTCGTCATTCAGTGACCCCAAGTGTGATTGATGAGCAAAGGCCAATGTGGTCATCTGCACCCTTTCCGGAGATGTCAGCATCTTCCGGTGGAGAAATTATGGTCATTCCGCACCCTTTTGTCATCCAGAGGCGACGGGCCCGATGACATGCGAAGACAAATTATGGTCATTCCGCACCCCTTTTGCCATTCAGACACAGTCGTGTCCGATGGCACGCAGAGACAAATTATGGTCATTCTGCACCCTTTTGTCATCCAGAGGCGGCGGGCCCGATGACATGCGGAGACAAATAATGGTCATTCCGCACCCCTTTTTCCATTCAGACAGGTCGTGTCCGATGGCACGCAGAGACAAATTACGGTCATTCTGCACCCTTTTGTCATCCAGAGGCGGCGGGCCCGATGACATGCGGAGACAAATTATGGTCATTCCGCACCCCTTTTGCCATTCAGCACAGTCGTGTCCGATGGCACGCAGAGACAAATTATGGTCATTCTGCACCCTTTTGTCATCCAGAGGCGGCGGGCCCGATGACATGCGGAGACAAATTATGGTCATTCCGCACACCTTTTGCCATTCAGACACAGTCCTGTCCGATGGCACGCAGAGACAAATTATGGTCATTCTGCACCCTTTTGTCATCCAGAGGCGGCGGGCCCGATGACATGCGGAGACAAATTATGGTCATTCCGCACCCCTTTTGCCATTCAGACACAGTCGTGTCCAATGGCACGCAGAGACAAATTATGGTCATTTTGCACCCTTTTGTCATCCAGAGGCGGCGGGCCTAATGACACGCGGAAATTTACATCATCTTCCGTGCTCACAAGATCTGTCATACTGACTTTTGAGTCACGCTGACGGGCGGAAATACCCGAGTGGTTATCCGTATAAACATTCTTTTGCTATCTGTAAGACAGAACGCTTGACAGCATGCAGAGACTGACATCGTCTTCTGCACCTTTTGTTCCCTCGGGAACAACAAGTCATTTGCATGCGGAAATTTTATGGTCACCCGCGACTCTCGTCAATCGAGAGGAACGAAATTAGTGTCTTATCTTTACTTTCCTTTTCTCTCCAATGAAAGACAAGTAAAGAGGGGCAACTGTCATACCCTAATTTCGTCCGGGGACCTTTGCTTGATGACATGCAACTTTTGTTTGGTCCTTGTGAGGTGCTTGGCACCCATCATTAGGCAATTTGTGAAATTCCGGGACATGCTGGAAAACAAAAGAAAATATTGATGCACAATCCGTAAGGTTCCGTGACACACCGGAAATCAAATGGAAGCATCGTTGCACAACTAGTGAGGTTCCGTAACATTCCGTAAGTCAAAAAGGGGATGATTATGTAATCCGCAAGGTTCCGTAACATTACGGAAAGAAAACAAGTATCGTTACGAAATTCGTAAATTTCCGTAACTTTACGAAAAAAGAATCACCAAAAAAAGGCAGGGGGGTGTACTTAGTAAAAATGGGGGTGCAAATAGCAACCAGGCCCACTTGGGCCCTCCAGAAGATTCCTCCAGAAGGTTGTTGCTTCTGGAGGAAGCAACCCTGCTCGCCTGGGCGAGCTGGGCGGCAAGCATCTCCCCTATTTTGCTATAAATAGGGGAGGAAGTGAAGTGGAAAAGGGTTCAGCCCCTTAGGCACTTCTCTCTCTTTCGAATTTGCTTGGAAAAATTGTTTCCGTGAAGAAAATCTAAGCCGAGGCGCTTCCAAAACGTTTCCGTAACGTTTCCGTGGAGAATTTCGCAAAGGTTTCGACCGTTCTTCGACGTTCTTCATTCGTTCTTCATCGTTCTTCGATCTTCAACGGGTAAGTACCTCGAACCAAGCTTTTCGATTCATTCTATGTACCCGTGGTGTTCCACATTGTGTTTTGTGTATTTTTATTCTCGTTTCATTTACTTTTTATACCCCCTTTTGACGTGCTTAAGCCATTTTATTTAAGTCATTTCTCGCTTAACCTAAAAATAAAATAAATTTCCACCGATCGTTTGAATTGTATTATCCGTTAACTTCGGTTAAAATGAATTCCGACCGTTCGGTCGTGCTGTAACCACATTGGAAATCAAAAAAAGAGGTAAAATAATAATATAATAATCAAAAAATGTCTTTTAGTAAAATAAAACGGAAAATCAATCGGACGTTTTCTCTTTGGGATTTCTCATTCTTAATTGAATTGACTAATAACTAAAGTGAAACTAAGGCTAAAATCAACTCGCCTAGTCAAGCTCGTCCATAAAAATAGGTTTTTGAAGTTTATCATTTCAATTTCTTACTAAGTAAAATGGATCATTTTTAAGGTCCAACGCCTTAAAATGATCACCTTTTAAGTAAAAAGAATCACTTGATAAAAAAGAACTACGTAGGTCTGATTTCCTCATCGCAATTGAGGAATACGTAGGAGCAAAGGGAAACACCCTTGTCGACCACAAAAAGAAAAATATAAAAAGGGTATAAAGGATATAAAGACATAAAAAGGGAACATAAAAATCAAGGTCATGTTTGCACATTCGATTAAAGGTTGTCGTCCCTTGTGACGGACGTGTGGGGTGCTAATACCTTCCCCGTGCGTAAATACAACTCCCGAACCTTTTCACTTAAATGTTCGTAGATCGCGTCTTTTCCGGTTTTTCCGACGTTTTCCTCAAATAAACGTTGGTGGCGACTCCGCGCGTATTCCTTTCGTGGAACACGCATCCCGCGAGTCACGCGTCGCCCTCCCGCCGAAGGGTAGGTTGCGACAGTATGCTAACCTTGAAAAATGTATTTTTGTAAAGACCATGTTGTGTTTCTTGGTTTTGTAGTGAGTTCCAAAGGGGTTCAAGTTGATGAAGAAAAGGTCCAGGCTATCCAAGAGTGGCCTACACCTAAAAGTGTGACCGAGGTGAGAAGTTTTCATGGCCTAGCAAGTTTTATAGACGATTTGTGAAGGATTTTAGTACCTTGGCAGCACTTTTGAATGAGGTAATTAAGAAAAATGTTGTTTTCAAATGGGGGGAGAAACAAGAAGAAGCTTTCAATGCTCTTAAGCAAAATTTAACCAATGCCCCCATACTTGCTTTGCCAAATTTATCAAAATCTTTTGAAATTGAATGTGATGCTTCAAATGTTGGGATTGGGGCTGTATTGTTACAAGAAGGTCATCCAATTGCTTATTTTAGTGAAAAATTAAGTGGTCCTACCCTTAACTATTCTACTTATGATAAGGAGTTGTATGCCTTAGTGAGAGCGTTGAAAACATGGCAACACTATCTTTATCCCAAGGAGTTTGTGATCCATAGTGACTATGAGTCCCTAAAATACTTAAAAGGACAAGGTAATCTAAATAAAAGGCATGCCAAATGGGTGTAATTTCTTGAGCAACTTCCTTATGTTATTAAACATAAAAAGGGAAAAGGAAATATTGTTGCGGATGCCTTGTCAAGGAGACACTTTTTGCTTTCTATGCTTGAAACAAAAATGATTGGATTTGATTGCTTGAAAGAAATGTATGAAGGAGATGACACCTTTGGTGAAATCTTCAAAAATTGGGAAAAGTTTTCTAAAGATGGTTTTTATAAATATGAGGGCTATCTTTTCAAAGAAAATAAATTATGTGTGCCCAAGTGTTCTACTAGAAACTTGCTTGTGTGTGAAGCCCATGAAGGAGGGTTGATGGGACATTTTTGGGTCCAAAAGACCTTAGATACATTGAAATATCATTTTTATTGGCCTAACATGAAGAAAGATGTGCAAAAATTTTGTGAGTGTTGTATTGTTTGCAAAAAGGCCAAGTCAAAGGTTATGCCTCATGGTTTGTATACCCCTTTACCAATTCCGGATTCTCCATGGATTGATTTATCAATGGACTTTGTTTTAGGGCTTCCTAGAACAAGTAATGGTAAGGATTCCATATTTGTTGTTGTTGATAGGTTTTCTAAAATGGCTCATTTTATTCCTTGTAGGAAATTTGATGATGCTAATCATGTGGCAGATTTGTTCTTCAAAGAAGTAGTGAAACTCCATGGATTACCAAGAAGCATTGTTAGTGATAGGGACTCCAAGTTCCTAAGCCATTTTTGGAGGACCTTATGGGGGAAGTTGGGTACTAAGCTACTATTTTCTACTACTTGTCACCCTCAAACGGATGGACCAACGGAGGTCGTGAATAGGACTTTGGATACCTTGCTAAGGACCGTTTTGAAAAAGAATCTTAAAAATTGGGAAGTTTGCTTACCTCACATTGAATTTGCATATAATAGGACTGTGCATAGCACCACTAGTTGTTCTCCTTTAGAGGTTGTTTATGGTTTCAATCCACTAACTCCTCTTGATTTGTTGCCAATGCCTAATATTTCAGTTTTTAAGCATAAGGAAGGACAAGCCAAAGCGGACTATGTGAAAAAGCTCCATGAAAGAGTCAAGGCCCAAATTGAAAAGAGGAATGAAAGCTATGCTAAACAAGCAAACAAGGGGCGCAAAAAAGGTTTTTTTCCAACCCGGAGATTGGGTTTGGGTTCACATGAGAAAGGAGAGGTTTTCGGAGCAAAGGAAACCCAAGCTTCAACCAAGAGGGGATGGTCCATTTCAAGTACTTGAAAGGATAAATGACAATGCGTGCAAGATTGAATTGCCCGGTGAGTATAATGTGAGTACTACATTTAATGTGTCTGACTTAACTCTTTTTGATGTAGATGGAGAAGTCAATTTGAGGACAAATCCTTTTGAAGAGGGAGAGAGTGATGAGGACAAGGCGAGGAACCTTTAGAAGGACTTGGAGGACCTATGGTGATGTAAGCTCCTTTGGAACTTGTAGGCCTAGGATCTTCTTCATCAATGGATTCCTTTGCTTCTTGGAAGATGAATGGCAGCAGAATGGAGAAGGAAGAGAGAGAGGAGACACCACTTCAAGGAGAAGATGAGTCTAGAAGAAGCTCACCACCATAGGAGGCCATGGATAAGAGCTTGGAGGAAGAAGGAGATGAATGAAGGGAGAGGGAGAGAAGAGCATGAAATTTTGTGCTCTAAAATAGCTTTGAAATTTGAAGTTTAATATTCAAATGATCAAAGTTGAAAAAATGCACACACATGACCTTTATTTATAGCCTAAGTGTCACACAAAATTGGACAGAAATTTGAATTTCAATTCAAATTTCACTTGAATTTGAAATTGAATTTGTGGAGCCAAACTTTGGAGCCAAAATTTTACTAATTATGATTAGTGAATTTTAGTTATGGTTCAGCCCACTAATCCAAGATCAATTCCAAGATTCTCCACTAAGTGTGCTTAGGTGTCATGAGGTATGTAAAGCATGACGGACATACACAAAGTGTGACTATATGATGTGGCAATGGGGTGTAGTAAGAAAATGCTCACCTCCCCCTCTAAAATTTAATTGGATTGGGCTTCTACCAATTCAATTAAATTTATTTCCAACCACACACATCAAATATTCACTTAGTGCATGTGAAATTACAAAACTACCCCTAATACAAAAACTAGTCTAGGTGGCCTAAAATACAAGGACTGAAAAATCCTATATTTCTAGGGTACCCTACCTACAATATGGAGCCCTAAATACAAGGATCAAATATAATGACATCCTAGTCTAATATGTACAAAGAGAATTGGACCCAAACTTGGCCCATGGGCTCAGAAATCTACCCTGAGGTTCATGAGAACCCTAGGGCCTTCTTCAGCAGCTCTAGCCCAATCCTCTTGGAGCCTCTTGCTCATGGAACTAGTGACTGGTCCCTTCTTAGGGAGGATAGCATCATCCCCTTCCCCTTGAAGAGGATTTGACCTCAAATCTGTTAGTTCCTCCTCCTCAATATCAGCTCCACCTGCAAAAGGAATTAAATCAGAAATGTTAAAAGTGGTGCTGACTCCATACTCTTCTGGGAGGTCCAACCTATAGGCATTGTTATTGATCCTCTCCAAAACCTGAAACGGTCCATCCCCTCTAGGGCTAAGCTTGGATTTCCTTTTAGTAGGGAATCTATCCTTCCTAAGATGGAGCCAAACCCAGTCACCCTTATTAAGAACTAGCTCTTTTATTCCTCTATTGCCTTTAGTTGAATACACCTTTGTTTGGTTCTCTATTTGGTTCTTAACCCTCTCATGCAACTTCTTTACAAACTCTGACCTAGATTCCCCTTCTTTATGTATAAAAGAAGTGTCTAGTGGGAGGGGAATGTGTCTAGTGGGAGGGGAATGAGGTCTAACTGTGACATCCTGGAAATTTCTACCCGGAATTTTGTAAGCGATATATTTTAAATAATTATATATATGTATTATTCAGTGTATATATATATATACTCCTGGTAGAAGTATGTACGTTGGGGGAAAGATACGCGGGTTAGACTAATTAGCGAAGAGTAATCCATAACCGAACGGTTATAGATTAATTCTCAATTAATTAGTCTAAAATTATAGTTTTGCATGCAACTTAAAATTTAACAAAACCAACCTCTGAACCACACTCGGGGTTTCATTCTGAGCGTTTTGATATATATTGCCTACTTTCGAAAACAGGCCCTGACGGGTGCAGAGAAACACGAGGAACTGGAACCAGAGAAGCGACACGCAAACCGAGGCAGGATTTTAGCATTCAAAAGGTTAAATTTTTCTCTCCTTGTGGCTGAGTATGAAGTCACATCAAGGGGAAGAGGTGGGCCCCTTTTGCTCCACTCAAAATGAGACATGTGGCATTGCTTTTAGAAAAAGGAAAGAGAAAATTATTTTTTTTATAAAAGCCAAATTCTCTCTCTTCCTTCAGCAAAAATTCAGAAGCTTTTCCTCATCTTCCACGTAGTTTTTCTTCTTTCTTTCTCCTCCACCATTGTTACCCTTTAAAGCTCCAAAAATTGCTCATCACTTCTACCCCAAATTGCAAAAGGAAGCCATTTTCGGAGTCGTGAAGCACACCTCTACGTTGTGGGGCTTCGAATTTCAGGTATGGGTGGAATTCTTCTCACATGAATTTCGTGGGTATTGGGTTTTTGGGATATATGTTGGGTAGTTCTACTAGGTTTATGCCTTATGGTAGTTATTTGTGAAGGAATTTGTTGAAAGCATGTTAAACTTGACATGTTGATGTGAGTAAAGCTACCCATTCTGTTTTAGGGTTTTATGATGATGCTTTGTGATGTTTGTGTGCTGAAATTGTTGATAGAAAATTGGTAGAGATGATGGGGAAAGTTAACTTAGGGTTAAATGTGAGAATGACAATGTTGTAGGTAGAAAAATGTGAGATTTTGAGGGTTAGAGAAGCCAAATTTGGGGTTAGTGGAAATTGGAGTCTAAAGTGAGTTGATTCTAGTTTAGAATGTCAATTAGGACTTGTAGGAAAGCTTGGGCAGAGCAAATGAGAAAAATGAGTGACAAAGGTGAAAGCAAGAGTCATTTCTAGGGTAAATTGGGTGTTGAGGGGTCAAATTTTGAATCGGTGGAGTTTTCGCCTTAAAACCAGTTTGAGCAAGTCTAAATCAATGTTATAGACTTGATTGAGATGAGAGATTACCCCAAAATTAACCAATTCTCATTTTCACATCTCAAACCTTGAAAATCCACTAAATTGATGGGTTTTGGATACCTAGATTTTGAATTGCCTTGGTCTGAAGCTTGTTTTTGGTTTAAATATGATTTATACATGATTTAGGACTTGTAGGATCCAATTTGAGCAAAATTGGATGTGGGCAAGATGGATTTCGAAATCTGCCCTATTATGCAGAAAAATGTTGTTGAATTGTGCAGCGGATTTTTTATGTGTGCAGAAAAAAAAATGCTTGTGCATTGCTGGTTATGGGAAAGGTAGTACATATTGGGTTCTAGACATTTTCTAGCAGATCCCAACGGTCAAAACGTATATTTATGTACTAGGAACCTCCAGTAAAATTTTCAAGTCGATCCAATGGTTAACGAATCGGAACGAAGAAAATGTTACTGGGATATATGAGTAAGGAAAGTTCTGATATGTGAATGTGTTTTGGGCAGAGTTTTTTGCCTCTGCCCTGTTTTCTTGGTTTAGGATAGTTTCATGGTATTTGGAATTTAATTTTTTGGATATTGTGGAAGCTTGGAGGGGTTGATGGGGACCCGGTGTTGAGAGGAACGAGACTAAGGGCTACGTGGGAGTGTGTGAGCTCAAATTGAAGGTGGGTAACTGGGGATGGTACGTTAATGTTTGATTTGTGGAAGTGGGAGAGTTGATTTGCGCCATCGCCCGATCTCCACCTAGTACCACATATGACGGGTGCCCCATAATCCACTAAGCTTGATGTGAGAAAGCGTGGAAGAGTCAATCTTCCTACTTTTGTTTGTTGACCACAGAGTGGTACCTGGAGATATGTCGCGGGGGTCAGGAGACATTGGGGACGTCAGGTGGGGTGCTATTGCCCAAAACCAAGCTTGACCAATCCAAACCCAACCTGGGCATAGTCAGTCAGTGAGAACCTGTGACGTACCTAAACAGGCAAGCTCCTGGTAGTCAACCAATAAAAGAACAAAGACCACGAAGCAAGGAGGCTTGTGTGGCGGCTGGCCAGTTATGAATCTTGAGTGGTATCTGGAATTTGGCCTCTGGTAATCGATTACCAAGGGTGTGTAATCGATTCCAAGGCTTAAAAATGGAGACAGGATGTTAAAATGGCCTCTGGTAATCGATTACCAAATGTGTGTAATCGATTACACAGAGTAACAGGGCACTGGTAATCGATTACCAGTTGGGTGTAATCGATTACACAGGGAGATAGGACACTGGTAATCGATTACCATTTAGGTGTAATCGATTACACAGTGTAATTTGTAGGTTTCCATGTGCAAAAGCTGTGTAATTCGAGTTTGGGCACTGGTAATCGATTACATACTTTGGTAATCGATTACCAGAGAGGAAATCCCTTGAGAAGGATATTTTGACTTTGCGTAGCCGTTATGGGACGCATTGTATTGTTGCCTGTAGTTAGATTTCTTGTGAAAGATTCTACCCTCTTTCTTTTTTTTCTTGTAGATCGCGATGGCAGCGCAGTTAATCCATGATCGCGTGGTGATGGAGTGCCTAGAGGAAGTTTGGGAGACCCCCGAAGGCAATGAGAGGTGCCGATTTCGTGGCACAATTCGACTCACTGCTACTTCATTAGTACATCCGGAGGAACCCGCACGCACGCTTCAGCAGCCTGTGGAGTGGATACTACCTAATCCTACTCCATATCGACTAGTGGAGCCAGTTCAAGTGATAGAGGTGTCATCCTCTGAAGAGGATCCTGAAGAGGACCCAGAGGAGTTACCTCCTGAACCTGTTGTGGATGCCCTTGAATTTCCAGAGGATGATGAGGACCCACTCCCTGATGTGGATTCTTCAGAGGATATCATGTCAGCATCTGAGGCAGACTCTACAGAGGAGAGTGGCCCTGGAGGGACAGCGAATAGTGAAGACTCTTCATCCTAGCAGACGGCTCCTTAGACTAGGTTTACATAATTTTTGTGGGTGGGTGTATCTAGTTCAGACGGCTAGGTTTACTCCTTTTGATTTTTGGGTGGGTAGACCTATTGTATAGAAATTTTGATGATTGTATATATGTGGTGGAAGCCACCACAGTTGATACCTTTGCTCTGGATGTCACTATGTATTTTACAAACTCCTATATTTTGGACAGTTTTAGATGATGAATGTAATTATGTTTAATCTTGTTATTTGAAAAGGAAGTGTTAACAAACATTATTGAAAAGAGTTTACCGACCGCATCTTATTATTTTTTTACGTGACGACCTAAAATGATGGCTGGTATATTCTTCTTTTTGAAAGAGCAAAATAGTTTAGAGGTTATGAGTGATCAGAAAGAAATGACTCCGAATAGAGTTGTGAACTGGCCATTTAGGACTCTATAGTGATAATTTTCCTTCTGAATTTAATTACTGTGAAAAAGAGAGAGAAAAGAAAAAGAAATAAAAAAAAATTCTCATGATTTCTGTTATTTAAATTATTACTATTAAACCAGTCATTATTTAGGGACGCCACAATTGGTGGTATCAGAGCAAAAGTTGAATTCTAGTGAACCTGTACATGGTCTTACTGTGTGAATGTTGTGTATCTCTAAAACTTGGAAGTAGGTTTCGGGGAGTGACGTTAAGTCACAAATTGTGTGTAATTCTACTTTCTTGTCTTAAGCAGGAATATGCAATTGATTCAGTAGAATTGTTGTGTATGTATAAATATATATATATAGAGAGAGAGGGATATTGTTGTAACTGTCATAGCCTATATGGTACACTCTCTCAGTAGAATTTCTTGGATACTAATAGCTTCCCTATAGGTTAGGTATGGCAGGACGTGGTAGGGATCAGAACCGTGATGTCCTAGACCGCATCATAGTTGTGCTGGAAACTCTAGTGCAGGAATGTGATGTGGAGCCGGCAGAGTATCGGGGACTCATGGCTTTCCGTAAGAACCACCCGTTGAAGTTCAGTGGGGACTATGATCCGGAAGGTGCTAGGTTGTGGTTAGCTGAGACTGAGAAGATTTTCGAGGCGATGGGTTGTCTCGAGGAGCATAAGGTCCCTTATGCGACGTTCATGCTCCAAGGAGAAGCTGAGATCTGGTGGAAGTTCGTGAGACCTACATTTACTGCACCTGGAGGCGTGATTCCTTGGAATGCCTTCAAGGAAAAATTCCTAGAAAATTATTTTCCACGAGATCTCAGGAAGCGAAAGGCAAGGGAATTTCTGGATTTGAAGCAGGGAAACATGTCCGTTGAAGAATACACGGCCAAATTTAATGAACTTCTACAGTACTGGCCTCAATACCAAGATGCTCGGAACGAAGAAGACTTATGTGCTCAGTTTGAGAATGGGCTTCGACTAGAGATTCAACAGGCAGTTAGCTACATGCAGATCACGGATTTCAATCAACTAGTGACAAAGTGCAGAATATTTGAGGACAACATGAAAGAGAGGCAAGCTAGAGGTTTTGGAGGACCACAGAGAAGCCATCCTTTTAGAGGAAACGGTAATAAGAGGATGAAGCCATATTCTAGCAACAAGGGGAAACAACCTATGGCTACGTCCAACATGAGCTTGTCAAAGGGGACTGGGGTACAGTGCTTTCAGTGTGGAGGACCGTGTGAATGTATGTATACATCATTTTGATGATGTCAAAGAAGAATCTAACAAGGCTGCTTCAAATGATAAGCATTTTCTTCAAGAATAATTCAAGATTGCTTCAACAAACAAAGTCTTGTTTCAAGATTCACTAAAGACCAAGCCTTGCCTTAAAACAAAGTGCTTTCAGGACATGCAAGGCTCTGGTAATCGATTACCAGGAAGTGTAATCGATTACCAGAAGACAGGGTTGAGAAATAGCTGTTGAAAAATGTTTTGAATTTAAATTTTCAACATGTAATCGATTACCATATGTCTGTAATCGATTACCAGCAACGGAACTTTGGAAATTCAAATTCAAGTCATAACCCTTCAAATTATAAATGTGTAATCGATTACACAAACATTGTAATCGATTACCAGTGGAAAGTTTTTAGAAAATCTGCCAACAGTCACATCTTTTCATTAGATTTGTGAATGGCCATCAAAGGCCTATAAATAGGTGACTTGGGCACGAATTTTATGAGAGAGTTTTGATTGATCAAAATGTTTTATCCTCTCAAAAGATTGAGAGATTTTTGCTTGGCAAAAATGTCTTATCCTCTCAAAAGACAATGAGAGAGATTCCAAAAGAACTTCATTGTCAAATGCTCTTTCAAAAAAAAAAATCCTTGACCAAACACTTTTAAAATCTATAAGGATTCTTACATGATCTTCATTGTAATATTCTTCTCTTGAAGAGAGAATTATTCTTCCATTCTTCTTATTCAATGAGATTGGTTAAGAGACTGTGAGTCTCTTGTTGTAAAGCATCTGAACACAAGGGATGGGTTGTCCCTGTGTGGTTCAGACTTTGTAAAAGGAATTTACAAAGATAGTGAAAATCTCAAGTGGGTTGCTTGAGTACTGGACGTAGGCACTGGACGTAGGCACGGGAAGTGGCTGAACCAGTATAAAATTATGTTTGCAATTTCTCTTCCCTTATCTTATTTATTTTGTTGCAATCAATTGTGTCTTGTATGTTTAAAGAACATTGTTAAATTGATTGTTGTTGCTTTTTCTGCATTCTAAGCCTATCCCTCTTAAGATTATTGAGGCCGCAAGGTCCAAGAATTCGTGCGTCCTCCACCATCAAATCTTATTCGGAGCCCCATGAATTGATTGTCATTCATGCATCCTCCACCATCGAGTCCGGAGCCCCATGAATTTATTGCCTAGCGCTGTTTGTGCATCCTCCACCCTCAAATCTTATTCGGAGCCCCATGAATTGATTGCCATTCATGCATCCTCCACCATTGAGTCTGAAGCCCCACGAATTGATTGCCTAGCGTTGTTCGTGCATCCTCCACCATCAAATCTTGTTCGGAGCCCCATGAATTTATTGCCATTCATGCATCCTCCACCATTGAGTCCGGAGCCCCACGAATTGTTCGGAGCCCCATGAATTGATTGTCATTCATGCATCCTCCACCATCGAGTCCGGAGCCCCACGAATTGATTATCTAGCGCTATTCGTGCGTCCTCCACCATCAAATCTTATTCGGAGCCCCATGAATTGATTGTCATTCATGCATCCTCCACCATCGAGTCCGGAGCCCCAGGAATTGATTGCCTAGCGCTGTTCGTGCATCCTCCACCATCAAATCTTGTTCAGAGCCCCATGAATTGATTTCCATTCATGCATCCTCCACCATCGAGTCCGGAGCCCCACAAATTGATTGCCTAGCGCTGTTCGTGCGTCCTCCACCATCAAATCTTGTTCGGAGCCCCATGAATTGATTGCCATTCATGCATCCTCCACCATCGAGTCCGGAGCCCCACGAATTGATTGCCTAGCGCTGTTCGTGCATCCTCCACCCTCAAATCTTGTTCGGAGCCCCATGAATTGATTGTCATTCATGCATCCTCCGTTATCAAGTACGGAGCCTCCGGTGAGGGGAAAATACAGTTTTTTGTTATTTTCTCAATCGGTTCCTTCACCAAACATGTGTATGCGTATATATTGTGTTATTTTTGTTTGTTTGTTTGTTTGTTTTGTTTTTGTGTTGTGCAGAGAAAGAAGAAGGAGAGATGGGAGTCACTTATTTCAAATCGTTTTGGGTTGGGACTATTGTGATTGAGATCAATTAAATTCCCAGGATGGGCAAAGGATGGCCTTCAGGGGTCATCATAGATTAATTACGGAAAAGGAATAAGACGGACAAAATCAGTGTTTTATCTTTGCTTTCATCCTATCTCCGATAAAAGGAAAGTAAAGAGGGGCAACTGTAATACCCTAATTTCGTCCGGGGACCATTGTTTGATGGCATGCAACCTTTGCTTAACCGCTTCGAGGTACTTGGCACCCATTGTTGCACGATACGTGAAGTTCCATAACATGCCGAAAGTCAAAAGAGAGCATTGTTGCACGATCCGTGAAGTTCCGTAACATGCCGGAAATCAAAAAGGAAGCATTGTTACACAATCCGTGAGGTTCCGTAACATTCCAAAAGCCAAAAAAGGGATGATTACGTAATCCGTAAGGTTCCATAACATTACGGAAGGAAAACAAGTATCGTTACGGAATTCGTAAAGTTCCGTAACGTTACAGAAAAAGAATCAGCAAAGAAAAGGCAAAAGGGGTGTATTTAATAAAATGGGGGGTGCAAATAGTAATTTTCGAATTTGGGCCCTTCTAGAGGTTTCTGGGCAATTTCTTGCTGAAGGTGGAAACAACCTAGCTTGCCTGGGCGGGCTGGGCGGCAACCTCCTCTCCCTTTTTGTTAAAAAATGGGCTTCCGGGACACCCGTAATGCTTCCATAAAATTCCCATAACCCTAAATAAGCATATTTCACTTAATATGGGTGAGAAGGAACAGAAAAAAGAAGAAAATCAAGTCCTATAGGCTTCCGTAACTTTTCCGTATATTACGAAAGAAAGGGGTGAACTTATCAAAATGGGGGGTGCAAATAGCAATTTTCAAATTTTGATTTGGGCCTTCCAAACTGTTTTTCGAAGGAGGAAGCAACCCAGCTCACCTGGGCGAGCTAGGCGGCAACCTCCTCCCCCTTTTTCCTATAAAAAGGCAAAATGGGGTTGTTCTAAGGGTCCCTGATCCCCCTGGTGATGTATTACAGTTGTTTTTGGTGAAAAAAATTGTTTCCGTGAAGAAAATCCAAGCCGAGGTGCTTCCATAATGCTTCCGAGATGTTTCCGTAAGCAAATCCGTGAAGGTTTTCCTCCGTTCCTCACCGTTCTTCGTTCTTCAATGAGTAAGTTTCCAAATCTAAGACTTTCAATTCATTTCCATTTTTTTGGCTTTCATCTTTATTTCGTTCACTTTCAGTTTCTTTTCTTCCATTTTTAACGAGCTTTGACCGATCGCTTAAGCCGTTTTCTCGCCTAATAAATGATCAAATGAATTTCAACCAATCATTTGCGTTATAATCTCGTTTAATCACTGTTAAAAAACAAAATCTAACCGATCGTTCACGATGTAACCTCAGTTAAACCAAAAAAGGAAAAAAAATAATAAAATAATCAAAATATCTTTAAATAAAATAATCAAAAAAATCGATCGGACGTTTTTCTTTGAAAGTTTCTTTGAATGAATTGACTAATAACCAAAGTGAAACTAAGGCTAAAATCAACTCACAAATCAAGCTTTGTCCGCAAAAATCACTGAAAACCGTTTTAAGGTCCAACGCCTTAAATGGTCCTCTTTGCTTTTATCGGTTAACATGGACCGTTCAAAAGCATAAAATCAACACATCACTTTATTGCCTTTTGCGAGAACTACGTAGGTCTGATTTCCTCTTCGATGGAGGATACGTAGGAGCAAAAGCTCCGCTTTTGTCGACCTCGTGAGATGGTTAGAGGTCCAACGCCTAATCTTTTCTCACCAAGTAAAATGGATCATTTTAAGGTCCAACGCCTTAAATGACCGCCTTCCAAGTAAAAAAGAATCACTTGATTCGCCCCTTTTGAAAGAACTACGTAGGTCTGATTTTCTTATCACAATTGAGGAATACATAGGAGCAAGGGAAACACCCTTGTCGACCTCAAAAAAATAAAAAGAAATAAAAGTTTAGATACATAATTTCACACAATTCTAATCTAAGGCTGTTGTCCTTTGGGATAAACGTGAGAGGTGCTAATACCTTCCTCAAATGTAAAGATAACTCCCGAATCTGGAATATTCTTCATGACCGGTTTCCTTTGGTTTTTCTAACATTTTCCTTTCAATAAACATTGGTGGCGACTCCGCGCATTTTCCTCCTATGGAAGACGCACCCGTGAGCCTCGCCTCGCTCGCCCGCAAAAGGGTAGGTTGCGACAGTCACTATGGATGTACCGATTCTTCTTGGTTAGCATATCCTTCAAAAATTTGGCATAGAGTGCCATCTGTTGGAGAGCTTCTCCAAAAGGCAAAGTGATTTCCAATTTCTTGAAAATGTCAAGAAATCTGGCCAAATGTCTCTCTTTGTCTTTCCAGGAGGGTACCATTGGATAAGGTACCTCCTTGCATTCAATAGTAGTAGCCTATTTCTTCTTTTCTCTGTTGGCCTCACTCTTGCTTTTCTTTTTCTCCTCATCAACCTTTTCTTTTTCTTTTTCATTTTTTTGATCTTTTTCTTTTTCTTTTTCTTTTTCTTCCTTTATATTTATTCCTATTTCACTTTCTTTTATTGGTGTCTCTCTCTCCTGTTGGTCATCTTCATCTTCCACAACTTCCTCAAGTTCAACAAAATCAGAAACTGGTTCGAGTGTCGGCTTAGCTGCCAGTTGTTGTTTATATCCCTCAACCTTCTCTTCAGCTCTACCTTCATCAGCCTAAATTGCCATTCTGCTCCTTGTCATTACAGCTTTACATTGTTCCTTTGGATTTTTCTCAGTGTTAGCACTAAAGCTACTTGACGGCCTATCCGCCAACTGTTTTGCCAGTTGTACCACTTGGACTTCCAAATTATTTATGGCGGACTTTGTGCTCTTCTGGTTTGACATAGATACCTGCATAAATTGAGCTAGAGTCTCTTCTAGCTTTGTTGTTCGATCATAGAGACTAGGCCCTTGCTGTTGTGGCCTTGTAGATGGACCACCCTAGTCTCTGATGAATTGGTTACTAGAGTGACTTTGCCATTGTCTCTGCTGTGAATTATATGGTTGGCCATGCTGAAATTCGAAATATCCACCTGCATTGAAATTTTGTCTTGGCTGATTCCCCATATAATTGACTTCATGAGCTGGTTCTTCATTGGGGATACAGCATCCGGAATTGTGAGCTCCACCACAGATGGCACACCCTGCAACTTGCAAAACAATAGATGGAAAAGATTGCGCAAAATGTATTTGAGTTGGCAACTTACTTAGTGTTTCGTTCAATGCTTCCAATTGCTTGGACAACAACTTGTTCTGTGCCAACAACGCATCTTGTGATGTAAGTTCCAGAAGACTTTTCTTTGTTGGTATGTGGGCTCTATCTCTGAGAATAGCAATGTCACTTGCAGCCATATTTTCAATAAGATCCATGGCTTCTTCAGGGGTTTTCAACTTTATCTTTCCCCCAGATGAAGCATCCAAGAGCTGCTTAGATTGTGGTCTCAACCCATCTATGAATATGTTGAGTTGTATTGGTTCTGAAAAACCGTGAGTGGGAGTCTTCCGCAATAAACCTCTAAATCTTTCAAGTGCCTCACTCAATGATTCATCTGGAAACTGGTGGAAGGAAGAGATGGCAGCTTTGCCTTCTGTAGTCTTCGATTCAGGGAAATACTTCCTCAAGAACTTTTCCACTACTTCATCCCATGACTTCAGACTGTTTCCTTTAAAAGAATGAACCCATCTCTTAGCTTCTCCAGCTAAAGAAAATGAGAACAGACTTAACCTGATTGCATCTGCAGGCACACCCGCCAACCTGATAGTATTGCATATCTCTATGTAGGTGGCCAAGTGAGCATAAGGGTCTTCATTGGGTAGACCATGAAAAAGATTGTTTTGAATCAGCTGTATCAAAGAGGGAGGATAAGTAATTGTCTAAGCTTGAACTTCTGGTTGTGTGATACTGGTGAAAAATTGTGGCACACTTGAACTTGAGTAATCTTCTAAGGTCACTCTCCTTGGCTCTTCAGCCATGATAATTTCTTCAATTAAGTCTATATGAGATTGCCCTGGAATAGGAAAGCTAGAAGATGCCTCGGAAGATCGAGGTTCTTCTTCTGGAGTTGTTGCTGTTTTTAAGTCCTGCAAAAATTTTCTAATTCTCTCTACGTTGCGCCTCCTACAAGTAGCGTTAATCTCCAAATCAATGGGGATCAAATAACCTGCAGTAGATCTTCTTTGCATACAAGAGAAACAAAACAACAATTATCCAGTTCAGAAGAATAATAAAATGTGCAGTAACTAAAATAAGAACAAAAAGAATCAATGAATCAAAGAGAAAAATATAAAGCAATGTCGTCAAACTGAGTTGAACTCTTCTAATGAATTAAGTTCCCCGGCAACAACGCCATAAATACTTTGTTGGATTTCCCCAGTAGTTACTTTTTGGTCCAATTTTTTCTTTATACAAATATGTTCAAGGGAAATCTGATTTGCCGGAAAGTGCACCGGGTCATCAGGTATTTAAAATTAAAACGGATGAATCTGAGTATTGAACTCAGGGAACTAGTATTAGAGAGGGTTAAATTCATAAATAAGGAATTGTTAAAAGAAACATTGATAATTGATGGTTTAGAACAGAATTAAACTAAGTCTAGGCTATAAACAATAAAAATGCAAGTAAGTAAGATTGACAGCAGTAGGTAAAAGTGTTGGGTCTTTCTAACAAACAAACTGATGCATATAAGGATACTTCTCTAATCAATCATGCTTTTGTGTTCTATGATGTAGCCTAAAGTACTAAACCTCGATCCCTCATTAGGCTAGCTTAACTCAAGCTTCGTCCTCAAATTCCTCTTGTTGGACTAGGCTTAATTTAAGCAGCCCTTGTAGGTTTAGACTAATTTAAACTAAGCTTCGTTCTCAAATCCCTCATGTTGGACTAGGCTCAGCTTAAACAACTTACGTAAGTTTAGACTAATTTAACCTAAGTTTCGTCCGCAGATCCCTCATTTAAGACTAGGCTTAGATTAAACAGCATTATCATCACAACATATTAAGAAAACTAAAACTTAATACGTAAATCCCTCATTTAAGACTAAGTTTCAATCATGCTTCTATCAAGTTCTAAGGCAACACTACATTTCCCAATGCTAAAGTCACCTAATTGTACACACAAATGGGTGATCAGACCAAGAACATGCAGAAATTAAGCATTGAAAGAAGCATTGAATACATAAAACACAATTAATTAGATATTAAAGTAATTACATTAGTTGTTCCTTAGAAATTCCCAACAATAGTGTTTAGCCAGCCATACAGAAAAACCCTAACACAAATGAGATTAAGAGTAGAGAATAATTGTTCCTTACACAAGAAGAGGGATCCCTCCTCCTCTTCTCAGCATCTCACAATCACTCTGCAACTCAATAATCTCTCTCTAATTACAAAACCTAGGTCTCTCTGCAAAAGCTGCTCCTCTTGCTGCCTCTAGAGCTCTTTTCTCAAAATAGGCACTGTGGTGTGCTCTGACTTCTATGTGTGATGGTGATTCTCTGGATTGTTACCCTAATTATGCACAAAACTGCTTTAAATCGGCTCTGAACCCACGAGGTTGCACTTAGCGCCACCCTCGCGCTTAGCGCGAGTAAGTGGATTTGAGCTTAGCGCCAGTCTTGCGCTAAGCCTGGCTGAAGACAATCGTTGCGCTTAGCGCACTGATATCACGCTAAGCGTGCGGCCTTGATATTGGTGTTGTGCCTGATTCTCTATCGCGCTAAGCGCGTTGAAGCTGCGCTTAGCGTGGGATGCGCGCTTAGCCTAACTACCACCTTTACCACTTCATTACTTAGCCTCTTTTAACCTGAAATTTGCACAGATTTTATCATTAATTCCAATGGAAAGTATTCTAGAGACAGCTTTAACAATTAAACAGGATTTATTTACAAATTACTACAAAATAACCATAAATTGGGGAATTATACAAGTTTTGAAAAAAAAAAATTCTTTACAAAAGTTAGTCATATAAGATGACTAACACTTTACTTGGTACCTTGTTGAGGATATAAACTGCAATCTTTAATAATGTATTTCCCCAAAGTGACTACTCTGGTTGAGAAGAATCATGTTTTTTACTATATCCTTAAAAGTTCAGTTTCATCATTCTGCAACTTTGTTCAGGCTAGATTTTTCCAACATTGTATATTGCAGAAAAATTTAACAGTTATTACAGAAAATAAAGAAAAAATGTGAAAGGTTTTAGACGTTACTCACCTTATTTGTCATATCTACCATAGTATTCGTCGTTACAATCATATTTGATGACCTCAATTTTCTTTCCTAATTAAAGTTCAAGTTCAAATTTGAAAGACTTGAAAATATCTAGAGACTGAGTCTTCTCATCAATTAAAGAAAGACTAATTGTCAATGAACATAATAAAATATATTTACCTATTTCATAAATCCATAGGGAAGGGACCACGAATATTTGTATGTATTAATTCTAAGATATCCTTAACTCTTTCAACACTTAAATTCCTTTTATTTGTTGTTCTCTCTTAATACACTTAACAAAGGCTTAAAAGTTTGACAAATCTAAGGGTCCAAGAATTTCCTCTAGCACAAGCTTTTGAATTCTTTGTATAGAGATGTGGCCTAAGCGCTCATGCCATAAAGTGGTGAAATTCTCATTTAATTTATGTTTCGCACCATGTGAATCCTTTGCAACATTTCTTTATAGGAACACTCAATATCAATTAAAGACCCATAACCAACATCATTTGGATCACATAAGAGACAAATTTTATTATTTCCAAATGAACAAGAATAATTGGATTTGTCCAAAATAGAAATAGAAATTGAATTTCGCCTAATAGATGGTGTGTTAGACAAGTGGTCTCAATAACTTAAAAGGAAGGGGTGAATTAAGTTAAAAAAATTCTCTTTTAATTAACTTCTAAATCCCCTTTTAAATCTATACGTTAAGAAGATTGAAGATGAAGATGAAATTTATATCAACATAATACTTCAAGTGTGCAAGATAAATAAAATATGCAAGATAAAGTAATCAAGATAGGGAAGAGAGGAATGCAAACTCAGTTTATCCCGGTTCGGCCACTTCCTGTGCCTATGTTCAGTCCTCAAGCAACCCACTTGAGATTTCCACTAACTTTATAAAAATCATTTTTACAACTTCTGCACACCCGAAGGGTCCTTTTCCCTTGTGTTCAGAAAACTCACAATTCAAGAGACAAACAACCTCTTGATCTCAATAAGTCCTTAAAGAAAGTACAAATATTTTTCTCTCTTATAGAGAAGAAGGCACAAGATGAAGTTCTTAGAAAAATCCTTAATTGATTTGCAAGTGTTTGACCAATGATTTATTTTTGAGAGGATAAGACAATAAGATTCTGAAAAACTCTCAAAACTTTCGTAGATAAGTCGGCACATTTCCCTGTTTGGGATTCTTTTACAAAGAATTTCCCAAACTAGGGCTGTTCTTGAGCTATTTCCCAGGGGGTGCTCTTTTGGCACGTACCCTGCATGGGAAGCGCCATTGTAACTGGCGAGTTCATGCATGGTCGACACTTGTCACCTGCTGGAGGAAAGCGCCAACACAGTTGGCGATTTGACCGGATGGCGCCAGTGGTATTGGCGCTTTGACTGGTCTGTCCGTCAATCAGCAGCTGCAGCAGCAGCAGCAGGCTAGGCAGCCTAGGTGCGCAGGGAAGCGCCATTCCCAGTGGCGCGTCTTGCTTGACCGGAAAGCGCTGTTGCCATTAGCGCTTCGTGGTTCTTCATGTTTATAAACTGCGTTTGGCCTGAAAGTGTAGCCTGCGTTTTTGAGTTTGCAGAGTGAACAAATATTGTGTGAAAAGAGTGCTTGATTGGTGCTGTTGTTGCTTGGTTGGTGTTGTTCTTGTTTGGTATTCATTCTTCCATTTCGTAAAAAAATTGTAAGTTATATATTCTTTTATATGTTTATATTCTGATAATAAAATGGTTTTAGATAATGTAAGATAATAATAATTTTGTATAGTTTAGGTAGTGTAAGATAATAATAATTTTGTATATTTTAGGTAGTATAAGATAATAATAATTTTGTATAGTTTAGGTAGGTAGTGTTAATAATTTTGTATAGTTTAGTTTCAATTCTTAATGTTATAGGATATGATTTAGTTTAAATTTTTTATATGATAAATTAGGAATAATTTTTTATATGGGAAATTAGGAATAATTTTATATGATAGATTAAGTTGAGTTGAAATTTTTTATATAGGTTTAGGTATCATAATTTAATAATTTTAGATTAGGAATAATTTTAGGTATTATAACGTATTAAGTTTAGATTAGCTTTAGTTTAAATTTTTTATATGGTAGATTACATTTAGTTTAAATATTTGATGATACATTAGAAATAATTTTATGTATTGTAAATTATTAATTAAAAAATAGGTTTGAATTAAATTTTTTATATTATGTTAATTTTAATTATAATTATTATTAGTTTCATATGTTATGTTTAAATTAGAATAATTTTAGATATTTTAAAATATTGATGTAGTATGTTAAATTATTTTACTCTTAATTATTTGAAGTCATTAATTTTGTATATAGTAGATTAAGAATAATTTTATGATAGATTAAGAATAATTTTATGTAGTGTAAATTAGTAATTTTAAATTAGGTTAGAATTAATTTTTTTATATTACGTTACTTTTAGTTATTATTATCAGTTTCATATGTTATGTTTAAATTAGAATAGTTTTACGTATTTTAAATTATTGATTTTGTATGTTAAATTATTTTACGCGTAATTATTTGTAGTCATTAATTTATATATTTAAATTTATATTTGTTTGTAATTTAATTTATTTATAGAATATATATGAATTAGGTTATTTGTATAATATATTTTGTTATTGAAATTTAAAAAATATAATTTCTTATTTATTTTAATTAATTTGTATAAATTTGATTGTCAATTAATTGTATTATATTTTATTTTGTAGGCTCAATGGCTTCTTCGTCGTCATGCTCATCAAGTATACAAACTAGGTCTGGTCCAATTGATAGTGACGTGTTGTGGATGCAACCCAAGCATGTTTCAGAACATGTTTGGAATGGGGAACCAGACAGAAAACTACACATCAGGCGAGCAGTCCCGACGTATCAAGGTGAAGAACAAATACCGGAGGAAATTGTTCCTTTGCTTCGGCAATGTGGGTTTTATTGGATCATGAGGATGGGATACCTAAAGATAAATGCGGCCTTAATTAGTGCGTTCATTGAAAGATGGAGGCCCGAAACCCACACGTTTCACCTGAGATGCGGAGAGGCTACCATTACTCTCCAAGATGTGTCAGTTTTACTAGGTTTGCGTAGTGACGGGGCACCATTAATTGGTTCAACTAATCTTGTTTGGGCCGACTTGTGTGAAGAATTATTAGGAGTCAGACCACAGGAAGGGGAAATTGAAGGCAGTGTCGTCAAATTAAGTTGGTTGGCTCACCATTTTTCTGACATAAATATTGATGAGGGTAACATTGAGCAATTACAAAGGTTTACCCGTGCGTGGATCCTTCGATTCATAGGAGGTGTCCTCTTTGTTAACAAAAGTAGTAGCAGAGTTTCCTTAAGGTACCTACAATTTCTACGTGACTTTGAACAGTGCAGCACGTATGCGTGGGGACCTGCCGTGCTTGCGTATTTATATAGAGAGATGTGCAGCGCCACCGATTACAAAGTTAAATCAATCGGAGGTATGTGCATCTTAATCCAAATGTGGGCATGGGAACGATGCATGACCTTAGCTCCAAAGAGGACGCCTCCCGTTATAGAAAATAAACCACTCGGACACAGGTTTGTCGTTTAAAAAATTAGGTTTGAATGATAAAATATTTAATGATGGAACGTGTTGACAACGATGATTTCATTTTTATTGTAGGTGGTTGCGACGTGGAAATCAGCATATTGGCAATGATGATCTTAGACTTTTCCGTCGCAAATTGGATTTGATGAAACGACATGAGGTAAGAACATCGTAATGTAATGCTTAAATGGAATTTTAATATGTTATGTTTGACTGAAAATTGACAAGCGTATTGTTATATGCAGTTTGTCTGGGAGCCATACACAGCAACTGTGATGGCAGCGTTGCCTCCAATTTGTGTGGTTGGAGGTGTAGCTTGGTTTGCGGTGGTGCCACTGATTTGTTTCCATGTTGTTGAGTGGCACCAACCCGATAGAGTTTTACGACAATTTGGATTGCAACAACCCATTCCCGGGTGTCCTTCGCAACCGCAAAATGTCCATGGCATAACGCTCAAAGGCAAACAATATGAGAATTGGTTCCACCTGTTGGCCCCAATCATTGGTCAGTGGAACAATCGAGCAGAGTTTAGGGTCGACGTTTATCCTCGACAGGAGGGCCTACTGGGTTATAACTCGGACTACATGGTGTGGTATAGGCGTAAAACAAAGATGTTTGTCGACCCAAACAATGCAAACACAACTGCATTGGTATTTATCTGTTTTTCAATGTTTAACTTCTAATTAATTTCTTAAGCATGAGCATTAATTTGTTGACGCTACTAATTGCAGGGTGAAGTTGTGGAGACTTTACAATATATGGTGTCACCACAAGGGAGGAACACGTGGACGGTTGATGATCTCGTGCCTTACGTGGATAAGTTAGCAATTATATCTGAAGAGCAAGAGAGAATCACTGAACCAGTGTCACATGGTCCAGCATCAGAGCGTGAATTCCCAGCCCAAGAGTTTCCCATTCTTCAGTCAAGTGTTGAAACTCGGGGCATAGGCAGACGAAGGGAGCCTGTTGAAGCGGAACAATATTCCCAACAAATGATGGAGCGTGGTCATGGAATGTATTACACGCCAGCAACATTTTCCGAATATCCTTCACAGATGTATCAGTATCCTTTTGCAGGTCATCATACTGATACTTCTGAGACCTCACATTCGTTCGGTGGTGTTGCGGAAACACAGCCTCATTTTTCATGGCCCACTATGACTCCTTCACAGCAGCACGATGCCCCCATGGCAACACCTAACGCCCCATTTGCTCCGCAATGGAATGTACCCGGAGCAATACCTGATATGGGCGAGTTATTAGGTGTTGATTTGCGTCAGGAGTTTTCTGCAGAGGCTGAGGAAGCAGAAGCGGGGAGACAACGCGGCGGCAGAAGAAATCCTGATCGTCAAGCGCGAAGATGGGATCGACCATGTGGCACATCTTCACGACATCACGGACACCATAATGACTGATTTTGATGTATCTGTGTAATTTTGTTGTTGTTTGTTAGACATTTGATTTTGACAATTAATCTATCGCATCTCATTTATTATGCCTTACTGATGCCTTACTAATGTATAGAGTTTATGTGGCACATCAAACTATAATAATTAACCAAGTTTACAACTAAAACTAAAGTAGACAAAGGAAAAATAAATTGGATTAGGGTTAGGGTTAGGGTTATGGTAAGGGTTAGAGGTTAGTGGTTTATGGGTTTTGGATTAGGGGTTTATGGGTAAGGGTTAGAGGTTATGGGTTTAAGGGTTTAGGGTTTGGATTAGTGCTTCGGGTTAGGGTTTAGGTGTTTGGGTTAGTGTTAGAGGTTAGGGGTTTTACTCTTTGGGGTTGGGATAGGGTTATAGCTTAGGTGTTTGGGGTTTAGTGTGTTGGGCTTAGGGTTAGGTTTGAGGATTAGGGTTTAGTGTTAAGGTGTATGGATGTGTTTTTAAGTAACGAATTCATTGAAACCCACAAATAGCTAATGCACACAAACCAAAATAAGTAATGTTTTTAACTAACAAATGTATTCAACCCCACAAATTCAATACATTGAAGAGAACTTAAACAAATACAAGTCACTCGGCTAACATACATAAATCAATGATTTGAACAACTCCCACGCTCAGATTGCATTGGACAGCGACGCCTGTTATGCCCTTCGGCTCCACATCTACTGCATTTTATTCGGTGCTCAGACGGTTCGACCTAATCCATCTCATTCCTTATCCTTGTTGATTTTGGCCGACCTTTCGCACGAATTGTGGTTGGGTCAGGGATAAGTGTCCATGCATCATTAGAAGGAGGAATAGCCGCTTCATTCCCAAGAGGCCACCATTGTGCGGAGTAAGCTTTTAAGATGTGCTCATTTGTATAAACAACATCTATATATTGGTAGTAGTTCAGGCTCACGTAACCACAAGCTGCAATAATATGTGAACATGGATAGTGAAGCGCAGAATACCTTCCGCATTGACAATAATGACCGTTCAAGTTAACTGCCCACTTTTGTCCGCCACGCTGCGTAATAGGATTGAAGGTCTCCTCTACTTCAAACCTTGTGGAGTGGATGTCATACACGCGAACGATGTGCGAACAAGCTTGTTCTTGATTTTTTCTAAGTTCTTTAACAAGCTTTGAACAATATACTTGGCCTTCATTTAACTGTCTCTGGGCTTGGCGGCCACGCTCAACAAAGTACTTTCGACACCTACTGTACGTTGATTTGACCAAGGCTGTTATGGGAATGTTGCGACAATCCTTCAAAACCTTATTGATACATTCTGAGAGGTTGGTTGTCATGTGGCCATATCGACGTCCTTCTTTATCATAAGCCATCGTCCATTTTTCCTTTGAAATGCGATCAATCCATGTTGCTATGGCTGGACTTAGTTCACGAAATTTTTCTAAATTTTGATCAAAAATGTGCTTGCAAGGAGTGTAGGCTGCATAAAATTAGTTATCAATAACAATTTTAAGTATATATGGAAGTTAAATAAACGTGACCATTAAATATGAAATCTTACCCAACTTCTTCAACATTTCTTTTTGTTTGGCGTTATTGAATTTTCGATTGAAGTTGCTTGCTATGTGTCGCACGCAATAGACATGATAACCGTGGGGAGGTTGCCAACCAAGTGCTTCATTAGCCACAGCGGACTTTATACTCGCGTGTCGATCAGAAATGAGACAAATACCATTTTTATCAGTGACGTGTTCACGCAAGTGTGCCAAAAACCATGACCACGCTGTCAACGTCTCACCTTCAACCACCGCGAATGCTAGAGGAAGGACGCCACCATTTCCATCTTGTGATGTCGCCATTAAGAGGGTCCCACGATATTTGCCGTACAAATGTGTACCGTCAACTTGTATGATTGGCTTACAGTACTTGAAAGCTTCTTTACATTGCCCAAAAGTCCAAAAAACTCTATGAAACTGACGGTGTTCGCGACTAACCGTATTCCCAATGATAAAATCGTCATGTAGTACTTGAAAATATGATCCAGGAGAATGATTTTGCATGTGTGTTAACCACGACGAAAGTTTCGCATAGGACTCATCCCAATCGCCATATTCAATTGCAATGGCTTTCTGTTTCGCCAACCAAGCTTTTTTGTACGACACCTTGTACGCAAATTCACTGTTAATCCTCTCTTGAATCAAAGAAATTTTTATTGATGGATCTTCTCTGATCATGCCTGTGAATAACATAACAAAATTTAAATGATAATTAACAAAAAATGAACATAATATGAACATAAAATACGTACCTACTACACAAGTGGCAATTAAATCTGAATCAAGTTTCTCGTGATCTTGTGTCATGGTCATATTCAGACATGTGTGTGGTCCACCCCATTGTGTGACTTTCCACGTATCTGTTTTTTTAGATATAATTGCCCTCATATAAAAAGGGCAAGGACACTCTGCATTTTTATTCACACAACAAACCACATACTTGTTCGTTTTGCTTTCAACAACTTTGAAGCTTTGATGCACCTTCATAACATATTGTTTCACTGCATTTTTGACCGCATCTTTACTATCAAATTTCATGCCAACATATAATTCTTGGCCAACATTAAAGGTCGACGGCATCTCCAAACCGCAAATGTCCTCCTCATCAGGATAACTCCAGTTGATATTGTTATAATGTGAGGCATCATTCCAAAATGGATTTTCAATTCGTTGTGCACCTAACAGTTCAAAATAAAATAAAAAATCAAATAATACTTATTTAGCATTAAATACAATTGTCATCAAATAATAAATGTATTGTCTAATTTTTTCATACAACAAATTATACCTTCTGCTGGGTGAACAATTCTTACTGGTTGAGGAATGTTTGTGACTTCATCGTCTGTATCAGATATACCGTCAACACTGTCATCTTCGTCTAAAGACTCTTCAACGTATGAGTTAGACACAAGATAATCATCATCATCATCATCATCGTCTTCGTCAATATGTAAATTGCTCATATTTGTTGCCGGTTGTGTGTCATCATTAGATAAATAATTTCCACATGATGTAAGCGAATTGGCAGAATGAAACATTGAACCACCAGCCACATCCTTTTCTATGTACAATTCCAGAACTGACATTTGGTCTTGTTGTTTAAAACTTTCCAACATTGTTTCAATGTCTTCATCGTCACAAATTTGCAAGGCAATATATTTTCCTGACACTAAAAATCTACAGCTAATAGCAGAAATAATTTCATTATTTTGTAACTTTACCTTATCTCCAATTTTTTTCTTCAAAGCATTGAAACTAATTCCACGTTTAATCTGAATCGCTTTTTTACTACCTTCAAATATTACACCATCATTATCTTCATACACCCTTCCATTGAAATACAACACTGTTATAACCGAATTCATCGTGTACCTACAAAAACAATATTTGAACACGTCAAATAAGTTACAAAATGGTATCACAAAAAGTCATTGCTGAAACTTCAAAATAAAATGTAATTTTTTTAAAAAAAATTATTTCAAATCAATTTCACATTAAGACACTTTAAAAAAATTAACAATTTAAATGTAGTAATTTTAAACTAATGAAGATGTAATTCAAATTATTAATTTTAAATAAATTTCACATCAACACACTTAAATAACACACGATTTTATAAAACTTTTAATCAAAACTAATAAAATGTAATCACAAAAGATCTCTTTATTGGAACTTCACATTCAATTTCTCTTTTAAAAAATTTTAATTAACTTCAAATTAATTTTATGGGACAAACTTATAAAAATGAACAATTTTAACATAGTCATTTTTAACAGAAAATTTATTAATTCATTACCGAAGTTAGTAGTATAAATAATTATTCTTAACCATTAATAACTTTAAAATGGAAAAAGGTAATTACAAAATTACTACAAATATAATAAAATTTTTGTAGTACAACAAAAAACAAAGCATCAAATAACACTTTCGAGTTCAACATTTCTAAATTTTTAACACACCAACAAACCAACCTAATCTAATTAAAAAAATACTACAACTTCATACTAAACAAAAAATTTCATACTCAAAATACTTACTTCAAATAAATATTATCTATAATTTTTTTTATTCAAACTTCAAACGTTCATCAACACCAACCTAATTTAATTAAAAAAATTATACAAATTTCATATTCAAAATATTTTCTTCAAATACACATCGTTACACAATTTTTTTGTTTATTTTTGGCATTTAAATATACACTAACAAGCCTTTTAAACATAAAAGCTAAACCCTTAAACCACTAACCTTAAAATAAAATGCTTCATACCACAAAAATTTCCAAACCCATCAAAATGTCAAAGCTACCAAAACGAAAATAAAGTGTTCAAAGGGAAAGCGCTGAAGAAAAAACATGAAAACTAATATAATTTTTTTAAAAAAAATTGCTTCATAGCACAGAAATTTCCAAAGCCACCAAAATGCTAAAGGTGCCAAATCAAAAGCAAAATGTTCAAACGGAAACCGCGGAAGAAAAAACATAAAAGCTAATATAATTTTAAAAAATAAAATGCTTCATACCACTGAAATTTCCAAAGTCACTAAAATGCCAAAGGTATACCAAAACGAAAGTAAAATATTGAAACAGGAAGCGCAGAACGAAGCTATACGAAAACGAAAGTAAAATAATGAAACCGAAAGCGTAGAACAAATGTACAACACCATTGGTATTTAAACAGCTTTAAACGCCATCACCATTGGCGTTTTCAGGCAAAACGCTGGTGCCAATGGCGCTTCCCTGCTGCAGTCACTCTGCACTACAGCACTGCAAGCCTAGGGCTAGCCTTCAGCCTTCACCAAGTCGCCAACACTGTTGGCGTTTTCATGCAAAAGTGGAAGCGCTGCTGGGCATGGCATTTCCATGGCCACGTGCCAAACTCCTGCTGAAGGCGCCATCAACAATGGCGCTTCCCATGCAGGGTACGTGCCAAAAGAGCACCCCCTGGGAAATAGCTCAAGAACAGCCCTAGTTTGGGAAATTCTTTGTAAAAGAATCCCAAACAGGGAAATTTGCCTAGATAAGTCACATATTTATAGGCCATTGGTGGCTTTTCAAAAACTTATGAAGGGATGTGACTTTTCAGAGTAACTTTTAAAATTTTCTCACTGGTAATCGATTACAACTCTTTGGTAATCGATTACACAATTATGTAATGAAAAGTCATGACTTTTTAATTTGAATTTTTGTAGTTCTGTTATTAGTAATCGATTACAGCTTTCAAATTCCAAACTTTCTGAAAAAGCTTTTTAAAATAATTTTGCTTCTGGTGATCGATTATAATGTCTGGTAATCAATCGCAGCGGAAAAATGCCTTTTTCAGAAAATGTTAAAAATATTTTAAAACCTTTTTATAATCGATTTAAAAACTATGTTGTGAGGCCAAACCTTTGCAATCACTAAGAGACTTTTTTAACAAAGATAGACTAAGACTTAGCTTTCTTCTTGATCTTTGTTTTCTTGGTCTTGATTTGGACTTGAAATAAAACTTGTGTTGCTTTTGTCTTGTCATCATCTAAACCTTCATACACATGCATTCACATGGTTCAACATAATTCTCAAACAAATCCAAATAATAAGTCTTTAAAAGCAACCTAAAAGTTCCTATAACTTCAACTGCAACTTTATTGTCATCGCTTCATATAGATAATTCTTTCAACATCACATGACAAATGACTCTACAGGCAATCTTGCAAAAATATACTTATGCGAGTAATAGCACCAAAATCTACCCACCAAATGTTCTTGGGTACGGAAACTAAAATTATCTATTGAATAAATCCAAAAAATGAGAAGTTTATCATTCTTCCCACAACAAACAATATACTTGGTTTTCTTTTACTTCATATGTCTCACCTTCTTACAAAAGGAACAAGTAAATTTCATATCTCATTCTCTTGTTTCTACTCTAATTGAGAAAACTTTACGCAATATCCTTGACTATTTTTCCTTTTCTTAAGAATGACTTGATTTGATCTAAGATCACAATAAAGAACAACTTAGTGTAATCTAGCATTGTGATAAATAAAGTCCCATTAGAGTTTTCCATAGTTAAAAAAAATCGTTCAATTCCATTTAATTAGGGGTGGGAATAGGCCAGGCTTTGAAAGGCCTGAGCCTAGTCTACAATGAATCTTTGAGGCCTGAGCCTGGCCTATAGCCTATCAAAGGCTTTTATTTTGACTCGGTCTGGCCTAATAGCCTTTTTAAAAGTCTTCTTCACAATAAATATTTAATATTTTATGGAGTATGAACGTAATAGGAAAGTTAAAGAAAAAGGAAAGTCAATCAAAATAATGAGGAATATAAAAAGGCGCATGACTCACACCTAAATTATAATTAAAGTCCTTGATTATAGGAATAGAAGTTATGGAGTAGTAATGTGTAATCAAAGTCTGATAGTTTCACAAAAAAAATTAATTGTATCCAAAAAATAATATTATATATTGGTACCCAAAAAAAAAAAAAAAATATATATATATATATATAGGCCGACCTATCAGGCTTATAAGGCTTTTTAATAAGCCTAAGCCTGGTCTATTTAATTTAATAGGTTTTTAAAAAAGCCTGAGCCTAATCTTTTAATTAAATAGGTCAATTCAGGTCAGGCTTTATGTAGGTCAGGTCGTAGGCCCCTATAGGCCGGCCTGGCCTATTCCCACCCCTACATGTAATTGAGAAAATTCTCAATTGACTCTTTTTAAAATGGCAGGTTTGAGATTCCAAAAAATATGAGTAATGAAAAAAAATGAGTGGTAACAAAAACTACTAATGAGAGAATAATAAACATACAATGCATAATTTATCTTTATGGTAATTTTGAAGACCCAAACAAGATACCTAGCACATTATTAACCCTCAACATTTGGATTCAAAGGACTAACCGTAAAAGATACTCTCAATGCAATTATCAAATATTGATAATAAGTCTTGTCAAACAATTATTGTCTTTGGACATTTCATTTTTCATATGAAAATTAATGTGTTGATAAATTCTAATGACGATCTTTGGACACTTCATTATTCACATGAAAAACCAATCCTTATAATCACCTAATACTTATAATTGTTGACATGTAATTATTCAGTCAAATTGAGTTTTTCTTTGGGCCGAACACAATTAACATGAATAATTTCATGCGACATCTATGCAAATTCAATCAAATTAATTTACCCAACAAAAATTACTTTAACAGTTTCAATTAATTCAATAAAAATACTAGACAATATAATTAAAATAAGAGATTTTAAATTTACACCAGTTTCATGCATAAATACAAAACCCAAAACTGTACGTGCATATTACTTTCTAGCGATCACATAATCGCGTAGCAATCCTTGAGGAGAGTAAGTATCTCTCAAACTAATTTTAATTTTAAATTTACACAAGTTTCACGCATAAATACAAAACCCAAAGCTGTTCGTGCATATTACTTTCTAGCGATCACATAATTGCATAACAATCCTTAAGGAGGGTAAGTATCTCTCAAACTAATTTTAATTTGACTGTCAAAATTTTATATATTGATTGAAAATTTCAATCATATTAACAATGTACTAATAAATCATATAATATGAATAACATAAATCATATATATAATTTATAAAATCCAAATTATTTGACGGTAACAAATTGCATCAAAGCAATACTTAAATCCAAACTTATTATAATTAACCCATTATTTTCACTCCGTATTTAATATAAACTAAAGTAAATATCTCATGATATAATAAGATTCAACATATATTTCTACGCTAATTAATTTCTTGAATGCTAGAGGAGCGTACGATATCAATCTTTATCCTCTGATTCTTACATGCCAAAAGAAGCTTTATTTAATTCACAAATCATATATTGGATATTTCTTTATTATTCACAAAAATCAATTCGTATATATATATACTGAAATGAAATCAGTATCAAAAAAAACTTTAAATTATCCAATAAACCCTTGTATGTCTTATACAAGACCGTATACCGAAATCAGTGAAATCGAAAACATAGAACATAAAACCTTATTAGGAATCAAAATTGAAAACTCCAAATTATGCACCGGTAAAACACATATAATAGCCACCAGCTGGAGCCCATGTAAGGCATATACAAGTCTTACAATAAACGTAAAACATTTGTTCCTTATATCCCTGTATCTAATTCAAATTGTAAATAAAAACTTTTGAAACCGAAACCTTCATAACAAGATTCATTCACCAAACTTTTTCCAAATATCAAATAATTAAAAAAAAACTTAATTTTTATTTCCTAATAATCAACCAATGAGTTTGATACCACTTGTTAAACTATCTTTAATCTTTAGTTCTTATTTTTAATTTTTTAGGTGAAAGTTAAAAAATTTGTAAATACTTATCTTAAAACAAATCATCAAAGGAGGCTATGTCTATAATATGTATGATTATTAAGGACTAGATAAAACATTTGTAATTATAATTAGTTTCTGGTCAAAACATTTTTTAACAATTGTTAAATCACAAACAACCAATGATTTTATCATTGTTTTTCAACTAAAGTCTCTTTATTTATCAATGAGACATTCATACGGAGAGAAAATAAATTATGTGTGATGACTCAATATATTGAAGATCCTAGTCTTTTTACAGTATATTAATCTAATAATAATTCTCATTATTTTCTAATGGATGAACTCTGACATTTATTTATTTAAGTCTATATTATCTTATTTAATTATCTAAAAGATTCACTTAATTTGATCATATAAAATAAACTTACTAATAATAAATAGATAATATAATTGTCTTATAATATTGGAATAGAAATTTTCAATCATCACCACCAATACAACTAAATACAAGTTGTTGTCCAAAAAGCCTCAAACTTGTGGTGCCTAGGGTTCAAAAATGCCAAGTTGAGAGCGGATGAGATTGTGGGGATGGTGTTTGGTTTCTTTACAGGGAGGGAGGGGGAGAGAGAGAGAGATCGGAACACCAGCGCCGGAGGTGGAGAGGATGGAGCTGTGAAGGTGTGACGGAGGTGGAGTAGGCACGACGGAGAAGGACACAGGAAGGGGAGGAGGAGAGAGAAAGAGAGAAGAGCTGAGGGGTAAATCTGGTAAAGAAACAGAACAAGAGAATAAAGAAAATTAAAAAGGAATAAAAATTCTGAACCACTATTTGAAATCAAACAAATCCAGCGGTTAATAGACACTTTGGGACCTCTTTAGCACATGCAACGTAAGACATGTGTTTGGTATTACGTGCTAGGATTCGTCTCGTTTTAAATCACTCATTGCAGGTGAATAAATCAAATCTTATTCATTTTTTTTTTCAAAATTATGTCTTATAATAGTAACAGGAAGTATTATGAAAATGAATTCATCACATATAATTTTGTTGATTTAAAATATGCATATGGGTTAGAACTTAGAAAAAAATTGAATTGAGTTCAAGTTGAAAAAATATTTATATCAAACTCAAGTCTAGATATGAGCCAAACAAATTCTTAACAAGTTGAGTGGAATTCCATCCTTAATAATAAGTTTATACCTAATTTTGCTGTTAAAAAAAAGTTTATATCTAAAAAAGATAACAAGTACTTTTAATTGATTTTCCTTTTTATAAGAAAAATAAAAAAAATGGCATCGTATCAAGCATTTTCATTGACTTGTTGTGAATTAGTTTTTAACTAATTTTATTGATTTTTCTTAATATCGGTTCTGTTATTTATTTAGATCAAATAATAAACCAGTTCTCCAATTTTCCAATCAAATGGGTCGGTCCAATTTTTACAACACAAGAAAAAAAAACATTATAATATAATTATATAGTTCTAATTAATTTAAATACGTATCTCGACTTGATAAAAAAAAACACCGATCTCGATCATATTTTGATGATTTATAATCAAATTTATCTAACTCAATTTTACCAAATTTTCAATGAAATGGACAAATAATGTAGATGAACTTTCACAAACACACAAAAATGTTTTTATAATAATGATCTCATTTACTTCAAGTAACTAACTCTACCAAAAGAAAAGCAATACGTTTATAAATACCTAACATACCCGGAATCTATTCATTCGCTCTTAAAGGATGTGTTTGATTGAAAAAGGAGAAAAATAGAAAAAAAAAATTCTGTGAATTCCACGTAAATTTCACACCTTTTACACTATAACTTAATTTTTTTAAAAAAAATAATCTATTTTTATCCTCTAAATCAAACACTATTTATATGATTGAGTTGGGGATATATGATCTCTATGTACAGGATTTGGTCCACCAATCTTTATTAAATTACCCCAATACCCCAGCCCCGTGGATGAAAATATCGAAAGACAGAATAATTCATTTACATTATAAATACCTTACAATTGATCTGAATTAAAATAGTTAAAAAGAAATTCATAATAAAATTGCTAATAGTTTAGTATTTTTTTTACGGAGATAGCGTAGTATTTTAAGTATAATTATTTATATTAAATATTCGTAATTTCTCTGTAGCTGCCCCACTCAACTTAAAGATATGTTTATCATTAAATAAAAAAACATAATTCATCTTTTACCATACAATTTAGATGCCATACATATACGTTCTCTATTTTAAATTTTGTTTTGATTCCAAGTTTGCTACGTAGTTAGTTCATATATGATGAGAGTACGTCCTGAATTGTAAGTATTTGTGCATTAGAGTAGCAAACTAGTTTTCCTTGTAATATAGAGCATGGAAGGGAATGAGAAGCAGAAAAAAGTGACCATACAATTTTCCTAACTACTTTAATGAATCCCCTCAAATGATCCATTGTATCACCCTAAGGTAAAATTCATATCCACAAAAATGCCAAAAGTTGGCCTGATATTTATCAACAGTTCCAAGACCATATCACCATAATGATCAAATTCTACAAACTTCTGTGGAAGGGAAAGAAATATAATTGGGGGTTTGAAACACTAAAACGTATGAACAGACTATGCTTCTGATTGTATTTGTCTGCCAGATTGAAGGGCATCTTGCAGGGACTCCACAGCACCATCATAGTTCAAGAAGCCCATAAACCAAAATTCATGATTGTCAACCGAGATCACCTGGATGTACTTTTCAGCAGAATTGGATGTGTTTGATGAAGGATTCGCTGATTTTAGCTCGTGTAAAGGGATGACTACCTACACGCATCATTATGCCATATCAAGGACAAAAATAACACTTGGATACAATATTGTTCAAGATCAGACAACTTAAACAAGGGAAGAGAACACCGCAAGGAGAAGAAAAAGCTGAATAGAAGTAGAGATAGAAAAGTACGAATTAAAAGATTCACAAAGAAAAGAATGATGTTAAAGTAACTATTTTGCAGATAAGAAATTGCAGAATAAGAGAAGAGTTTAAGCAAATTGGAATACTGTGTCAAGAAAAGCAAAACTAAAGCTGACATTGCAATATTATTTGTGTATTTTAAGCAAAAGATAATTATTTATTGTTTAATTCAAGTCTCTCACACTTGAGCTGGCCACTTGTTATTTATTTGTGCATTTTTAAGCAAAAGATATTTTTTTATTGTTTAATTAAAGTCTCACACTTGAGCTGGCCACATGCTCTGGATAGATCATTATTGTCCACAATAAAGAGCTAACAAGAATAAAAATGGTTGACATGGATATATTATAGCTGATAAGGTTGAGGTGGTTGATAGCTATTCTGGAAAAGATGATTGGAGATAGTAGAAGAGCCAAAAGAAGACTCCTCTTAATCAGGAGAGTGACTCACTCTGAAAGAAGCTAGTCATTTTCAAGAATTTGGGATTGAGGGGATATTTTTAGCTGACCACTGCACCAAATATCAGAAATCTCTGAAATAATCTGAGTTGCATTCCTCTACGTTAAATAATATCTGTATTCAACCTCAATCCTATATATAATATTTTATGCCTGACCAATGACCACAATATGATGATGAAATACCAGTTCCAGATTTATAGACCTTTGGGAAAATAATGAAAATGATAGACCTACACTAGCAGCTTTGTAGGCGTACATCACTAAGCCAACAATGATCAACCATTCTCAACTTTAGTCAAAATAAAAGTCCACTTCTAGAGCACCCCCACTCCCTAACTATATAAAAGGGGATATCATAATCATCTTGAAATCCCTTCATGTAATAGTGTAATACACCATACAACCTACCCCAAAGTAGAAAACAGATTTCAATCACAAATTCATCAACCAAATACTATGTTTATATTTTTGCAGATTAGATATGTGTAAAGCTTTTAAATCTCCAACCAAAAGTTATTGGAATACCTATCTAGTTAACACACCACAAGAAGTTGTTTACATGACTCCCCCACCCCACCGACCCTTCTAACATAAGAAAGCTATTCACAGGTCAAGTAGCTTGATTCAATATGCACAAATATCAAATCAAATATAGTAATACTTGGCTTCAATGCTTGAGGCCAGGATCAACTCTGTGTAATTGAAAATATTAAATATTTAGGGATTATAATTAGAACCAAGCTCAATGAAGTCTCAAGGTTGAAAAATTGTAATCAAGTCTAGCACAATCTTGAGTTAGAAAATTGAATAAGGGTTGATTAAAAGTTAAATTCATTTACTTTATGTTTGAGCTAACTAAGATTAAATATCAACATTTTTCTTTACTTCACCAGATTTTATAAATTAAATACATAAAATCGCCATTCTCAATCTCAATGCATCCAAACCATTATGTCCAGTTAATCTTTCACTCACAGCTTACATCCTTGTACAAATTTTAAAGACAAGTACTGTCTTACAACCAACAGATGATATAGAGAATGGAGTAAAACTTCTCTCTGACCAAATTAACTTCATTTTAATAGTAAACCAAACTAAACTGCACACAAGCATAAGTTTTGGATATGAAAAAGAGAGAAGTAAATAGAGAATGAAAAATATAGGGAAATTTTTATTTATATTTCCTTATTAATTCTCAGATTTAACTTAACTTTCACTTTTTTACTTCCTAACTAGCTTTACATTTTAATAAACAAAAGGCTCGTGGACCTTAGAAGGCACATGTGAAAACTATGTTGCTGAAAGTTCTGGAGTCTGGAAAACAGCAAAATTGAGATTTTAAATAATCAGGGTTATTATTTTATAGACAAGGGCGATAAAGTATATTCTCAAATCTTCTCAACATGATTTAAGAATAATGCACACCTCAAATGAATTAAAAACCACACCAGTTGCACGCCCAAAGTTGATCAAAAAGCAAAAACAGAACCATTATGAATACAAGTGACTGTGCCATGGAAAAATTTATCATGTATTTTGAGTAGAAAACAGTGAAACTCATTTTATTATTACATAGTTCTCCTTTGAAACAGTTAACTCTTTTCAGCAACCCAATATTAAATTGTAAAATTGCAATGCATACCAACAAGTAAAAAACTTAGTGATCCTTCTCATCATAACAATTTCATGAGGTAATGCTTCACAAAATTTGACAAAAACAATTTAAGTATGCATTCATAAGCTGGTCAGATAGACTAAATTTTAGTGGAAAAATAGTATTCGTGTCATGCTGATACTTTCCCTTTTCTATGTTATAGAATTGAATTTGCTGTAAACTATCTTATTTAAGGAGAATATCATCTATTTAGGAGCTGTGTATATTCCAATTTATTTGTATGGTTGACTTATTACTTAGTTTCCTTATTTACATAATTTCTTAATATTAGTGATTATAAATCTAGTATACAATTGTTCATGCTGAGGCTATTTTCCTCAAGCTATTCAGTAAACAATTTGCCCGTCTCAAGATGGTATTATAGCAATAAAAACCAGGTATAGAAAGAGAATAAGGAGGTGACTGATTACTAGACACATGGTTGGAGTCACCAGAATAGAGAATTCAAGAAAATGTACTGAGTATTACTGATGTGTGATATACAAATATTAGGATCACCCATATGAGTTTGTTGTTTGGGGGGTTGGGGGTAGTCAAAGCTTAGTTAGAAAGTTGAAACAGACTCTTTATGATTTAAAACAGTCTCCTAGAGCCAGATTCAGAAAATCTTGTATAATGGTATTGTTGTGCAGGAAGTTGCTATCACTCATAGCAAAGCTGATCATTCAGTTTTACTGACAAATTTCAATTGGCTTATGTGTTTATCTGGTAGTTCATGTGGATGATATAATTAGGTCAGGATCTTGACTGAAGAAACATCCATTTAGTCATTTCCAAATCAAAGATCTATATGGTTCACCTATTGATAGACAATCTATTTTGAGATATAGGGTCTTTGTTGGTGGTATTTTGTATCTTGAAAGCAACAATGTGGTTCCACGGTCCAATGTAGATGATGACTATCAGGCTAGGGCAATGGTTACTTATGAACTTGTACGGGTAAAACAATTACTTCATGAGTTAAAGTTTGGAAGTGTTGATCAGATGAAATTGTATTGTGATAATCAAGATGCTCTTCACATTGCATCAAACATAATCTTTCATGAAAAAACCAAACCCTTAGAAATTGTTTGTACTTTATTAGAGAAAAAAGTTCTCTAAAAGGAAACTATTATTGAGTTTGTTAACTCTAGTTATCAGCTCTAGAACTTACAAAGTCTCTTAGGGGTCCTTGAATTTCAGTTCCATAGTAAAAAGTTTGATACATATGATTTATATGCTCCAACTTGAGAGGGAGTGTTGGAAAGTATTTCTTATTTAGGGAGAATATAATCTATTTAGGAGCTGTATTCTGATTTATTTGTATAGTTGTCATATTACTTAGTTTCCTAACATTAATGATAGCAAGTTTTGCATATAATTATGCTGAGGCTATTTTCACTAGCAACTCAGTAAACAATTTGCCCATCTCAATAGAATACGTACCTTATAATAGCTCCATTCTGTTTGGTTGTCATTTCTATACGAAATAGGATTGTCACTAGAATATGCAATCTTTGCGGTGGATACATACAAAACTCCCATAACTGGACCAGCAGACGTGGATAGATAACATGCATAAGAATTCAGAAGCCGCTCCTCCGGAACTGTCTCAAATGTATTCAGGAAAATCTTCTCATATCCACCTTCTGCCAGGACCTTTGTTCCCTGGGCAATTCTCCCCATAGCAGCTTCAGCAAAGCTAGGGCTTGTTTTCACTTAAGCACAATGTAACAAAACAAGTATATTTCAGTTATGTAATGTAGAAGACTCATTGTCATCAACGAAGATGCCGAGGGGCAAAAAATAACAAGACACAGAAGATCCATTGACTCATCAAGTACACTGATTAATAAAACACAAAGCAAATTGATATAGCTCAATAGTTAATACTCAATACAATCATTGGTTGACTTGATGATGTGGAAACCAAGGAAATGCTTGATAAGTTATACCACATCAGAAAAAACAGCATCTAAGCCATACGTCACACGCAAGGGTTAGTTTGGTACATCCTTTAGTCAAAACAACTCAAAAAGATAATAAAAGCCCACATGGGACATATAAGAAAAGAGAAATGCTAGCAACAAACTCTTATTGGTTAAAATTTATTGAAAATGACAACATTTGTGGGTTCCAAACAAAATTTTAACCAATCGGAGAGTGGGTTAGAGAATGTGTTTCAGGCACTCCTACTAAGAAAATACTGAATGGGTCCAAATTCTACTGAGAGGTCTACTAGAGATCAGAAATCATTGAAGAAAGAACAAAAGAAACATCTTGTTCTTTCCAAGTGATCATAAAATAAAGAAATAGTGAATTTATTCAAGATAATTACGTACTTACAAAATACTATCTCAATTTATCCTATTTCATCATACCCGGGTGTGATATGATTCCAAAGGGTGAACTGGTTCCAATAAGATTTCATTCTTGAACAAAAATCCGATAGACTTATTAGAGGGAGTGTCCCATTGGCAATCACATTATCTCACATGCAACTATGTTATCCCACATAAATATGAGATCACGTCTTCTTAAAGGGACCCACCCCAGCATATGAACAAATTTCTGACAGAAACATAAAAATCCAATTCATTCACACTTAAATTAAATCTATACATCTCTAACACCAGTTTCCTTAATAACAAAGTTTCCAATTAAATTCCCAATATTTGATCAATGACAAGCATCATTATTCCATGTTCAACCAATTGAGAATTAAGAAACGAAAAAACGACAAAATTAAAAATAAAAAAATTAAACAGAAAACTTACAGTGCTGCCACGTGTTTCCAGCGAGACTCTCAGCCTTCTTAGTAGCCTCTGCGGCCTTCTTGCCCCATCTTCCCAGCACATTGCGAACGGTCACCACCGTCTCTGGTCACAACCAAAACGAAAATACGCATCGACGCGCATGCAAAGGGAAAGTAAAACAGGATTTACAAAATAAAAAATTTAAAAAAATAAAAATACTGACCCATGAACGTTGGGGGAGGTTGGGAGAAGGAAGAAGAAGTGGAAAAGTATGGATTGGAGCGCGATTCGCGAGGAGAAGAGGTGAAGGTGGATTCGGTAACCAATTCGGGGCTCCAGTGCACCGATTTTTTCGTGCTGCCGGACGACGATGCGGCGCGTTCCTTCGGGACCTGCGATTCCAATTCCGATCCCGATCCGTTTGTGACGGTGGTTGTGGCGGTGGTGGTGGTGGAGTGGCCGTTCGGGACGTGGGATTCGGGCACAGTTTCGGGCTTCGGGGGTTGTTCCATTTTTGGTTTCGGAGTTAGGATTGTGAAACAGAATTTTGGGGGCCAAGAGGAAGGGAAGGGAACGAGAGAGACGTAATTTGGTTGAATGGGATCGCTTTTTTTAGCGCGCGGAGCATGGAGAGGCGCTTTTCTTCCATGATCTTGAACCTTTCGATGTCGTAGGGTGTTGCTAGTAATTTACGCCTCCTTCTTCCTTGTTTGTGTTTTCTTTTTTGTTGTTTTTGGTTTATTATATTCAATTTAAATATACTTTTGAATTTTGATACTCTAATTTATCTATTTTTATTCTAGTCTTTTTAATTTATTTTCCTTGTGTTTGGATCAGGAATTTCAAAATTTCAAGTAATTTGAAATGTCTAGAATTTAAATTGTGTTGATTTTAATTTCCTTTATTTTTTAAATGTTTTGTTTGTATAAATCAATTCAAATTTCTTTCATTTTAAATTCTTTGTTTAGACAGGACAATTCAATTTTCTCCGTATGTAAAATTTTAATTTTATATTTTAAATAGATGAAATTTTAATATTAAACTTTATAGAAAATAAACACAATCTAATTTTGAAATTTTAATTAAAAAATATTTTCAATTTTTAATAATTTATAAATACAAAATAAATTGATAATTTTAACTAGGGTTGTTTTGTCTGACCACAACCAGTGATATTTTTTAAACCTTTAAATCGACATCAACCAAGACTATTTTTCGGTCGACATCAAATAAGTTTTTTTTGTCAAAGCATGCTGAGAATATTTGTCAGTTGACGTCAGTCGAAACTGTTTTTTTACTAACGTTGGTTGAGTCTATTTTTCAGCCGATGTTGGCTAGATTTTTTTACCAACGTCGGCTAGGGTTTGTTTGGTCGACACCGACTAGGGTATTTTTGAATGACATTGACCAATGTTATTTTTAGCCAACGTCGATCTAAAAAATCCTAACAGACATTAACAAAAAAATCTATCCAATATCGGCTAAAAAATAGTTTGGTCGATGCCGACCAATAGAACCTACCTGATGTCGGCTGAAAAATATCATTGGTTAATGTTGGCCAAAAAATCTCTAGTCGAAGTTGGCTAAAAAATAACCCTGACCAATGTCGGACAAAAAACCCTACCCAACATCAGCTATAAAATAGGCTTAGCTGATGTTGGCTAAAAAATAGCTCTGACCAATGTCAACTGAAAAAACTTTAGTGTATGTCGACTGTAAGAACCTAGTCGATCTCGACTAAAAATAGTCATGTCCGATGTCGGTCAAAAATATCTAGCTGATGTTAGCAAAAAAAAAACCCTAGCCAACATCAACCAAAAAACCTAACTAATGTGGTTAAGAAATAGTTCTAGCTGATGTCCGCCAGAAAACCCTAGTCGATGTCAGCAAAAACATCCTAACCGACGTCAGCTAAGAAAATCTAGTTGACATTAGACAAAACACCCTAGTTAACATTGGATAAAAAATAACCCTAACCGATATTGGCTAAAAAATAGCTTTGGCTGATTTTGGCTGGAAAAACCTAGCTGACGTTGGCTGAAAAACCCTAACAGGTGTCTACTCAAAAGTTATTCATAATCGATGTTAGTAGAAAAAATCTAGCCAACATCGACCAAAAAAATCATTGGTCAACATCAACTAAAAAAACCTGAATGACAACGACCAACAAAATTCTTGGTCAGCATTAGCAAAAATTCTCATGACTGACGTCAGTGAGAAAATCACCCTAACCAACATCATCTAAAAAAAAATCTTAGCCGATATCGACAAAAAATAACTTTGATTGACATCATACAAAAAAAATTATGACTGAAAAAACCTCGTCCAACGTTTGTGAAAAATAACTTATGTCGATATCGGCCGTAAAAACTTTGGTCACTCGTAGTTATGTGTGTTGAGCGAGAAAGAGTCGCGAGCAAGAACATGAGTTAGAGTGAGTATCTCCAAAAAAAAAATTTAAATTCTATATTTTTTTAGAGAATTTGAAATTTCATTGTTTTAGTCAATCAAAATGATTCATAAAAATACAAAAATTAAATTTCCTTTTAAATACTCTATCCAAACAAGCTATTTTATCATAAATCATTTTAAATTTCTTGAAAAAATGAATTTCCCTATTAAATTGTTCCATCCAAACACACTAAGGTTTTTCAATTTTATTTATTTTTCAATAGTTAATGTTGTTAAAAAAATTTATTGGTTGTTGACTAATAAGTATTAATAACTATAAGTGTCACATCAATAAATGATTTAGAAAATACATTAGCAAAAATAAATGTTACATGAACTGTGTCATATAGAGTTGTCAAATGGGTCTATCGTGCAGGGTTTGGTCTATCGGCCTAATGGTGAAAATGAATTGGTTTGGGTCGGTCCCTAATCCCTCGTAAGTCATGTTTTTCATGACTTGAGTAAACCAAGTTAGTCTTTTTATTTGTTTAAATTAAATTTTAATTTCATAATTATTAATATAACTAATCTTTTATTTTTTTAGAAATTGTGAAATGCAAATATTATTTTTTTAAAAACTTCTAAAGTTAAATTTATTTTTTTATCTTTTCCTTTGTCGAATTTCTTAACTTAAATTTTTAAAAAGAAATAACTTTTTAACTTGTTATAAAGCATTTCTTGTACAAGCATAAATATACTTTTAATATTGGAAAAATTCCTTTCTAATGCGAAAGATCATATTAGACTGCAGGTTGTAGCCACCGAACATCTTACATAGACTAAGTTTAAAAATTAATAGTAAGAAAATCTTTTTTCTAATGTGAAAGGTCAGATGAAACTGTGACCAGAAATCATACTCCAAATATTACTCTATTAATTTTAAAAAAACTTAGTTTTTTTTAAAGAAAAGTTAATTTATTTTTCATAACTTATATTCTAACTTTAGGTCTAGTTGTTCCAAATTTTACATTGTCCTTTTTCCTTTAAAATTACTAAAGTTGATATGAAGCGTCCTCAATGATGATGCCCTCGGTATAGACCAAATTACCTAAAATGATATCCATCTAATGGCTAGTTAAGGTTACTTAGCTTTGCAAGTAGATTTCTATTAGGACCAAAAACATGAATAATATTTAACCTTTTAAAATCTCATAGTTTTGATGATAATAAAGATAATGAAGTTTGATGGACTAATGAAGTTTATTTAAGTATTATGAGTTTACATGTGTGATACCATTTATTCTGATATATATTTATATAATAAAATACATAAAAATGTGAAATTATATAAAATAATTTCATTCAATAAACATAAAGGAGCTCACGTGAATAAAAGGTTCACATTCGTGTTAATCATCAAATTAAAAACTTATCAATTAATGATATGAAAACATTCCTAACTCAAAACAAGGTTGTTCAAGTTTACAAAATAACTTAAGTTAAGTAGCAGAATAAAATAAAGTAAAATGACATGTGTTGGAATATTATGCAATTAAAACAGAAACACATTATCTAATGTCACATCATATTAGCGCATTGTGTCCTGACATTCAACAGCACGAGGTTCCTTAAAATAATTCACCTAGTCATTTGCTCCATGAACACAAGGTTTTGAGATCATCAGAGGATCCAAACACAAACAACACATTGGGAGTGAGTTATCACATTCTTAAACAGGTAGAGATAAACAAAGACACACACACATATATAGTATAAGTATAACAAACTCAACTTAACACAATTCACATCATCTTACCACTCATTGCGTAACATCACTTGTCCTAAAGATATAATCACAAAAATCACATTCTACACATACACATTAATCACGTGTTTAGAACCACAAATCTCAAGTACAACACAACATTTCACACTCACACAATTCATTACCCATCATCACGTAGCAAGTCACAATTATCATTACACATATGTTATGCAATAGATACACTAAGACTCACACACACATACACACACACACACACACACACACACACACACACACACACACACACACACACACACACACACACACACACACACACACACACACACACACACACACACACACACACACACACACACACACACACACACACACACACACACACACACACACACACACACACACACACACACACATACTATTTCATCAAATAAATAACCAATTAAAACATTCCCTTATTTTCTAAAACATCATTTTATTTGATTTAAATGAACATGCATCCGATGGGATAAAATAAGACCTAGTCCAATGCTTTCTAAACTAGACATAACGTCCAAAGGGACACTAGGTAAATTGTGTCCAAAAGTTTTATGAAAGCTAGCATCCAATGTGCTAGCCTCTTTATTCTCCCAAAGGATAAAGGAAACTTAAGCTCTGATTTATACTTATACTAAGTTTTTCTTTAGTCCAATAAAGTAGATATACACATGTGCTTTGATCAAGGATGATTATGTTAAAAAGTTTCATAGTCCTTATGTTCGCTCGCCTTTTTGAAAACATCTCATCATTTAAATTTTAAGCGTATGTTTTTAAAGGCAGAACAAAAGCACAATCAGAATAGGCTCTATGTAAACCATTTTTGTACAAGTAGTGAAGATAAGGTGAAAGTTGCTTAGAAAAAGAATTGTACCTTTTGTTTTCTCTCTCTACCACACGTTGATACATAGCAAGATGAAAAACATTGTGTCTAAACGGAAAAATCACAAGGCTTTAATCCTCACAATGGTCATATCCACTAGAGCTTATATATAGAAGATTGAAGCTAGAAGAAAAAGAAGAACAACTTTGAGAAAATGAAGTACTGAAAATACTTTGATACATACAAGCTCTTTTCTTTGGATGATCAACTTTGATACTCAAAGCTTAATTCTTTGCTTAGCAATATTGTTTTGTATTGCGTTTCATTTGCTTATTCTCTCTTGGAGACTTTTTGTGTAAATCTTTCAAATTTTGTTGTTTGAGAAAGCAAACAGTTGCTTGATGAACAAAGGATACTAGGATTTAATCTCAAGGTGAGTGATTGTGTATGTTGTGCCAAAAGTGACAATAATATAATACTTGTTATAATCATTTATTAACTAGCGAAATCCTTTTAAGATTGAAGTAGAACTAAAAGTATGTTAAGATTAAGTGAAACCGTATAAAACAAGTATTCTTACTCTTAGTTCTTCTATCCTATTTTACTGTCTCATGTTTATATCTTTGGATCATCATTTTACAAACTTTGTTTATGAGCATTGTTTTGTGAACTTGTTTAACTTGTTTTTAAACTTATACTTGAGAAAGAGTTTTCAGAAAAAGCTTTTAGACTTTCAAATACACACCATTTAGCTTCCTTTTAGCGTGTTTTATTTATTTCAGTTCTGACTCATACGAGGCAATGAAACTTTCAGACTAATTCTCAAAAACTCCAAGGTCCAAACTAAGTTTGTTATGACCTTCACCATTTGACTCATGTCAATTTCATCCCAACAATCACACAAATGTAACAATACATGTCAAATCCTTTTAATATCACATATAGGAAAAAATTAATTTGACAGTTATTCAAATACGTATCAAAGACATATCCTGACACATTAATAATAGAATGAGTGATTCATGAAGTCATAACGAGTTATATGATGAGACTCGTTTAATTTTGTTTTTATTTTGCACAACAATCAAATTAAAAACATTTTTCAAATAAACCTAAAAAAAATTGTAAAAGAGCATATTAAATAAGGACAAAAAATCAATTTGCTTTTATATATATATATATATATATATTAATTTTTATCATTGTAATTTTATATATTTATATTTCGTTTGTTTAATTTATATAGTTTAACATAAATTTTGTAAACCTCAAAAAAGCATAAAAATTGTAGTTAAAAGATTAATATAAAGACTACCTAGAAGGAACATGAAACCTAAGAAACTAAGGACTTAATTATTTAGTTTGAGAAAATGTTTACTCTTTTTCTTTTTTGTTATTTTAATTACACGAGGTTTATATCAAATTAAGATAATGCTTTTTTTAAAAAAATATATTAATTACACAAGGCTTATATATTTTACAAGATAATAATCATTACAATATAAACATATTATACTAATAAGATCATCAAACAATTGACAGCTTTTGCCAGCTCTTTAGTTCACTATTCATTTTTCTTTTTTAACACATTAAGGAAGACTTTACGCACTCTAATCCAATCCAAAAGAATAATGATTATATTCGGTTTAGTTTTTAGTTGTTCATATATTGTCAAACAAGGCCCATGCCCTTTCGCACCACACGTTATCTGTTATAACTGCCCCAATTAGGCGGTTCTCTACTGTCTGGACGGATGTGTCACCTGCAATTGTAAAAGAAGAAAAAAAATGTTTTTCTCTCTCTGTTTACATATATAGAAATGCTAATATTTACTTTAGTCACAGTGCATTAATGTTCATCATAAAATATATTGATTGTTTTATTTTCCAAAATTTAATTCAAAAGATATTATTGTATTTATTATTTAATTTAAAAAAATAGATTTTTTTCCCTTTCTTCTGTCTTTTTTTTTCACGATTCTCCTCTATAAATATGATTTTTTAATTTTTTAAATTAAATAATAAAATATGATAATATTTTTAAATTTAATTTTAAAAAAAAGATTTAATAATTTTTTAGTTCAATATTTTTTATATTAAATATTAATACACATTCATCAGAGTGAATATTATATATAAACAAGAACTATATAGAAAACTAATCCAAAAGAATTTTTTTTATTAGTTTTCTATACTTATTTACTTGATAATATAGTTCTTGTTTAATTCAAAAGAATTTGGAACACTTTTCATCCTTATAAAATAATTATTTTATTAATCTCAAAATATGATTTTATAAAAACTAATATTGTTTATCAAATTTTCCAATTTAACAACGAACTAAGTTAATGGTGAAGACTATATTGTTAAGGGAGAAAAATATAGGAACTAAAACGACTTGTAAAATTTTGTAAGAGTAAAATAAAAAGTAAATTATTTTATAAGGACAAAAATTACACTAATCATAAAAAAAGTATAAGGTGGTGTAATTTCATTTTTTTTATTATCTAAAGATTATTGATATATATTTTCTACATTTATTTAAAGTGTAAAACATTATTTTAAGAATTTAATTTAATACATTAAAAATCATCTAATTATAAAGAATTATGTATTATAACATGATTAATTTTTATAATAATCACCTTAGAAATTATATTTAAATTATATATAATTATTTATATCGAATAACATTTTTGACATTAACAATACATAAAAATTAAATATTTATTTAAGTAGTAATAATTTGTGTAGTTAAATCTCTTAGCACTACTTCATCTTAGAACCATAGTCCCAGTCCTGACTATTTTGAGTATAATTGTTTATTTAAGCGACAAGAATTTGAATAATTGTTTGGGCTCCTCCAACATTTTTTTGGACCATTACTCTGATTGCCATCATATTTTTTTATACTAGGGAATAGAAACAAAAAGAGATTAACTTAGGCTATCTTTGACAAGGATAGTATCTAAGGTAGGAGAGGGAGCAAGCCAAATGGAAAAGCAAGGGGACTGATGAACCCCAACTGAAAATTTTGTTGCACCGCCACTTCCAAATCCACCAAGAAGTTGTGATGAAAAGGATGCTACGACCCCAGTTAATTAATTGGCTATGAATCTAAACCTTAGGAAGGGGAGAAAATAATCGTTGCTGGGGAAGAAATCCTAGCCAAGTCCTAATCTCGTGGGCATGGGGGCAATCACAAAGATAGTGGAGAGTGTCTTCTATCATATGAGAACAACTGTGGCAGGTCAAAGAAGAAGACAAGTGATGATGATGGCGAACCTCATTCGTTGCACTACTAGAAAATAGGCTTTCTACATCGGTTATCGACGCCTTTCTACATCGGTTATCACGCGTCGTTGTAACCCGGAGTCGTTGAAACACAACGACGGTTAAATGACTGATGTTGAATTCTGACATTCTACATCGGTTATTAGGACAACCGATGTAGAAATCTTCCCATTTTAAGACGGTCTAGTCTCCAAACCCGTCCTAAAATTCCAGATTTCTACATCGGTTGTCAGGACAACCGATGTAGAATGGTCATCATTCTACATCGGGTATGTACTGAACCGATGTAGAATGCTAGACAATCAGAGTGAATGTTACTAGAATGAAGCTCACACCTTGCTTTGGAGTTGATGTCATAGAGATCACATACCATCCTAATTTAAGCCTATCAAACAAGTTTAATTCAAATGACACGTCTAATGTCAACCCCACAGAATCAACCAACTTAAATTTACTAGGGCCTTCAACCTTTCTTAAAAAACATTGACTTTACAGGGCCTGGCCTGAATATGACAATTAGGATGAAGGAAGAACAAAGCAAAAAAAAACATTAAAAAACAAGGACCAAAAATCCAACAACATCAACCAACTTAAATTTGTATATTTAACTTCCGGAGGGCTAGAAAATCATTTTATCATTTTCATAACTTGATACTGCAGCCTTTGAAGTTGGCTGCCACCATGATCATTTTTCAATGAATATACCACACATGGCCTATGAGAATTCATAGCAGCGACAACAGCTTTAGCCACACCCTCAGTTGTCTGCGTAAAAAATAAAGCAGCCCAACTACAACTACAACAATAATTGAGAGGACAAGCATAACAATCTTGGACTATAATTACAAATTCATAAAATCAACTGAGTTGAATTCACTATTTAATCACCTTGCTAACAAGCAAGATTGCAAGAATATGTGTAACCAAAAAATTGATAAATAAAAAAAAACAGTTGTCTCCAATTAATAAAGACTAACCTCCTGCGCTGTCCAACCACCCTTAGCGCGCCTTATAGGGCCAGTGGTCCTCCTACACCAAAAATATTCATATAAAAATAGAGAAGAAAAAGTTTCATAGTATGAAGGGAATCAACTACTTAATGCAGATACTAGAAATATAGGTTAAATGGGGTTGTCATTTTTCAAAAATATATATAATTACCAATTGAAAATATTTATTCATAATAGTCACTTACCTATGATTTTAACTTTTTAAGCATATACTAGAAATATAGGTTTATCTTTATATTTATAATTATGTTTTGATTCATTATTAGTTATAATTATATATGAATATGTTTGGTTTTTATAAATGAATTTGAAATACAAATGATTATGGTTATAAATGAGTTTCATTGGGCATAACGTAATGAAATGACTTTGAATAATAAAATGCAAATGCTTATGTAATAAGCTACCTCAGAAGTTAGACTAATAAAACTGCTTATGGAAGCTCTGTGAACTTTAACTAACGTAAATAATCACATGCTACAAAAAGTTTTTCTTTGTTATTTAACATTTTTTTATTTTTATTCTTATTTATAATTCAATTTCTTCATATGTTAAAAATTTAAAATATTTTATATTTTTATTCACAAATCAACATATATGGGGTGCATGACATGTATTGCTAAAATTTAAAATCCCAATCAATCTGCAAACCAATAATAGCAATGACAGTAGAAATTTCCCACTAAATTTTATTACAATTTAAACTACAAGAATCCTAGCTTGCTTCATTGGCATGATATGGCAAAGACACCAAACTTGAAACTTACTTCAGCAGTATTATAAACAATATACTCATTGTACATGAGCTTTTAAAAAGAATAGTGGTACCTCTTAATTGGATATAAAAAAATGCTTTGAAAGAACAAATCTTCACCTGCCAAGTTTCGTGTGCCTGCAAGAGAACCCAAACATTTTCTTCTTCAAAGCTCAAAGCAGAGTTCCTACTCTAGGGAGAATCAACTGAACATTGAGTGAGCAACAAACACTAAATTTGGAAGACAGGGATTCCAATGTTAGGAACAAGGAGCTTACCTGAATAACAACAGAACAAGGAGGGGGCATGTGAAACACTGGACTACCACTATTAGAGAAACTGAGGCGTACCTTAAATTTGGAAGACAGGGATTCCAATGTTAGGACAGCCTTAAATTGCAAATTATCAAAGAAAGGGAAACAAAGCCAAACATATTACATGATTTAACCAAAGACTAAAGGTTAAACCTTATTTCATCAAGTACTTAATTTATATTTTTATTTTTTTATATGATTTGGTATGTGGCCCGAAGAATACGCGTAGGACAAAGAATAAAGATATTTGTTTTGATTGGTCTATTTTCTTATTTATAAGCCGAACACAAGAGAATAAAAATTATATACATGTTTGACATAATTATATACACGATTGTCATCAGGGAACATCATAAAATATCAATCTGTCATTAGTGTCAGTCATACTACTTTCCACGATTGTCAAGTAATAAAAATGGTTTTATGAATTATCAGATCATGATTGTTTTGTAAGAAATCCAACTTCTAACTTGTTCAAAAATTACAGCCCATTTATATATTATCACGGTACTGCTATTTGGTCAAACAAATTAAATATGCTATCTACATAAGAATAACTTAAAGACTTTAATTGTTATTCAGCAAGAATAGAAACAGCATTCTATCAAAACTAAACTTAAGAACAGAAAATAATAGTGCTTAACCACCATATATATGGGCCTGCTCAATGCATCAATGAAGTGACAATAAGAAACAGGAAAAGAAACCAACTTGCCTAGGCCATCCCTATATCCCTAAACCATGACAATGGCACAACACTAAAAGTGGCAGAAAAAGCAGCAAATAAGATGCAACTAACTAAATAATTGTATTTGACAAGTGACAATAATTTCATTAAGCAGAAGTTTCTTTCACTTAACCACTTTTTTCAAAAAATAAAAATAAAATCCACTTACCCAGTATTTATAAATTTATAAAATATGCATGCATCACCATAACAAGAAAGTCAATTAAAAGCAAAAGACAAAGAAGTTAACAAAAAGAACCTTTGACAATTCCACAACATGCAGGATCTTTCTCTGGACCAACTCAGCTTCAACAAATTGTTGTGAATTCATATATATCTAAAAGAATAGAGCAATAACTTGATAAAATTAAGAAAGTTAGGATGAAAAATTAATAAACAGGAACGTTGGAACAGACCCACTGAGGGTGGACAACACACAAACTCATTTTTAGCTTAAGCTGGAATTCATAATTAAATTATGAAGAATGAAAGGAATATCAAATTCCTTACCAATTGGTAAAAAAAATTAAATACGATGCCAAGAACCAACTCTTCCCAAAGTTAAAAACTGTCAGGAGGAAAGAATAACTTTTATTTGTCTAATGTCTAGTTTTGTGTCTGAGCACTTATATGTAACACTATACTACCACTCAAGTATATATGGGTTGTGTGACATAGGTTTTAGGTGCCCTTTCTATACCTATAGATATTGATAGAACAATAATTGAACAGTATTATTCTATTTACACCATAGCTGTCATCAGAAAAATACTTAGAATGCTGTAGTATTTGATGTCCACTTACAGAGATTAGTTCTCTGTCCAAATAACAAGACAAACACATGTATCATTCTATTTACACCATAACACACATTTAAATAATATGCAACTGCTCCTAACTTTCTGCCATAAACTGTCAACACAATAGTTCCTAATGAACATATTATAATAATACATAATTGCTAATGACAGCTATTACTACACATACTCAGATAATAAATGATTGCTCCAACTTTCTACCAATAACTATTATAACTAACCCAAACTCTCAATTCCCATGAGATAGCATAAGTTTCTATTAACATTAAGTGTAAAGGTTTTTATCTAATCATAGATTATCTATCAACAAAGATCCGGTAGGAAAAAGGATTAAAAGGCCACCTGTGAGAGGTATTGTAGTCTTCTAATGCATACAAAAGACTCCCTTTCCCCACCTTCCTACATTCATAAACAAATTAGCTTAACAAAAACAACAACAACGAATAATAATAATAACAATCATTACTACCAACCCCACTGTGGGGGGAAATTTAAGTTACAAATAGAAGGTCCACGTACCTCTAGCATCCTTATAGAGTCCTTAATAAAGGCCTCAGCATCCCTTTCTTTTCCTTGAAGATACAGGACCTGAACACAATTATTGTAGAATAAAATCCTCAGTTGAGCGAAAATTCCAACTTCCAAGAAGCATCAAAGAGAAAAATTAGTCACCGATGAAGCAATTACGTTCTGACCAAACCCCCTAGTAAGCATCAAAGAGAAAAATTATTCTATCCCAGAGAAATTACAAGTTATCCTTTTAAATCTCAGATTTTTTAATGACTACAGAGTTATTATGGAGCATAGCTTCATAGCACAGACTGAACGAATATATGTAAAAGACACTTTGTTATTTCAGTGCTTCAGGCATAACCTTAATTCACTTTTTTTTGTAAAAGAAATTTATTCAAAGAACACAAAGTATAAATCAGAGGATGGAATAGAAATACTCTGTCATGTCAAAATAAAGAAAAGCAAACCTAAAATTACATGTATGTCAAGCTTAACGCACAAAAGTATCCCCATAGCTTTATGCCTTTATGAAAGAGGAGGTACTTCGAATATCTAAAACGAAGTTGTATCTCTCTTCTCCCCTACACTCTAAAACAAATAAGCTGACTCCCATCCACATTTTCACTCTATCCTTCGTTTTTAATTTTGACACATTAGACAACTTTAACAAACAAAACAAACTAGAATAAAAAATAGTAGTGTAAAAGGACAAATAATTACCACTCCTAGATGATACATTGTATCTTAACATTCTGAATGGCCATACCCCAGAACACGCCTTTTCATCTGGTCTGACCCGGTCATTGACCGAGTCGACTCGCCCGACTCACCTACCTCCACCGAGTCCCAATCACTCCTCTCCAAGGACCACATCATCATCGCCATCTCCGATTTGCACACTCACATCAACAATCGGTTCAACTCGCTCTTGAAAAGTGTGTGTTTCACAGAAGATTTCAAGGAGAACTGCGATTTTCTCTTCGAAACGGAATGCTTCATGCCGGTGCTGGTTGGAAGCTGCGAGAGAGGAATTCACATTCAAGAGAGAGGACATTGGGTTTGGTTTCGGCGGTGGATGCGTCTTCTCGAGAGCCTAGGGAAGATGAAAGAGACAATGAAAAAAGAAAAGCAAGCGGGACGAGGAGAGAGGAATTGAAGAGTCACGCGTTTTTTTAAAATTACTCTGACTCAACTACGGTTTTTATGAGAAACCGTTTTTGAATGGTACAAACAAAGGCGGTTTTCATAAAACCGCCTTAGTAACATTTATATCAAATGCGGTTAACGAAAACCGTCGTTAACGCTTTATAAAAGTTTGATTTAATTTCAAAAATGCCACCAAAAGCTTTACTACATCGTTTTTCTCATAACCGACTTAGATTTAACGATGTTGAATCACCCTTTTGTAGTAGTGTTGGCAAGGAGTCATGAAGAATGAGCCAATAGAAGATTCAGATTTTCTTCGGAATCGCAAGCTTCCAGAGCCATTTGAAATTGGCAGAGTCACTATCATTGTTGTTGTAAAGACCCGCTCGAACTATATGCCCAAATCCAACGATCTTGGAAGCCATGGGCCAAGATGCACTCCATGGAGTCTAGTCTAGAAGGAAAATTCATAGGAAGTAGTATGTACAAATGGTTAACACACCAGCATCCCTCAACAATAATATCTCGGAGGTAGATGTTAACATCATGGATCGCTACAAAGGGAACTTCGTAATAGAGGGGGCCAAAGCTCGACCATTCATCATACTAGAATGAGGTATTACCTGCACCTAAACAAAACTTAAATCCAGCAAGAAACTTGTCTTTGGCCTTCAAGATACCACACTACATGTGGGAGACACCTTGGCCGACCTTGACACTCATAAAGGATGAGTGAGACAGATACTTGTGGGTGAGAACATGAACCCATAAGGTTTCCTTCTTGTCAACCATGCACTAGACCAGGTTGCCAAGGAAGGAGGTGTTAGCGAGACGAAAAGTAGGAATTCCCAAACGACTAGCCAGCTTAGGGCAATTGAATTGATCCCAATTCACAAGATTCCAACCCATTTTGTCCCCCAAAGAGGACCAAAGGAAGTTGTGAATAAGTTTGTCAATAGCAACACAGATAAACTTAGGCAACCAAAAGAGTTGCATGCTATACACTAGGAGGGAAGAAAGGACAAATTTGGCCAGGCACAGTCTCCTTGCCCTATTTAAGATCTTTCCTTTCCAAGATGCCAATTTACGACGGATGTTTGCTAGGACAAAATTCAAGGACTAATGATCTCGGTGTCATTGCATCAAGGAGAACCCAAGATTATAATGACCAAGATTTGAGATACTATTAATACCACATACCTCTTTAAAGGTGTGATTCTTGCGAGTCGGGACACCTTTGGAACTCATCATCTCAGACTTGTGAAGATTGACTTTCAAGCCTGACTTCACATAGAAAGTAAATCCGTGGGTTGGTTGGAAGCTACTCAAACGCGAACCATTCCACATAACGGACAAAGAAGTATATCGAATACCCCATATGATCAGGTCAATAATGATTCACGAGAAGTTGAATATGATGAGAGACATCTCCAAGAAATCCTATCTAACCATGTCATAGGCCTTTTCTAGGCCAATTTGAAAAGCCATGATCCCCTTCTTAGCTTTCTAATGATGCATGTAATGAACAACCTCTTGAGCTACAATGGCATTATCAAAGGTTCCCTTCCAAGGCATGAAACTTCGTTGAAGAAGGCTGATGATCTCTTCTAAAGAAGGGCGAAAATGGTGGACAAGAACCTTGGAAATCAGTTTATGATGCATAGTACATAAATTGATGGGTCTGAAGTCTTTAAACTGCCTGGGGTGGTCAAGCTTACGGATTAGCACAATGAGGATCTCTACAAGCTTTACTTTAGAAAAACCCTCCACAAAGGCCCTTTGAACAAGCTGCCAAATATCATTATGAATCACGTCCCAATATGTTGAAGAAAATAGGTTGAAATCTGTTTGGGCTAGGAGCCTTGTGAGATTTCATGCTCATGAGAGCATGCTTGATTTCCTCCTTTGTGACTGGGGCAGTGAGGGCTTCCTTAGCTTCTTGGCTAAACATAGGAACGTTACGAATATGAATGACAACCTCAAAGGAGTTGTGGGGAAGGCAAAAGAGATTCTAGAAGTAGGATTAAGCCTTTGCCTTCAAGATGTTCGCATCCGAGCACCAGGTGCCATCATCGAGCTTTAGATTGTGAATAATGTTACGATGCCTACGCACAATAGTTTGAGTGTGAAAAAACTTAGTGTTGCGGTAGCCCGATCTGATCCAGTCCTCACATGACTTCTGAAACCAAATCAATTCCTCCCGTTTAAGGATCTCCCTATATTCCTTTTGAAGATTTGCTTCTAGAGTGATAATGTTCAAGGTAGGAGAATGGTCCATCTGATCCTGGATACCTTTAAGCCTAGCCTCCACCCTTTGCTTCTTTTGAAAAATTTCTCCAAAGACAGAAGTATTAAAGTGTTCATAGCAATTCCTCACCTAATCTAACTTCCCAATGACATAAGGGTCAAGGGTGTGCCAAGCTTGGGTAACTACCCTGTGGTAATCCTGGTGGCAAGTCCAAGCCACCAAGAAACGCCAAGGACGGTTATGGGGAGTGGGATCCTTCTCTTTGGTTAGTTTTAAAAGTAATACTCTTACAAACATTTCACTCAAAATTGAATTTCAATCAAAAGCAATGTAATGGTTGTTGGAAGCGCACGTTCACTTCCACGTTCTTTTAATTAATTAATTTTATTATTTTTGAAAAAATTAGTTATTTTGAATCTGGTCCATTTTCCATCTACATTCAACCCATATCTTTGCAATATATTTGCAACCACCTTCAATAACAAATCACGTACCCATCATTTATCTCACGTACTGATAACTTCTTATCTCACGTCTGATAACTTCCTATCTCACGTTCTGATAACAAGTTGAGAGCTCTGTGATGGACAGACTCTATAAATAGGATGGGGTGCTCTTAGTTTTGTATCACCAAACCCACTTCTCTATTTAGAAAAATACAACATCTATTCAGAGTGAGTAAGGGTTTGGAAGAACAAAATTGTCTTTCAGGTTCGTGTGTGCGCCGCTTCCCGTTCAATTTGCAATGGCTGGAGGTACGCTCGTAATTCTTTTTAATTTCCGCTGTTTGATCTAAATATGCTATTTAAATTTATTTGCATGTTTAGATCAGTATATGTATATATTTACATTTGGTATCAGAGCCTATATGTACCTCTGTCTTGCTTATTGGGTCGTTCCTATGCGGAGTTTATTTTCTGAGTATATGGTTGTTATGTTTTAAGCCTCTTTAATTCAAAATAACATCAAAATTAGGAATGATATGAGTTTTCTAATTTTTCTATGATTTAAAACGTATTTTTAGGTGTCTAAAATGCATATAATGATGTGGGTTTTTCGAAATTGAGGTAATAATTTTTATTTTTTTTTTACCCCTGCTGGAGGTTGAAGACGAAGTCTTGCGGGTTTTTGTTTACGTGTGATGTATATTACCTCTTTGTTATGGGTTCAAATCTTAGTGAAAGCTTTTTCTTCCTTATTTTCGTTTTTTAATTAATTTAAAGGAACGCGAAAACGTTTTGGGCTGGTTTCGAACCCTCACCCTACAAGCATGAAAGGACTCCCTTTGCCACTAAGCTACTACAATTTAATTGTTTATTAACTGCAGTTCATTTGTATTTATAACTTCTGAAGGATAAATCATTTATGCACAAACTATTTAAAATTGTGTGTCTCTTAAGTTATGCTAAACATGCAATATTATGTTAAATACTGGTATGCATTGGATTTAATCCTTTAAAGTTTATTACATGTTGAATGAATATACGTGCAATGTTATTTTGAATTGGTATACATGTAATTTTTATGATTCAATATTGAGCACATTTTCATTATTAAGTATGTTTATGCAAGAATTATTTTTGAATGTTAAGTGATTAATATAATTTTATTAAATTAGAGAATAGCCACAACATCTTTAATTGAGTAAAATTATATACTAAATTTATAATCACATTAGAAATATTAATTGTGATTAATCATATGTAATGTGATGAAATCTACCCACAGGAATTTTGTTATATTTGTATGATTAATTAGGATAAAATATTAAATTATATTTCTTAATTTACCCACAGGAATTAAGGAAAGGAACATGATTTAATAGTTTTATCATAAAGTTGCATGATGAATCTAATTGAGTAGGACCTTAGCCCACAGGCAAGTTTTGTGTCACTAGATTCATATATTGAGACATGATTTGCATTGGCAAAACATGACATTTGTTTAGTCTCAAATTTTCTTAATGAGCATGTGTGTTTGTTTGCAGTTTCACAATCTATGAATATTTCTTGTGACCTTCCCATTTTGAAAGGTGATAATTATAAGGTTTGGAAGGAAAGAGTTCTCCTTCATTTGGGATGGATGGATATTGACTATGCTATAAGGAAGGATGAGCCACCGGCTATTACTGAAACTAGCGAACCTGATGTTGTTGATCTTTATGAAAAGTGGGAGAGATCTAATCGTCTCTCCATTATGTTCATAAAAACCAACATATCCGCTAGTATCTGGGGTTCAGTTGACCAGCATGATCAGGTCAGAGATCTGTTGAAAGCCATTGATGAACAGTTTACGACCTCTGAGAAGTCGCTTGCTAGCACACTCATTATGCAATTCTCTTCCATTAAGCTTACTGGAACGAGGGGTGTGCGTGAACATATCATGCGCTCAAGGGACATAGTGGCTCAGTTAAAAACCCTGGAAGTTACCATGTCTGAATCCTTCCTGGTACATTTCATTTTGTGCACCCTACCTCAACAGTATACACCCTTCAAAATCTCCTACAACACACATAAGGATAAATGGTCTATTAATGAATTGATGACCATGTGTGTTCAAGAAGAGGAGAGATTGATAATGGAAGAGGGTGAGAAGGTAAATTTGACTACTTCTACTTCTGGAAAGAATAGGAAGAAGTATGTAGGCACCAATAAAGGAAAGATTCCGACTCAACCAACAATTAAAAAGGAGTCAAAGTTTTTCTTCTGTAAAAAGAAAGGACACATGAAGAAGGACTACCCCAAATTTAAAAGTTGGTTTGAGAAGAAAGGTACACCATTTACCTTCGTTTGTTATGAATCTAATATGATTAATGTGAATCATAATACATGGTGGATTGACTCTGGTTCTACAATCCATGTTTCTAATACCTTGCAGGGTATGGAAAACCTAAGGAAGCCAGTGGGAAGTGAGCAGTGCATCTACTTAGGGAGTAGGATGAGCTCGCATGTAGAGGCCATTAGAACGTGCATCTTAGTTTTAAGTAGTGGCTTTAAATTACATTTGGAGAAAGTTTTTTATGTTCCTAGTTTCTGTAAAAACTTAATTTCTGTTTCTAAACTTGCACCTTTGGGATTTTATTTTAATTTTACAGACTTTGGTTTTAATTTACTAAATAAATCTGAAATTATTGGTTGTGGTCAATTGGTTGATGGTCTTTATTCGATTGAATTGAAAAATGACGCTACTTCTATGCACGTTTCTGTTGGGTTAAAAACGATGTATTGTGAATGAAGAATCCTCTATGTTGTGGCACCGGAGATTAGGACATATCTCTATTGAAAGAATCAAGCGATTAGTAAATGAAGGAGTACTTAGTACTTTGGATTTCGCTGATTTTGAGACTTGTGTAGATTGCATTAAGGGTAAGCAAACTAACAAGTCTAAAAAGGGTGCAAAGAGGAGTTCTAATTTATTAGAAATCATACATACAGACATATGTTGTCCAGACATGGATGCAAATAGTCCGAAATACTTCATAACCTTTATAGATGATTATTCACGATATATGTATCTCTACTTACTTCATTCTAAGAATGAAGCTTTAGATGCCTTTAAAGTTTTTAAGGCTAAAGTTGAGAAACAATGTGGAAAACAAATTAAGATCGTGAGATCAAATAGAGGTGGGGAGTACTATGGTAGATACACAGAGGATGGACAAGCACCAGGTTCATTTGCGAAATTTCTTCAAGAACATGGGATTGTTGCCCAATACACTATGCCTGGTTCTCCGGATCAGAATGGTGTGGCAGAACGAAGAAATCGAACCTTATTAGACATGGTGAGAAACATGAGGAGTAATGTAAAGCTTCCTCAATTTTTGTGGATTGATGCTCTTAAGACGGCTGCGTATATATTAAATCGAGTTCCAACCAAGGCTGTCTCAAAGACACCTTTTGAGTTATTCAAGGGTTGGAAACCAAGTTTGCGACATATACGCGTTTGGGGATGCCCATCTGAAGTAAGAATTTATAATCCACAAGAGAAGAAACTAGACCCTAAGACTATTACTGGGTATTTCATTGGATATGCTGAAAGGTCTAAATGGTATAGGTTCTATTGTCCATCCCACAACACTAGGATTGTGGAATCAAGGAATGCAAAGTTTCTTGAAAATGACTTGATCAGTGGGAGTGATCAATTTCAGAACATTTCTTCTGAAAGGGATCACTATGAAGCTGAACCTTCTGGGACAAGTAATAGGTTGGTAGTCATTCCCACCCCTCAAGTTAAAATGGGTGTTAGACAACCAGTGATTGAAGTTCCACAAGCTGTTGAAAGTGATCATGTAGATCAAGTTGTTTGTGAGGAACAACATGATGATATTGAACAAACTGGTGAAGAACCAGTTGAACAAGTTCCTCAACAAGATGACCAAACAACATTAAGAAGATCTACTAGAGTAAAAAAGACAGCAATTCCTAGTGATTATGTAGTGTACCTACAAGAATCAGACTACAACATTGGAGCCTAAAATGATCCTGAGACGTTTTCACAAGCCATGAGTTCTAAGGAATCAAATTTGTGGTATAATGCTATGAGGGATGAGATGGATTCTATGGCATCTAACCAAGTTTGGGATCTCGTTGAGTTGCCTGTTGGTGAAAAGCCATCGGATGTAGATGGGTCTTCAAAACAAAGAAAGACTCAGAAGGCAACATTGAGAGACATAAGGCAAGACTTGTTGCTAAAGGATTCACTCAAAGAGAAGGAATCGATTACAGAGAGACCTTTTCCCCTGTATCTAAGAAAGACTCTCTTCGAGTAATTCTGGCATTAGTAGCTCATTTTGATCTTGAGCTGCATCAAATGGATGTGAAAACGGCGTTCCTAAATGGTGATCTAGAAGAAGAGGTTTACATGAAACAACATGAGGGATTCTTATCTTGTGTTGGTGAGCACTTAGTCTGCAAGCTTAATAAGTCCATCTATGGATTGAAACAAGCCTCCCGCCAATGGTATTTAAAATTTCATGAGGTCATTTCTTCATTTAGCTTTGAAGAGAATGTCATGGATCACTGTATATACCAGAAGGTCAGTGGGAGTAAAATTTGTTTCCTTGTATTATACGTAGATGATATTCTGCTTGCGACTAATGATAAGGGTATGCTATATGAGGTGAAACAATTTCTCTCAAAGAACTTTGATATGAAGGATATGGGAGAGGCATCTTATGTCATAGGCATAAAGATCCATAGAGAAAGATCTCAAGGCATTTTAGGCTTGTCTCAAGAAAGCTATATCAACAAAGTTTTAGAGAAATTTAATATGAAAGATTGTTCACCAAGTGTAGCTCCCATTGTGAAGGGTGACAAACTTGCTTTGAGTCAATGCCCCAAAAATGATTTTGAGCGGGAACACATGAAAAATATTCCATATGCTTCAGCAGTTGGAAGTCTTATGTATGCCCAGGTTTGCACTAGACCTGATATTGCATTCGCTGTTGGAGTCTTGGGAAGATATCAAAGTAATCCAGGTATTGACCATTGGAAAGCTGCAAAGAAAGTAATGAGATATCTTCAAGGAACAAAGGATTACATGCTCATGTACAGACAAACTGATTGTCTGGAAGTGATTGGCTACTCCGACTCAGACTTTGCTGGTTGTGTTGATTCACGAAGATCAACATCTGGTTATATTTTTATGTTAGCCAGTGGAGTTGTATCTTGGAGAAGTGCCAAACAAACCTTGACTACTACTTCCACTATGGAGGCTAAGTTCGTTTCTTGTTTTGAGGCTACCTCGCATGGTGTATGGTTGAAGAGTTTCATGTCTGGCCTGAGAGTTGTGGACTCTATTTCTAGGCCATTAAAGTTGTATTGTGACAACTTTGCTGCAGTGTTTATGGCTAAAAACAACAAAAGTGGAAGTCGAAGTAAGCACATCGACATCAAGTACTTAGCCATAAGAGAACGTGTTAAAGAAAAGAAAGTGGTCATTGAACACGTCAACACTGAGTTAATGATTGCTGATCCTTTAACTAAAGGCATGCCACCAAAGAACTTTAAGGATCATGTAGTACGAATGGGACTTGGTTCCATGATTTAATTTCATTGTACGTACATTTGTTATTTTCAATGAAACTCTTATTCAGTTAGATATTTTCTCATATGGCTTTGTGCACATATTTATTTATTTCGAGAAAAATCATTCGGTCTAGATATAGAATAAACATATGGTTTATTCATTAAGTTGAGAGCTAGTGTTGAGAGACTTGATATATTGTGGTACATGAAAGATACTACTCATCATCAGAGGACCTATCGCCATGACTCATATATTATGTTTCTTGTTACGGTTGATGTTGGGTTACATGGACCAAGTGGGAGAATGTTGGAAGCGCACGTTCACTTCCACGTTCTTTTAATTAATTAATTTTATTATTTTTGAAAAAATTAGTTATTTTGAATCTGGTCCACTTTCCATCTACATTCAACCCATATCTTTGCAATATATTTGCAACCACCTTCAGTAACAAATCACGTACCCATCATTTATCTCACGTACTGATAACTTCTTATCTCACGTCTGATAACTTTCTATCTCACGTTCTGATAACAAGTTGAGAGCTCTGTGATAGACAGACTCTATAAATAAGATGGGGTGCTCTCAGTTTTGTATCACCAAACTCACTTCTCTATTCAGAAAAATACACCATCTATTCAGAGTGAGTAAGGGTCTGGAAGAACAAAACTGTCTTTCAGGTTCGTGTGTGCGCCGCTTCTCATTCAATTTGCAATGGTTGGAGGTACGCTCGTAATTCTTTTTAATTTCCGTTGTTTGATCTAAATATGCTATTTAAATTTATTTACATGTTTAGATCAGTATATGTATATATTTACAATGGTTGCTTTTGAAAATTCATCTTCTATTGATATATTTATGCAACATGAATATTAAGTAAAGTCATAAATCATGTTATAATAAACTCATATTTTATCATACTTGACTTTATAATATACTTTGAATTCACATTTATGCTTACAACCTTTAAACTAAACATACACTTAAATACTAAGGAATCTAGTTAAATTGGTTATGTGTGCGAATTATAAACCTCTTATATCATATTAAATTCTTATGGATAAAAAAAATATACACTTAAATGTTCAACAAAATGCTTTGCTCAATCATTATCTTCGCTTGCAGCCTAGCTTGTTGCACGTCAACGAAATATGCAATGCACTACACAAGTTTTTCTTTAAGAATATGCTTGATGGTTTTGGGTGTACTTAAGAATATGTTATTACTCAAAATAAATTGAGCAGAATCGGAACACATGAGCATTAGCGTGTTTGGTCTTGCAACTTGCGAACCCCATTTTCACACTTCTTATAGACATGGTTTTATCCTTTGTAAACATGACTATAAAAATATATCTAAACTTGATTCTAGTATAAATAATTTCATTTAAAATATTAAATAATTAAATTTTATACATAAATCATTTCAATAAAAAAATTATATTTAAATAAATTTTTAAAATCAAATTTATTCAAAATAATTAAATACTCATATCGTTAACCGTTTTAAATTTGTTACTAGGCATAGCGGGCAAAATTGCATCTTTTTATATGGTTCTCGTGAGTCCCTTCAGACAGAGAAGAAAGGATTTGAAGAGTTGGAAGCGAAGGAGATGAAGCAATTTAGTTGCCACAAATTATTTAATCCTTTTAAAAATATAATTTTTGATGATTTTTAATTATCAAAAAAGGAATAATAATAATAAAACAAATGTTATGTTATCACTTCAACACAAATGAAAAAGACAAAAACATTGGATGGAAAAAATTGAAACATTGACCAATTCCCACAAAATTTAATGACCAAAACCATAAACGTAAAAAAAGTTCAAAAACTAAAAGAGCATAGTTTACATTTAAAAATATCTTAGTTAACTGTAGTAAAATTTGATTTAAACGAAAAACCGATCCTAAAATTGATAAATTTTAAAAATGACATGATGCAAATAATTTAATGGTAGAGAGAATATAATTAACTATAATTGTTGAGAGGAGTCATTTTACTAAAAATGACCAATCAAATTTTTAATTTTTTTAATCAAGATTAATGAGGACAAAATCAATAAATATTTCACAATTATAAGATATTGAAATTGAGAAAATAAGAATACGAAATTTCATTAAATAAACATAAGATGTCAGGAAGTCAAAATAATTTTAAGAAAATTGAAATTGAAAAAGAAAAGGTGTGGCTAGAATGGAAACTAAAACGGTTTATTAACTAAAATGGAAACTAAATTGAAAATAATGTGTGGCATTAATTAACAATTTGAAATGGTTCATTGTGAAGGAAAAGCTGTTTGACCTGATTCATGATCAACCCCGAACATAACAACCAATGATTGCAACTTGAGAGAGTAATCTTCTAATAATTTTAATAAAACAGTTGTAGAAAAATTGAAATGAGAAAGGTTAACGCGTAAAGACAGACTGGGAAATGGGAAACGGTAGTTGGAGGTAGGCTGGAAAACCGCCACAGAGACAACGATGTCTTCCTCCACCTGCACCCGACACATGTACTAGTAGTTTATTAACTGGCAATAACTAAGAAACAACAAAGAATGTATTTGATTGAATGAATCAAATACACAATATCTTTCATGATGTTATTTACTACCCTTTCTTCACATTATTATTCATTAATTTCTATATCTCTCTTCTCTTCTAATTTTTATAATAAACTTTTTGGAGAAAATTATTAAAGAAGATATTAAACTAAATAATATTTTTGAAATTTTATCTTTTGACTCATCTAATTCAACACTCTATTAATTCTTCTTGTATGAATCAACTCATTTTTGAGTAAAATATATAATATTTCCTGTTGCAATTTTTGTTGTGAAGATCAAATCTTAAGCCTCAATTAAGAAATATTTACTATTAAAAATATAAAATTGGTCTAATGAGAAAAAAAAAAAGAAATGTTATATGTTAGAATTCCGCCACTAACAAAAAAAACTAATAATGTTATTAATTAATATTTGTCAATATAAAAATAATCGTTATTTCTTTTACTTCTTTTCTTTATTTATAAAAAAATATTTTACAAATAACATAATTTTCTCCATTACTTACAAGCCACGTCCCACACCGTCCAAGGCAATATAATACTCCAACCATACAACACAAATTGTTCTCTATAAATACACGTTAGCCCACTCTTAAACATAACATACTCAACCCTACTTGTGTTCTTGATTATACTCTGCGAAATAGTTTTTGCGTTTCATTGTCTTATAATTAGCATGGCCTTTGCCGCAGTTAAAGTGTTCATGATATTGGGGCTTTTAGCCACCGCGTGTGTAGCACAAGCCCCTGGGCCTGCACCCACGCAACCACCATCAACAACCCCATCACCGTCCACGTCAGCACCCGCCCCATCACCAACCGCAAACACCCCTCCTCCTGCGGCTGCACCTGCACCCGCAACACCCACACCCACACCCGCTCCTTCATCTCCAACTCCAACAACAGCTCCATCCCAGGCCCCAGGCCCAACCACCTCCTCCCCTCCCGCGCCAGGCCCATCAGGCCCAGCACCAGGCCCATCAGGCCCGGCTCCAGACCAACCAGCCTCCGAGCCTCCCTCCGCAGCGTTCTCCATAAGCAAGACATGCATTGCCGCCACTGCTCTTGTTGGAACCTTCCTCGCCGTGGCTTTGGCTTAATTAATTAAACCTCTTCCGATGAGAAATTTTTTTATGATTCGTCCACTTTGAAGGAAAAAAAATGATTATTTGATTTTGGTCGTGGACGGACCAGATCGATCTATTTGATTTCTTCTTTGGTCTCTGTTGAGTTACTCTGTTTAATTATCTTCTTAATTGTGTTGGTTTCGTTGGTGTTTGTTCATTGCTACATAATTTTGTGATTCTTTGTTTCCCGGCTTCATTTGTTTTATCTAGATGACCATGGTTTCAATGTACGTTTAATCATATGTAGAATGTAAAAACGGTTCATTCTTTCGCTCTCATGATTTTTTTTTTTCCCATCACCAATAATTCTAAACCATCCTTCAATATTATATATATATATATATATATATATATATATATATATATATATATATTTTTTTTTTTTTTTTCCGGTTAAAATACACTCTTTAGTCTTTTATCTTTTCGTGTGATTCAATTTTATATATTATTTTTTAATTTGATCTTTATCTTTTAAATTTAGTTTAATTTGATTATTTTGTCAGTTTAAAGTTAACGTTGTTAGTAATTTTAATTTAATAATAGTTAAAAAATTTCACAAAATAATTCTTACCAGCCTATAGATGTTTCCGCTAGCATAATTAATAAAGTGACTTATTTTAATCATCACAATGATATTTAAAATTTAAAATTATAAAAATGAACATCACGTTAAAATTTTCATAATCGATTCTATCATATCTGTAAAATAACAACTTCATCAACAAATGCACATATCTTTCTTTTGAGAACGGAGAAAATATGAATTTTACCTGTTTTTGTTAATTACGTACCACAGTGATTATTTAAAAATAAAGTTTTGGTTGGTTTTGATGTAAGATAAACTTAATAAAAAAAATAAGTTTCTCTTACATCTCTCTAAACACGTAAATATGAAAATATGATGATAACAATAAAAGAATCATATAACTTTTTATCATTGTATTCATATTAAATTAAATGATTTTTTGGTGTTCATAAAACTAATTGTTCTTAGTTCATATTAAATCACAATTCACATTATGCGCTCATTATGTTAGTTTAGAGCTGAAAGGCTAAAACTAAGAAACCAACATATTCCAATTTCCAAGTCTAGAAAATTTAGGAAAAAGTTGATTGGGCTTGGTTCTTAGGTCCGATAGAGTATAACTATAATTGAATTTTCTATTCTCACACCACAAATGGTATTCCCACCCCCATTCCTTTTCCAAAATCAAGCCAAATTACCCAACTTCCCTCCCTCATTTTCCTACACCCCATCCCCTTCCTCTCACCTCCACATTTCTGCAAACGTCCACCCCCTTCCCTTCTCCTCCTAACCCGTTTTTCCTTTTTGAGGTGCATTGTTGGTCCTATTTTGTGTTGCATGTGCTTGCAGTCTTGACCCTGATTGTGAGTTTTTGCATCTGGGTTTCATAATTTTTTGTATTTTTTATTCAACAAAAATATAACTTCATTATATTTTAAAATCAACGTAATTATATTTTCATCATTTTTTAGGCAAATACTAATAAAATTTTATTTTCATTATATATATTTTTTTTAAATATACAAAGAAAATATATTTCCGTTCTGAACTATAATAAGACACAACTAAAAATATATTTTCATTGTATGCCTCATTATAATCCAAAACATAAATACATTTTTGTTGTACAATATAATCACTATTTTGTTGGGCACTATATAATTTTGTGGGTTTGATTGTAATAATAATCATAAATGATGATATATATGATTGCATATGGAATGGGTAATATCGATACAACTCTAGGACAATAATACAAGTGATCATCAATACAATGGATGTAAGAAAGTGCAGAATTAGGATAAAGATCCTCCAAATTTGATCATTTTCTTTCCGATGCGTAACAAGAACGTAATGATTGAAAGATTTTGAAGTGTTGAACAACACGCATATAATATATATCCCAATCTTGAATTAATCAAGCTTGAGTTTATCCGAGCCCAGACAGATCCTCGGTATTTTTATTTAGATAATGTTCATCTCTTATCTTTTCGTTCTGTGATACCTTCTTTCCGTAAAGGTGATGTGTCCATAGATACCAATGAATTAATAAAGAATGGTCAAGACAATGCCTTGTGTCTACATGGTACTAAATAATTGGTAATCAAATTCAATTCACCAATCCACCAAAGGAAGTGAAAACTTGTCTTCACTTCAACCTGTCATTCTCAGCTTTAATTACCTCACCTCGATCTCCACTTCCTCCTCTTCACTCTCGTGCTAACTTTGCTAGCTAGTGATGATTTCAACTTCTCTTTGAACAAGAACACCATAACTCTAGCTTATAATTGTGTTAGTGTATTTTTGTAATCTATAAATATTAATTTATTAATTTTATTAAAAATATTATTCATTATCTAAAAATTTCCAACTCGATATTTTCTCACTCTCTTCTCCCTTAAATTCTTTCTTTCCTTCCCAACCTAAAAAAAAATAAACTTTCTTCCTAACTAAGAGTTCAACATTATATCTTCTAACTGCCTCAGTGTACATGTGGACTACATTTTTGGATCCGTGTAAATTTTGAGTTCCTATTTGCATTATTAGAGCATAAATTGGAAGTTTAAGTACTCCTGAAAAAGTTAGCGGGAAGGAGCATTTTATATGGTGAGGATGTTTTATAGGATACTTTTTAAGTCATGTTATATATAGGATACCTTGGCAATTTTTTAGGCTATAAAAGAGACAATGAAGCACCTGAGAGGCGACGACTATTATATAGGATGATAAAAGAGATCATGTAATATGAATAATTAAAAGCTTCTATTTCTAAGACATTCACTTCTTTTTTTGACAAACTAGTCATTCACTTAATAATCTCTTATATGAACACCATTTTATAAAAGATTAAAAAATATAACACTAGAGTTAATGGGTTTTTTTACTTCTAACTGCAAAGAGTTTATGGTTTTAACTTCTAATATCAATGAAATATGAACATATATATTTATAATATGAGAAACGTCATTTGTAATTATTGGCCTGTTCTTGACATTTTATAGGCTCAAAGAAAAATAATAAACGAGGGCTCCTAAAAAGTATAAATATTAAAATATAAATATATATTCCATAATGATATATTTTATTATATAAAATATTTTCTCTCTACTCATAAATACACAAATACAAAATATTACATGTAAATAGAGGTTTCATTTTTTGTTCGTGAAAATTGAAATTTATAATTTTTAATGCTTGGATTAGTTGAAAATTGAAAGTGTTTTAATTTGAAGCACTTGATTAGATGAATTTGAAGCATCGTTTCCAAAAAAAATATTATTTTTTTCTTTCCATATAAAAGTTGTGATATTTTTTTAGGGCCTCTCTTTAATTAACTATGAATGAATGAACTTGGGTTCACATGCAGGGGCCAACGCCAGAGTGATACGTGTAAATAGTTGTTGGAGGACATTTTCGATAATTGTATAAACAGTGGTAAACTGCATGATTCACCTTAAATTCTTGCTTAATATAGCTACAGAAGATGTTAACGGTCTTAAACTCAAGGGCATTTTACTCTTCTCCAACGTGAGCACATAAGTATGAAAAAAATTTCATGCCAACCCATGTCGTCATTCTTTGGAATAAATTAAAAAGACACGTGATAATAATTACATTTAGTATATTAATCATATAATCATTCACAGGATCCCCATATCACCTTTTGATTTTGTGATACGTCAACACTAATTAATAATAATAATAATCATAAAATTAAGCTGAACATTCATGGGCGCTCGATCCAAGCGTCGCATATGAATCTTTGACAAATAGGTGCAATAAAGGTGCTGCATGGCTACTTGGGGAACCCAGTTCTTGATATAATTCTCATCATTTTACTTACCAACTATAATAAACAATTACATGTGATTTTCAACTTTTTCTGATTCTTTAATTTTAATAAAGTTTACATAAATGATAGTAAATTATGTTTTTTAATCAAGTAGTTTAAATTTTAAATTTTGATTGACTCTTGAATATGAAATAAATTATGTTAAAAAAATATCTATTTTATATGTTTTCAATAAAAATTTATCATTATTTTCAGAAAAACAACTTCATGTATGATTACCATCATTAAAAAAAAAAAAAAAACCACTCCGCCATCACATTGTCTTTTACCACTTATGGAACAAAAGTAACACTAAATTTTCATATAATACAATTGTATGATCCAATCAATATTCATATTTATGATCATTGAATTAGGAAAATAGTTTTCGACGTGAGAGAGCACCTTTCTTGACACCCTGCGTAATTGGGCCCAATTAACTTTATGTTAGTTCGCATATATTCTCATGAGGTTGGGGTAGCTAATGAAGAGGACAATTCAATAAATAAACCTCGATCATGAAGGTGACAGTGATCATTAATTTAGCCGCAGGGTTACGTTGTATAGACGTACTAATCCTATGATCAAACATTGCAGTTAATTAATTCACACAAAAAACATTGTACGTAGTTAATTAATTAAGTGAAACCATTTTAATTTCAGCCCTGGTTTGTATGACCCATCGAGCCCCTTTTCAGCCTAATAACAAAATCCAACTCCTTGCTTTAAATTATAGTAATGGCTATACTGATAAAAAAAAAATTATAGTAATGGCTATACTGATAAAAAAAAATTATAGCAATGGGTTTGCAATCATCAACACATCAACCTCAAATAAAACGGAATGGTCATAATTAATGCATATAAAGTGGCCAGCTCGGGTATCTGAGATTTAAAAATGAGTAATTTATTTTAGAAAGTAAAATAATAAGAGAAACATTGACAACATATTTTAATATAATTTTTTACTAAAGAAAAACATTAAATACTGATAATATAAAATATATTTTACAGCCATTTAATTACAATTCATATTGCATGATAATTTTATTAATTTTTAATATAATTATCTTAAAGTAATTTAAATAATGATTTATGATTGAATGACAACGTAAAAATATTTTACTCAGTACATAAATATTAAATTATTTTTATTATAACTACAAAATTTATTAAAAGTTATAAACTTTTATAACGTTTAATAAATTTTTGTTCATAATAGAGAATATATTCAAAAGAGTCAGTTGTAAGTATTTATAGAATATAAAATATCAATTGTTGATAAAAAAAAATAATGAATATTATGTACACGTGTAGGAAAAATTATTAATGTGCTAAAATATTAATCATTATGTTTTTCATCACCATCTGAAATTTGTTAATTTTCTCTACATTGTGAGTTGCTCAATTTAGATGATTCAATCCCTGCCAAAAACAATTTTTTACTCCTAGCTAGTAATTTCAACGGTTGATGAGAAAATCAATAATTAATGTTTCAAGATGTTCATTTTTTTATGTATGTACAAGTAAATCAAGTTGATTTTCTTATCTGCAAATCAAATTAATAAAATTCTAGTTTGCTAAGGAAAATGGCACAACTTCTTGCTAGTATATATAAGTCTGCGAGCAAGAAAATCTCACATTAATAGAGTTTTTATAAATATATATACTCATTACTTACAATCTCTCCCATATTACTTCAATCTTGTTTTCTTTCTATTTTTTCATTTAATTTCTATTTCATCTTTATCTCTACCTTTTCATCATACTTTTTCACATTTATTACTTTTTTATTTCTTTTTTCTTATCATTTTCACCCCAATTCACCTCAAAATAGAGACTATACATTGGGTATTTTCCTATATTAGATAATGAACTACTAAAAAGGAGATATACATGAAAAGGAAAAATTTAATAATTCAAGTGTTTTTTTAACATTTTTATCATCTTATTATTTTATATATATTGCAAAGTTGCCAATATATATTATCCACGATTAAGTAAATAGAATATGACCCTTAACGCAAAACGGTAAGAATATTATGCTTTAGCGACTGGATTCTAGGAGTAGTAAGACTATAGGAATATATATATATATATATATATATATATATATATATATATATATATATATATATATATTGCAAAGTTGCCAATATTACTATAGTTATAACTCTCTTCAGGATATAGTAAGACTAGGTTTAAGATTAGGATTTATTTTAAAAACTTTTTTTGTAAGTATTTTTAGGAAAATAAAATAATATAAATTAATTTTTTTCTCTTAGTTATATTACCTTACACAACTCAACTTTTTAAAAAAAGAAATAGATAAAAGAGTTCTTCTACAAATATTGAAATGCACAAGTTGATTTTAATAATTTATGGTGAGAAAATTAATTTTATTTATTTATTTTCGGTTTGACGGAGAAATTTATCAAATAGAATTTACCTACGTACATCTAATTCTCTTGAAACACATGCAAGTACTAGTTTTCAGACAAGCAAATAACACAATGGGTTCACTCATAAAAAAAACGATTCTATTTCTAATATTTACAAAAGGATGCATAAAGAATAGTATATATGTCCACCACTAACCAACAAAAGGGGAAAAGTAAGAAAGAAAACAAGGTAAGGTGCGATGAAGCCAGCGGCTAAACTGTTAACGGAAGTGTGTATTCTCTCTATCAACTTCTTGTACGTTAATTGGTGTCTACAACTTCGAGAAGAGAAACACAGTGACCCCACACAATAGGCATAGAGAATTGTTGTCACAACTTAGCCAAAAGAGAAGAGGGCCGCGGAAGCCATATTGGAAATGCTGAAACAATAAGTATTTAGTGCATTGAAACTTGGCTCACACCTTGGATTCAGAGTTTTATAGATTAAAAAAAAAGTAATGAAAAAGAAAATTTCACTAAAAGTTATTAGTAAGGTTTTTTTTTTGACAAAAAATGTCTTTTTTAACGTAATTTTATTCGAATGTGATAAAATTATTATAAGTAATTTTTTTTCCAATATTTAACGTAACTACATATCTAAAATTCTAACAATTATTCCATCGATCCCACGTCAGAAAAGCTGAAAGAGACTCTTAATTGATACTCCCTCATTCGGTGATAAAATCTATACTTCATTCTTATGTAAAATTTCCTTAAATTAATTAACCATAATCATGCCCAGTGAATAGAATTAGTGTAAGTGAATTGTGAAGAACCTGATTTGAACTAAGACAAAATAAAAAAAGGTCAAAAGTATTTGTCCAGCCATATAGCTGCTGGTCCTTGTGGCTGAGGAATGGTACAGTACATAGGATAGAAAATAAAGGTGGTGGTGTCTCTTACGAGCACAAGAAGACGCACGCAGCACATGCAGCAAGGGCACCACCCATGTCACGCCATCGCTATTGAATTGCGCTTTAGCTCTGCGGGATTATTGTTTGTGTCCTCTAATGCTTACAAAATTTAAAGTCACACAAAAGGGATTTTGGGAGACAAACAGTGATAACTCAAAGGTCAAGCACGTAGAAGGAATTCCCTGGTTTTAGCTTTTGGCAATTTGCTACGTAAAGCTTGTGTCGGATCGATGTACCACGTTCTAGGCCCGACCATCGACAACCACCTCTGTCATTTCAATTTTGGGGGCCTGTGGCGTTGCAATTTGCTCAATATCTTCCAAGATAATTAATCATTTTTTTTTTGTGCGTGTGTATATGTAATGTGTAATATAAGCAGAGAACCATACATATGCACTTCAAGAACTTTGGATATGGTATGTGACCCTGTAATATTTTAATGCGTTTTTTGACGGCAAATTATGCGGATGTTTGATTTACATTTAGAAATGTTATGTCATGTGTTTCATGCGAATCCAACAAAATCCAACGAATAAAAACAAAGTAAAAATTCTGATTTGCTGAAAAAATTATTTTACTCAAACATAATTTTGCAATGAATAATCAAACATGATATCGGTTAAATATTGCATTTTACATCATCCCGCTGTCTTTCAACTCACTAAATATTCTGTTTTCATATTCTTCAGATGATTTCTTTCCAGCCATAAAACAGATTGCATAACTTTACTGTGCTTTGTGCTTTTTCGTTTCCTTCACTCACCTTACTTAAAATATGGATTCTTATCTTACGCTTCTAAGGATGTGTTTAGGTATCCGACTTAGACGGATACTCGAGTACTCTTTGAAACATGTACAGTCCTTGATCCTGCCGGAGACCTAAGACTGTCAAAACACTATTAAAACATATTGAAAAGGATTATCCCAGTACATCACTGATAAATAGATTAGAGAGCTTTATTCATGATTAGAGGTGTATTACCTAACATGGTAATAATGTACAAGACCCATGAGATATAAGGTTTATTTGAATATATATAAATAATTATAAGAATATCGAGATAAAATGTTATTTATTAATATCAAATGAGTATTTATTGCTCTGAGCTGGAAATTTCATTTGAGCCTGGGAGTATTTTTGCAGATACCTCTCCTCTTTTGGATCACCAAATACTGAGTACTTAAAGAAAAAGTTTTAAGGAAGAAACTAAGAAAAATTACCCATCTACCTTTTTGCATGAACTCTTTATAGGGATCATATCAATTTTAGGAATACCATTAATTAATCATTCTAAAAATATAGTAGATACCTTAAAAGTAAACTGTTTTTATTAATTAACGTCTTGAATTAGTTCGAGTAGAAAATATTCAAGTTTCTTAGACATGTGATCTTGACTTTGATTACGAGACATGAAAAAGATATCCCTAGAGAGATCTTCTCTCCTTCAACTATATCAAATAAAGATAGTACTATTAAAAAATAAAAAATAAAGCTAGTCGAAGGAGAGAATGCGAAAGTATACATGTAAAGGTCAATCTTGCATGATGAATTTTCCTTTTGCAATAAAGGGTTCATTTGGACAAATTTTTCAATGCATTAATTCTCATGGAAAATTGTTCATAATTCTTCACTTTCACACTAGAGGGTCAAAAAGATTAAACCCAAATAATACACTCGAAGTTATTACTTTCAAATTATGACAGGTGTGATTTTCTTCGCTTTACAATATATATATTATTGTAATATATATATTACACGCTTAAGAATTTAGGTATGGTGTAAAAGATTTTAATTCAATTAATTGAATAAAAATATGTAAATTATTATAAATCTTTTGATATTATCTTTGTTATAGATAAAAAAAAAAGATACTATTTGACAATTTGATTATATGAAATGAAAAATAAATAAATTAAATAACTATAATAAAAATGTGGGATCCACACTGAATAATGAAAATTTCTTTCCTTTTCTCATCAATTTCATTCAACCCAACCATGGCCAACAGATATGTTTGGATGGAAAAAAAAAATTTAATTTTGATGTGGGTCTCCCACTTTTATATATTTTTTTTTAATTTAAAACTTTTATTTCGACTAATTTTTTTTAATCTGTTTGGTTAGAAGAAAAAAAGAGAAAGAAGATTTTCAAATTTTGTCTCTAAAAGTTATTTTTTTTCTCTCTTTTCCTTTAATTTCCTCTCCAATAAAAAAATACTTCACTATCGGCATCTTTCTGTTTTTTATTTTATTTTCTCATATTTTTTCTCCAACCAAATTAGGATAAGTGAAAGAAAGTCTTGGATTCTCTTCTCTCAACGGAGTTGGAGAGAATAAGAAACGTAGCGAATTGAGGGTCCCAACGGTTGGTTGGTTACCCAGTTGGGCTACATTGATAAGGACCTATTCACAACGGCGTATGTGGCTATCCTCTCACTTCTCACTATCACATTCACACACACCCCTTTCGTTGCATGCTTGTGTTGGTACTTTAATTTATTTCCCACTCGTTCTGTTCCATCTTTTACCCTTTGCTCTTCCCTTCAATTTCGAACTGCCACTGAGTACTGATCCAGCCAAACACACTGCCACGAATCTGTGTATCCACAAGACAGTGAAAGAGTTAAGACGGTGTGACCATTTCCATTAAAGTGATAGTGATTTGTGTTGTTAAAGATTTGAATTATTGTTAATTTTGAATATAAAATAATAATTAAAATATATTTTTCGTCTTATAAAATATCAATATATTTAAAATTCATTATATTTTTTTCTCTTAAAAAAATAAATATATAATTTTTTATTTGAAATATTCAACCTTACATGTTAATAATTTTTAGAGATTAAAAATTACCATAAAATATAAAAAAACTGTCACAAATTTGTGAATCCCCTTCTTCAAACTCCATTAAATCACCGATAGCCCCAACAAACAGAAATTCACTTACATATTCAAATTCAATACTACAATAGAAAACTCCACTCCAAGAAACAATCCGAAGCCCGTAACTTAAAAAGCTGGAAAATTGAAAAGAACAACAATATGTAATTGTTGCTACACAAAACATAAAGAAAACCAGCCCTGCAAACACCCAACTATAATAATATATCCGAACCATCTCCAACCATGACAACACACAGCTACTCAATAACCACCTTAAAAGCCTCCACAAGATCATACGTTGAATCCAGCAACTTTCTTCTTCCAATATTTGATAATGTCATCCAAATTTATAGAACATACCCGACCAAAAAACTCACACATTTATATTTTATGAGAATAAAAAATATACTAAAAATTTTACAAATATAAATTTTAAACATTTTGATATTTTTTAAAATAAAAAACATATTTTAAACTAAAATAAATCATATTAAAAAAATACTTATTTTCTAACAGCAATTACTTCATGCCAATATGATAATAATAAAAAAAAATCTACAAGACAGTGAATGAGCCAAGGCGTTGGGAGCGTGTCCGATGTACTTTGGTGGTGTTCAGTTGTGCCCACTTTTGGATTTTGGTAAACTAATATGTGGTGTGCAGTTATTGGAGATGGAGACAGAACCAAGTCCCCCCATATAATCTACGACAATTTCTGTGCTAGGCCATCTGCAACCGTGATTCTAACATGGATTTTTAGAAATCAAAATTATGTTCTGGTGAATTTTTAGACTAAATTATCAATTTAGTCATCAAATTATTTTAAACATATCAATTTAGTCCTTAAATCTTAAAATTTTCTAATTAGATCTTCTAATTTAAAAAAAATATCTAAATTAGGTGAATAGTGACATTTTTTTATCATTAGTACATTCATTATTAATTTTAAATAAAAATTTAATAAAATAAATGTAACTTAAAAATTTATTATTTCAATTAATTAGTTTTAGTCGTTGTTAAATTAATTATTTCAATATTTTAAACATTAACAATATAAAATGTTGTTAACAAAAAATAAAATAATATATTAATGAAAATTTTAAAAATGAAATAAAGGATTTATAATCTAAATTTTAATTATACTGATTTAATTAAAATTCTATTTATCTTGACTTTTATTTATTAATTAAGTGACACCAATTTAAAATCTAACATTCTTTTATATTGTAGAAATTTATTTGATTAATGAAAACATTAACAGATTTTTTAATCCTAACTTAATTAAATATAATTCCTTCTTGGATAAAAAATAACAATATTTGAGCTCATAAACACATTTTAAGTTCTATTTCTTAAAACATAAGATCAAACTTGCTTTATAAAACTCTTTTTTTCAAATTTAATGGCCCTCATAACTTCTCAAGTTTGAACGATCGATCAAATTATTGTAGAAAAATATAATTCATGACTTTCTGGAAAGCTTATCAAATTTAGTTTCAAGTTCAAAAAGCTACTTATCAAACAAAAAACAACAAAAATTATGATAAATAAAGAAAATTTTTCATCGAGGTACTCAAAATAAAACAAAAAAAAACGTGTTTATAAGTTCACTCAAACAGAGAAGACGAGTTAGAATGAGGAGAGTAGACTAAAAATAACAACCGTTGCTCAAGATATAAGAAAGTAGACTAAAAATAATTATTAAAAAAAATTACAATTAAAATGGGGAGAGTAAAAATAAATATTAAAAATCATGATTAGATAACTCTCAAAATTCCAATCTCAAATGAGATATATTTGAATTTTGAGATTTCCTTTATATTTTCTAGAACAAGTTCTAGAAATAAAAGAAAAACCTATAAGGTTTTAAAAGTGGTGGTGTTATAGAATTTACTGGTAGCATTGTGTTAACTCTTTGGAAGTGTACCAAATCGTTCGTAATAATAATTTTTCGGTAATCTGAGTATCGTACCACAGAGATTTTGTTGCACTTATGTGAAGTACTTTTCAGTTTGCAAATTGTAAATTTAGTTTGTAAAATTAAAGGCAATTTAAATCTAAGCAGCTACTTCTAAATTAAAGAAAACTCAAGTAATAAATAAAGAATAAAGTCTATAAAATATTACTAAAATCTAATAAGCATAAATACCTACTCCTAAATAAAATAAGGAATAACTACTTCTAGGAAAACCCAAATAATAAAATAAGGAATAATTACTTCTAAGAAACCCAAATAATAAAATAAAATAATGAATAACTACTTCTAAGAATCCCAAATAAATAAAATAAGGAATAACTACTTCTAAAGTAAAGAAACTTCAAACAATAAAATAGGGAATAAAATCTATATCATAAATTTGCTAAAACCTAACAAGTCTAATCAGCCTAGATATATGGATTCAGGATTTGTCTGTTATCAATACCAGTAAACTAATTCTGCCCCACATCTATCCATCTACTTGCCCCTAATGCCTCATGATGACAAGCCTACCTTAATTACCTATCTTCCAAATGTCCTTTGCAAAGACTCAATAATTAAGATTAAATTCTAGATGTTTGCTAAAGCATGGGCATTGGGTTAATGCTAACCCTATGATTTCTTTCTTTTATTGTTCTATTAAGCGCTACCCTCTCCCGAGTGGACTAACCCTTAAAACATATTCAAGCATTCATTCCTTACCCCTAATTAGGCTTTACCCTCTCCCGAGTGGACTAAAGACTAACAGAAAATAAAAACTGAGATGCAGGATAAATAAGAAAGAAAAGCAGATAAAAGAACCTGGAAGGAAACCCTCTAAATGATAACCCGATGATTTCTTTCTTTTATTGTTCTATTAAGAGTTACCCTCTCCCGAGTAGACTAACCCTTAAAACAGATTCAAGTATTCATTCCTTATTCCTAATTAGGCTTTACCCTCTCCCGAGTAGACTAAAGACTAACAGAAAATAAAGACTGAGATACAGGATAAATAAGAAAGAACGGTAAATAAAAGAACTTGGAGGGAAATCCTCTTTTTATTGATAACTCTTGAAATGCTCCATACATCATTGGCTTTTTAGGCCTGCCAGGCCCTAGCTAAGGGATTAGTCACTCATAGTCATGAGGGCTTTACAATGAGAGGGGGGGGGGGGGTTAAATAAAGGTAATAAGAATATAAGAAAAGGGAAGGAAAAATGAGAGAATTGAGTGCCAGAGGTCTGAGAACTGAGCTCTGAGGAAGTGTGTTTGTTTTCCTAGGCTGACCCTCTTATTTATAGGTGCAAAATTGGGCTTTGGGCCTTCGTAGTCTCGCTGAGCGCGAAGCCTCGTGCTCAGCGTGTGTCCTGCGCTTAGCGCCTCACCTTCTTGCACGCTGGGCATGCCTTGCGCTTAGCGCCTTGCTGGGCTGGGCTTCTTCTGATTTTCTTCTTTTTTTTTCTTCATTTCTGCTCCTTTTTGCTTGTTGTACCTCCTTTTTTCTCATCTGCAATCAGAATTCAAAATTAATTTAATCTTTCCAAATTAAAGCATAAATAACTGCTAAATAATTAATTCTAAGTTAATTTCAGACCGATTTTCCACTATTAGTTCACTATTATTTAGAAGTTATCAAAATCCCCCAAATTAAACTTTGCTTGTCTCCAAGCAAATAAAAAAAATAAAATTATTCCATAAGCAAAAATTTTCTGAAGCAAGTTCCAATCATTCCAACACCCTTCATGACTTCAATTCCTTGATCCCTTGACTGGTCCCTTTGCATCTGTCATGATCTTAAAATAAAAGCATAAGCACAAGAGCAGAAACAAGTCAATTATCTGGAATTCCAACAGGTCCAGCTTGCCTTACTTCCTTACAAAGCTGGTGTTTCTCTTTGCTCATAAGTGTCTGGTTAAGTGTTTGCAATTTTAACAACCTATAAATAAAACTCAAGAGTTTTGCACTTCATCTCAGTTAAAGCTAGCCTTAATAACCTTCAGTGGATCACTAAGGACTTTTATGGCTTGTAATAGGGCCTGGCTAACAAAGAATCATGGTTTTTCTTGGAAATTCAAAATATAAGATTATAAGAGAGCATGCATTCCAAAAATTTAAGTTCTTGCCAAGACCTATTTCCCACTTAGCCCCTTTTGCCTTTAGCACTTTCCACTGACACCTCTCTTTTTCATTTTTGCCCTTTTTCTTCTTATTATTTTTTTCTTCTCTTTTTTTCTTTCTCTTTTTTTATACAATAATAATAATAATAATAATAATGGGCTCACAATTATTTAGAGGTGTTCTAGTGTGTGCTATTACCTTGGCTACTTTATCCATTTGTTCAAAATCCCCCAAATTAAGGCCTTATTAGCATTTGGAACCCTATTGCTCTCTTAGAATCCTACACAAGGTCAGGAATATCAATTTCTTGGCTTAGGGTTCTACTCAAAATAAATCATTATAATTCTTTGGCTCAATATGGGTGCAAGGGATAAAATTATGTTGGGTTGTCTTTTTTGGATGAGTGGGTAAAATAAAACAAACATGGCCTTGATCATATCCACCTTAGTAACTAATTTTAACAGTCCAAGAATGATGCAAAACTAAGAGTCTTAAGAATAGGCATTTATTCTCACAATTAAGGTCACACTCTCACCGGGATTAATTCAGTATTAGCGTACCAGATGTGTCTTCATTCCATCAAGCTAACCTTTCCTTTTCCGTGAATCATGTTTCATTCCTTGATCTGACTTTTGCTTCCAAGACCAGTGTTTTCTGATGACTAGTAGCCTTTCAAGTGTTGGACCTTTCAAAACAAACTCAGAATTGTCATTTCTCAAGTTATCATGCAATTTATTTATTCACGCATATGCTCAAATCTAATATTATTATCACTGCTTTTCATTTTGAACATAAGCTACAAATACGACATAATAACTTAAACTAGAAACCTAATAAAAACATAAGAACATAAAACATAAACATCAAACATAAACAAAAACATAAAGAAAAATAAAAACTAAATAAAACTAGTGTCCTGTGCCGCCTCCCAAATCTGCCCATGGGCCCCAATCAGTGCCAGCCAAGTCAGCTATGAGGTCCTCATCAACTGCAGGATTCTCAGTAACGGCGGCTCCAGAAGGCCCTTCCCCCCTGTCAATGGAGGGCTGGTCTCCTGGCCAGGCGACCTGCTGATGATAGGCCTCCGGAGTCGTGAGCGGCGGATCCATCTGCAAGTGGAGGGACAAGCGATGCAGGTCCTGAATGATGATCTACTGTCCCTGGTACAAGGACCTGAGCATTTGTCCCTGCATGTCTGGAGGTGCAGAAGTGGATGGAAGCGAAGGTTGTGGTCGCTGGGAGGAAGGCTAAGAAGTAGGGGGTGCCTCAGATGTGGATGCTGGTGCTCTGGTGCAAGTTCGGTGGGCCCCTGGAAATGTAATGGACGAATCGACGGGGTTCTAGCAGTTCTTCTTCACGTATGCAAGGTTGATCACAGGGATGATTGACTCAAAGATTAGGGTATTAGAAACCACCCCCTGAATGTCACACAACGCTGTGATCAACGCCGGGAACCCAAGCCTCGAGGTACTGGACTGAGCAATCTGACTGATCTGCTGAGATATAAAGCTGCCCACGTCCATATCCATCCTCCGTACTAATCCGTAGATCAAGTGTGCCCTGTCAAGGTTAACATCAGATGTGTGAGAAGTGGGTGCAAGATCATAATAAGAGAGGACACTCCATGTCTGAGCGAGTGTCGTCATGTCCTTCCTCAACAGCTTCCAGGGAAAACCATCGGCGTTTAGAATGAAATGCCCCCCTGGAGTACATAGTGTGGCAGCGATGGCGTCAGGATCGGGATGAGTGCTGAGATATCTGAAATAGGCTGGGTACTCCTCCCCGTCCTCTAAGATGACTGGGGTGTCGAGGAAGTCGTTAATCGTGTCAGCGTCAAAGCGAACGACCTGTCCTCGCACCCTGCAGAATCTGGGACTGTGGTCCTCTGGATCATAAAGGTTTGAGTAGAACTCTTTCACCAGAGCCACATCGACCCTCTTCTCTGGAATTCGTGTAAGCATCTGGTCCCATCTATGCCGCCTAAGTTCCTGGAGGAACTCGTCGAACATCCCGGGTCCAAGCTCAACATTCCTCTCCGGAAGGATGTTCCGGAGTTGAATGTTGTCCTGGTACCTGTGCCAAGCAATCTCTGAAGTGAAGCGGGAAGAGTCCTAGTTGGACGCTTCCCCAGGTGTGGGCACGGCTCGGCGTTTGCGGGAGGCCATCTGAAAAAAACAGAAAACAAAAAACAGCAGAAACAGACTGCAGTTAGTAAATAAAGGGGTGCAAAAAGTAATCAAAATAGGGGTGTAGTCAGTAAAGAAGGGGTGCAGAAAGTAAGTAGAAGGGAGGTGCAGTTAGGAAAGCAGGGGGATGCAGAAAGTAGTCAGAGGGGTGTGGAGAGCAGAAGTGGGGGTGCAAAGAGTGAAGCGCGAGGGCTGATGGGCCCTAAGTCCCAGCCCCGCGCTTGGCGCCCCCTACACGCTGCTGCTGGCACACGCTTAGCGCCGAGGGTGGGCGCTTAGCGCGTTCACCCAGATGCATGAGCGCGCTTAGCGCGAGGTGCACGCTAAGCGCGTGCATCGTTTTCGTGGTCTGGGAAGCGCCAGCTGAGCACGCTCTTCCCTCCTTCGTTCCATGTTTGGCTGTTCGCGCTAAGCCTCTACGTAGGCTTAGCGTGTGCTACCTGCAAATCATTACATGAACAATCCAGATCCCAAATCTTACCTATTAGTGTGGAAACTGCGTGAAAAGGTTACGAGAAAATTGGGAGGTAAGAAGAGAATGCAGAGAAGAGGAGTTTTAGAGAGTTTGAAGGCGTAGAAGAAAAGAGAAACAATGAAGTTTCTGAAATTAAAAAGCCCCCTGGAGGCAACTGAGGGGTTGGGCAGTTTCGAAAACTGCCCAGGAATTTATGACTTGCGTGCTTAGCGCCCATGTGGCCGCTAAGCGCACCAAGGGAAGCGTCCCTTGGTTGCCCCTCAGATTTAAAATTCAAAAATTCAAAACTTACTTGGGCGCTTAGCGCGAGGTCGCGCGCTAAGCGCGTGACTTCCTGCAGCCCACTTCAAGTTTGCTATTGGTACCCCTCCTGTTGCTATCTTCACCTGCTGGGCCTTTGCTTTTTGTACCCCCTATTTGTTCTTTGCACCTGTTGGGCCCCTATTTTTTTTAAAAAAAAAAAAGAAATAGAAAATAACAAATGCAAAATATACTAAAGATAGAATATAATAAAGACAAAATATAAATACCTACAAATACCTTAAATAAATATGTTGGGTTGCCTCCCAACCAGCGCTTAGTTTAATGTCTTTAGCTAGACATAGGGCTTCTTTCAAGGATCTTTTAAATGCATGATGGTCGTCAACTTCTTTAGTTGTCCTCCATTGTAAATCTTTAAGCGCTGTCCGTTGACGATCCATTTCTTCTCATAATTTTCAACTCGAGGGTCCACCAATTCTACCGCTCCGTGAGGTCTGATTTCTTTAACAATGAACGGTCCAGACCACTTTGACTTCAGCTTTCCTGGGAATAGTCTCAACCTGGAGTTGAAGAGCAATACCTGCTGCCCTGGTTGGAATTCTTTCTTTTGCAACTTCTTATCGTGATACGCCTTAACCTTCTGCTTGTAAATTCTAGATGATTCGTAAGCGTTCAACCTCATTTCTTCTAGTTCCAGTAACTGCAACTTCCTCTTCTCTCCGTATGCACTGTTATCAAAGTTTAGGAATTTAAGAGCCCAATATGCTTTGTGCTCCAATTCTACTGGTAGGTGACATGCCTTCCCATATACTAACTGAAAGGGTGTTAAGCCAATGGGAGTCTTAAATGTCGTCTTGTGTAGGCCTAGAGTGTGTCATCGAGCTTCAAAGCCCAATCTTTCCGTGATGATGCTACTGTCTTTTCGAGGATTCACTTTAGCTCTCTGTTAGAGATTTCTGCTTGGCCATTTGTTTGCGGATGATAAGGTGTAGCTACCTTATGTCGAACATTGTATTGCTTCAGGACTTTTCTCAGATGATGGTTGCAAAAATGCGTTCCCCTATCGCTAATCAGAGCTCTTGGGACTCCAAAACGGGAAAAGATGTTCTTCTTCAAGAACTTGATCACTACCCTGGCGTCATCTTTTGGCTTGGCTATGGCCTCCACCCATTTGGAGACGTAATTCACAGCTACCAAGATGTAGACATTCCCGTATGAGGAAGGAAGAGGCCCCATGAAGTCTATGCCCCAACAGCTGAAAATCTCAACTTCCATTACGTTTTGCAATGGAATTTCATTCCTTCGTGAGATTCCCCCTGTTCTTTGGCATTTATCGCAATATCGCACAAACTCGTGGGCATCTTTAAAAATGGAGGGCCAGACAAAGCCTAATTGCAGCACTTTTGCCGTCGTTCTGTCCCCATTGTGATGACCACCATAGGGTGAACAGTGGCAGTGCCAAAGAATATTCCGTGCTTCTTCCTTCGTAACACATCTTCTTAACAAATTATCAGCCCCTGCCTTGAATAAATGAGGATCATCCCAGACATAGAAGCGTGAATCATGCAAGAATTTCTTCTTCTGATTCCAATCAAGTTCTTCTGGAATGATTCCGGTGGCTTTATAGTTGGCCATGTCCGCAAACCAAGGTCGGGTGTCAGCCTGTAAGAGGAACTCGTCAGGGAATTCGCCTTTTACCTCTGGTTTCTCCTTGGTGATCTCTTCATTCTTAAATCTGGACAAATGGTCAGCCACTACGTTTTCGGATCCTCTCTTATCCTTGATGGTGATATCAAATTCTTGTAGCAACAGGACCCATCTAATTAATCTCGGCTTCAAATCTGCCTTAGCTAGCAAATGCTTGATGGCGGCATGATCAGTAAAGATGATGACCCTTGATCCTATCAAGTAAGACCGAAATTTTTCCAAGGCAAAAACAATGGCCAACATCTCCTTCTCTGTAGTGGCGTAATTTAATTGCGCCTCATTTAGGACTTTGCTGGCATAATATATGGCGTGAAAAACCTTGTCCTGCCTTTGTCCCAGAACTGCACCTACTGCATAGTCGCTAGCATCACACATCAATTCAAAATCCTTGCTCCAATCTGGGGCAATCATTACTGGTGTCGTGGTGAGCCTATGCTTCAGTGTCTGCACGCTGCTGAACATTCTTTATCTAACTTAAAGGCTACATCTTTGTTTAGCAGATTACTTAGGGGATTGGCGATTTCTGAGAAGTCCTTAATGAACCTCCTATAAAAGCCAGTGTGCCCCAAGAAACTTCTGACGCCTTTGATATTTAGTGGTGGTGGCAACCTCTCGATGACATCTATCTTTGTTGGGTCAACTTCTATTCCTTTACATGAGATCTTGTGACCCAAAACAATACCCTCTCGAACCATAAATTGACACTTTTACCAATTCAATACCAAATTGGTTTCGACACACCTTTGTAATACCTTTTCTAAATTTTCCAAACAAGTGTCGAACGAGGGTCCAAAAACCGAGAAGTCGTCCATGAAAACTTTGATACTCTTCTCCACCATATCTGAGAATATGGCCAACATGCACCTCTGAAATGTAGCTGGTGTGTTACACAATCCGAATGGCATTCGCCTGTAAGCAAAAACACCATAAGGGCATGTAAAGGCCGTCTTTTCCTGATCCTTGGGATCCACCACGATTTGATTATAACCTGAGTATCCGTCCAAGAAACAGTAGTATGCTTGCCCTGCAAGTCTTTCCAACATCTGATCCATGAAGGGCAATGGAAAATGGTCCTTCCGGGTGGCTTCGTTTAACTTACGGTAGTCAATGCACATCCGCCAGCCAGTGACAGTTCGTGTGGGTATTAGATCATTCTTTTCATTCTTCACGACTGTCATTCCACCTTTCTTGGGGACCACTTGTACCGGACTAGCCCAACCGCTATCAGAGATAGGGTATATGAGTCCAGCCTCTAACAGCTTAAGCACTTCCTTCCTTACTTCTTCTTTCATAGCTGGATTTAGATGCCTCTGAGGTTGTCAAATAGGCTTGTAATCCTCCTTCATCATTATTTTATGCATGCAGTACGAAGGATTGATTCCCTTCAAGTCAGATATATGCCATCCGATTCCTTCCTTATGCTTCCTCAGGATGTCCACCAACCTGTTCTCTTCTTCCTGTGTTAGTGCATTACTAATTACTACAGGTTTGGTGTCACCTTCCAGGAACACATACTTTAAATGCTTAGGCAATACCTTTAATTCGACCTTCTTTTTCTCGGGCAGAGCCTCATTTTCTAATATCTCAAAACAAGCTTATTTCTCAGGAATGACTTCTTGCCGATCCAAGTCTTCCAAGCAAGCCTTGAGATCCTTTTCTTCTTCACTGGTGAGACAATCCATCTTATTTACCATTGCTTTCTCCAGTGAAGTATATGGTGTATCTAGAATATTGACATTATCTTCCTTATCAATCTCTTCTACCTTGAAGCACTTCCAACCTTCCCGTGGATATTTCATTGCTTTAAAGAGGTTGAAATTTATCTTCTGACTGTCAATACTCAGTTCCAAGCTTTTGTTCCCCATATCTACCACACAGTTGGCAGTCAACATGAAGGGTCTGCCTAAGATAAGGGGAATCTCTGTGTCCTCATCGATATCCATGATAACAAAGTCCACCGAAAAAGTGAAATGGCGAACCTTGACCAGGACATCTTCTACCACCCTGTATGGTCTCGTAATTGAGCGGTCTGCCAATTGAAGTGTCATCTTAGTGGGATCAATTTGCAGATTCCCAATTCGTCTACACATTGATAAGGGCATCAAGTTGATGCTTGCCCCTAGATCAATGAGGGCTTTATCTACCGCTTCTTTTCCTATAGTGCATGGGATGGTAACGCTTCTGGGGTCCTTGAACTTTTTAGGTAGCTTCCTTTGAATGATCGCGCTACTGTTGCCTCCTACTACAATGTTCTCGCTATCTATATATTTCCCCTTCTTAGTGATGATATCTGTTGCAAGGCTTCCCCGAATGGCATGGTGATCTCCAGTCCTTTAAATATTTCTAAGAAACGCTTGAAGTAGTGCTCTTTATTCTTCTTGGTCGGTACCTTAGGATACGGAAGATCCTGCGGCAAGACTGGCGATTCTTCCTTCTTAGCTTCTCTTGCCTTTTGACTCTTGGTTTTAGGTGGTGAGACCACCTTCTATTCTTCCTCTAGCTTTTCTTCCTCTTTTGTTTCTTCCTCTTTCTTATCCTCAGTTCCATCGTCTTTTGTCATCGTTCCCGCTTCTTGAGCGTTCTTTTGTGCTCGAGTCATTACTGTTTTACACTCTTCTCTTGGGTTCTTTTCCGTATTAGCCCCAAAAGTTCTTGTGGGCTTTTCAACCCTTTCATGGGCTAGCTGACCCAGTTGTGTCTCCAGGTTTCTGATAGCTGCATTTGTGCTCTTTTGGTGTGATCTCGTCTCCTGGATGAATGCCTTTGTCTCCTGAGTGCTTGCCCTTGTTTCTTGGATGAAACTTAATAACATTTCCTATATACTGAGAGACAACTTCTCTTGCTGACTCGGACCTTGACTAGGGTGCTGGTACAGTGGTTGATTCCTAGGCTCCTTGTACTGATTTCCTTGATTTCTCCAGTCGGAGCCTTGGTTAAAGTTTCTTCCCTGGTTGAATCCTGGTGGTCCGTTATTGTATCCAGACGGGTTTCCTTGGTTGTAGCCTTGGAACCCGTGGCGATTAGGATTGCCCATGTAATTTATTTCTTGAGAGGGCTCATGTTGGATTGTGCATTGTCCAGGCTCATGTGTCCCTCCACATGTGGGACATCCCTCTACTTGCAAGACAGGGGAATGAGAAGTATTCACTGCTTGCAGTTGTTGGGGCAATTTGTTGAGAGTCTCCGTAAGAGCTTTTATTTGTCTGGACAACAGCTTATTTTGTGCCAGAGTTGCGTCTTGTGTGCTAAGCTCTAGGAGGCTTCTCTTTGTTGGGACATAAGAACGGTCGCGAAGGATAGCCTGATTGCTAGCTGCCATGTTCTCAATGAGTTCCATCTCTTCCTCGGGTGTCTTTAATTTGATCTTTCCTCCCGCGTATGCATCCAGTAATTGCTTCGATTGAGGTCGTAATCCATCAATGAAGATGCTTAATTGTATCGGCTCGCTATATCCATGAGTGGGCGTTTTCCTTAACAATCCGTGAAAACGATCTAAGGCTTCGCTAAGGGATTCATCTGGGAATTGATGGAAAGATGAGATTTCCAGTTTCCCTTCAGCTGTCTTGGATTCAGGGAAGTGATTTTTCAGAAATTTCTCTACAACTTCTTCCCAAGTCCTAAAGGTGTTGCCCTTAAAGGAATGCAACCATCTTTTTGCCTCTCCCGCTAACGAGAAAGAAAAGAGGTTGAGGCATACCGCTTGTGCTGGAACTCCCGCTATCTTAACTGTGTTGCATATTTCTATAAATAAGGCTAGATGCGTATAGGGATCCTCACTCGGGAGACCATGGAAGAGGTTCCCCTGAATCAGCTGAATGAGAGAATGAGGGTACAAAATATTAGGCGCTTGAACCTCCGGTGGTGTGATACTTGTGAAGAATTCAGGAGTAGTAGTATGAGAGAAATCCTCTAATGTAACCCTACGTGCTGGTTCTCCGTCCATTTGAACGTGATTCAGAGAAAGAGGAGGTGAAGTATCTATGTCTTGCTCCCTTTGTCTTCTTGCAGCGTTGTTACACTGACAGGTAGCTTCGATTTCTAAATCAATGGGTACGACGGTTCTAGATGTAGATCTACCTCGCATAAAAACACAAGGTTCTACCCGTGTCATTTATGGAGAAGGAAAAGAATGGGGAAATAGGAGGGGTGATAGAAAGAATGGCCAAGAGAATGGCCAAGGGATAGAGGAGTGGTGATAGAAAGAATGGCCAAGAGGGAAACAAATTACAAACTGATAGTATGGCACTTAAATGCGAAAACAAAATCCCCGGCAACGATGCCAAAAACCTGTTAGCTCTTTGGCAAGTGTACCAAATCGCTCGTAGTAATAATTTCTCGGTAATCCGAGTATCGTACCACAGAGATTTTGTTGCCCTTATGTGAAATACTTTTCAGTTTACAAATTGTAAATTTAGTTTGTAAAATTAGAGGCAATTTAAATCTAAGCAGCTACTTCTAAATTAAAGAAAAATCAAGCAATAAATAAAGAATAAAGTCTATAAAATATTACTAAAATCTAATAAGCCTAAATACCTACTCCTAAATAAAATAAGGAATAACTACTTCTAAGAAAACCCAAATAATAAAATAAGGAATAACTACTTCTAAGAAACCCAAATAATAAAATGAAATAAGGAATAACTACTTCTAAGAAACCCAAATAAATAAAATAAGGAATAACTACTTCTAAAGTAAAGAAACTTTAAACAATAAAATAGGGAATAAAATCTATATAATAAATTTGCTAAAACCTAACAAGTCTAATCAGCCTAGATATATGGATTCAGGATTTGTCTGTTATCAATACTAGCGAACTAATTCTGCCCCACATCTATCCATCTACTTGCCCCTGATGCCTCATGATGAGAAGCCTACCTTAATTACCTATCTTCCAAATGTCCTTTGCAAAGACTCAATAACTAAGATGCATTAAGATTAAATTCTAGATGTTTGCTAAAGCATGGGCATTGGGTTAATGCTAACCCTATGATTTCTTTCTTTTATTGTTTTATTAAGCGCTACCCTCTCCCGAGTGGACTAACCCTTAAAACATATTCAAGCATTCATTCCTTACCCCTAATTAGGCTTTACCCTCTCCCTAGTGGACTAAAGACTAATAGAAAATAAAGACTGAGATGCAGGATAAATAAGAAAGAAAAGCATATAAAAGAACAAGGAAGGAAACCCTCTAAATGATAACCCGATGATTTCTTCCTTTTATTGTTCTATTAAGCGTTACCCTCTCCCGAGTGGACTAACCCTTAAAACAAATTCAAGTATTCATTCTTTACCCCTAATTAGGCTTTACCCTTTCCCGAGTGGACTAAAGACTAACAGAAAATAAAGACTGAGATACAGAATAAATAAGAAAGAACGGTAAATAAAAGAACTTGGAGGGAAATCCTCTTTTTATTGATAACTCTTGAAATGCTCCATACATCATTGGCTTTTTAGGCCTGCCAGGCCCTAGCTAGGGGATTAGCCACTCATAGTCATGAGGGCTTTACAATGAGAAGGGGGGGGGGGGGTGAAAGAAAGGTAATAAAAATATACGAAAAGGGAAGGAAAAGGAGAAAATTGAGTGCCAGAGGTCTGAGAACTGAGCTTTGAGGAAGTGTGTTTGTTTTCCTAGGTTGACCCTCTTATTTATAGGTGCAAAATTGGGCTTTGGGCCTTCGTAGTCTCACTGAGCGTGAAACCTCGCGCTCAGCACCACTGCGCGCTTAGCGTGTGTCCTGTGCTTAGCGCCTCACCTTCTTGCGCGCTGGGCGTGCCTTGCGCTTAGCGCCTTGCTGGGCTGGGCTTCTTCTGATTTTCTTCTTTTTTTTTCTTCATTTCTGCTCCTTTTTGCTTGTTGTACCTCCCTTTTTCACATCTGCAATCAGAATTCAAAATTAATTAAATGTTTCCAAATTAATGCATAAATAACTGCTAAATAATTAATTCTAAGTTAATTTCAGACCGATTTTCCACTATTAATTCACTATTATTTAGCAGTTATCACATTGTGATTTTAAATTGAGTCTCACTTTTGTTTTGTTGAACTAACAAGATAGATGATTGCGCATGGTCGCGTTGTTACTTTTACCTATGTTTTAAAATAGCTCATATATAGTGAAATATAATAAATTTGTTAATGTAATGCACACCATTAGTTGATATATACAAATCTTTAATCTAAAGTTCAGTTCCAATTAATTGTTCTCATTTCTTTAAGAATGTGTTTTGCCAAAAAAAAATTATTGTAATTATTCTTATATAATTCTTCAATCATGCTATCAAATTATCACATAAGGTTAATGTAGTGATATAAAATCATGTTGTGTTCACATATGGAGGAACAATATATTTAGTAAAAAAATTCGTATTTGATTATCTCCGTATGCAAAATTACATTGGGTCAGCAGGAGCCACACTGTAGAAGAAAATAATACAAGAAATCAAACTAAGTTAGATAATGACAAAAATAGTTTTGTTTGTAATACAAAATAGGATATAAAATCTAAAAACAAGTTTAAACCCTTTGACAATTAAAGCAAAGGAGAGAAGCACACATAGAATTATATTGGTTCCTCTTAAACCCGAGAATGCGTCCATTTTTTGGCTATCACTAACTTATCAAAGTTACAAGTATTGTTAACTGTCACTTCTGACTTTTACACTTGCAAGCTCTATCCCAAACTTGACTTAAACTCAATATTCTTTGTCCTACCAAACCATTGTTAGTAGGGGTGGGAATAGGCTAGGCCGGCCTACAGGGGCCTACGACCTGGCCTACATAAAGTCTGGTCTGGCCTATTTAATTAAAAGGCTAGGCTCAGGCTTTTTTAAAAGCCTATTAAATTAAATAGACCAGGCTTAGGCTTATTAAAAAGCCTTATAAGCCTGATAGGCCGACCTATATATATACTTATATTATTTTTTGGGTATAATTAATATTATTTTTTAAAAAACTAGCAGATTCCATTCCTATAATTAAGTAAAATTTTAATTACAATGTGTGAGTCAGATGTTCCTTTATATTTCTCATTATTTTTATTAGTTTTCATATTTCTGTTAACAGTTCCTTTTTCTATTCCTATTAGGTTTCCTTTTTCTTTTACTACGTTCCTGTATTCTAGAGCAAAAATCATATCCTATTATGTTCCTATACAAAAATCATATCCTTTTTCTATCAGGTTTCCTTTTTTTTTTAAACTTTCCTATTAAGTTCCTAACCAAACAAAAATCATATCCTATCATATCCTACTACGTTCCTATACAAAAATCATATCCTTTTTCTATCAGGTTTCCTTTTTTTTTTAACTTTCCTATTACGTTCCTAACCAAACAAAAATCATATCTTTTTCACTACAAGCTTTTTGATAGAGGTAATTAACATTCTGTGTTTAGCCTATTATAGAAGGTGTATTATTTATTATTTTTTTTGGTAAAAACAACTAGGAATATTAAAGATTTAATGTGAAGAAGACTTTTAAATAGGCTACCAGGCCTGGCTAGGCTTTTAAAAAGGCCAGGCCGAGCCAAAGTAAAAGTCTTTGATAGGCTATAGGCCAGACTCAAGCCTCAAAAATTAATCGTAGGCTAGGCTCAGGCCTTTTAAAGCCTGGTCTGGCCTGACCTATTCCCACCCCTAATTGTTAGCTTTAAACAAATCAATAAGATTTGTTGGAAGATTGCACACTAACTAAATATGTGATCATCTTACAGACAAATATATCTCAACACTTTTAGTCTTTTCTCTCAAGGTATACAAGGTGTTTTTACAAAAATTTACAAAAAAAAAACTTTACATGAAAAGAATAATTCATGTAGATTGTTCGTGTCTTGTTTCTTCAAAGCTTCTTCTATATATAGTCTTTTTCTCCAAGTATTTGTTGTTTCACAAGAGTTGGATTCTTTATTCTAATCTTTGTCTGAAGTCTTGAGTGCGTTGGAGCATTTAATGCTTGCATTAAATGTATGTCCCTGTTGGGTTACAAGTGTGAGGTGAAGTCCCACATCGGGTAGAAGTGGAAAGGTTGAGCACCATATAAGTGAGGAGAAGACCCATAAACCTGAGCCTTAAGGTTTTGGGTTAGAGTGTGGTGTTAGGTCTCCTTATGTGGTGGCTCGTGGTCCACAGGTGTACCCCTCGAATCTCCCCAACAATTGGTATCAGAGCCGATGGTTCGACCAGGTTCTGACTCAAACGAGTATGCAAGTACCACAGGTGGCCAGAATGGTTAGCGGCATAGCGTGCCCCGCAGGTGAAGTGGGGTGGCCAGAATGGCTAGCGGGCAGGGCAAGTACCGCAGGTGGCCATGGCTATACTCGTGAATGATAAAAGACCCCCGCTAGAGGGGGAGGCTACCATGTGGAAGAGACTCACACTTGAGAGAGAGATGTGTTGGGTTACAAGTGTGAGGTGAAGTCCTACATCGGGTAGAAGTGGAAAGGTTGAGCACCATATAAGTGAGGAGAAGACCCATAAACCTGAGCCTTAAGGTTTTGGGTTAGAGTGTGGTGTCAGGCTTCCTTATATGGTGGCTCATGGTCTACAGGTGTATCCCTTGAATCTCCCCAACAGTGGTATTAGAGCCGATGGTTCGACTTGGTGACCAGCTCAGACAAGTAAGATAGTAGCGCACGACGTAGCGTGCAGGTGGCCAGAATGTCTAGCAGGCAAGGCAAGTACCGCAGGTGGCCATGGCTATACTCGTGGATGATAAAGACTTCCAGTCGAGGGGGAGACTACCATGTGGAAGAGACTCACACTTGAGGGGGAGATATGTTGGGTTACAAGTGTGAGGTGAAGTCCCACTTCGGGTAGAAGTGGAAAGGTTGAGCACCATATAAGTGAGGAGAAGACCCATAAACCTGAGCCTTAAGGTTTTGGGTTAGAGTGTGGTGTTAGGTCTCCTTATGTGGTGGCTCGTGGTCCACAGGTGTACCCCTCGAATCTCCCCAACATGTCCCTTCTTCATGCAAAGTCTATGTTAATAGGCTAGTGTGTCTTGTACTTCAACATCGAAGTCACTTCTTTCATCATAGTAGGTTTGTAACAACAAAGCACATCTTTTGATGAGGATTATCGTCTTCTAGATTGTAAAATTCATTTATTTTTCATTGAACTTTGACAAATCCTAGGAGAATCTTTTTTACATGAAAATCTTAAATGTACCACTTAAATGCTATATCAAATCATCTTATGAGTGCATCATTTGAAACTTCAAATGCACAAATAGAGTATGATCTAATAGCATATCAAACACAACTTTTATCATTTTTTTTATTTCCATCTAATCAAAATAATTAGGAGTCATTGTTCGTCTTTAAGATATAAATGTCTTTTGACTTAGCACATGCGCGATGAACATAATTAGTTTTTGACCTAATGAGTTAGGAGACACCTATGATTTATGATCCAAGACCTAAAAAACCATGTGTCAAATTTTCTTTCATGAAAGATTTAAATTAATGTTTCCTATTTATAGATTTAAAATAAATTTGAAATATAAAAAAATTGAACAAGCAAATGAATTGGCTAGAGAGAGATGACAATGGATTGGGGCAGGATGGGACGGGACAGAATAGGGCAAGCATGAACAATAGTCCCCCATACATTGGTATTTATATAGGCGTACTAAAAATAAGTCAGAGCAATCCATAGTCAAAATTTTAATTATGGTACATTCCTTGCTACTTGTTCTCACCCTATTAATAAGTAAATATCTATTTAATTATCTATTTTCAATCTATAATGAATTTTACCCATTAAATTAAGATATAATATAATATATATACTCACTCCTCACAAATGGTGTTGACGTTATTTTCTATATGACAAATAGATTACATTTCCTATTTACCGTATAAATTCATGGAAACGTCATTTAAGAAACAAATAAAAGTAGGAGAAGACGCAACAACAAATCTACAACAATTGTTAAAGAATGACAATGAAAACAAAGACAAAATTGGAGCATTTGAAAGTTATGGTTCGATGTCTTCGGGGGATACATATTAATAAATTCTTTTTTTAAAAAAAATAAAACATTTTCTCACATCATTAATCACATGGGTGCCATGTTACACTTGTTAATGTTGTTTGTGAGAAGTTTGTGTGGAGAAACTAAAAACAATTCTTTTTTGTAAAATATAGGGACTAATTCTGGTGATATTAAACTTGGAGGATTAAAAACAAGATTTCACGAAAGTATAGAGACTAAAAATATATATTTTTTATAATATAATATAATGCATGTCGTTGGTTTGAGTGAAATTAAATTCATATTTTTTAAATAAAATCTTGAATTTTAGTCTTATAGATAAAAACAGATGTAACCATAAGAAAATCCACTAAATTAAGGTAGCTAGTTTGACTCTCAAACATACATTAATTACCAACAAAGTTTATAAATATTTTTCCCCAACAATAAAATGACAAAAAAATATAAATAATAAAAATAAATTTAAATTTATTATATATTCATAATTGATCATTCAATATCTATATCTTAGAATTAAAAGATTTTATTTAGTGCTACCTAAGTAATATTTTTCTAACTTAATAAAGGTGGGTGCTTTCGTTAAATAATAATTTTATAAGGTGTTATTTTTAGATGAATTTTATTTAAGAAAATCTACTATTTTAACAATTATAAATTCAAAATTAATTAAAATAATTTAAATATTCAAAAAGTAAACTCCGTAATCCTGCCTTATTTACTATTTTTCATTTTTCACTTTATTATATATAAAGAATTCTTAATCTCTCACCTATTAATTCATGACTCATAAGCTTTACATTATATTATCTAATTTAAATATAACTTAATAGAACATCGTATACTTTTAATATAAAGGTTTAATTATATTTGTAATTTTTGAAATATGAGCTAGTCTCCCAATTGAGTTATTTTTTTAATAGAATGCAACATCCTATTAATTCGTGTGATGTTGGACAAAGATGTGCATGAAATTTACCCACCAAAGTCCTATGTGGGGCTGCGTGTAATAGTGTTTTGAGTTGGTTGCGCATGTAGACGATGTGACAGAGCAATGGGGTGGCTGCCAAATAGTGGTTGAGAATGTGACACTGTTCATCACAAATATTGCATGCTCAAAGCGAAAAAGGACTGGGTAGGTGACATAGTCGTTGGAGATATGGCTAGGAATAATGTCGTACGCGCCTACATGCTTGGTAAACGACATTGTTTTGATTTCTGAAAAGAGACACATGGGGTCACATGTCAACTCCGATGGAGGCACAATATATGGCATTGGATAGATCAGTGATGGGTGATCCAAACCATGGGTTTCCCAGTTAGAACAATGGACAACGACGATGGTCGACGACGGTGATCGAAAAAGTTGCTTGAAATTCAAAAATAGATAGTCGAAGAAGGAGAAAAGGGTCCCTAGAGCCTAAATACGAACGAAGTAAAGAGGTCCATCAGGGATAGTAGGTCTTTAGTGGAGAACGACTTTCGTTATTCCTTTGTCAAGAATAACCTAAGCTTTAGATACCATATAACAATGTTTTACTATGCAATGTTTTGTGTTGTGTATGACCATACAGCCTTATTATAATGAATAAATAAGATCAATAATGATTACATAGGATCAATCTAATAACGACTATATCACTAATTACTATCTAATCATAATAACATACTAATATGTGATCTTAACAATTTTCAAACTCAAGATAAAAATCTCCAAAATGATTTAGTTTATGCAAATTGAGTTATTTCAGGAACACAACTAACCTTTAGGCCACGATATTCGAACTTTTGAGTCCATGATACTATTACATAGGATACACTTGTCCTTGCACAATCTTATTTTATGTATTAATAGACCACTAACAAATAAAGTGTTTTTGGTTCATATAGTTTACTACACCAACTATGTTGTGTGTTAAGTCCTACTTAGCCTATCTTAAAGTGTATATGTTATGCAACCGAGGGGGCAAACTAGGGAAATTTATACCAATGAGTCATGAGCAACCACATAAGTGAACTTGACACCACACGTTAACCCAAAAACTTAAGACTCAGGTTTATGGGTCTTATCCTTACTTATATGGTTCTTAACCTTCTCATTTCTACTTGATGTGAGACTTCACCTCACACTTGTATTTTAACAATCTCCCCCTTAAGTGTAAGTCTCTTCCACATGGTAGTCTCTCCTTCGAGCAAAAGTCATTTTCAACCCAAGAGTATCCAATGGTTTCCATTAGAGCTTAACTGTGATTGCCCTAACTCGTCTAGTCATTGCTGCCAATATGCTCTAGTACCTTGCACCATTACAACACCTGCGGGACCTGCTACCTGGCCTCCATGCACGAACTCACCCATCAAGAAGACTTTCGATACTAGGGATCTCCATGTCCATGGATTTGTCATAGTCATCTTACTCATCTGAGCCAATTACCAAGTCGAACCATAAGCTTTGATACCAATTGTTGTGTGTCTAAAAGGATAAACAACAGGGAGATTTTCATCAATGGGTCACGAGCAATCATATAAGTGAACCAAACATCATACCTTAATCCAAAATCTTAAAGCTTAGGTTTATGGATCTTCTCCTTACTTATATGGTGCTCAACCTTCCCAATAAATTGTATCAGAGCTAATGGTTCAACTTGGTAATCGGCTCAAACGAGTAGATGACTATGGTGGATCCAAGACATGGGGATCTCTTGTATTGAAAGTCTTTCTGTTGGGTGAGTCCATGCATGGAGGCCAGATAGCAGGTCTCATAGGTGTTGGGACGGTGTAAGGTACTAGAGCATGTTGATGACAATGGTTAGACGAGCTGGAACAACCACGGTTAAGCTCTAAGGGTCACCATTGGATACTTGTGGATTGAAAATGACTTTTGCTTAAAAGAAAAACTATCATGTGGAAGAGACTCACACTTGAAGGGAAGATTGTTGGAATACAAGGGTGATGTGAAATCCCACATTAAGTAAGAATGAGAAGGTTGAACATTATATAAGTAAGAAGACCTATAAATCCGAGCCTTAATGTTTTGGGTCATGTGAGCTCGATGTAGTGCAAATCGTCTAATGAATTTTTTAATGTCACATATTTTAATCTAATCCAATTATGAAAATTTTCATTCATTTATTTTATTTTCTTTTTTATTCTTTATCGTTTATAATTAAAATGTTTTAAATACCTTTTTGGTTTTTGATTTCTTAACCGTTTTTGTGCACCTTTCCTCCTCTATAAATACCATCTTTCATACTCTCTTTAGATGCACCGAAAATCACTTTTTTTTCTCTTTTCTTTGGGTTCTCTCATCTCTTTCTTAGCATGTCAGTTTCTGATGTCCTTCCTACGAGAAAGAAGGACCTGTTAAATCTAGAAAGATTTATACACTACACAAATAAATCATTAAGAATAGTCTCTCTAACACACATCTCAAATCATTGTATGCTCGTTGTTTCATCACCATCCAGCCACCACGAACAAGGGAACCAAAATGCTACTAAACTCTGTTTAAAGTACGAGAAAACTTTAGTCTAGCAAATGACTAATGCCGTAAAATCGAATTATGAGAATCATAGCTGTTTACACTACCACGTAATAGAATAATTTTGTGGAGCTAAATTCTCCATCGTGCTTCTTTGTTTATTGTTATTTTGAGATGATACATCATGAACATTGTAGGACTACTACGCGACTAAGTGTTTTCAAACTTTACAGTGGAATCTATGAGGGTGGGGGTTCTTAAAGCTTGGATTGATGAAGCATATAATTAAAATAGAACCTGACCCCTCCCCTCTCCTCTACTACTTTTCTAATAATTCTGCCAACAAAAATTTATATATGTATGTGATTTTAGCATTGAACAAATCATACTGACACATCACTATATGGAACCAATCATGAATATCATACCCTCATATAACTCTGTTTTTCCTTTTCTGTTTCCTACCAATAAAGGGCCCGCAACCATCATATCATAGTTGCTTAATAATTGATGTGAGGTTATCAATTTTTTTTTTACTATAATATTGATATAAATATTGATATAATGTAGTCTCTTTTGAAAGTCATGATTAATTTTTATCAAAGATGATGAGTACACATAAAATGAGTAAATTTTTTTAATATAATTTATTTTATACTTAAGAATATAATAGGATTCAAATCCTGAATTATTTGACTAAGAGACACAAATCACTATCACTTATATCAATTAATGTTGATATGACGTCATAAAACTAAAACTAAAAGTAAGAGAATTCCAGACAAAAAAAAAATCACACGTTAGATTAGGATGAAGATAAAATTTAACATTATATACAAATAAAAAAGTTAAGTGGCATTTAAGTGAGAGGAAAAATACTCACAAATTTAAATTTATAAAATTTTGATTTAAAGTGTGGTGATATTAAGATCCATCCTGTCTTAATCTCCTCTGTTATTCAACTCGCGCCATTTGCCTCATTAGAATCCTAAGGGGAACAAAGTAAAAGACAACCATCAAGTGAAAGATTAACACATTCTAACCAATTCCAGCAGTTACAGCCAAAATTCTCAACCAGAAAAAAAAAAACTTAATTTTACCTAATAATGTAAAATTCTACATCTCATGAACCAACATTGGACAACCCAAGTTTTCAAAGTTTTACTCGTGATATGCGTAGTTTCAATCTCCTGGACCATTTGCAATAAATGAAAATGAAGGCTCATCTAATCTAAAAGACAAACAAAAAAAAGAAAAAAAATATGGCAATTTGGTTATTTTTGTAATATATAGGGGCAATCTTACTCATGCACGTTTATATATAATAAGATGAAATTAATTAATATATGGATGGAGGATATCCATTGGAATTGTGAAAGGCACCTTTGATACTGATACACATATCCTTTGGTTACTTTCAGCATTATTCTGTAACTTTCCTGTTTCTTTCTTTTTATTTCATTTACCAAAATAATTTCAGGACCCTTTTACGGTGTTATTATACTTAAATTATTTTCTATTCACTTTTTGAGAGAGAGGAGTGTAAGTTGTAACATGTTCATGTTGCATATAAAGTAAAATAATGTTTGACTAAACTAATCCGAGGGGCTGCTTCAAAGTTTAAAAAAATGCAGGGAAAGAAAAAGAAAAGAAAATTGGAATTTTGCAGTGGCAATGATGAGAAGGAAGGGCACTAGTAGGCGCAGGATAAGCACGTGGAAATTGCCTTTAGAGTTGCACGCTGGCAATGGCTTGTCTCCATAGTAAAAAGTAACACAGCCTACAACAACATCGTATTCCTTTTTTTTATTTTTTTTATTTGTTAATATAGCACAACATGCTATAGTTTTAGTGTTTCTACTAAGTAACAAAGCAAAACAGAATAAAAATATAAATACATAATAAAGTTACACAATTTTCCTAGGTCGAATTGGTCAATGAATGATTGACAGTTTCATTATTGGGTATCCACTATCCAGATGCTCTTAAGTCTTACCTCAGCTTGTAAAAGTCTCACGTCTGAATTGCATTCTTTATTTTAGCTGAGTATATATTTCATGTTGTATTTCGATGTTGTTCTTTTATGAATAATTTTAAATCTTGTTATACATTTTCTTGAAAATATTTAATGAGTTTTATATTTAAAGATATTAGATATATTTATTATTTAACATTTTCTTTATAAAATAAGAAAAATATTTATAAAAAGATATAATATGGCTTGCAAAATATAATCTTTTTTTATCATTTTAACTATTTTTAATCTCTAAAATGGATTAAAAATAGTATGTATAGAGACTAAAATTAATTTATTTTTTAACTATATATAAAGATTAAATGAGTAACTAAATCAAAAACATATTCAAAACTTATCATACAAAAGAAGTAAGGGGATTAAGAAAAGAACGTTGCAGGATGATTTATGATTATTCTCTTTTTATAAAATAATAGAAAGATTTGTAAGGAAAAAACTTAGTTATATGTGTTGGCACTCAATGTAAATTTTTATTATGCAGATTATTGAGTTAAAATTCTAATTTCTATTGGAAAACCATACTTAAAGATCTTACTTTTGTTCAATTTATAATCATTTTTTCATTGCAATTTTGTTTTTGGTTTTGTTGCATTTTCTTTGGGTGTTGTGCTGCTAAGCTATATATAGTCGTTTTATTTTAGAGCACGCCTGTGTAATCTATATATATCTTCCTAAATCGGGAAGAATTTGCATTGCCCTTTGATCCTTTCTCTTTAAAATGTCCAATTCACTGATAACTTTGTAGTGTTAGATGCTCCCAATTTATGTCGATTGACCATTGAACAGCGTTAGAAACACACTTCTTTGCGTAATCTGTCAAATACACTTTCTATCAATGATTGAACATTAGTACTAAAAAAATTACGTAATCTTTCAAATACACTTGACGAATTTCATTTATAATTTCATTTTTTTTCTTACAAAATAACAAAATTGTTTCTGAATGAATGTGATCAAAGTTGCGTTCCTTTTTACCATATTTGTTGTCACTCCTACTTATTTAAACTGCTTTGTATTATTTCTTCCCGTAGCAAGCCTCTTGTTTTTCCTTTTCCATTGGAACTTCTTCACATCCTCTCTCTCCCCCCAAAAAAACTTGATCTTCTTTACTTTCTTTTTCTGTCTGAGAGTTCTTGAAGTTTTCCATTGAGGCTCCAGAAACTTTATGAGTTCTGTTGATTCATTTTCCACTTGGCAATATAATGAAAGAGCATTTCATGTAGATGTTCTTCACCACTATATGCTCTTATTGCACTACTTGTGTTTTGTGCCGTTCTGAATTATGCAAATAACTACATGATTTAGCATAAAAGAAATTGTTGACACACAATCATGAAGTTTATGAAACTAGGATCTCGTTCGGACACCTTTTACACTGCAGAGTCTGTAAGGCAAGTCATAGATAGATCAATTTTTATTGGTTCTATTTGTAGATGATTAATGGATTAATGTGTATCAGCTTCAGGTGAGTAACATGAGTTTTTTCCTTTTTCTTTGTATGCAGGACAATCTCTTCTGAAGTTTCAAGTGACTTCATAATTCAAGTGAAAGGAACTAGATACCTTCTTCACAAGGTATGCTTCTTGAAACTTTTACACTTGAGAATACCAAATTACCAATTATAGAAACTCTTCAAGTTCTATCTCAGTCCATTTTTATATTTTAAGAAACTTTTTGTATCTTTTTTTTTTTATTGTTCATTCATTATTGTTTTGTCACATATTGGCTCATGTTGAATTGTTGATGTTGTTCAGTTTCCACTACTGTCCAAATGTTTTCGCCTGCAAAGGCTATGCTCAGAGAGTTCTGATTCTCCACAGCACCAAATAGTCCAACTACCTGATTTTCCTGGCGGGGTGGAAACATTTGAGCTTTGTGCCAAGTTCTGCTATGGCATAACAATCACTCTCAGTGCTTACAACATCGTGGCCGCGCGATGCGCGGCCGAGTACTTGCAGATGACTGAGGATGTTGAGAAGGGGAATTTGATTTACAAGCTTGATGTTTTCTTCAACTCATGCATCCTCAATGGCTGGAAGGATTCCATTGTGACTCTACAAACCACAAAGGCATTGCCTTTGTGGTCAGAGGACTTAGCAATTTCAAGCAGATGCATTGAGGCAATTGCCTCAAAGGCCTTAAGCCACCCATCAAAGGTGAGTTTGTCACACAGCCATTCCCGGAGGGTGAGGGATGATGTGTCTTCATGCACCGGAAGCGAAAGCTTGAGACACAAATCAACAAGCAGAGGTTGGTGGGCTGAGGATTTAGCAGATTTGAGCATAGACTTGTATTGGAGAACCATGATAGCCATCAAATCTGGTGGCAAGACACCCTCAAATCTCATTGGTGATGCATTGAAAATCTATGCATCTAGATGGCTACCAAATATAAGGAAGAATGTGCATCATGTCAAGAGGGAAAAAACTGAATCAGACTCAGATTCAGATTCTGCAAGTGAAGTGAATTCAAAACATAGACTACTTTTGGAATCAATAGTGAGCTTGCTTCCAGCAGAGAAAGGTGCTGTTTCTTGCAGCTTCCTTCTTAAGCTATTGAAGGCTGCCAATATTCTCAATGCTTCTTCTTCTTCAAAGGTGGAATTGGCCACAAGGGTAGGACTTCAGTTGGAGGAAGCAGCGGTTAACGATCTTCTGATACGCTCGGTGTCTAAGAGTACTAATGATATGATCTATGAAGTGGACTTGGTGATGACCATATTGGAACAGTTCATGTTGCAAGGTCAGAGTCCTCCAACCAGCCCTCCAAGATCAAGATTTGCCGTCGAAAGAAGGCGGTCTCGTTCCGCCGAGAATATTAACCTTGAGTTTCAAGAGAGTAGGAGGTCCTCCTCAGCTTCTCATAGCTCAAAACTTAAGGTGGCAAAGCTTGTGGATAGATACCTTCAGGAGGTTGCCAGGGATGTGAATTTGCCTCTCTCAAAATTCATTGCTATTGTTGAAACTATACCAGATTTTGCAAGGCATGATCATGATGATCTGTACAGAGCTATTGACATTTATCTCAAGGTAATGTTTTGATTAAGAAATTTCTATTATTTTCAGAATTACTTCATGTTGTACATGGTAGGAAAAAAAAAATGGCCAACAAAGAGGGGTTCCTGGGGGGCTCTGGTTGAAGAACATGTTTCAATGGTGGGACAGAATTGGTGGATAAACAACTCGACCTTGAAATCTTGTCTCATTCAACATTTTTTCGTGGTTTAGGTATAGTAGGATGACCCACCAGAAATTTGGTGTGAATGTGGCCACTTTCTGACTAACACTCGCAGTTTCTAATTTCTGTTCTGGCAGTTAGTCATTTCACTTGGTTAGAACAAGAAAGAAAAAAAATGTCAGTGATAACTATGAAAGAACATTTTTGGTACACACGAGTTTTATTTTATTGGTACTAGTTTTTTTGTTCTTCTCTCTATAATGGCAACAATGAACTTTGAACTTAGGACATCCTGCAAAATATTCAAATTCTCTGCTACTTAGACGACCTTAATGAGTTTTTATTTATACTAGTTGTGTTCATTAGATAGGGATAAAAAGAAAAGGAGATAAATGTTCTTTAGTCCTTCACATGATTGGTAGTGTGTTTTTCCCATTTTCCATGATAAATGTGTTCATTCCATTAAGCAAAATTTTTACAAAAAGAGAACTCTAAACTCTTTTGTAATGTAATATATGTTACTGGGAGAAAGAACCCCATTAGTATCACTAAAAATTTTGTTTAACTGAAAAATGTAGGCACATCCAGAACTCAGCAAGAGTGAAAGGAAGAGGCTATGTAGAATTCTAGACTGCAAAAAGCTGTCTATGGAAGCATGCATGCATGCAGCACAGAATGAGCTTCTTCCCCTAAGAGTTGTTGTGCAAGTTCTCTTCTTTGAGCAAGTAAGAGCAGCAGCAGCTGGTGGCAAAGTGAGTGACATGCCAAGCAACATCAAGGCATTGCTCACTGCAAATGGCATTGACCCTTCAAAGCACACAGCACCATTGAGCACCACAACTAGTATTCATGTTGATGACAATTGGAGTGTTTCTGGATTCAAGTCATCAAAGTCAACAACTAGGAACCCTACTCTCAGAATGAAGCTAGCTGAGGATGACTTGGATGAAAATGTTGTGCCCCGTGATGAGATTGGAAGAACTTCTAGGTTTAAGGGTATTCTTGGTCTTCCCACTCAGCCCAAAAAAATGTTTAGCAAGTTGTGGTCTACAAATAGAAGTGCCACTGAAAAGAATTGAGTGAATTTTTCTATTTTTCATGATGGGGATATGGGGAATTTAGAGGGTAACATATACTATATGTAAGTTGTAATGTAATGTAAAATCTAGGGAAAATTAATGAATCCAAAAATGTGCATTGTTCAGGTAACCTATATAATAATGAGAAATGAGATTTTTCAAAAAGGGGGAAATCTCTTTGGTAAAAATCACATTTGTGAAAAATTGGATGATGATTGAGGAAGAGGAACCTTAGGTGTAAGTGACGAATTGTAGGGTCAAGGGTGCCGTTTGTGTCCACGAATCTGAAACACGTGGCTATGTTCATCTTTGGTGGTTCACTTCAAATGGGTCCTGATTCTGTTGATAAAAATTAATTATTGATATTTTCATGCTTCTAACATAAAGCAATTAATAGTGTAATATCAGATTATGTTCCTCATATCTATTTTGTATCCACGCGGATAATGTCGTCCCTTATTGAATTGATATCTTGTTATGGATAGGATTTGTTGCAAATAATTAAGGTTGGACATTTGGTGTTTTGTTAGCAGAGATTTGTCATTAATATATCATGCGGTGGAACAATCTAGTGTGTTAGTTTGGTTAACAAAATGATGTTGCAATGAATACCGACCAAAAAGTAGCACAAATAAACAAGAAAGAATAAGATCCAGCATTGGTAAGATATGTTTGCTTCTAAGTGGTATTATTGAAACAACGACAACTATTGAACTTAAAACCACTTGTTGTGTTTAATACCCATGACTCAGCATTGTTCCATCCCTACAATAAACCTCCATGTATCCACATTTACTATTCTAAGCAAAAAATAATTGAAGAGTAAAGATGGGTATTCCATTTAAAGCCAAACCTTTTCAGCACTACTGAGAAATATGTGTAACAAGTTTTGAGGCCCTGAAATCATAGGCTTCTTCAATATCAACTAATTATTTAGGTATTGAGTTGACTTCTTAATTGCGCTGGGTGTATTTGATGGAGGTCACTTTCAACCTCCTTTACTCTCAGATTTCTAATTATAATCATTAATTTGGATTTTTGTGGGATTGATGAGACGAATTATGTCCCTAGAGAACTAACTAGTTAGTTCAATCTCACAAACTTAGACCGACCTCTCACTGTTTTGGAGGCGGTGAAAGAATTATACTTTTCTAAATTTTTTAGGTTCAACAAAGTCATAAAAAGCATATATATATATATATGGGAATCAAATAGTGGGGGACTGGCTGTGGTGGTCGTCATCATCATTGTTGCAATCATGATCACTAGTCATCATAGTTTCTTTGACCTTGACTAAATAACTATTTTGAGAGCATGCCTGCATGAATATTCCTGACATCAATGACTGATTTACTAGTACTACTAGGTATGATTAGCATTTACAACAATTCTTTGTACTACTTACTTGAACCATTACTGTTTACATTCCTTTTGATATTTTGTTTGCTTCTTCTCTAATTCAATACTTCAATTCAAACTACTTACCAGTCATTTGTCAAGAAGTTGCGTGCGTGAATAGGAATGTACCCTCCTAATTCTTAGTGGATCTCTTTATTTTCCAATGGTTCGTTGCTCCACTTTTACTATTAAAAAGTTGGAATCGAAAAAAAAACTATTTAGAGGTTAGAGATACGAAATCAAATTTATGCAAGGAAATGACGTGGAAGCTTGCTTCTGAACGTGTTTATCGAAAATATACTACCCACATAACACACCTCAACACCAATAATGTGTCTGTATAAGTAATTGGAAATTTTACTGGTCATTAAATTAATCGCCTGCAAGTGACAATTATGATGGTTGATTCCAAGTTCGTTTGTGCTATTCGAGTCTAATAGTGCTAGGCCATGTTGGTAAATCAATTTTTGTTTTCATCTCTAGGCAATGTTGGTGCAGGTGGTTGTTTCAATGATTCACAATGTTGTTTCTTCTATGTAGTTCCAACTCACAAATTTGAATGAGATTGTAGTTGTTCATCATCAGGGTACGATGTCAGGGGAAAATTTTGTTGCTAGACTTGGTTCATGTTGAATCTTATAATTGGCAACATATGCGTAGATCAAATTTTATAACAAATTAATAATATTGTATACATAAACTTTGATGTTTTGCTATATCTAGATTCATCGGGAACCTGAATCTATTATTATATAACAACTCGAAGACATCAAATATGAGAAAATTTTGACAAAATCAAAAAAAGATTTTGCCAAATGGACAGTAGTTTATGTTTTTAAGTATTCTTCATCAATTAAAATTGTAGCTTTATATAAATAACATCGATGCTCAAGCAACTGTACTAAGTTTTGTCCACTGCAAAATTTCAGTTTCAGAATCAATGAAGTGATTCTTGTTCATGAAGCAGAGAGACTTAATGAGTTTTGGAACCACTCCCTGTAGTCATAGATTATCGTAGCACATAGACCTTCACAATTAATCCATGTACATGGTGTATTGCTTCACATGAGATGCTATTATGTTTCATGAATACAATACCACAAAGACAACAGAAAAAATGACAGAACACTTTATACGACTAGATTTAGTGATCAAGTTAAGGAAAGGACACTTAGAAAAATACGGGGATGTGAAAAGAGTAAAAAGACAACGGGTATTTCAACTTTTAATAACATACACTTGAAAGGACAATCAAGCAGGAATGAAATTAAATGATCCCAAATTGTTAACGTGACAATCGTATAGAGTAAAATTACTTACATGACATACATCTCTACACCTTGCAATTATTATAACTTACCATTGGTTTATGATTAGATGACTTTGTAAAAAATTTTACACTGTCAATTCATCAATTTTTTTTTTCTCATTTTATAAATAGATAGAAAGTAAACAACATGACGCGCCTAAACACAAGTAATCATATAGCAGCTTAGTAACAATTTAACATTCAATTCATCAGAAGATCAATGAACTGGATCCTTGTTAGCAACAGCAACAGCATCAACAATTGAAGAATGAACCGTAGATGCCTGATCCCTGAGGGACTCTGATTCCATGCTTTTGGTCCTCTGGAGGCTAGGGGCACGGTGAAGCCGGCAACGAAAAGAACCAGCATGTGTGGTTGGAGAACAAAGACAATTGCTCTTGGTCATACTAGGTTGTCTCTGAAGGCCACCACCACCACCACCTTGTCCCAAATTAGGAGCCCCTTGAAACTCCACCCCAGCAACACTTGACACGACCTCACTCCTAGATGCCATTTGAACTTTCTGGTCACTTTCCATGCTCTCCAATTCCTGCACTACCTAACATACAAATAGTACCACCTTTTGTTACAGAATTCAAATACCAGAAAATTTACCACTCAGGCACACCGCTTAACTGTTTGTTAGAAAAATACTATCCAAGCCTGTGACTCTTCCAATTAATAGCATAAGATGTAGCAACATAGCTATATATGTATTTGGAGACCACACCTTAAGAAGGGTCTCGAAGAACCTTCAAGATTCAGGAAATTCAAATACCAGAAAATTTACAACTACTCAGGCACACTCTGCTCAACTACTAGTTACAAAATTACTATCCAAGTTAGTGACTCTTCCAACGAATAAGATAAGATGTAGCAACATACATGTATTTGGAGACCAAACCTTAAGAAGGGTCTTCAGGAACCTTCAGGGTTGAAGAACTTTATTAAAGAATAGAAGCAAATTATGGAGATGGAGAGAAAAGTCGATTTGCTCATATGCATAAGACCCATGATGCAATGTGATATAAAAATATGGATCAATATGCAACACACAAGTTTGTGTGCTTTCTTTCTGTTCATATCACGGGTTTGATAATTAATTCAACTAACGCCCCCACCTACATTTTGATCTCTTTTGGATTTGGTATACTATATATGTTTATGTGCTTCAACCACTGGCAACATGAAATCATATCAGATCATCGAATTTCTCTCTTTTGTGTGGAGTTGCATTGAATCATGACGCAAAGTTTGGCCCCTAAACAATAAACACCAATGCTTTTCGGACCCACACATGATGGCAGACATTCGAGTGGATGTCAATTACCCTACCTTTGCTGTGGGTCTCAACTTGCAATTTAGTATGCATGCACAACTTGATGGATAAGATGCCTTGTCACAACAATATCTCATTATTCAACATTTGCAATGAAAACACATAACAGCATTGATAAATTGATAATAACCAAAACCACTTTAGGCACTGAAGGGTTATATTGATATTTTCTAGAACTAGGCTTCCGCTCCTTGAATACTCCTATAAGGCCGTGTTTAACAATATTTTGTTGAATTTAATGGTTATATATATATAAGTTATGACTAAATGACAACATAAAATTATTTTATATGATTAATATTGTCATTAAATTCTTTTTTTTTTACCTAAATTTATTGAAGATCACACGATCTTGTAGAAGTTTTAATTTGTTTTTTATTTAATAAGTTTAACTAATAATTTTTAAAAAAATATTAACGAATAATACAAAATATACTAAGAAGTATATTAAAAACCAAGGATTAAAATAATAGTCATTTTAATGACAACTTTGGTCCTTATAAAATATGATGTTTTTATTTTATTTTACTCCTTTAAAGATTGAAATGCTTAGAGACTAAAAAAAAAACTTTAAAAAGCTACAACCAAAAACATCCTATTTTATAAGGAAATAAAATCATATTTAAGCATTTTAATGACTAACCTGATATTTTTGTGTTACTTTAATATATTTTTTTATAAAAACCAATCGGATACCTATCTTTTGGGTTAACAACCTATTACTAATAGGAAATTAGTATTCTCACCACCAGTAGTGCCTGGCAATACCAAGAAGGATGAAATGTCTTTTTTGCCCACAAGTCCAAATCCCTATACCCCCTAACCCCTTCTCCAAGCACCGTCTCACCGCCCCACCCTGACCATAGATCCGACCAGATCGTAGTTGAGATTTACGCATATGGGTTTTCACAAGGTGCGACAACCTTGTTTGCAGAGGCGGAGGGGTTGCGCACAGTCGTGTATTTGGGGATTTTTACGGTTTGGTTTTGTTGAAGGCGAAGGGGATGCAGTGATCTTGTGGCTTAATTTCTCTAATGAAGACGAAGGGATCTTGCTTGGGTTTGAATCTGTGTTGTTGTTGTTGCGTTTTTTGTTTGGGATGTGTTCAGGTGCTTGTCCACCCGATTCTCATTTTCGTCTTCTCTCCTTCTCAACGGAAGCGTATTTCCGTTTCAGTAAGTATGGTCGAAAAAAAATTAAATCCAACCGAATCGGATTTCTCTTATTTAATTTTTTTTCTTCATCCATTAAATAAACAACAGAAACAAACACTATTATATTGTGCAAGTGTATAACAGACGGAAATGTGTTTCCGTTGATAAATTGTTTCACAGCTCCATTTAAGCAATGAAAATACATTTTTGTTTTGTTTCGGTTAAGGGGAAATTTGGGAATACAGCTAAAAGGAATGGGTAGTTTCAATACTAAAAGGGGTAGTGCTAATAGTAATACCCTAAAATTTGGGGCATGACCCAAAACGACTTTATTTTGTACTGCTTTTGTTTGTATAGTGGATTTGTTTTTGTATTCGTCACAGTAGGCCCATTTACATTTTCCTCTTCCTTGTTTCTTCAGTTATCGGTCCTGAATAAATTTATTAATTATTTTTTATGACAAAAAATGAAAATAAATTGACAGAAACTTGGTTATTAACCAAATAAAAGGAATCAAATGATCCATTATTGCAGAATTTTAAAATTGTAAAGTTAAAATAGAAAATTAGTTGCCTAATGCTTAATCAAAGAACTTTTGTATTTTTTTTTATTTTCTAAATTTTATAAAACATGGCTGATGAAAGTTTGGTAACTTAACATTTATCAAATTTAGACACATATTTTCCTCTTAGGAGACGTTTGGTAGGGGAGAACATTTTAATTTCTTGGGAATCTTAAATTAGGAAACTTAATTTTTCATGTTTGGTATTAAAGTATTCGGTAAAAATATCACATAAAATTTTCATTCTAAGAAAACTTACACAAATACTACTAAGAACATTTTCGTGAGAAGGGTATCCAATGCCCTACAACGTGCGGCTTCTGTGAGAACAATATAGAGAATGCATGGCACATTTTCTTTGTTTGCGCCAGAGCCAAGGAAATATGGCTAGAATCGGGTCTTTGGACCCATATTCATGGAAAGGTAGAACAAGCAGAAGGTATACAAGAGCTGATCTTTAATTTTCTAAATTCAGTGTAACTGGGAAAACATTTGCAGTAAAATCGCTACGATCATTTGTTGGAGTATTTGGCGCCCACGAAATGAAAAGAAATGGAACAATAAGGAAACTGATTGCAAAGCTATTGTGGATATTTTCCAAAATAATTCCTTAACTTATTGGTGAGTTTTGTAAAGAGATAAATTAATGTGATCACTCATGGTCTTGCTAGAGTGTCAAACATTATATGTTGGCTCTCAATTTTTTTTTATTGTATTGTTTATCAGTTTTTGAATGAAATATGATAAGCACCTTTCCATACAAAAAATTAAGGGTAAAACTTCTTTACGCTAACACGGCATATTAATTAAACATCTACATCACTTTTCCAAGCATAGATAATTATCCTAAAAAAATACATGAACATTGTTATAGATTCATCATTTCTTGAATTTTTTTAAAGTTATATATATCTTCGTCTCTCTTTCTCATTAAATTAATAGTATGTTAAAAAAAAACTTTAATATCAATGCACAAGTAAAAAAAATCACCAATGAAATTTAGAGAAGAAATTTTTTCCATATCTGTGAGGTATGATTTTGGTTGTGTGAAATGGAATGAAAAAAAGAAATTGAAAAAAATATTTGAATTTTAGTAGTGCAGTAAAGATGTTGGATCCATATTAAATAGTAAAAATATCTTCTCCTTTCTCACTAATTTCATCTCAATAGAACAAAGGGTAAAAGATGTGAGACATACGATTTATATAATATAGAATAGAGAAGGATTTTGTGATATAAAATTTAGTGCTTGTTTGGGAACCCATAAAAATTGTTGTAATGCACATTTCTATGCATCTTTAATTAGGGATGTTTATGGGTTCACTTGGATTTGGTTAAATCTATTATCTAATAAAAAAAATGGTTGGATTTGTAAAAAAAATTACATATCCGACTCAACCTTATCCAATCATTAACGGATTGGGTTTATCGGGTATTAATATATAAAAGAAAATTATAAAATTTAAATTATTTTAAAATAATAATTTGTTTTTTGTTAGAATTTTGTAAATATATAATGACTAAATGCACTCAAAAGAAATTAAATTGTAATAATATTTGATTAAAGAATTAATAATTTCAATGCTAATACAATATTTTATTCTATATAGAAAAACTATTATATTAGCATGAGAAAAAGTAAAACAAAATCAAAACAAAGATAAAAACAACAACTTAAAAAAGAAAAAATATTATGGGTGATTTAATTTAATAATTTAATAAACTATGTGAGCAAAAAATTAATGTATTTTTATATTTAAAAAATAAAACTTATTATCCAACCCTTATATAATTGGGTCTTAATTAAATTCGATCAGATTCAATTTGAACATATAAAAATCCAACTCAATTTAATTAGATCAAATTGGATCATCACTTAACCCGGACTACTAAACACTCTTATCTCTAGGGGAGAAGTAGGCTTTTTTACTCATTAGGACCTTTTTTTTTGTGATTTTTTCAAATGAGATCAATTTTAAATAATTATCCAAAAGGGGATAAGTCGTGACAACATCTGAGTTAGAAATTAGAAAGAAATTGTAACACCTGTTACAATTTTTTATTTTTTTAATTGAAGTCGTAAAATTATTTACAAAATTTCAATTAATTTTTTTCCACTTTAAAGTTGTAATCATTTTTTTTTTGGTTTTGTGACTTTAAAGTTGTAAATTTTTTTAAATAAAATTGTTTAAGTTTAAAGTGTTTTTTTTAAAAAGTTTTAATTTTTTTATGTTATTTTATTTTGTTTTCTAATTTTTAAAAATTTTTTAAAAAATTATTTATTTAAATGTCAAATAAATAATTATAAGTTTACTTATTAATAGTTTTATTTAATATGGTTTATATTTTTTATGGTTTTATTTTATATGTTATTGATTTATTTTAATTTTTTATTATTTAAAATATATTATATATTTTTAATATTTTTTATTTAAATGTTTGAGTTTATTTAAAATTTAGATAATCTATTAATAAAAATACATATTAAAATTAAATATAATATAATACATTAATATAAAATTAACAATACAAATTAAAGAAAAACATAAATATAAAAAATTTAAAGACTGGAAAATAAATAAGGCACCCTATCTTTTGAGTAGATACATATCTTTCAAATAGGCATCATCACTTCGCATAATTATGGAAAAAAGAACTGCAAAGCAAGCTCATTTAACATCTTATCTTTAATTTGCACCCTCTTTTATATATATAAAAATCACAGACATTATCTACTGAAAATAATCCTTATTTTGTTGGATAAAATCATTATGGCAATAAAAAAAATATCTTTCTAATTCTATTTATTCCGAATAAGATCATTATCCCAACAAAAATCTCCTAGACATCTAATCACTTACCAATGTACATAATTATATATACAGTTAATTTTTTTTAAAAAAATTCACAATAAGAACTCTCATGCACTTTTTATGTCTTAGATTTGTGATATGTAAATTTATGTTATAATCTTAACTATTAGGGTTTATTTAAAACACTTTTTAGTTCATGAACACCAATCCATTATTAGCTGAAGACGATTGGTTAAACATGCATTGAATTATAAGATGTGTGTAAAATAAACACGCTTTTATAAATAATTCTATGATTCAGAATCTCAAATGAGTCTTTAATCCTTATAATAATCAAATTTTTCCCTCATAACCTTATGTTGCATCTACATATAGCTCGTGGGCACATATTTTCGTTCTAGATACATCTCTCTAGCGTTCGCGTATGGCAGAATATTTTTGGAACACACGACTAACGAGTGTGAGCTGGAAAACTATCAGAAGCTGGTGCGCACGCATACACAAAAGCAGTCCATCAGTCATACTTGATGTATATTTTTTTTATACAGTCACTTGATGTATATGGGGATACTTGTCTCTTCTAAAGGTTTTAATTTTTTTTATCCAAAAAATAATAATTTTTTTATTGAAAAAAGTCATAAAACATTACTTATCTGTAAAAAAAAGACCGTACCAAAAACTAAAACATTTAAAAAATAATCAAATTTTATCCAACAGTGTGGTATAGCAAAAATTTGGTCATATAGAATATAAATTTAATTTTTGAAAGGACAAATTAGTCTTATTGTGAAATTATTTTATTATTAAGTTATAATATTTAATAATTAATTTGATAATAAATATTTTTTTATGATTAATTTAACATTAAGTTACCACTTACCAAGTATAAAGTTCAATTTATCATTAAATTATCTGTAGGATTAATTTGTCATACTTTTTTACCTATTTAGAGACAATTTAAATTTTTCATATTTTAAAACTAATTTGTTAGTATCTCATACTTTTAGTCACATATTTAACTATTTATCCAAAACATTACTTATGCCTAATTTTCTTTTACAAATATAGGGAAAAAAAACTATTTACTTAAATAGTGTAGTAAGAAAACTATTCACCATCGATATAAAAAATCACTTATATATTAGGCATAACTACAATTGATATATTATAAAAAAAAATCTCTTTTTATAAATAAGTGATTAGGCATAAAGGATTAATGTGCATTAAGTTAAATCATTCGAATATTATTTGAGTTCAATCATTAATAAAAATAATTCTTGACTATATTTTACTTTATCTTCTGGTCAGACTCTAGATTAACCAATGTTTTTTTTTTTTCGTGATAAACTTGAAGGGTTAAAAAAAATACTACACCTTTTTTATGTAAATATTTTTTTACCCATTTTCCGAAAAAGTGGCCTTTGTTATTAAAACATTGTTTGCGTTTAGCTTGATTTTTTTTAATGATATTCGGTTTAGCTTCTTCAAGAAGAAAAAAATTCTATCCCACCTTCACCATCCTATTACTATATATACTCGCATACCATCCTATTACGGACTCAAATCAAAACCAAATAAGGAGTCATTCAATGTCAATTGATAATTAATGCATAACATTATACTATTATCAATTTTTAACCTGTACAACTTTATACAGGTTAAGACTCATTAGCTATCCACTTGTAATTAACTTTGATTAACTCATTGATTATGTGTAGTTAAAAATATTATTATTTTTCTTTTTTATTTATTTTATAGAATCACTTGTTTATAATTTCTCTCTTTCCATTGAAAAATCAATTAGTATCGCACAAACTTAGTAATAATATGGAAAGAGATTAAGACCCATAAAACAAAACATTGGAAAACTCATCGCAAACAAAAAGTTCTATATGTTTTATTTTTTTTATATTATACAGCTAAACAAGTACACGGTTGAAGCAGTAAATTTTATTAACACTTTTTATACATGATTGAAGCAATAAATAAAGTTTATTAATATAATATTATAATTAAGGAGAAAAATTAACGAATTCGTCAACTGCTACACAACTTTAATTAATAGAATAAAAAACATAAAATGAAAAGTAAATCTCTATGTATATTTATTTTATTTTCTTATAGAAACAACGTAATATGAATTAAATACTTATAAAAGAAATTTTTATTATGCTTTATTTTTATTTCCTGAAATAAAAATAATTAATTATTATTTTTCAGTGAAAAGAGAGATTATAAAAAAGTTGGACAGATTAGAAAAACCGTATTAATATATATCTTCTCTTAAAATATTGAGTATAATATTTACGATTTTACTTATTACTAGTTACTTCTAGTATTTCACACTATTTTAAAGATCAATTAACGTAAGCCCCAACATTCAGATTCAACTCAATCACAGGTGGACAGAACTTGCTACCTTAGAATTTCAATCATGTATGTAGCAGCTAGCAGAGCTACTCCACTTACGTTGAGACAACGAACCACACATATCTTAAACAATGTTGAATTATAGTTTCGGGAAAGCAACCTTTTGAGGAAAAGAAAATCAAATACTCTACCACTACTAGTAGTACCTACTAATGAACAACTAGAATCTAATGGGTATTAGGTAATAGTAGTAGTATGTTACATGTCACTTCATGGGATCACACATAATCAATGGCTATTCGAAATTGAGATAGGACAAGAAATTACTCTTACACTTGATAACAATGAATTCTTGTTATTATTATTTTTTTATAATGATTTGTTAATATATTTTTTTCTTCTAATAAAGAATATTTTTAATATAAAAATAATTAGTATAAAAAATATATTATAAATTAAATCTTATAAAAAAATATCATTTTAAATTTAAATCTTATAAATAAGATGGAATGAAAACAAATTAGTATATTGACTGTTAAAGACAGAAAAATTAAAAGGGGTTGTTTGGGGTAGTGTGGAGTGCAGGCAGAGTCCACAGTGATAGTACCGCGCGTTGCCACAAAGCAGTGACGACCAAAAAGAATGCTGAGCTTTTATCTTAGCCTGGAAATCAGAGGTAGTAGCGTGTTTTAGACTAGTAGGGTTTGCCTGGGCATTTTTGGATCTCTAAGAGGTATATAGCTAGCAAATGGTAGTAATGCTAGGGTGCATTGAAAAGGTGCACATTAAGCTGAGAAAGTGAAACACTACTGGCCCAAACACTCTTCGAGTTTGGACCGTTAATGTATGTAGGAGTAATTTATATGTGTGTTTTTATCTGTTTCTGTGCTAACTCATTAGCGCTCGTGGTGCTCATTTATGTTAGATGAGGGCGAATTATTATGTCTTTTGAGTTAGAAGTAATTACACGTGAAATATTTTACTTAAAGGTAGTAAATGCTTAGGACACAGGTCAAGAAAGTAAAGAAAAAGAAGCATTTTTAACCTCCCCATTTACAACTAACTTTTTTTTTAAAGTCATAATCTATTTGTATTGAGATAAGTAACATGTACAAGTGGTACAATAAGCAGAACCAGTAAAGTTCTGCAATAGGTAAAAGTATACCCCTGTTGCTTTCAATCACCTAAAGCAATCCTATAACAAGATTCAAAACAAAAGAAAATCCCATTTGTGTATGTTGCACGATGCTATTTGTTCAAAACACAATCCCAAGGGTCAATACAAGAATATGAGAAAGTAACTCCCCCAAAACTTCTATACATCCATCAATTCCAGGACACTAACTTAATCTGATAAAAAATCAAAATCATCTATATGTTTCTAATTAAACACAATATGATTTCTATTAATACACACTGTTCAACAAGTAGCATGCCAAAATCAATCTTTTACCTTTTTTCCTTCTAGCACCCAATAGATTCTCTCTAATCATCCCGAACAGCTGGTTGATATGATTTGGAATTTGTAAATCCATTCCCACCCATGCCATAACTCTTTCCCACAATCTGTTAATTACCGGACATAGTAAGAACAAATGATTGTTGGTTTCCACCACAAGGCCACACAGTTTGCATGAAAAATTGTAGTCTTGAATAATAACTCCCCTCCTCTAGAGCGCTTGTGCTGTTGGAAGCCTATCTTGGAGTAATTTCCAAGAGAAAACAAGTACTTTCGTTGGAACTTTTGCACACCAGAATTTGGAAAACAAGTTTGCACTCTGCTGACCCTCTTGTTCAGATTGTTGTAGTCCTTCTAAAAGCTTGTATGTCGCGGCCACAGTGAAAGAATTCACTACCATAAGCTTGTAGAGTGTCCATGTTATGTTCCTAGAATTCGAGGACTAGGAGACCTCCAGAAAAAGGTGGATTAAGGAGAGCAAATTTATTGATTGTTATTGCTTGCATTTCTATTACAATGATTGTCCATTTATAGGCACCAAATACTTATTCTAGGGCTAGTCCTCCAGAAAAAGGGGGATTAAGGAGAGCAAATTTATTGATTGTTATTGCTTGCATTTCTATTACAATGATTGTCCATTTATAGGCACCAAATACTTATTCTAGTTCCTTCTACAAGTCCTACGAGGGAGGCTAACAATAATGGATTTTGGAAATATCCTAATAGAAAGATATATTCCAGCAGACAGAATATCCTAATTGTCCAATGCTAAGGTGCCAACTCAGTGCTTAGGAGCAAAATCAGTTACGAAATCGTCCAAATGGCATGGCCTGCTTGATTTCCTTTTAGTGCTTGTCTCCTTCTTACCTGCTAGCAATTCTTCTGTGTTGGGTTGCCTCATCATAACATTTTCTGGCCCATCAAAAACACCTTGTCCTCAAGGTGTTGGGACCTCAATTCCAGACCCCGAGACAGCTTGGTGGCACAATTCAAAAACAAAATAGCTAAAACACGAGGTGGGTTTAGAAAAGAGAAAAAAATAACACGTGAGTGAAATTTGGGCCATGGTGATTTGGGCTTGTTATGGGAAAGATGGAGGTGTAGAAAAAGAAAAAGTGGGCAATAAAAAATCAAGCTGAAATAGGGGGTGAGTATAGAAAGAAGAAAGGTAGACTGGGCACTTCTTTGGATGCATTTTGGTGTGTATATTCTTGGGATGGGAATTCTGACCATTGAGCAGATGTTGCATCTTCTAGAAGCTTGATCAGGTTCTTATTTCCACACATCTGAGCTTCATCAAGTGGCGTATTTCCCCATCTGTCTTTGGTAAAAACACTAGCTCCTCCTTCTAATAGCAACTTTGCCATGAAATATAAATCTTCAGCTGCAGCAATCTGAAGAGGACTTTGGAAATCATAATCTTTTAAGTTAGGATCCATGCCATTGGATAAAAGTCTTTTAAGATAATATGAATCTCCCCTTGCAACTGCAATACACAAAAAACTACCAACATTTTCAATCTTCATAGAGGCCCCTTATCCAACAAGTAAAGAAGCAATAAGAGGGAGCGAGAGTTGTGAACAATGGTTTGCATGACCAAGACCTTGACGGCCGAACATCACTGTCCACGAAGCGCAAACCCGCGCTGATCATGGTCGTGGTGGAGGCGGTGGCTTCGATGGTGGTGGTGGAGGTGACGACGGCAGATACAGTGGTCGTGGGAGGGAGGCAAGGGAGGAGCCAAAGGGTGCAAGGTGGTGTTGTGCGACAACATGCAAAACATTATGAAACTCAGGATTCGCTGTTAGGCTCGTGGAGTCCTTAAGAACTTTCTCAAGGATGGTCTACGGTACTCTGTTACCTACACTGAGCATGTAAAGAGGAAGATGGGTACCACGGTGGTTGTTGTTGTCGCTCTCAAGAGGCAAGGTAGGGTGGAGTGGTGCTACAAGCTTCCCCATAATGTCTCCTCTGATGGTAAGTGGAGCCGACAAGGATGTGGAACGTTGCTGCATGATTTCGGGTCGTGGAAGTGGAGTTAGCATGGGAGGCGTGGTCGGTATGGGGGCGGCTGGTGGCGATGACTGCATAGGGGAGGAAGATGAAGAGGAGTGTGGTGGGGTTGTTGTTGTTATTGAGTGGTCTGCAAGGTGGTCAGTCACTGGAGTAGCTCGTCTAATTTGGAGGTGACATGGAGGGGATTAGAGGCAAGCTTGGCAATAGCTTCCTCAATGCGATCCAGATTAGATTGTGAACGGATTGATTCTGCCATAGCAACTCAATGAAAGCACCAGTTGTTATGTTCCTAAAATTCGAGGACTAGGAGACCTCCAGAAAAAGGGGGATTAAGGAGAGGAAATTTACTGATTGTTATTGCTTGCATTTCTATTACAATGATTGTCCATTTATAGGCATCAAATGCTTATTCTAGTTCCTTCTACAGGTCCTACGAGGGAGGCTAGCAATAACGGATTTTGGAAATATCCTAACAGAAAGATATATTCCAGTAGACAGAATATTCTAATTGTCCAATGCTAAGGTGTCAGCTCAGCGCTTAGGAGCAAAATCAGTTACAAAATCGTCCAAATGGTGTGGCCTGCTTGTCTCCTTCTTGTCTGCTAGCAATTCTTCTGTGCTGGGTTGCCTCATTATAACAGTCCATCACCCACTCTTATGTGTTAGTGGCTTTTCCCCAATACATTTGTGCTCCCAGAAGCTTGTAGAGTGTTCATCACCTACTCTTTTCCTAATGCACCTTGACACCTAGTCTTCCTTAGCAGCATTTTGCTCTTCAAAACTCTATATGGCTCGCCACCATAATGACCATCTAGGATGCACCAAAAATGGAAGGAGGACATATACAGGAAAACAGAAAACAATAAATCTAAAAATTTCAAGATACAGAGTATGGTTAAGAAACAATAAGATTTTTTTTAATGTTTTTTATTATTTAAAAAAAGTTGAAAAATTAAAAAAACATGAGAAATAAGTAGTAACACTAACATATTATAAACATAAATAATCCAATGATCTATCATAATAAAATATTAAAGCGTAAAGTGCGAAATTAACGTTAAAAAATACTACAAGAAACTTAGTTCAATGTCTAAAATAACAAATAACATAAAACATCAAGCATTGTCAACATTCTTGGTGATCAACTCGTTCTCCAATTCTGGCTCATCGAGTGAGAGTGTAGAAGCAAGCTTCATGATGTTTAATCAAGATTGATTCAAGGAGTTTTGATGATAACAAAGATGATGACAAAAAGCCCAAGAGAATGAGTACAAGATTGAATCAAGAACTCTTCAAGAATGAAGAGGAAATTTGATTTCAAGATTCAAGAATCAAGTTTCAAGATTTAAGTTTCAAGAATCAAGAAAAGACTCAATCAAGATAAGTACTAAAAAGTTTTTCAAAACATTGAGTAGCACATGAATTTTTCACAAAACCTTTTACCAAAGAGTTTTTACTCTATGGTAATCGATTACCAGTTTATTGTATTCGATTACCAGTAGCAAAGATTGTTTTCAAGAAGCTTTCAATTGAATTTACAATGTCCCCATTGATTTCAAAATGGTGTAATCGATTACAATAATTTGGTAATCGATTACCAGTGTGTTTGAACGTTGAAATTCAAATTCAAATGTGAAGAGTCACATCCTTTCACAAAAATGCTTTGTGTAATCGATTACAATGATTTGGTAATCGATTACCAGTGATAAGTTTTGAACAAAAATCAAAAGATGTAACTCTTCCAATGGTTTTCAAGTTTTTCTAAAGGTCATAACTCTTCTAATTGTTTTCTTGACCAGACATGAAGAGTCTATAAAAGCAAGACCTTGATTTTTATTTTATAAATTCATTCAATTCATTCAGAACAATCATTACAATCCTTTACAACCCTTGAATCTCTTTGAACTTCTTCTTCTTCTTCTTCCTTTGCAAAAGCTTTCTTAAGTTTTCTGATTTTCCAAACCTTGAAAATAAAACTTGTGCTATTCATCTTTTTCATTCTCTTCTCCCTTTGCCAAAAAGAATTCGCCAAAGACTAACCACCTGAATTCTTTTTGTGTCTCTCTTCTCCTTTTTCCAAAAGAACAAAGAACTAACTGCCTGAATTCTTTTGTGTCTCCTTTCTCCCTTGTCAAAGAATTCAAAACGACACAGTTTGAGAATTCTTTTGATTCTTCCCTTTCCCATATACAAAAGATTTTAAAGGACTAACCACCTGAGAATTATTTTGTTTCCCCCTTCACAAAGTTTCAAAGGACTAACCGCCTGAGAACTTTGTCTTAACACATTGGAGGGTACATCCTTTGTGGTACAAGTAGAGGGTACATCTACTTGTGTTGTTGTGACTGAGAACAAGAGAGGGTACATCTCTTGTGGATCAGTTCTAGTGGAGGGTACATCCACTAGGTTGTTCAAAGAGAACAAGGGAGGGTACATCCCTTGTGGATCTTTGCTTGTAAAGGAATTTACAAGGTTGAAAAGAAATCTCAAGGACCGCAGGTCGCTTGGGGACTAGATATAGGCACGGGTTGTTGCCGAACCAGTATAAAACTCTTGTGTGTTTGTCTTCTTCTTCCCTACTCTTTTAATTTCCGTTTTTCACTTTAATTACCGCTTTTACTTTTGGTTAAGTTTATATTTCTGTTCTTTACTTTCTTAACAACATAGTAAAAGCCTAATAAGGGTAAATTTTAATTAGTAAAGGTTCATTAATAATTAATTCAACCCCTCCTTCTTAATTATTCTGAGGCCACTTGATCCAACAGAGAGTTCTACAAACTCTAAAAATTCCACATCCTTCATTGAATCAAATGCATCACCACCAACATCCTACATTTTGGTCTTCTGATTCTCATATTGATCGAAATTTCTTGATAGGAGACAGAGGTTGTTGTGAATATAAACCAAATCTTCGGCACGACTTGGATTCAACCTATTCCTCCTAAGTGAGTGAAAGAAAGAGTGGGTACTCCAGCTTCGCTCATAACAAGAGGAAGAAGTTGATTTTCTAAGCAACTTGAAAGCCAAAGATTAAAGGAAAAGAGTCTCAACACCAAAATTAACCCACCAATTCCTGGAATCTGAAGAGTATTTCTTTGTCAAAATCATCATAGACTTTATCAAAATCATCACTATTAGGAAATAATCTCTGAAAGCACTTCATTCTTTCACGAGAGATTTCGACATCTCTATGAGGAGAGGAGCAACTCTAGAGTGATCCTCATGAAGTCATCCATCACTATAATACCTTCATTAAGTATCAAACAAAAATAATCATTACACATTTATCAAAATGAATAATTTTTATTAACATAGAAATCTAACTTTAAAGAATATATACCTTGGATTCAATGAGTGGGCTAGACAATGAAGAGGAGTATAGCTCTTTGTCCAACGAGCTATTAAGACTTGATATACCGCATCATAAAATGGACAATTCTCCGAGTGAGGGAGTTTTTTTTTCTTGTAAATCTCAAGTTTCACCTTCTCAATCATGAAATCCCACATCTCATACACCAAGTGAAGGCATGGTCTATCGGTGTCACAAAACCCAATCATGTCATAGATTGATCTTGTGAAATCAATGAGTAGTCTACCTTATCCCACCAATCATCATTCACAATCTTCTCTTTCATAAAGTTTGCTTTCCCCGTGTCATCCTCTCTATAAGAACCCTATTCTGGACTAATGACCATCGCTTGAAGACCTTTCTTGATTAGCTTAAACCTCTTTAGCATCACGATAATGGAGGCAAAATGAGCATTAGCAACCGAAAGCAATCTAAGAGGAGTAAATCAATTGAAGATTGACAACCTTATGTTATGGTTCATGATGAAATTCTTGATATGTATGGCATCTCCATGAATGTCAATGATCCAATTACACAATTCTAATGTTTCTTCATTGCCCTCCATATTCTTAGCAGCACAAATGCTTTTCAAAGCAAGGTTAAGAGTGTGAACAACACATGGTGTCCATTATATGTGAGGATGCATGCTCTCAATTATTTCCCCCACCCCCTTTATAATTACCTGCATTGTCAGTTACAATTTGCACCATATTTTGATGACCCACCTCATCAATCACTTCTTTCATCAAATTGGCAATGAAAAATTTATCTTTTACTTGCCCAAAAAAATTCACTGCTTTAAAAAACATTGGACCTTTTCCACAAGTTTCCATGAAATGAGAGGCTTTCTAGTAGGATCACTCCAACCATCAGTCACAATTGTAACCCTTTTATCTTTCCAAGTTGCTTTGATTGGTTGTAGCGACAACTCAACATTGGTTTTTTCTTGATGAAGTAATGTGGTGCACAAAAGAATAAGACCTCAAATAGTGTGGATTTCTTGCAAGATTAAATGGCAAATCACCCATAAAAAACATTCTTGCAAGTTCTTGATCTAATTGGTTCCTAGTAGGAATGTCAAATGATATCAAAATAGGTGGAAAATCATATTTTCATTTTTTAGAGGAGGAATCAAGTTCCAATTGAAATTGAGATTGGAAAGGTAAAGGAACATCTTTAGGTTTCAACTCCTTCTTTTTCCTCTCAAATTCTTCTTTCGTGCTCGTCATTTCAATTCTATTTTGTCGGGTCACTTTTTTACAAATAACAATTCCTTGACCTTTAACTTGAAGTAAATGAGCCTTCGCCTTAGAATAACTTCCATTTCTAGATTCACCACAAAAATTACACTTAAAATTCCAACTTCCTCCTACTTCTCTCCTTTTATCCAATTTTGTAACAAAATTTCACAAAGGAGCTGCATTTTCATTTGATATTGAAGAAGACACTGACCCACTTCCACTCCTATTAGCAACAACATCACCACCAAAATTATCACTTCCACTACCAACATTAGAATTATTGGAAGCCATGTTTACTGTTAATAAAAAACAAAATACTAAATTATCGATAATATAGATAATATTAAATTAAATAAAGACTAGTAAAATACTCCTATAATATAATATAATAAAAAGCAATCATATAATAGATCATCAAACTGAAACATAAAAATGGAAAATATAATAGGAAAATGAAAACATAGAAACAAAAAAATGATTACTACATATCAAAAACCCATTTTCCTCAGCTCACAGAATCTACCAGCCATTATTTGTGTCTATGTATTTCTTTGTTTCTTTGAATTGTTATCACTTTGTGCCATTGAGGTTGGTGTTGTGTTGTGTTTATTATTTTGTGTGAGAAAATATGGGTGTGAGAGTATGCATGAGAAAAAAAGAGTTTTTGCTAAAAGAGGATTGCGACGGTGACTAAAGAAGGCAGTGGTGATGGCTTCTCTATTGATGGTGGCGCCCTCGTCATATAAAAAAAGGAAATTTGAAGAGAGAGAGAGAGAGAGAGAGAGAGAGAGAGAGAGAGAGAGTGAAAGCAAACCTGACTGGTGGTTTGGTTGGTGGTTCACCTTGTGATTCGCCTTAGCAAAACAAAAACCTCTCTTAGACATCACTAAATCCTCCTACATTTTTCATTTTCCTTCTAAAGAACAAGGTGCATAAATATTGGCCAAAATGCACACCTCCTTCAACTTCTCCTACTCAAAACCCATCCCCAAAAAGCCTACCCTTTAAAATTTAAATCGCAAAGACAAACAACCTTTTCTCCAATTACATCCCACCCCCTGATAAACCCATCGAAGGCCTCACTAACCACTTGCACTCAGTGTTTCCCCGTAATTCTCTGATTTCCCACTTGTATAAAGACTCACATTTTGTTTCTGGTAAGAGGATGCAATAGACCTTATTAGTTACTCCCAGCGTTCTGACCCTTCTTCTCTTGAGTCTATCTCTTGACCCTCTAATGTTTAGAGACAATCTTCATTTGACCACCCCTGAATTTCCCTCTTTGATTCTTTCCACCTCAATATCCCTATTCTCCAAGTGTTTCAGGTATGCCATGAAGAGTCTGTGTCTTTCATTGCCAGTAATCCCTAATGATTGAATTGTTTTCCACAAGTCAGATTAGCCCTTTCCCCTTTTTTTTTTCGTCATCTTCACCACAGACAAGACCTTGTTGGTTGGATACATTTCTAACAAGCATGCTGCAATCAACCCTTTGTGGTTTAAAGAGCCACCACCTATAGAATCCTTAACCACTGATGGAATCATTGACCTGTCCATGCTATGTCGCCTGACGATCCTTGAAGGTGTCTCTCTATCTCTTTGCAAGATGCACACTTGACCAAGTTTGGGCCTGAAATGTGCGAAGCCAGGAAGACTTGAACTGAAATAATTATCCTTAGTTTGATTAGTGCATTAATTATAATTATGATAAAGATATAATTTTTTCTCTCCTATTTATTTTATGAACTCACTTCAATTGAATCTCTCTCTTTCTATCAAAATGATTAACAATTCTAAGATTTTAAAAAAATAGTTTCACAATATAATTCCAAAATATAATAACTTTAGATCAAATAAAATGAAATTTAAATTTTATTTTTTCATCTAAAGTCATTTTTATTTTAAAATTATATTTTCAAACTATTTTTTATTATTAAATAAATCTCTAAACTATTAAATATTTTGTAAGATTCAATCCATATTATCCTTTGTATTAATTATTTTTATACTAAAATTCTTCTAATTAATTATACAAATAAATTATTAATTAGAAGACAAAAAAGAGTTCATACCAAAAAAAGGAGAAATAAAAGTATTAATGACATGAGTAATTTTGGAATAAAGATAAAAATTTAGGATAAACTTATTATTGTAAACTAAATTAACCACTTTTATTAATTATTATGAATTAAGTAATTCACTCTTATAAATAGGAAATGAGAGAATACTTTTCGTTGTTGTCACTATGCGATACCTATAATTTTTATTTGACACCCAACTAATTTTTTTATTAGATCAACCTATCTTGAAATAAAATATGAAGTAACACTACTAAAAAATTCGCTTTCAAAGATGATTCTTTGTAGCTTTTCACGACGGTTTACAATTGTCTTTGAATCTGTCGTCGTGGAAAGTGTTGACTTTCCTTGACGATTTTTAAATCATCTTAGATTTCTTCTTTCCACAGAGGTTGTTCTCGAAACCATCTTAGAATTTAATTCTTTTTTAAAGAAATGTTAAAAAAAAGATGTTTCTAAGACGGTTGTCGAAAAAGCCGTCTTAGAAAGTAGAGACTTTCTAAGATGATTTTTAAAATAAATGTCTCAGAAAGGGTGTTATTTTTTTTTGTTTTACAAACAGGAGTGAAGGATGTAAATACTTAGGAATCAAATTAGTGGCCAAAGCACAGAAAGACCAAATTTTTTAAGGGTAACAACCATTACATAAAAAATAGGAAAATTGGTTTGAATGCAATCACGCCTCATCTGGGGAGATTTTTTTTCCTTTTGTTTATTGGGGGAGGGGGAGGGGGAGGATTATAAAAGTACTTTATACCAACAAAGATAAGAGGACATATTCTGGATCAAAATCATCAACATCGTATTCTTCCTCATCCCACTCATCTTCCACGATTCCTAATGCTTGTCCACACAATATAGTCATAATATGTTGGAAATCTCTTAGTTCTCTATGCTCGATCGAAATTTCTTGAGATTCATTTGCAGATATCACTACAGATTGATGCTCAGCCAACTGGTCCCTCTTCAATGCAAACATTTTAGAGGGCTACAAAATATCCACATTGAATGGTGGTGATAGTGAACTTCCCAAAAGTTGAACACGAGAAACACTGCCATCACAATTTTCTTTTAGTTAGGAACTTATAACAACCATATGTAATAGATTTCTATGCAAAATTTAAGGTGTGTTTAGAAAGAGAGAAATAATATACCAAATAAATTTTGTACAATATTATGTGGGATCCACACCTCTTACACTATACTTTAATTCAAAAAATTCTCTTTTATTTCTCTCCTCTAAACCAAACACATTATTGGGGATACTTTTTCAAATGAAAGTGGCAGCATAACAACCATGTCATAACGTTTTTATAAGCTCATACTCTAATGGAACAAATGGGGAAATAACAATGATGTCTAGCATTTTCCCAGTTTGAATTATGTAAAATTTGGAGGAGAAATAGTTCCACTGGGTCAACAATTAGCAACAAATATAACAAAGTAAAAAAAATGTTAGAAAGAGGTTGTTTTTGGTGTCTTGGTCAACCAATATATCTTCAGGTTGTGAGACTTGAGAGGATATAATGCCTTGTGTTGCAGCTTGAAGTTTTTTTTTACTAAACATGCTCAATATAGTGTACCATCCATTAAGGTCTAGGATTTGTCATTGAACTTTAGGTGACTAGATGAACATTATAGAGGACTCATCCAAGAAAGGACATATGAAGGATACCAGCATATTACAAGGATAAACACTAAAGCACTATTCACTTCACAACAATAAAAGACAACAAACAACAAATATTCTATAAACATTTTATGAAACTAAATTTTGATTAGCAATAACTTCAAAACATCTAGAAAGCATCCATAAAACTTGTCAGAAAAAGATATCAAACACATTTGCAGAAAGATAAACAACTAGTAAATTTAACTCAGTGGATAATACACTGAAATTCTATCATGGATTAGAGGAAAAAAAGGATCCAAGAGCCAATTTGATGGATGTCTGATCTGTTCACTACATTCAGGTTAACTTATCCAAGAGAAGGCTTCAAAATTTAGTTTTAGCATGCCAAGGTTAGCATAACATAACACTTATATGAATAGGACCTTGTAGTGTTAAAAGAGAAAACCGTATATATTGCTTCTTTTATTATGTAAAAAAAAATTGTTATTTGTATTCCGCATCTGATAAGGATATTTTAAAAGAGTCCAATTGAGGAACAAAAACCCACCCAATGCAAGTGCAGGCTTAAGTGAGCCAATCATGCTCCAAACCTGACTTGATTATATCCTCAAGGCTAATACATATAAAACCCTAAAGGACCTCAAATTTAAGGACATTTACTTTGAGAAATGGTTTTTTGTTTTCACTCCCTATTTTCACTTTTAATTACAAAATTGTCACTTTGTTTTCAATTTGTTTCTTGATTTCAAATATTTGTATAGGAAACAGTGAAAACAACTTTTTAACTTTTTTGGTTTTCCATGTTTCCTATACAAATGTAGTATTTGAAAATAGGAAACAATTAAAACCAAGGTGGTAGTTTTGTAATTAAAAGTGAAAAAAAAATTGCAAACATAAGTAAACATACCCTTATGCTCATTTCTTAGCTTTAAAAGAAAGAGGAAACTTGTGCAAATTCATTCAAACAACATTGTCGCAAACACTTTTGGCAAATACTCAAGACATTATGATTTGCTACATTATTGTACATACAAAAGACACAAATGATATTTAAATCTAGCACGTGCTTATTAGGCATTTATTTAGGATACTAAATCTACTTTGCCACTAAGTTTAATAAAACAACAACAATAAACCAATTTGAAAAATACAAACCAAATGGAGAGATAGTCCATACCAAATGTACAATAAACCATCCATTTGTTGTCTTTGTACCCTTCACAAATGTTCAATCTACAAATTAAAATCAACAAACCTAGGTTAATAGAAAAGATATTCTTCATAATCTCAGAAGCACTTGGGCCACAAAAATTTTGAAAGGGAGAAAGAAGGTAAGCTTCACATACAACATAATTATGCTTATCATTGTTAATCATAACAAACCCTAGCTTAATGAGTCGATTCTTATGATAAACATTAAAACCTGAATCATCAACATAGTGTACATCATTGACAAATCCAATAGTAACAACAACAACCATCTGTCACAAGATCTAGATGAAATCATATTTCTGCACAAGTTTGGAATATCAAACTCGATTTTATTTAATAGACATTACATTTGAATCCTTTGGAAGAAGCCCATCAACTTCGGCTTAAGGCCTGTAGGTCACCTCCTCAGATATCATCATATCATTCACTATGATGTGATGCAAACTAGGCCTAGTGTCAGATTATGTTTGACTGCAATTATACCATATCATAGCTAGCTCCCAAAGGCAAACTTAACAGATTCAAACAACTAAAACCTCACCTGACATCAAAGCTTCATTTAACATTCGATTGTTTTCATCACCTCAAGTTCCTATATTCCTTTCACTTGAAGAATTGGAAACAAAAATGAAACAATGGAGAGAAGAAGTATCATGCTTACAAAGATAGTTAGGATGAGAAGGCCATAAGGGTCAATTTGAATTTTGAAAATAAATGGAAAGAATACAAAGTCAATTAACAAGTGATTATAATGTTTACAATAAACATTAATACAATATATAAATTCCTCACATATCATCTAAATTTTTCTAAATCGCATGTTTTTAACTTCTAAAAAGTATGTTGCCCATTTCTTGTTATGGTCTCCATGTCTAATGGTGTTCCTTCACCAAACCACTATAAAATATAAAATATACAAATTAGTCAAGTACATGTAAATTGATTATAAAGTGATAGTAAACTAATAATTGAAACTTGTCAAAGTAAATATACCATAGTCCATTCGTTCTTGAAACCCCCTATGAATATGCTCCACATCCAATGCATGACATAATAACCACACTCATAGCCTCCATTTTGAACATGACTCTAAATTCAGTATGAAATATATTTAAATCCTATAATCAATAAGTTACAAAATACCACTTGTCGGATTAAAGTGTTGATTAAATGACTAATCTTTACTTCAATCCACTGAGGTGTAAGTTGATCAGATTTACCATCCAAACTAGTCTTTAATCTCTTCAATGCACTGGTTTAAAATAAACATCAATGTATATAGAAGGATAAAAAGATTTACGTATCCATGCTAATAATAGAGTAAATGAGTTATAATTTAAAACTTGTTAATTGCGGATTCTTAAGCAAGGAACATAACCAAACAACAAGGTCGTTCCTAGGACACACAATGACAAGCACCTGACTAAACTCTAAAATGCAATGTGATACCATTCATCAGGAAATAACTTAAACATGTTCACATGACACTCTCACTTAGGAAAACTAGGCAGCAAGTGTCAAGGTCACCCTATCGTGCACAGGCAACTTCTCCCCCCCCCCATGGTGACCAACCTGAGTCTCAAGGAAGTTCCAAACCGAGTGAAATGCCCCCACGTACAAGTATTTTTGCTCATGGAAAACTACGAGTACTTATTGACAAAGTTTATACTATTTACATGAAATATGAAGTATGAAACATGAGCATCATCAATGCACTGACCTTGGATAGTTAAAGATTCTAAGTCATCCCCTTCTTTCTCCAAGGATGCTTAAAAATTTTTAAACACTCTATTTTCCCCTCTAGGGATATCCAACATGGTCACTACACCCCTCATATACATACACAACATACATCATAATAATGACATCATCTCATCTTAATGTCATTATCAATATCAACATCAACATCATCTCAAATCAATATAATCATCAACATGACAAGCAATCACATTCCACATACATACTTATAAATGCATGCTTAGGATTCACATTATCGGGTCTTCAGACAACATAAACCTCATACAACAACCATCCATAATATCATTATACTGATATTTTAAGGAAAATTTTAAATTAAAGAGGAAAACTATGGTATTCAAGACAAACTCTTATGCCCATTTAAAATTTAATAAAGAAGTAAATAGAAGAACAAATATAAAATTTGGGGCAGAGTCTCCTATGTAATTAAGACTTTTCCCAAAAATTTCAATCATTACAATGACAACATCATTAACAATTTCATTCATCAATAACAAATATATCACATCCCATTAGTTAAAACAATTTTTTTTATTGAAAACTAGCATGCACATCAATAACAAATATATCACATCCCACTAGTTAAAAATATTGTTTTTCTTGAAAACCAGCATGCATAGGGACAAACATACATCCCCATAATTAGGTTCCCTGACCCCAACTATGGCATCAAAAGTTATAAACAAACAATAAACTTCCCTCACCTATCTATATCTCTTTGTTAGTTTCTTGCAATGTTGTTCTAAGATCTCTTAGGTTCACGTTCGTTCGTCCAAACATAGAGCTCTCGAACAAACCGCGAAGAGAGGATTAGAGAATCCATAGTTAAGAATGCTTATTCCACCAGGAACTAAGAAAATGACTTTGAGTAGGCGAGAGAAAAAAAAATGAGAGATAGTGGTAGGAACTTAATGTTTTCATATCTTTTATCTCTTTAAATTTTTATCTTATCTCCTAATCTTCTATTTTAAATTTCTTATCCTTCTTATCTCTTACTTTCTTTAAATTTTACATTTAAATTTCTTATCTCTTGCTTGTAAATTGGGTTTACATCAATCTAAGTACAAACGAAGTTTATGTGGATTCGATACTCAGACTTCCGAGTACTTTACTACTTGGGATAATTTGGTGCACTTACCAATGAGTTAACACAACCCTAAGTTTGTTAGGAAAGATACCTCGAATGACTACAACCAAGAGTTGTTGCATTAAGACGTGACAATCATGATACTTCAATCAAACCAATTTCAAGTCATTCACAAATACAAGGCTCTTGATATTTGAAGAGTATCTTTGTAGGACTTTCACACTCCACAGACATTGACAAAAACATTTTTTCTCTTTTTTGACATTGTGTGACACACTGGGGGCAAATACGTTCGCCGACCTTGTGAAATCAGATGCAACTACTCACTTATAGCCATGTCAACCAAATCTTGACGGCACTTCAAAACATCCTTTGTCTTGCTTGTAATGTTAAGAAGGGCGTCAATTAAACTATCATAGACATTTTTATCCACATGCATTACGTCTATACAATGTCTAACATCTAGATCGGATCAGTATGGAAGATCAAAGAATATTGACCTTTCTTCCATATGTTCTTCTCAGATGCATCCTTCTTTTGGGTCTTCCCAAAGATAGTTAGGATGTTCTTCACTCGATAATAAACTTCGTTTCCAACTAAGGGTTTTAATGCATTTTGATTCTCCTGGCTTCCCTTAAAAGCTTTTTTCAATCGCCAATACGGGTGATAAGGTTTGAGAAATCTTTGATGCCTAGTATATACTATCTTTTTTCCATGTTTTAGTTAGATGAAGCTTGTCTCTTTCTCACAGATAGGACATGTGTGATGTCCTTTAACACTATATCCACTTATATTCACATATGATGGAAAGTCATTAATGGTACAAAATATCATTGCATGCAACCTGAAGGTCTGCTAGAGATCCCATCAAACACATCAACCTTGTCTACCCATAATTTTCTCAAGTCTTCAATCAAGGCAGAGAGATAGACATCAATATCATTTCCTAGTTGTCTTGGACCCTCTATCATCATACACAATATAATGTATATTCGCTTCATGCACAACCAAGGAGAGAGATTATAAATCATCAACAAAACAGACCATGAACTGTGGTTAGTGCTTAAGTTATTAAAATGATTCATACCATCTGAAGTAAGTCCAAGCCTCAAGTTTCTCGGCTCCTCCCCAAAATTCAGAAACAATCGATTAATGGTCTTCCATTAGGGAGAATCAACTAAATGTTGGAGTAATCCATCACTTTTTCTACTATCTGCATGCCATGTAAGGTTTTTTGTATCATGTTCATTAGCAAACAATTGCTTAAACCTTATAATTAATTGAAGATACCTACACACCTTTTTTGGAAGACCATTATTTGTGGTTGCATCATCACTACATTCGTCATCCTTCACTTTGTATCGTGATACCCCACATGTGGGGTATTTGTGCATTTCGGAAAACTGATTTTTGTACAATATGCAACCATTAAGGCATGCATGTATTTTCTGGTACTTCATACCCATAGGACATAATATCTTCTTTTCCTCAAAGTGATTTTTTGACAACGCATTATCTTCAGGAAGCATCTTCTTCAACACGACAAACAATTCAATGAAGCTTTTGTCACTCCACCTAAATCTTGCCTTCAAGTTGACCAAATCTAACACCGTTGACAATCGTGTGAAGCTTATGCACCCCAGATACAAAGGCTTCTTCGAATCACTTTGTAATTTCCCATACAAAGGTGCATCTGCTTGCCAGAAACACTCTTGCCCAAGATCATGTAACATGTCCTTTATACAATCTCCGATGTCTACATCAACATGCTCAATGTGAGACACCGTTGGCATGTCTGGCAATTCACCATGCAATATCCATTCTGTATAATTCAGAATGATCCCCTCACATATAAGATGTGATCTTATGTCATTCACTGAGTGTTGTCTCCCGTTCCTACATTTGACACATGGACAAAAAAATTTACGACCTACAACTGGTGCATTTTGTGCAGCAAATTGCAAGAATTGTTCAATCCTCCTCTCATACTCGTGACTAATGCATGATGCTTTAAACCAACCTTGATCTATGTTTCCTCTTCTGTCATGCTCACAAGGTTACTACACATATGCATAAAGATCTAACTTTTTCTCATAAAAGGTGTGGTCCTATCCCATTATGGAAAATGTTTTTTTCTACTTGATTATTACGTATAGGCTAAGTCTCCTATTGTTAATTTTGACAAAATTTTGCTAGCACTTCTCATTGGTATCCAAGTATACGAATTAAAAATAGTGACATGAATTTCACCACAATCAAATATGCAACCAAAGAATAATACAAAATGCACTAAACCAAAATTTTATCAAATCTAACAAAAGAGCTTAAACTATGCATAATAATCATGTAGAAAAAAAATAATTTTCCCAAATTTTCATAATGGACAATTCAATATTAAATACAATGATTAACCCAAACTATCCATATTAATCCATGTATTCAATTTCAAATGAGAAACTATGGTTCACTCATAAGGCACAAAACTTTATTTTAAAACAATACGCATTAAATATAAACCATTAATTACCAATTATAAATAGTACATACCAATCAAACCATCTATATATGAAAATAATAACAAGTAGAAACTGACTTGAATTGTAGTGCAGAACCTGGTATACTATATGACAATGATGATGATAAAAAATTAAGAAAGTAGAAGTTGATCAATCCAAAATATAATTTGCAAAGTGAGACAAGCAACATTAAATCCATGCAACTAAACAATACAGTCTAAGCCACTTGAAATAAAATTAAACAGAAAAAAAAACCAATAAACTGTAACATGTACACTTCTCGGCCTTATACATCCTTTATGTTATAAAAACATTAGCCGACACAGTTGATGGTATCTATACTTTTGTTTATATGAGAGCTAATTTATTGGAGTTTGCTAATTGAGTTGCTTTTAACTAGATCCAAAATGCATGTAAGCAAAACTTATGATAGATAACCATGCTGAAATTTTTATGTAGCAGGCAGAACAACATGATAAGGAGCTAATTGGGGCACAACTCCTGTATAATATTCTTGGTTCATGTTGTTTGGTAGTGGTGGTTTTTGTGAAGAAATATATTATGGAAACAAAAGGGAAGTCACTTCAGGAAATTGAAATTGTATTTCTTGCACAAGAAGCAAACTAAAGTGGTCATATATGGACAAGGTATAGGCATATTTTCACTTGTTGAATGAGTTGTGGAAACATTTTCGATTATAAGTAAAAAGAAAAAACTTCTTTCATGTACTATTTTCATTAGCTTAAAAATTATTAAGTATATAAAATGAAAAATCCCTTGGCTGAATGCTACAGTTCAAAAAAATAAGTGAATAAATGATTATACCTATAAGCAGTTTTGTGGTTTCCATAACATTGGGTTCTTCTTTTGACTGATTTCAAATATTGTACAATAATGCTTATGTGTTGTTTGCATGTGTATTATAGTATAATAGGGTGTAGTTTTTGTTATGCCCATTTCTTTCTGATTTCTTTTGGTAAGTTAATAAAAGAAGATTCTAGATATGGATGAGGTGGCTACTGCCTAGTAGCATATTATATAGTGTAGGAGAGTTATCATTGTAATAACATACATGCACTTGAGCATACATGCACATCAAAAGATCATTGTCAGAACTATAATTTTGTTGTTATTTTTTAATATTTTCATTTAAAGAATAAAATAAAATTAATTATGAAATATTACCAAAACAAAATACAAGCATGGGAACAAATAATACACCAAAAGAAAATTGTTTGATGAAGGATCAACTTGTTGTTTCATTGCTTCTATTAGAGTAGGACATATCATATAAAAGCCAATTGAAAGTTGGAACACATCAAGGATATGTATATATGAATTTGTGTTATGCTAGGAAGAGGTTGGGTACTGTAACATGAAGGACTAGCTCCATCAGAAGAGGGCAAGATCGAAAGTGTTGAATTGGAGATCTCTATAGATGTAATGTTCTAGACTTGTGTTGTTGAAGTGTTCACTTTAATCTTCTTTGTTGAGCGGAGTGCGTTAGAATAATGAGAAATTCTTGTATCTTTCTTAAGCAAGCTTCTCTTAATTGCTTTGTTATCCAATATATAACACAATAATTAAAGTGAAAGATAATGCTATAAAATAATGAGATCTAACACTGCTAAGATTCTGACAAGATCATAAATGGATCACTAGTTTAGGAGCCACTTTCGTCTATAAACAAATTTTTTGTGTTGTATATATGCATTTCTATGTACTATGCATATTAAACTTCCTAAAGCAAATATTAAGTATCAAAGTGCCCTTGAACAGGACCTTACTTTCACTCCACCACAACACTTATATGTTTGTTTTTTTCTTTCATTATTTTCATGTAAACTATCCACTACTATGTTGTTATGTATGCTCATTTGCTAAAAGTTCTTAATTAGAAAGCATTGCACAAACTTCACCAAAGAAAACTACGATTGCAATTATTTAGCTCAAAATGGCGAAGACACAAAAAAAAAAATCAAAGAGCGGATACAATTTACCCATACTAATTTGGAAACTGTAGGGCCTTTAGATAAGTTTTGGATTTTGGTATACATATTTAGATACAGTATGGTCAAGAAAAAATGAACTCTTCCACTTAGAATATATTCACAAAATATACATGCACACAGAAGCATAAAATTACGGAAGATATATCATTGTAGGCTTTTACCTAGTTTACGCAATATTCTATTTTGGGTTCTTACATTCGATGTCGTAGCGTGATAAAGGCGAAAGCAAGAGTGAGGATTCACAACTTGTTCGTTGATAATTGATGGCGACACAAGATGATGACAATGGTGGCATGGCGCAAAGGCACAAGTGACAAAGCATGACAGTGTGACACTAACGAGTATTAGGGCAGCAAGGCTTGGGTGCGAGAGTGACGTGTTTTAGGGCAGGAAAGCTTGGGCATTAGAGTAAGACTTAAAAGTTTGATGATTGATAATGAAAACCTTTTAAATTTTACACAAGAAAACCATGTAGGTTTTAGAAAAATTGTCCTTGACCAACTAGTTTCAACGACGATATTCCAAAAATTGTCTTAAACTAACTAATCGTAACGATGATTTTTCCAAAAATCATCGTTAATGACTCCAGTTAATTACAAAAATGTCACTGCACATTTTTTTAAGGCAATTTTTGTATAACCGTCGTTGACCCACCGTCGTGAAAAATATTTTTTCTAGTAGTATAATATTTTCAATCGTGACTTTATTCTTAAGTTGGGAATCAAACCTTAAACTTCCATTAAGAGATCTTAATTAAATACTCCCTCGTATCATTATAATTATTGTGTAAGAAGAAAAAATCATCCCAAAATAATTACTCTCTATGTTCTTATATATAAAATTCAATTACCTAATTCATCAAGATTAATAAAAATGGTTAATTTAGTTGATAATAATAGATTTGTCTTAAATTTATAACTTTTTTCAAAACTATCCTTGTCATTAATTAATATTTTTCTCTCCTAATGATTTGTCAATATATTGTCTTTCTTCTTATAATTAATGTTAGGTATTTCTGGTCTAAAAATAATTAACGTAACAAACATTATAGATTAAGTCTTATAAAAAAAATAAACATCATTTCAAACTTGGTTTTTATAAATAATAGGAATGCTTGGAGTATCATTTTAGTTTTTCAATATAACATTAATTACTTTTTTCACTTATATCCCTTATAATATTAATGATATTGACAACAAAAAACAACAATGAATAATGATGATAAAGTTAATTTTTTTATTAACAATAACCATAATCACTCGATTCAGACTTTATTCACACTTAAAACTTCTCACTTATTCTCAAAAGTATATTTTGTTTAGATCAAATCTAAGTTATTTCTCACAAATTTAACGTGTATTATAGCTGAGTTAGATTGATTATAAAAGGGTGTAGTTTAAGATACAAGAAATAAAAAAAAAATATTTAGGTTAATTGAAGGCTATGATAATAATGATAGTATTATTTTGTCTCGTACGTACTACTCCTAATATAATTCTTTTTGGAAGATGGGTTTTGTTGGCTACATAATAATCGGATATTAATGAGCTCTGTTGTGCTGCTGTGCACGCTAGCATTCATTGAGTTTGAGTAGTGGCAAGTGTTATTATGTTTTTTTTTTTGTCAGCACAAGTGCTATTATGTTAGTGTATGAGTATAATCTTTCAAGAAGTTTGTTAAAAAAATTATTGTTTTTCACTTAAAAGAATTACGTATATTAACTAACCTTATGTAAAGTTGTTTTTAACAAAATTTTCATTTTTTATATATTTTAATTCAATCTGAGCTGAGGCTACTTGGGCACATACAAATTTGATTTGGTCATTCAATATGCATGAATAACATGTTATATTATTGTACGTAAATTTTCGTTAATATGAATTGAAATACAAATAAAATCGTCACACTGTGCAATATTTTAAAAAAATGATTTAATATTCTAAATTTATTCTTGTTATATTTATATATATTTAGTTTTTATTTTCAAATGAAACAGATATAATTAAGATTTGTACTTTTATTAAAGTAGAAATCATTTTAAATTGGACTAAACTAAATTACAAATAAAATTAAAATTAAACTAATTAAGAAATACTAGTAAAAATAAAATTATTAAATACTAGTAAAATGAAAGTGCTCTCTTTTTTTTTAGTTAAGGAACTTAAAATATAAATAATTTTATTACGAGACAGAAAATTATACTTTTTACACTCTCATATGATTTTTATAATAAATATTTTCTCATTTTAGTTTATGAACTAGTATCCTAAGGGTACTAGTTAGCCAAACTCATTTGTTTTTATAAATGAGTGGTTATCATTAATGCAGATGGAAAGTTTGCAATTTCATTATAATCCTTTATGTTTTCAAGATGTATTGTTTTGGTTCTATTAACTTTTAAATTTTAAAAAAGAACTAAAATAATAAATTTTAAAAACATAAAGGACCAGAATAAAACTTTTAAAATTTAATGTACCAAAGCAAATAGTGATTGCTAAAAATCGCTACTATTTTTATTTTATTTTAAAAAAAATAAATAACTAAAAAAGTCATTGTCGTCTCTAACCTCTCCTAGATCTGAAAAGGTAAAAAATACAATATCATACAGATTGAACGATGTCAACACAAAATCTCACTTGAACCATTGAAATTTCTTATACTCCTCACTAAAAAACCAAAATCTTTCATTCAACTATGTTATTGGAAATGGAAGAAGTAGGGGAGATCAAAGTAAGAGGAACTCTTCGACAAAAGACAAAATATGACTCTAACTCGCTAATTAACCCAGATTTGAACGAGGAAGTCACAATGTGGCTCTATGTGAGGTCTATGAGCAAGACTTCTATTGTCACGCACAGTTGGGCTGAGCAAGTAAAGAATTTTCCATTTGACATCTACAATTAAGCTGAGCTAAGACAAACATCATAAAAGGGGTCGAACGGTGCGTTTCATTAGAAGATGATTTTTACTCGCCTGATCGGTAAAACCTCATCCACAACCGGGCATTGTCGATCTTCTTCTTTGTCTTCATCAACACGTTGTTGCCGACGGTGACAATGAGACGGTTGTTGTCATTATGTGAGGCGGCAATTCCGACTATGTTTGGAGATTGTGGCGGAGACGAAAGTGGGAGCATGATAGTGGTCTTTTTGGGTTGATGGTGAGTGGTAGAGCGATGGAAGGAGAAGGAGCCCCTATCCATTATGATTCAGAATAATTGGTGAATGAAATAATTATTGTTATTAAATTATTAGATTGAATAATAATAATATAAGAGTGAAGATTGTTGTTGTCCATGGTTTCAAATTCATCTTTTCTTCATTTATTTAGTGATTTTTTATTTTTAAATAAAAAAATAGTCACCATTTTTAGTCACCACTATGTTAACTTAATTTTACACAGTTATTCAATCACAACTCGCCTGTATGATAAATTTGTTGACTTTTAATATGATTGTCTTAAAATAATTTAAATTGTGATTTGTGATTGAATGACAATGTTATTTTACACTATCAATATTTAATCATTGAACTCTATTTTTAATTAGTTGATACTCTAAAACATATTTCAACTAAAAGAATATACTAATAGAATAAATTATCAATTTAGTTCCTTAAATATTATCTTCATTCTTATCATCTAGCTATGATATGTAGTCCCTAAATTAATAAATTATATAAATAATCTTTGAAGTATTAAATATTTACTACTAAAAAATAGGTTTTTTTACATCGGTTATTAAGGACTTTTAACATTGGTTATTAATCGATGTTGAAACTACCGACGTTAAAGTATCAACATTAACATCGATTGTTTAAAAACTAATGTTTTTTGGATTTTTTAATATCATATTTGTTTTTTTAATTACCAACCTATAAGTATTCATATGACAACTTATCATTCAAAGTTGTATAAAACTAAAAATAAGCTAAATTTATAAACAAAATATATCACCAAGACTTATAAACAAAAATTTACACAAATTAATATATCACTAAGAGTTCTAAACAAAATATACCATGCACCAAGAGTACTTATAAACAAAAGTTTCCCACAAATGTGTCCAAGATGTTCCAAGACTTATAAAAAAAATTACAAATTGATAATATTATGGTATAATGTACTTTAATTGCACACAAATCCAAAATAAAACAAAGTTAGAAGTTGCATCTGGAAACTCAAATATAATTTGAGTTCTAGCTTGCAAATTTTGTGATTGTGTAAAATTCCTCAATCCATTTCCAATTTTTGCAGTCTTCCTCCAATGATTATAAACAATCATACACTCCGTAATCCCTTTCAAGTTCAGATGGATAAATCCTGCAACTTTCATAAATGAGTATATAGTACTCGGGACATCTTAAAATTAACATTAAATTCATGTTAGATATGTATATGATTTTAAAATTTGACATACAGAGGAGTGCTTAATTATTTATCAAATTATTGCAAGTCACTTTGTACTCACTCAGCAGAACTTTAAAAGTGATTGAGTTAGGAAGTTGGTGGTACAAGGAGTGTCATTTAGGGTAAGCTTTTGGTTCAGAGTTGTGTTTGAAGATGGTGAGGAGGAAAACACTGTATCCAAAGTGGGTCAAGATCACTTGATGATTTCCGGTGAGCCCATAGAAATCTTTGAGTTCTATCCATCCAACTAGTAAAGCTGGGCTCACCAAATCTTGGTTGTAATATAAGCAAATGACCTACTGAGTTCACCATAAGGCTATATTTAACAAGCAAAATAATATAAGTAAATGTGTTATATCATGTCATGTTTATTTTAGAACAGTCCTGAAATTTCTAACCTAATCCATAATATAAACAGTGTTGAACATTTCCTCTGCTTTTTTGTTAATCTTCATTATTATGTTAGCCATTTTCTTCAAGTTCTGTTGATCTTCATTCATCGTTTCTAAACTCCATTTACAATATAAACATGACATTAAGTAGATTTTGTCAAACCAACTAAATCCACTAATAGATCCATGCACAAACTGACTATGCACTATGTTTATCTAGAAGCTTATTCCATGCAACTAATATAATATGATAGATTTGACATAACAATATGATACCAATACATGATAGATTTGACATAACAATATGAGTTTGTTAGCACAGACACAGGAATAAAGAGAATTCTCTCAAACAATAAGTAATTGATACAAAAATTCTTATACATGTAACTTCCAAACTAACAGAGGCTTGTCTAATGCAACTTTTTTGTAACTTTCTTAACTAACTATTGCTGCAAAAGCTAAAAATAAACAATACTTTCCCATTAGTTCTTTCTAATCCTTAATATCCTACAAAACCCATCAATCTGATTGAACATTTAGAAGTAAAAAGCTTCAAAGCCCAATGATACAGGTACCAAAAAATTGTCAAATAGTTGAAAATAATTGTCTTACCTAAGAAACATGTTGGGGCAGGACAAAAATAGGCCAAATATCAAAGGTAGTACATCAATACATCTATACTAACAATCATTAATCAATCTCTTTAACTCCCAAATCTTCATCATTCACCAAACAAAATAGGTAGTCATGGTAGCTAGAAAAAAAAAATCAAAGACAAATATTACTACTGCTGATCACCATCGGTAGGTGGCAGTGATAATGCTGCTGGTGGTTACAACACTGTTCAGCCATGACCACCTACTACTAATCAGGTTCAACAATCAGCACAACCACAATCACAGACTAAAGAAAACCTAAAAGTTTCTCCTACAGTGCAGAAGGAGGAAGATACACACAATCCACAAAGCTTCGAGAGAAAAACATACTGTGAGAGCGAGAGTGACACCTAGACCGTGAGCGAGAGTGAGACCGAGAGTGATAGTGTCGACACTGGTTTCAGTGCCACGAGAGTGAGACCGATAGCGAGAATGAGACCAAGAACGAGAGTGACACTGAGACCTAGACGATCGTGAGTGAGAGTGAGACCATAAGCGATAGTGCCGATAGTGGTTTCTGCGCCGCAAGAGTGAGAGTGAGAGTGACAAAGGGTTGGAGGTTACCAGAAGCGTGAGGGAGACGAGTGAGATGCTAGAAGTGCGAAAAATATGATAAATAGGATAATACAACGTCCTTTTTTTTTCAAACCGATGTTAACGTGAGTTGGTTAACATCAATTTTTGTAAAAAATCGATGTTAAATAAGTCATGTTAACATCGACTTTTGAAAAACTTATGTTAACCAACTCACTTAACATCGAATTTTCAGAAAATCGATATTAACGAATTCACGTTATTTACGATTATGCTACCAAACTTTCATAACTAATGTTATTCTAACAATGTTAAAAATAAATTTTCTAGTAGTGATTCATAAGTTTAATTTTTAAGTTAGTACGTTTTACCAATGTTTAGAGACCAATTTAATAGAATTTTCAAAATATGAAAGACTGCTAAATTTTAATGTTTGAAGAATTACTTATATAATTTTAATTTTATTTTAGACATTATTTAAGAAATAAAACAATACTTTAGGAATGAATTTAGGGATATCTTCTCATAGTAAAAGAGCTGTACACGGATATACTATGCTATATATAATTTCTGACTATCAACTTAAAGTATCAGCATAATTTCTGACTGTCAACTTAAAGTATCACCCTTCTTGTTAGTTTGAGTGAAATTTAACTCAATTTTAATTAAGATTGATTTCGGATTAAAAAAGATTTTATTAAAAAGTGATTAATTGTTGATAAAATGGTTGAATATTTCATAATAATAATGTAATTAAAAAAATACCAAACTTTTTATTATTTTAATCATGGTATCAATAATTTTTTTTATTACGCTTAAATATGTTTTAGATTTTTGTAAGTTGGTATTTTTTAAATTTTGGTTGCTGTAAAAAAATTTATTCATCTTTTGTCTTTGTAAATTTGTATTTTGTTTAATTATGATCCCGATAAGATATTTTGTTTATTTTTACTTTAATTAAGTTTGTATTTTTTTAAAATTTTGATCCATACACATGAACTTATGGAGAATATAAATAAAAAAATTTAAAACTGAAAGAGATTAAAATTAAAATAGTACAACTTGCCAATACTAAAATAAAAAAATAAAAAAACTTGCGAACTAAAATTGAAAACCCCCAACTCATGAACTATAATTAAAAAAATGAACTCGAAAGAAAAAAAAAAAAGAGCTAACTTTCATGAAAAGAAAAACATATTAAGTCTTTTTACTACGTGGTGGTAATAAAGTTTAAGCCTATAACATTAAGAAAAATATTCAAATCCTTCATTATTAACTGAATTATAATAATTTAAGTATATGTTTAAAGTCTCACGCAAGTATAAATGGACTTAGTAAAAATAATAATATATACTTTAATATAATAAAAATGTGATCAGGGAATTGTAGTTAAGAATTACTGTAAGAATGAAAGTGAAATCGTATCTTCAATTCTTCACCAAAATCAGCAAAACCGGGATATGCTGCCGATGATGATAGGCGCTATAAGCTAATAAACCATGTCGTCAATATTGCATGTCTTCAATGCCAATGAAAGGAAATAGGTTGCAGATTTTCACAGAAAGGGTCACTTAGCAGTCATGACATACATCAGAAGCATGCACAGGGATTTTATTAAAAGCTGATTCGTATGAGTGATGGAGACATAAATACTGATAGACAGACAGAAATTGAAGAGGCAACACTGATATTGCCCTGGGTGTAAAAATAGGAAAACTTCACCCCGGAAAAAAAAAGTAGGTAAAAAATGTTAAGTATAAATTATCTACTCATAAAATACGAAAGTGATGATATTGAAAGAAAAAGAAATGTAAATAAGATTCAAGTTCGACTTCTATAAAGAATATAAATGATATTGTTTGTAATGAAAAAAATAAATAAAAAACTTCTAAAAGATTTTATCCAATTGAAATTTTAAATATGTCTTGGATGAACTTAAGAATTCAATTATTGAAATTGAATAAGTAAATAATTTAATTGGATTGGCCGAATATAAAAAAAATAGAGTACTATATGTTCGTAACATCTTTTATTTTATTTTTTTATTATATCATTTATTATATTTATATTTTTTTCCTCTAAGTGTAGATTGGTACAATGGTGTCAATGAATAATTTTTCTCATTTATTTTACATTCTCATCTTTTTTAATTAATTTATTTGTCTTTTTATTATTTTAGATTAGATTTTGTAGATTCATTTTTTATGTGAAGTAAAGACTTGAGAAGATTAATATGTTTCACTTATTTAAGTGAAGAGAGGTAAGAGAGAGTGAGATACACTGAGAAATAAAAATAATTACAAATCATTAATAAAAGAAAAAGAAGGAAAGAGAAAATTATTGTAATTTTCACATACTCACCCAAAAACATTATAAAGAGAATGATAATATCTAGTATTATTTCTCTTTTCTTCTTATTCTTTGCTTTTCTACATTCCAGAAATTTCTACAGACATTCTCATGTGACACACATATTATTTGAGGAGAAAATTTGTCACTGATCTTCGTAAGAGTAAGGAAGTTTCAAACAAGAGAATATACACTAGAGCATGACAATATAACAATATAGAAGAATTTGTAACCGAAATTTACTCCTTAACAATGATATAGAGTATGACAATAGGGATTTATCCATAGGGAGAATCAAATAAAAGAATAGCATAGTCTCAGTTAGGATGATCAAACCGATTCAAACGTGAGAATAGGAAACAACGCAATTAAAGCAATCCATGCAAACCTACAACAAAAAGGCAAGGCAAGCAATTAAAGCGATCCATGCAAACCTAAAACAAAAAGGCAAGGCAAACAAATAGGCCCATTTCCCCATTTTTATATATAAAAAAAGTTACCTAGACTTTACTTTTTATATTAAAAATATGTAATTTTGTAATTATTTAATATATCCTAAATTTGTTTACTTTTCACCTTGTCTTGTATCTTTTTGTATCAAACACTATTCAAAATATTATTTTTCTTATGCTCTTAATATCTACTTTATGTTATTCTAATTAAAAAAACGCAATCTCTTATATTCCATCTTAGATTCTTAATTAGGAAATAAGTGGTGAAAAAAACATGTTTATCTGGTGTAGGAGAGTTGTAATGGTAGATTGGTTTGAGATTGAAAAATTAATTATACGTTTAGAATTGATTTTAAATATAATTTTATAAGTTTGATTTTACATTAAATTAAAATTTATAAATAATTATGAATTTACCATTAATAATTTTGAATTAAAATAAACTTTTATAGTAAATTTAAAATTTTATAATAAATTTTACTCTCACGGAGAAGTGATTGAGGATGTTAAAATTTGAGTATATTCCATCAAGGTTACAACGTGTCGCGGTTGTTGTCTCCGTGTCTCGAAACCAAGCGGTTAAAAAGCTGGTTTTGATCTTATGGATTTTGTTGTCTCTGACTATAGATTTCTTCAGCATGTTGATAGAAATATCCTTGTTAATTTCTGTCTTCTCCTCTCTTCATACTGCTCTGAGTAGTACAAGATAACCGTCATTTTTAATTCCTTTTTCCTGATCCGTTTTTATCGTCACCTTCGTTTTGTTCTTGTGCGGAAAAAGGTTTCTACTGTCATGACAAGCAAAGCAACGTGATGAGTTGCTGGCCACTAGAAGCTGGTTTTAGCATTGCACCTGAAAATAACCGGATAAAAGGACGAAGTTCCCAAATCCATTTAGATCCTTCAATAAATTTCACACTGAAAGCTTCGTATCAAATGACACAGAAAGCGTGTTTCTGCTTTGCGCATGGGAGATGTTCGGGTGACACCTTGCATGCACGATTCTTTTTACTAAAATCGATAATTTTACAAAACTATGTATCAGTATCGATATTTTAGAAAATTATTTACGTGTAAGGGTGATTTTTGCCACTCCAAAATCTTAGTTGATAAAAAATACTCTCATTATAGGTAAATAATTTTCAAAATTACCCATATTGGTAAATAATTTTACAGAATTATCCATTTTAGTAAAAAAAAAATAGTGGTGCATGCACCTTTGAAATGCAATAGAAATTATGAGAGTAAAGATTTTATTAGAAAGCGTGTTTTTATCAAACTTTAATGTACTAACACAGTACAATATAACTCTCTTAAAAACTTATCAAATAAGACACAATTTAATATAAAATACAACAGATAAGTTATGCAGGTAAATTATGCGGTTAAAGAAAAATAAAAACTTAAAGAGTAAATAAAACCATAAAAGAAGACCGAAATGGTAGTAATCTCTGCAAAATCAGTTAAGGAGAAAGAAGAGAAGAAACTGAAACGACAGTAATTCGCACTGAATCAGTAAGAAGGGAGAAGGGAGATAAACGAAGAAACTTGAAAATTTATTTGATAACGAAAGAAAAGCTTACAAACATTGTTTTCTAGAACTTTTCTCTCTACAATATGTCTAACTATTTCTATCTGAAAGGGTGTCTCACAATAGAGTTGAAGACTCCTTTTATAGAAAATTTTGGGGTATTGTAGCTATAGAGTAGCAAACAAAATCGAAACTATGTCTATAGAAACCAGTAAATTTTATACATTATCCAAACAAATACAAAAATAATCGTCTTCGTTTTGGTAGAAATCATTATCATTTTTTGAAGAATTGATATCTTCTTTCTTTGAGGAAGAACTCCCTTCTTCTTGACTTTGGAGTAATTTCAAAACTTCTTTTAAGTTTTTGGTGAGATGTTCCTTGGAGTTGGATCCTGCCAGGAAAGCAGCTAGTTGGGACTTCTGATTGAGGAATAAGGAAGTTTCCAAATCAGCAGCTTTCAGGAACTCTGGATGGGCTTTAAACCAGATTTTCACCTTATCTGGTTTGGCCTTTGATGCATCAAATTGATTCCACCACTTGACAAATGCATGTCGCTGAAGGGATGGAAATTGCTTGTTGTATTTCGTCTTGCTATATTTGTATTGCCAGGAAAATATCCAAGACAAAGCAAAACTGGAAAAATATTTTAAATTTGCAAGAATTTGTGATTCCTGAGAATTAAACATCTTGTTGAACTGAGCAAATCCATGTTGAACCTGCTCTAGGAATATTTCTGGAATTGGACCAAAAAATTCCCACCACTGAAAGAACCAATTTGGAAAATTATAGACTGTGTTAGTCTTGAAGTAAATGAGCCATGAATGCTTGTATTTGTTGTTTTGATGCCAAAACACTTTGGTCCAGGCATCCATATAATCCCAATAGGTGTAACCCCTAGGATCAACAAGTACAATTTTTTTTTTATTTCATGTAAATTGTGTCCAAATTGTTTGGGTTGCAAAACTTTTAATATTTGGATTGTTAAATGGGTGTTTAACAAAGGGTCGTTTGGGTCTTTGAAGTGTTTAATAGATGTTGCAACCTACCCTTCGACGGGAGTGCGGGCAAAAAGCCAAATAAATGGGCCAAAGCGTTCGTCTCCTAGGGAGCAAACGAGTGGAGTCGCCACCAACGTTTATTCGAGAAAAACGTTAGAAAAACCAAAAAAGGGTTTGTAAATATTGAAAAGAAGGGTTTGAGAGTTGTTTACGCATGGGGAAGGTATTAGCACCCCACGCGCTCGTCACAAGAGACGACAACCTTTAATCGAGTGTGCAAAAACGTGACTTCAATATTATTTATTTTCCTTTTTTATATTTTTATTTTTTTGGGGTCGATAAGGGTGTTGCCCTTGCTCCTACATATCCTCAGGTGCGATAAGGAATTTAGACCTACGTAGTTCTTTAAGTCTGAATGTTTGTGTGTTAAATTGACTTTATGTTTTTTGAAAGATTTATTTTAATTGCGAACAAAAATTCGTTTAAGGAGTTGGACCTTGAAACGATGTTTTAAATTTTGAAAGGCGAAGAGAATCATTAAGGCGTTGGACCTTGAAACGATCTTTTAAATTTGAAAAGTGGAGAGAATCATTAAGACGTTGGACCTTGAAACGATCTCAAGTGATATTTTGATAAAAAGAAGTTATTTATGAGTTGGTTTGATCTTGGTTTTGTTTATTAACTTTCAATATTTTTAAAGCCAACTTTACAACACTAGTGATCGGTTAAGATTGAACTTTACCAAGAAAATAAGATTACCAATGCTAGAAGGAGGAGATGAATATGCATGAAACAACAAGGGGGACTCCTAAGGGTGTATAGATCACATTCGAATCTTAACAACAAAATTAACTGATGGTCGCATGAAGAACACCGAACAGGGAACAACGTAGAGATTGATCACAGTCGCGATTCGGTGGCGCCTCAGCTTCGTTTCCTCTTCTTTCTTCTTCTTCTTTCTCTCTTCTCTCAATTTCCTTCACTACTAAACCTTGGAACCCCTTCCTCAGCTCCCTTTCATGCCTATTTATACAAAAAAGGGCACTTGGTGGACTTCCAGCTCACCCAGGCGAGCTGGTTCCTTCAGGCTTAAGTAATTTGGGGGCCCAAGCGAGCCAGAGGCTAGCCTGGGCGAGCTAGGGTCTAGGAAACTCAATGAAAAGACCTTTTTGCATTCTTGATCAAAACATTGAACGATCCTTCATTTTGTGCAGTAACTGGCGTCGAACAACGCAGTTCAGCTAGCGAGAATCAAAACATCAATGAATGATAGTCCCCGGACGAAATTAGGGTCTAAAAGTTGCCCCTCTTTACTTATCTTTTATTGGAAATGAAAAGGTAAGTAAAGATAAGGACACTGATTTCATTCGAGCGATCTTGCTATTCGACCGGGCAACTGGCAAAAACCATGGAATTGAAACATGTAAACAAAAGGACATTGAAGTCCTATAAAATGTAAAATGGAGGACATTGAAATCCTGTAGGGCAGAAGACATTTGAAGAAGTTTTTTTTTTCAAAGCATAGAAACAGAGGATGTTGAGTCCTAAGAAGCACAAAGACAAGGGCATCAAGTCCCATGAAAGATAGAAGATGTTGAAGTCTTATAAAGTGTAAAAGACAGAAGACATTGAACTCTTTTGAAAACATAAATGACTGAAGACATTGAAGTCTTTGAAATGTAAATGAAGACATTGTAGTCTTTTGAGAGCATAAATGAATGAAGACATTGAAGTCTTTGAAATGTAAATAAAGACATTGTAGTCTTTTGAAAGCGTAGATGACTGAAGACATTGAAGTCTTTGAAATGTAAATGAAGATATTATAGTCTTTTGAAAGCGTAAATGAGTGAAGACATAAAAGTCTTTGAAATGTAAATGAAGACATTGTAGTCTTTTGCCACAATTTCCTCAAGTCTTCAATTAACGGACTGAGATACACATCAATATCATTCCTTGGCTACCTCGGACCCGCTATCATCATAAAAAGCATTATCTATTTTCTCTTGATGCACAACCAAGGAGGGAGGTTGTAAATCAGCAGCCAAACAGGCCGGCAATTGTGGTTAGTGCTTAAGTTTCCAAAAGGGTTCATTCCGTCCGATGCTAGACCAAGTCTTAGATTTCTTGGCTCGTCCCCAAAATCAAGATACAAGCAATCGATTTCCTTCCATTGCAGACTATCAGTCGGATGTCGGAGGAATCCATCAGATTTTCTACTGTGTGCATGTCATGTAAGGTTTTTTGCATCATCACCATTAGCATACAATCACTTAAACCTTGGTATTATTGGAAGATACCAACACACCTTTGCTGGACCCAGTTGTTTGCGATTGCATCAACACTGCATTCCCTGTCGTTCACTCTGTAGCGTGACACCCCACATGTGCGGCAATTACGCATTTCTTCAAATTCATTTCTGTACAAAATGCAATCATTAGGGCATGCATGAATTTTTTGGTACTCCATTCCCACTGGACATAAAATCTTCTTTGCCTCATAGTGATTCTTCGGCAACATGTTATGTTGTGAAAGAATGTTTTTCAATAACACAAGCAACTTAGTGAAGCTCTTATCACTCCATCCAAATCATGCCTTCAAGTTAACCAAAGCTAACACCGCAAACAACCTTGTGAAAGATGTGCACCCCGAATACAAAGGGTTGTTTGAATCATTTTCTATTTTGTGATACAAGGGTGCATATGCCTGTTGAAAACCCTCTTGCCCAAGATCGTGAATCATATCTTCTATACGATTTCCCATGTTTGCATTAACTGGCTCAGACTGTGAGACTGTTGCCATGTTCGGTGACTCCCCATGCCATATCCATATTGTGTAATTTGGAACTATCCTATCACATATAAGATGAGATCTTATGTCATTTACTGTTTGGCGTCTCCCATTTTCATAGTTGACACATGGACATAAATATTTCCCCTGTAAAGATGGTGCATTAGATTGAGAAAACTGCAGAAAATCTTTGACACCATTCTCATAATCTTCACTTATACGTGATGCTTTCATCCAACTTCGATTCATGTTTCCCTTTTGCTGTGAAACTTTAGTAAGTTATCCCACATGCATGAAAACCTCACTTTTTTTCCTTATAGGTGTGACACTATCTCATTTAGGAAGACATTGTTTATAGTACATTCATACGCATGGGTATGACGGTTTATTTGTTAATTTTGACGAAATTTTGACAGCATTTCGCATTGGTCTCCAAGTACACGACATGAAAGCAGTGAAATCTAATTATTCGCCACATTCAAGTATGCACCCAGAGAACAAAGTGAAATGGCACCCTCTATAATAGTCGCTAAGTTCTTCACTTAAACTCTTGCAAGAGTCATGACTACTATAGGAGGCATGTTTTTCTCTTTTCATTTCTTTCATTATTTTTCTTCTTTCTTCCTCTCTTATTTTCTCTCTTTCATCTTGAGTTATTTCTTCCACTCTTTTTTTACCTTTTTCTTTTCTCTCTTATTTTTCTTTCCACAACTTAAGGGATCTCAACTCATCTAATATCTTATACAAGGGGTCCTTAGGAGTAGAACCCTCACCATTAACACTAGATGAAGAATGAAGACTCATGTTGGTTCCTAAGTTATGGTTCTTTCTTGTTGGGGGTTTGAAAACAAAAGGTAAAAGAAACTATGGTTGAAACTAGCCAAAATAAACACTAAAAGTGGTGTGAAAGATAAGGTAAAAACTAATTGGTAAAAGGCAAGCTATCTAGGCGGTTTGAGAATGGAGGGTAAAGGAAATAAACTATGAAAGTAAGCAAGAAATTAAAGTGCAAGAAATGCAAACTAGGCGGATCCTAAGAGTGTTTGGATGACCTCATTTAAGGTTCCCAAAAAAACACTCACTATCCTAAAGGAAAATTGCCTAAAATTATTGCACACAAATGGAAGTAGGGTGACCTAGGGGAGGCTCCCAACTTACTTCCAATGAAATACCTTTTTGTTACAAAATTTGAAAGCAAAACAAATTGCCAATTACAAAAATACAAAGAAAAAAGTCCTCAATTGTGGTGGCTATTCTCTCTTTAGTGTTTCACTAAATTTGGAGTGCTTCTTAGTCCAATAGCTCTTAAGGTGGTTGGCCCCTTGTTTCTTGACTCAAATTCTTCAAGATATGACACCAATCCTCCTCTCCAATTCCATATATGGCAACTCACAAGTAAGGAAACAAAGAGACAAGCAATAACCAAAGACAAAAAAAAATGAAATGAAAGCTAAACCAATATAGTTTTAAAAAGACAAATTTTCAAGGATTATTCAACAATTAAATCAATGAAAAGCACAAAAAAGCAAGATAGGACTTAAAGAGAAATCTAGAATGGATCTAGAGTAGAGTAGAAAAACTAAAAAAAAAAACTCAAGAAACCTTTAGTTTTGGCACTTGTTTTCACAATAATTTTCAATTGAAATTTCAGAACTAGGATTGGTATAAAATAGGCACCAATTATAGAGCAAATTTTGAGCCAAAACAACAAGCACACTTTCCTTTCACCTTTTTTTTCTGGACACTGATTTTTCTGCCAATTTGTGTGATTTTTATTATTTTTTCCTTTAATTCAAATCGATTGGTTCTTTTTTGATAATTTTGTTCCAGATGTCTAGAAAATTCAGTAAAACTTTCAGCTCAAAAAACGTAGTGACCAATTCCCAGTAATTTTTACAAGTTCGTATGTTCAAGCTGCCAGCACCAGCGATTTCAACCTAGAATCAAGAGTAGTGTTTATGTTGCTTAAGGCTTGGATAGTTACAATTTGTGTTTGCTTATGCTCAATTATCTTGAATAACACAATTCAAGAGAGCTTAAGACTTATTTTGATTCACAAATCTAGCCACAACTCAGCACCACAACTCAACTTCATCATAGGCATCATGTAGGAAACTTAGAAAACAAAAAAAAAAGTTCAAGAACAAGACTACTTCTAGGAATTGATTTAGAACATGTTATGAACTAAATAACATGCATGAATTAGACTCAAAATAAAAAAGATAGGCTAAGAATGACAAGAATACATGAACAAATGTATCTAGAATTCAATCAACAAAATAAAAATTCAACACAAACTTAGAACATAATGTGACAATTACTATGACTAAACATGACTCTAAGACAACATGGATTAAGTGATTTACACTTAGATTTTTGTGTTTTTTCTTCTAATCAATATTTTGGAAGAAAATTTAGATCTAAAGTTCAGCACAAGAATATTATGAATGAAAAATGATAGAACCTAAAATCAACACAAAAACAAGATTCAAGAGTAGATCTACAAAATTTGAACCATAGAACTACAAGAACAAATGTAGATCTAAGATTTAATCAGTTTATTTATTTTTTGAATCTACTCTAAACAGCACCAAACCACAAGACAATGGAGGATATACATGGAGAATAAGATGAAGAACAAGGAATTAAAGAGAATTCACTGAACAAAAAGATAGAGGAAGCAAAAGAACATCACCTAAATGAAGATGCTCTTGATACCACATGATGTACGCTCCATTGGAGCTTGTAGGCCTAGGATCTTCTTCATCAATGGATTCCTTTGCTTCTTGGAAGATAAATGGCAGCGAAATGGAGAAGGAAGAGAGAGAGGAGATGCCACTTCAAGGAGAAGATGAGTCTAGAAGAAGCTCACCACCATAGGAGGCCATGGATAAGAGCTTGGAGGAAGAAGGAGATGAATGAAGGGAGAGGGAGAGAAGAGCACAAAATTTTGTGCTCTAAAAGAGCTCTGAAATCTGAAGTTAAAACTCAAATGATCAAAGTTCCAAAAAATGCACACACATGATCTCTATTTATAGCCTAAGTGTCACACAAAATTGGAGAGAAATTCAAATTTCACTTGAATTTGAAATTGAATTTGTGGAGCCAAACTTTGGAGCCAAAATTTCACTAATTATGATTAGTGAATTTTAGTTATGGTTCAGCCCACTAATACAAGATCAATTCCAAGATTCTCCACTAAGTGTGCTTAGGTGTCATGAGGCATGAAAAACATGAAGGACATGCACAAAGTGTGACTATATGATGTGGCAATGGGGTGTAGTAAGCAAATGCTCACCTCCCCCTCTAAAATTTATTTCCAACCACACACATAAAATATCCACTTAGTGCATGTGAAATTACAAAACTACCCCTAATACAAAAACTAGTCTAGGTGCCCTAAAATACAAGGGCTGAAAAAAATCCTATATTTCTAGGATACCCTACCTACAATATGGAGTCCTAAATACAAGGATCAAATATAATGACATCCTAGTCTAATATGTACAAAGATAAGTGGGCTCATACTTAGCCCATGAGCCCGAAATCTACCCTAAGGCTCATGAGAATCCTAGGGCCTTCTCTTGCATCTTTGGCCCAATCTTCTTGGAGTCTTCTATCCAATGCCCTTGGGGGGGGGAGGGGGGGTAGGATTGCATCAGATACTCATATCACTTTGTTTTAATTTAAAATACTTGACGATCCAGTGCCCTTGCCGGTAACACACACAACCCCACTTCTGTGTTTCGAAAAGAAAAGAAAAGAAGAAGAAGTGAACCATGAGTGGGGGCGAACACTTAACTACAAAACTATAGTAATTAGTTGTGTCTAACAATCTAGGTACATAATTATGTCTTCTACATGTCCATCTGTCATTGTAATCCTTTGCTTTCTATGTATCTCACAATGTGTGACAAATAAACCAAATAGTGGTTTGGCCCTAAATTTCATCAATGATATTGTTGAATATAATTGATCAAATTTAATCATGGTTGCACCACACTTGTAATAAGCACACAAGTATAACAATGGCATACATACAAGGAGAGATGTTGACTATGAATATTAATGATTGCAATGTTATATACGATTTCTTGTTCAGTCAAGAAACAACAAGAGCAAAGTGTGTTGACTTCGTATAGAAGGTAAATAGTTGTACCTACACCCAACAACAAATGTTCAACAAGTGAGCGGCAACATCATTGCTATACCAACAATAATTAAAGTCATAGCACCCATGACCCATGGGATATTCTTAAGGCCAAAAGAATCAACAAAAAATGCAAGGGTTGGGACGAATACATTCATTAAAGTGATAGCACCCATTACACATGGCATGTTTTGTTATGATGAATAAAATAGTAGTTGATATTTAATGTATCATAGATCTCATATTCACAACCAATGAATACCAATCATACAATTAAAGCAGAAAAATACCATGCTTCCATACACAAATAATATGGCTTATTCCTGTTAATTGGCATTAAAACAACTAAATAAAGTGCATCCAATGTTCGACCATCATAATAACATGACCAATTATACATGTGTAACAAAATTTCATACGACTCAACAAATTCAAGTAGAAATGTCTTTCCTATATAATAGTGCAAAGCACATGATGATAATCATGCTAGTATTACTCATGATAATCAGCCTTTCCTATAAAATGAGACAAATGTTGGTTTTGGTCCTTGTGATTATTTTTTTATATCCGTTTAAAATTTAAAATCATTATTTTTGGTTATTTGATCTTCAACTAAACACATAGTGTCACATAATAGTAAGAATCAAAAATAAATTTGCATATGTATCCGTATCAAAAATAAATTGTCATCGACAATGTTTCAATAAGAACTCTCAATTAGGGAGATGATGATGAACTTACTTGTATAAATACAAAATGATTCCAACAAGAACATCGAGCAGAACGATGTGGATGCAGAAATTTCGACTAGGCGTTATCTGTAGAGGATAGGAAAATTGAAATTCAATGTAAACTTGCAAATTTCCTTAGAAAGGAGGAGGATTCAATTAATAACGTCAATTACCTCAGTGAGCGTTTTCTTCAACCTTATGTAGCGTGATTGTTTGCATCAGCTGCTGCCCTATCCACCTGTATAATCAGGCCACTAAAGTCAAATTTTGTTTGAAAATTAGGATATTTTTTATGGATGTCAAAAGTAACATGCACTTAAACCAACAAGTTTGGCACTATGGTTCCTAATATTGGTCAACTAATATTTATAACATGTGGTTGGTGCTCTGATACATGGAAAGGTTTCTCATTTTTGGCATTCAAAGATCTTTGGCCTGTTGTCAAGCTTCCCCTTTCATCTGGTGCCATGGTATGGTAAGCTTTCATCTCTACCAACTAATGGGTTAATGTAGAATACAAATTTGTAACTATCTACATTTTTATTATGAAATTTATCCAAAAATAAATAAATACATAATCAATACTCTGATGTCTTGACCTCTGGTACACACAACATTGGTTCTTTTAATGGGAAACATGGAAGATGCAAAGGTCAAAATTGATGGTCTATCTATATGGTATTCCTGTTGTATTGTATGACACTTCTTTATTAGAATTTGAAAAAGGAAATTACTTGTTGGACACTTGTAGTAGGCTTTTGAGAAATAGTTGATTTGCTCCTAATTTAATCATATCTTAACATGCTGGTTTTTAACAATTCATGAAATCAGAAGAGTTAACCTTAGAAGATATCAACAGTTTACAGATTTGGAATATGTTATTCATTCAGCATGATCAAATTTCATATAATGTGAAACGAGATTGTAACCTTCAGCTTAAAATATCATAGGTTCAGTATGTACGGGTATGGTAGTGGCAAGGAAGTGAAATTAGGTGCATGAAGGCACAAGTGGGGAGGAGTGGAAGGGAGGAAAGAGAGAAGGATTATATGATGGGTGTGGTAATAAAATAGGGGCTGTGAGGAAGTTGATATCAATATCGACTAGCCTGAGTGAAAAAGCTGGTTTCTTTACGAGGAAAAGGCATCTCATTTTTCCCCTTTCTTTTTCTTGGTTTGCAGCCTTGTAAAAGAGGTTTATACCTCTGATATAGCTCTAATTCAGTATCAACAATACTTTACTTATTCCAATTTTGGTTCCTAATAAAATACCACTTATTTTCTCTTTATTCTCCTTGATAAAATGGGATGTTCTTGTCTCGGCAGAATTTTGCAGTATATAAGAGAATGAGCTAATATGTCTCTCCTCCTTAGCTTAATTTAGTCTCACATTAGCATTGGGCCATGCCTAGGTGCTAGAGTGTAGTAAGTAGGATTGAAGTCATGCATTTTAAAATTAATCATTAATTTTTTTTGCTTAGAAAAAAATACTTCGATTATCAACTCAATGATAAAACTCCATATATGCGTCATCATTTAAATAATAAAAGGAAAAGAGATCATGCAAAAGCTATAATAAAGTATTTTTGCCTCAATTTTGGGTAGTTGGCAAATTGGAAACAAAACATTGTGTTAATGAATTTGGTGTAGTACCAATAAGGGATGTACCCAGGTGAATTTTCGAATATGATCGGCAAGCAATAGATGATTTGCAAATGGCAACTCACTTTGGGTACTGATATCCTTGAAAAAAATGGTTACCAGAATAATCCCCATAAACTTATCGTTGGTTGGCTTTTGAATTTTCCTTAATCTTTTGATAAAAGCCTGAGAATTTCTTCATCTTTGGGAATTATAAGGAGAAAACAAGTAATACATTTTTCTATATTTTTTTTTTCAAAAGAAAAAAATTAATACTAATAAGACACTACAGATTTGCAGACCACAAATCAATGCATCTATACTTTCTCGTTTCCACACCAATTTTTGATCATGTTATTCATTTGACATAAAGCTGAAATTAACCTAATTGGGTGAACAAAACCAATAAAGCACTTAAAGACTGGAACAAAAACTATAATAGTTAGGTAGAGAACAAACCTGTCGAGGGAACAATAAATGATGTATACCTAGCTCACCACCACAAAACCAAATGCACATTTCACAAGAGCTACAATGGAAATACCATGAAATAGTTCAAAATACCAATTGGGTGTACATTGAACAGTGGTTCCTTTCCCATTCAACCCAATAAAGCACCAAAGTTAGAGGCGATAAATAGACAGTGATGAAAACAAACCTTCGAGAATGACGATGTTACATGGCGGCATAGTGCGTTTTGCTCAGAAACCCACGACAACGGAGGAGTGACGGGAGGACGTAAGATGAGTTAATGACTAAGGGCAAGAGAGGCTAGGGTCTGTGAGTCACTTGAGGCATGCGATGGTTAGTCTTTTAATCGACTTCACATACCATGACGATGTTAATTTTAAAACGTTGTGGATTTCTCCTTTCAACGACGGTCATAACTAGACCCGTTGTTGTAACATCCATATGAAGACGGGTTACTTTCCACCGTCGTCGTTTACACAAAACATAATTACAAATTTGCCACCGTATATTATTCTAAGA